>NW_017728907.1:13048571-13094035 GCF_001723895.1 Crocodylus porosus
GTAATCCCCACTATGTCCGGGCTGGTGTCAGCCAGCAGGAGGGTGAGTTCCTCCTGCTTGTTGCCCATACTAGGAGCATTTGTGTAGAGGCATTTGAGGCCTCCTGTGGGTGTGTGTACTGTTAGTATAATACAGGAGTTAAAAAAATAGATTTAGTCCAGTTTTCCAACTACAGCCTATAATTTACCTGTGGAACACTTGAGCATAGGATATTTATAAATTAAACTGTAATGGGATTATTAAAAAATAATTAAACCATTACATGTGAGATGTATAACTCTGCAGATCCATTTGGATCTGATAAAATTGCAGGGACCAGAGCAACCCTTAGTGAATTCACCAGGACTTGTGCTAGTTTAACTGTGGCCTGAATTGGCCATAACATTACACATTTATAGGTATCATCTGGAATAGGGTGGATTGGGATCTATTTTCCTTTTAGTATACAGCACTAGCACCTGATTTCTTCCAGTATGGCCGTTCCCATGTTTCTACCATTTGAACCTGTTATGAGACTGTCACAAGTCAGAAAGTTGTCGGAGACTGCGTCAGAAAAGTTCTGGGGCTTTGAAAGGTAAAGGAAGTCAGCACGAGGCAGATCAGATGTGCTGGATCCAAGCTGAAATGCAGGTTTAATAAGGAAGGAGGAGTCGCACTATTCAGAACCTTATGTGTGAATAGCAAATCTTTAAATTATTTTCAGAGGCAGTCATTGCTAGTGTACAGTCAGACTAGAGGATCACAACAGATCCTGCTGGCTTTATTAATCTATTAATTAGATCATACTTGTATAAATATTGTGAACTTGTAAGAGCTATATATATGCCAAGTACTATTATGCAAGTGGATTCTCCTATTTCTGCTGTTTGTATAGTTTCATTAAATATTCATTGGATACTATGAATTGCAAAGCAAGCCTGTCTCCCTTTCTCCCAGGGAAGCAACTACCTTACTAGGCCACTGAGTAAGGCTCCACTGTGCTTGTTGTCCTTGTCCCATAGGGTTTTTGCTCTTGGCTACCCGGTAAATCAGCTTCAACGTGAGGGATGGAGGATGCTTACAACCCTACCAAGCCAATGGTTGAGTGGTTTAGGCACTGCCCTGGGAAACATGGATTCAGATCTTTTCTGGCTGAGGAAGACATGAAACCTGTGTCTTCCAAGTCCTGAGTAAGTGGCCTAGCCACTTGGTTATTGGGTAAAAGGTGGGTGGACCTTCCCCTTTTCACACTGAAGTCCTTGCTGTTGTCACGTAGAAGTATCAGTTCAGGTAAAAATCTTAATAGGCTGGATCCTGACATAACAGAAGCACATAAGGCTTCCCATTGAGAGAATGAGTGAGGTGTACACCTCTCTGGGCAGACTTTGATTACCCATTTGAGGTAAAGCATGTATTTTTTGGTCAAGTGCCTGCTATAGAAATCTAGGAGGCAGAACAGGACCTGGGCTTCTGTTTTATAACCTCAGTATTCTGTATTTTTATTCTCTGCAGAACTGTTCTTTCTTGATGAATTTAACTTTGACTTAAGTAAGGGTTTCTGCCTGTGAATACTAGTGCTTAAATTGCAACAAGAATATTGATTATCATTGGCCACAGACCCCATTCGTATTAGAACTTTCTCAAATCTGGACCCAGATAGCGTTTTTTCTGTGCGAATGCAAACGTGCGGTTCTGAAATCTTCTTGCATGAAGAGGCGACTCTCTTTCATGTTACAAGCTTTAAGTAAACCCCTGGCACAGTAACCAGTCATGTGGTGCTGTTGAAATGACCAGGTTCTGGATATAAAGCAGTAGTCAGCATGACCAGTTGATTAATCTGCAAACAGCATAGTCCAGGTAATTTAAATACCTGCCCTGCTTGAATTTTTCATATGTTTATTTTAATGCATGATTGCATAAAATTACAGACTCTGAGTATAGCTATAAATTTGCCTTGACAGTTTCCCAGCCTTCCCCCTTGCCCCAGGCCCCTGTCCAATCCATTTAATGCGTTCTAGAATTATGGCTATAATTTTTTTAACCTGCTGTTATAACAACCATTGCAGTCATTATATTTCTTTTCTTGAGCTACAGTCGATTGATGTCATAGAAAGTAGTGCTATACAAAGGTTAAAATGGCACCTGATCTTCTTGATTCTTGCCTCTGAGCAGTTAGTCTAGTACTCAGGGCCTTGCAGGATAGCTTCCATTAGTATCAGAAATCAGAGACTGGAGCCAGGTAAAGGATGTCCACCAAGTTCATTCTCCCTAGATGAAGTTGAAACAACGAACAGGCTGTTTCTTTGCTCTCATATCCCCAAGTCTGCTCTTCCAGAAAGTTCTGTACCCAAGACCCAAGTCTCTCTTTGCTTTTCCAAGTATACACAGACACTCTAGTACCATTTACCTTACCCCTTTAATGAGGCTTATGACTGCCTTGGGATCCAAGACATCCATTACCACCTTTCAGTACATCATAACTGTCTACTGCTACTAGACTAGAGAGGAGTTGATTTCATTGGATAATCCAAAAGAAACAGACACCAAATCCTATTACAAAATCCTTCGTGAGTCCAGCCCCATTGAGAGATGAGCTTTACAGAGTAAGTCCCTCCTCTTCTGCTAGTGTCAGCACCTGTGGCTCACACCAGCCCTTTTGTTTTACCGTCTTAGCAGAGAAGTCTGGGGGCTGGACTCGATGATCTTCTGAGGTCCCTTCCAGCCCTAATGTCTATGAAAGTCCAGAGCGAGCTCCTTAGCCTGTAGAGAGGCTTCCCCTACGGTCACATTGACAGGGCAAGAGAGACCTGCAGCAGGGCTATCTATGTTGTTGTGCAGTGCTGCCCATGAATAAACAGGACATTGCTTTGTGAGGATTTCTCTCTGGTGCTTTTTGCCCACACTAAATTCACTTGATACAAGTTAAGTTGACAAAATATGTGTATCCGCCTCAATCCAGCTACTCAATTTCCAGCTTGTGGAGCAGGTTGAAGCCAACATTTATGCTTCTGGTTGCAACTTAATACATAAAACAAATAGACACAAGGTACTACCAGAAGAACATAGCATGCCCTTGGCTGTGTTCCCAAGGAGGGCAGTAAGTGAGAAGAAAGCTCTGTCTTAACTCCTGGGGCTCAGGTTGCCTACACCACAGAGAGCTCTCTGGCAAAGGGAGCAACCTCTCAGGGGCTGCCACCCACCTTCCGTGCATCTGACAACCCAGAAGAAAGAGACATCAAATCCTATTACAAAATCCTGCATCTGTCCAGCCCCATTGATAGGTAATCTATATAGAATGAGTCTCTCTTCTTACCAGCAGGGAAAGGGAGTGATCAGAGCAATGGCATTGCCCCACCCTTCCACAGCCAACCTAGCAGCAGAAATAATACAGGCCATCAGTGCCATAGCAAGGGTGCGGGGGGCAAGTTGGGCAATCACCTTGGGCACTGAAGTGAAGGGGTGCCAACAGGTGCTGCTCAGCCATGGCGGGGTGCAGGATGGAGCTGCGAGCAGCTTATTTTGGGGGGATGCTGGGACAGGGGGGAGGGTGGCTCCTGCCCCTGCATGCACTCCTGAGCAAGCATGGGGAGGGGCATGTGCCCCCCGGATCTGTGTGCAGGGCGAGGGCAGGCTGCTGCTGTGGACTTTGTCCTGGGTGCCAAATTTCCTTGCCACAGTACTGTAGGCCATTCAAAGATTCAGAGCAAGAGGAGAACTAGGGACCAGCCTGAAGTTCTCAGACAAGAAATCTGTTTTCAGTCTGCTTCTAAAGCAGCACAGCTACATCCTACTTCTTAAGGCCTGGTGATAGAGCTGCAATCAAGTCCACTTTTGTACCCTGTGGCTTTAAATTGAGCAGGAGCAAAAATCTTCACAACACAAAAGCCTAGCACAGACCAAATGACTTCCACCCCCTCCTTTTTGGCCCAGAGATAAAAAAAAACAAAAAATATGCAACTACCAACATTTGGCAGGGACTGTATGACCTCAGGAGGGCAGGGAGCACTCCGGATATTCAGCCAGCTGAACCAAACCCAGCTTGTGAAAGCTTTGAACCCTTCCTGTGGCAGATTTTTACTCCATGCTTGTGTACTTGTGCCTTTAACAAGAAAAAGGAGGGAATTTTCAGGGGGGTAACTTCAGATAAGTGCACAGGTAAATGCACAGTCAAAGCATCCTCATATGTAGTATAGCAGGTTCAGACACCGAGTGGATTTTACAGCTCTTCTCCTTGGAAAAAGCAGCATCTTTGACACCATTTGATCTCTCTCCCTTTACAGTTATGGTGGCCATGTTTCCCTGGGCTTTAAACAGGACATTGTGATTCCCCACCCAACCACTCTCTGGCACGCTCAGCTATCCCTAAACTCTGATCCAAGCTAAGCACAAGCAGAAGGCAAAGTGGATTTGAAGGCCAGAGTGAATGTTTCTATGTGTATAAGCCGGGGTGGGGGGGGATGAAATAAAACAGCCCCATTTTTCCTAGGACAGTGACATTTGAAACACCTGTCCTGGGCATCCTGTCCAATTTATTTTTTTTCAGCAGAAGTGTTTATTTGACTAAAACAATAAGACTGCCCAGTGAAAACAGGGTGTACAGTCACCCTATCTTTAGTGGGTCAACTCTCCCCAGAAGGGGCACTGGAGGACAAAGTCCTGACTTTAAAACTATGTGACTGTAGAATGCTCTTTTGTGTTGAAAGGGCTTACTTCTAGAGCCTGCTTACCTCTAGAGCTGGTCAGAAAACTAATTTTCTGTTTTGCTATGAACAATTCTTAGTATCCTAAATCAGAACAAAAAACCGTAACCACATTTAAAACTTTTGGCTAAATACATTTAAGAGGTGATTTTGGGGTCATTTGAAATATAATATTTTCATAAAAGTTTGGTTTTGCTGTTGCTGGGTATTTAGTTGTAGCCATGTTGGTTTAAGGACATAGGCAGGCCAGGTTCTTGGGGCAGATGTGATATCTATTAATCAGACCAACTGAATAGTTGGAAAAAAGTTCTTTGCAAGCTTTTGAGCGCAATCATCCCTCTTCAAGCATACAGAGACTCAGTCTCTGCTGTTGTTTTTCTGTTGATCCTTTTCAATTTTATTTACATACAATAATTTAAAAATGACAAGTCATTGGGAAACAGACAAAAATCATGAACAAACAAAAAAACCCAACCATTTTCTCAGACTTCCCCCCCGCCACAAAAAATGGAAGTTTGCTAAACTCTGTACTTACCAGAGTTAAATAACATTTCAAATTTCATTGAAATGGCACTTTGCAATGGAAAAATGATGCAGTGAGAATTTTTTGACTAGCTGTGATGAGATCCAAAACTCGAGATGCGGATGCTGTGTAGAGTCAGTAATTGACCAAGTGGATTCCACTCTTTTGCTAGTCACAAATTGTCCAGGGACAAATGTAATATCTGTTTCTAGCTTGAGAATCTAGGCCTTTGATTTTAAGGTTCATGATTTGAAGTTCAGCAGCCTGTTTCAGGAAGAATACATTTCATCTTGCACTGCCCAAACTATCTGCTGTGTCCTAGCTATTCATTATTTGTGGTGTGTGATCGGTCATCTAAACTACCTACTATTGCTTCAGCTCCCTAACTGGATGATGAAAACATTATAATAAAAGGAGAAAAATCAGAGCAATTTCAAGGTGATCCATCAATGTTTCCCTAGCATTAACCCACATTCAGACATGCAGTTGCACGAACAGTTGTGTAGGTAGCTTTCCCCAAAGGACAAAACCCACAGATGAACTTTCAAGTGCCTTAGGCAGAACTAGTCAACACCCAGCTGCAGCTTTCCTAACCTGACACAAATCCTCTTAAACAAGCATGTGTCAAAGGAGATAAAGGTCTGTTTGCACAGGAAAGTAGAGTGTGAACTCCTCTGAATGCCAAATAATCCAGTGTAAAAAGTAAACTAGGACACATACAAGAAAGCTTGCCTCGATAAAGAAAGATATGTTACATTTTTCACAAAATAAAGGAGGACATGTTGCATAAAACAACAATGCCTTAAGACACCCTTAATAACAATTAGAAATACATACTTGTAGGTGGCCTAACCACTCAACCATGAATTTAACAGGTTGGACCACACAGTGTCCAGAGAGTTAACGTGTCGGCGATCGATTCATGAAGCTCACTCAGCAGTGCTCATTCCTTGGCTGAGTGAAAAGGAAAGCTCTGCTTCTAACTCCACTGCTCTCCTGTGAAGTGACTGTACTTTCTGCTTCTGTTCACTTGGATCTTCTCAGCCATTCAAAATATTTCCCCTCCAGGACAAATACCTAATTTTGTAGGCAGAGATATCATTGCCAAGTAGCCCTGGCATTCCACACAGGACATGGTCTTTTCTCAAATAACAGCCCATAAAGGGGAGGTCTTAGCAAAGAAGCAGGATGGAAAGGGATAGGATAGCTTTGGATTTTGTTTTTTCCTGCAGCTTTAAATCAATTCCATTCCATAAGCACAGAGAAGAAATGTCATGGAAAAGATAGGACATACACTGGTGGACTAGGGAATACAGATGACTCAAGCTTGTTTAACTTTTAAAGGCTTTATGCTGACAAATTATATCGCTTCTCTTCATCTGAAGCCTGCAGATGGCTTCTTCTCAGGTATACCTCACTAGAGGAAATTATCTAGAAAAGCAAAAATTATTACCCAAACCCAAGATTTATCCACATATATAGGACTATGACCTGGCAGACACGCAGCATATTACTATGGGAACTAGCCAGGTAGTTTGTGGCAAGATGTGCAGCCTGGGGCAATTTGTGTTACAGCGTTGCACAGAGAGTTTTGACTTTATATGCAGGTTGGTTATTTGGGCAAGGCCTGGATTATCCTCATTCAGTGGAACAGATTCAAAACTGGATATTGGTCCCTTTGCACCACTTGAGGATTGATGAGTCCAGAAAATAGCCAGAGCTGCCAAAAATTCCCTTGTGTGGGAGATATCAACTAGCGCCATGGCAATGGATACAACTCGCCCTTATTTGGCCCCAGAACAGGAGAACACTTTGGATGTGGGCAGAGTATCATATCCTTCATCTACGCTCAGCTGGCCTCTTGTTCTTTAGGATCACACCTAGCTGCAGCTCCCAGGGCTCAGGGCAGCACAGAACTGATAGCATTCCTCTCTATTAGGTACAGAGGAAAATCAAGGGCGATACCAGTCACTTGAACTTTGGTAAGATTTTCAAAACTGCCAAAAAAAAGAAGACAAAGCCAAAAAAGGAGTGCAAGTCCAATGGGACTTTGACTCCTACATCACCTAGGTGCTTTTCAAATTGTAAACTCATCTGTTTAAAACTCAAGAGCTGTTCAAATAAAACTGATAGAGGTTGTTAGTCTGAAGTCAGGCAAAAGGCAGGGTAGATGTGCATTTCATCGACTAATTAAATCAGAGATATATAAAGTTTTGTAAGCAGGAGGTTTACTTCATCAGATGCTATAAAAGGAACTGCAGGACACATATAAAGCTGGCAATGGTGGTAGGGCATTAAGTGAATTCACACTTCCCCTGGGATTTGACCTGATGGGGAGGCAGTCACTGAAACAACTTTGGAAACATCCCTCAGAGGTTCCATCTGGTTTCACTCTCATGGATCTGAGACCAACTTAACTCCATTTGCAAACTGAAAGGTATCCTGCCTAGCAGTCACAGGTGCTGTAGGTGAAACCTGGGATCTGAACTCTAGTTCATCCGTCAACATCCATAATAAAGTCTTTGTGATGGGGCCTAATCTGACAGCACAGTTGCTGTACAAAAGAAAAAACAGAGCCCAGCTCCCTCTTTCATGGCTGCATGGGCTGGACAGAGCCAAGAAGAGGAGATGCTCACTTTGACCAGTGGTCAGCAGATTGGACACAAAAGATACAAAGGCGAACATATGATGCCCTTTTTCTGCTGAGGACCCCAGAGAAGTAGAATGATTGTAGCTTCCCTGCATAGGAACCAGGATTTCTGGGAAGAGCCTTTCTGTAGCAGGGGAATTACATGGATCTCACAGAGCAAGGTAGAGCAATACCAGGTCTACTATACACAGTGGCTGTGATTGACCCTGGGGTACAGATGCTATTTTGCAACAAGAATTGGGCCAATAATTAATTTCAGTTTAATGACTGAACTGGGAAAAATTCAGATCTGTTTGGGTTGATGAAAAAAAATTTAAATGGTGATGGTTTGGGGTTTTTGTTGTTAGCTAAAAAAAAAACCAAACCATTTCTGGTGAGCAACACATTTTCAATGGATTGTTCCACTGAATTTTGAGGTAATTTACCCCATTCATTAACTTTTATTTAACATAAGGTCAATTTCAAAAGGAAAAAAATTATATTTTTCCACCTTTTATTCCTAGCTGAAACCATTTTCCAAATTTAACCTGTAGTAGTGGTTTTCAACCTGTGGTCCACAGACCCCTGGGGGTCTGCAGACTATGTCTAAAGGATCCATGAAAGATTACTATGATCAGTCAAAAGTATGTGGATCCCCACACTTAGAATTCAAAGGGGTCTGCCCCTCCACTTGAAATTTCCAAAGGGGTGTACACATCCATTTAAAAATTTTTAGGAGTCCACAAATGAAAGAGGTTGAAAACCACTGATCTACAGTTTCAAATAGTTTTAGTTGCCAAACACTGCATTTGGGGGTCAATTTACAATTTGCTGAAAGCTATTTGCCCAGTTCTAACTATAGCAAGTTGGGCTACTTGACAGGCTTGAGAAAATATTAGCCACAGGGGAAGAGAAGCTGATGAAGAAAATGTTACTGTGAAGCTTCTTCTCTTCTTCTTGGAAGTTATTACACTTGCAAAGGGGAGTGAGTTTGTGTAGTTTGGAATGAAGCAGGGTTGTGGCTGCTATTAGGTGGGGAGCCCGTTCAAAGTGCTTCTGTTAATTTGCAGTTGTATTAATTGTTAGCTAGAAAGCCTTATGATATCTTACATCATTCCTGCTGCTGTAAATTGAGTTTACTTACTTGCAGTGGCCTGGTGGACTTTGATACACATGTTGACAAGGTACCTGCATCAGAGGGGATGTGTCACAGAGAGCTGATCCCTATACTGCTGCAAACAGCATGTTGAACTCCAGCTGGGGAGAGCTATCGCAGAAATACATATACGTACATAGAAACAGATGGGAAGTGTCAAGAGGAAGTGCCTTTACATCAACTTTAGTTTCTTAAGTTATTGACTCAACCTGGGCTAAATTCTTAAGTTATTGATTCAACCTGCATGTTTTGTTTTAACCCCATTTTTTTCAAGCATACCTAGGGGAAAAAAACCACTCAAAATATTTTAATAGCATTTTGAATCCCAAGAGAACCCAGGCATAAATTTAGATTGATGCATATACAGGCTATCTGCAGGGATAACTTCATCAGCCAATGAAAAGTAGCCACTGGTTGAGGGAAGGCAGCAACACTCAGCAACATGAAGGGACAGATTAGAGCAAAAAGGAAAGAATGATACATCCAGTTGAAAAGGCAGAGTGGAATTATGATGCACAGTGAAATGTATCCCCATAGGGATTTGGTTGGGTGATCCAACAACATGATGGAATCCTCATCTTGCTTGAGCCAAAAGCAATAGAGTGGCAGAGGCGGAAAGTCACCCCTCCTCAACGTGCCGCGCAGGTCATTCTTAAGTAGCACAACCTCAGCATTTCACTCCACCAGGGCTGAATCTAGGTTTCCATCCCTTCAAGACCTACCTATCCCAGATCCTCTGTTGAGGCTGAATCTAGTAAGTCCTGCCTACATCAGTGAAGCAGCAGTAATACAACCGTTTCCTGATACTTATGCCCAAAAGGAAGTTAGTGAAGAATCTTTGCCACCCTGCTGCATACTTACAAAGACTCAAGAGATCTTTAGTAACCACAGATGGTCAGAGATCTCAGATGTGCCTTTCCTCTGAAGGATGGAACCATGAACAACTCAAGGCAAGCTGTTATCATCTTAAAGTACAGGTTCAACCCAGTCACACCTGTTGGATCATCACTATCACTTTTCTCAGGAAAAAGCTTAGCTCCTGGTTCTCAGAGCTAAAACAGACCCAGGCATATACTTCTTTGATTTTTGAAAGCAAACGAGGTCACAACAGGGATGGCTGGTAATGGCTCCTTGGGATCATTAGTATTTAGGTGCTGAGCAGAGAGATGGTAACATGTATTATTTTAAAATCAGGCAGGAGGTAGGGCGAGCTTGGCATCTGATGAAGTAAGCTGTTGCCTATGAAAGCCCATGTCTCTTTGAACTAGTTGGTCTTTCAGGTGCCCTACTTCCAGGGTGCTATTTGGATACATTGATATTACAAGGCAGGACAATGACTCAGGAACAAGACATCAATTGCTAAAGCTAGTGGGTCCAAAAGAGAGGCTCTGCAAATGACTACAGCAAAAGTTAACTTTGAATAGATTTCTATTATTTTGCTGCAAACCTCCATTGTTTGATACCCCTTGTTTTTTCATACACAAGAGAGGATAATGAGTTTGAAAAGTTTGCTTAGCTTGCTGGGAAGGGGATTCCACGTGAAAAATAAGCGGATCTGTTTTCTGTATCACAGCACATTCAGGAGGGCACATTCAGGAAGTTATTTTGCCCAGTGAGGGTGACACCAGATATTTAGCTACTGACAGGTCCCGATATTCCATGACCATCCAGCTGCCCTCATCAGCAGGAATTCTCCTGACCAAAAAGTAATAAATAAAAATACCATCACTACAATAGCTGCCACTGTAGCTATTGTAAATGAGCAGATTTCACAGCTAGAAGCAGGAGGAGGATGAGACTCAAGCATGCAGTGTACAAAATTGCGTGCACACTGGATTGACTCCAGACAAAAGGTAATGATGTCTGATGGAGCCAGTCTGATGTTTCTAAATGGAACATGCTGACAAATGAACCCAGGCCCCTCCCTGGAGATGGTAGTGCAAGCAGAAGAAATCTGTGCTTGCTCGTGCATCTTCATAGCAGGCTAGGGGTGGGCTCTTACCTAGGACTTTGCATCTAATTCCCTACCATCCATACACAAACCCCTCTTACCAAGTTTAATGGTGCTTCCAGCCTTGGCTCTTGGCCCAGCAAGGGTAGAGTAAAACCCAGTTTTGCAGATCACTTACAGGGGAAGTTAGCAAACCACTCACACATGCTTTGTCCTCCAAAGGCTTCCCACAGTTCCCTCAGTTTGTCCAGAAAGGCAGACAAGTCCTCCCATAATTCTTTAGGGAAGAGTCATAGAGCAGCTTAGTTTGCTAGAGAACAAAGAACTACAGAATAGGGACCTTGTAACTCATAAGGAGAATGCAGAACCAGTGATAACACCGTCACCCAGGTAGGCCTTTGAAATGTGGATGCTTGCACTCAGAAGAAGCTAACTGGAATCCCCAGACCTGGGGACTGCTTACCTAAACTAACCGTGAAGACTTAGTATTAGGAACCGTGAGTCCAGTGCCCGCTTCTTACCTGTACAAGAGCTTGACAAGTAGATGCACTTGGAGAAGTGTGTGCTAGCACTTTTCAAATGACTGTTTCTCCTCTGTGAAATCTCCTTGTCATTGCCTGATACAGGTCTCAGTTCACAAATCCATCCTTGCCCAGCATGGCACTAAAAGACCCCAGATTCAAGAAAACACCCTTACTGTAGGGAGCTGTAGCTTTTAGAGGATATCAGCTGAGCCCACTGGAACCAGATGTGGTGCTGTACAGAGGCTCGTCACGCAAGCCCAATCAGTTGGAGTTCAGACTATGAATGAAGTAGACCTCTGACAGATTCCTGGGCTCCAAGTGACCACTGAGCCACACATGGTACCTGATAGAAAATAAACCAAGAAAATACCCTGATTGAAAGAGTGCAGCAGTTAAAAGCCCCATCAGAATCAAAACTCCGGAAATGTGAACAACTGGGGAAGGTTTAAAGAGGATTTGCTTGATATCAGCAAGCGAGGGCTCCCAGCTGAATGACAAAACGGTCACAAGGGAGCCTTATTTCTGATGTTAGCTGGCTCTGAAGTCTGGGGTGTTTCTGACAGTTCTCAGTTACGCAGCCAGAGAAGACTAACTACAAAACAGCAGTCCTGAAACTGGAGGAGGAGTACAGCACTCCACAGCAAAAAGAAATGTAAAGCAGGAGTATTTCCAAACAGAATACTAAAAGATGTGATCATGCAGATGGGGTTAGCACAAACTAAGGCTGAAGAGCCAATCTTGCAATTTTGGGAGCTTACAATTGAAAAAATACAACAACAGATCATTGGACAAAGCACTGAGAAAGATGCTATGGGAGAACTCAGAATTAACCCTGGACCAAACAAGTACAATTTGCCAAAAAGTAAATGTCCAGAGCCAGAGTCCATAAAACTCAGCACACAAACCTGCAAGCACTAGGGCAAACACCACAAGCCAAGACAATCCCTGACTTTTGGGATGCTTCACTTAATAAGAGATTACAAGTGACAGCAAAGTTGCTGGGATAGGGACAGACACTTTGGCAACAGAAGATAAATGGAATATCAGCTTGAAAGCAAAGGGACATTTAATCATTGTTAGCTGAACATTAGTGCAGAAGTTATTATATCAACCACGGTGATATTAGCACCAGGAGAAAAGCCACAGGCTGTAAAATATAAACAGGTAAAATGCAGAGTACATGGCAATGAGTTCTTTGCTAGTGGAATATGACAACCAGTTGTAAGAGTAAACCAGACATTAGAGAAGGCACAATTTGCAATATTATTCAACGAAAAAATAGCATCCATCATTTCATTAAAAATGGATCAAGTTCTTGGTCTCATCAAGATGTCCTTTTTGGCAAGGCAGGGGGACCGAAATAGTTAAAGAGCTCAAACACATCTTGCAGGGGATAAAGCAGTTTCAACAAAAGCTGCAATTCATGTTCTTAGGAAAATCCCTCTCGCCTTAGGCAGGGACTGAAGAAAAGTCTGGCTAGACTCAGTCGTCTAGATACCAATCAAGCAGGAGAACCAATGAAGTCAATGCATTCACTGGTCATTTGTAGGGGAAAAAAGGCAGCATCCTGTGCTGTGCATATGTATAGACCCAAAATAATTAAACAAATCAATTACAAAATTTTCTCACTGCCACCAGGGAAGAAATTCTGTGAAAAAGAGGGCTGAGGCCAGATATTTATCTGTGCTGGATATGTCAGCAGCTTTTGGCAGAGGCCCTGAGAAAAACAGAGCGTGTGTTAATGCACATTCCACACTCCTTTTGTGAAAGGCTGTTTCCTCAGGCAGGCTTTTGGGTTGAATTTGGCACCACAGGTGTTTCTCAGGAAAATACAACACATTTTTGATAGTATAGAGGCTACTTTATCTATATAGAGGAAGTTTTGGGTTTGAGGAAGGACGTGTGAAAGACGTGAACAGAGGTTCTGGGCAGCTGTGAAAAGAGCGACAGCTGTTGGGCTAATACAAAACAAACAAAAATGTAATGGAAATAACACACCTGGGAGATACCATACTACAGCAAGGTGTACAGGGAGATCACAGTATGGTGGAGACCTTCCCCAGCTTGGTAACCGCAGCAGGCAGGGGAGGAGTCCCCAGATTCCTCGGCTTGGTAAACTATGTAGGGAAATTTGTGTGTAACCCATGCACCAGAACCAGCAATCTGAGAATGTTACTGTACAAAGACATCCAATGGCTTGGGATGTAATCCTGTTAAGGCATTTGAGAGCCAGGAAAGAGGTCCCAGTCTGCAGTTACTATGGCAGTAAGCTCAAAAGAAACCTCCCAGAAGAATATCAGTGCAGTTCTCTTACAATAGTACAGTCAGAATTGGAGATCAATGTCTTTTACATCATGGGTACAAACAAAAAACTGGAAGTTTGTCTGCACAACAAGAGGAGGTTTGGCTTTAGCCCGTGTGTGTAAGAAGTTTCATGTGTTTATTTTTGTGTGATGTGAAACCGACTGGAAACCACTTATTACCATTGCCAACAGGGGCCTTGTGACCGAGTCCCAAGAATGCAGAGGAGATTTTTTCCATTACCAATGTCTGACATGTAAATTGAATACAAACCCAAGAGAGATTTGCAGACAGAGATGGATAAGCCCCAGGACAAGATACCATCAGAACTAGTCAATATACAACCACTTGATAACAGTGGTGCTGAAGTCTCTAATGAAACCACCAGGTCCAAAAGACAGCATGGGGCACCTGGGAGACTACGTGAATGGTGTCAGTAGCTTGTTCACATGTATTTGACAATTTATATTACTGATTCTATGAGTTATCTTTAACTAGGGAAGGAAGGTATAGGGAGCAGTGCATTAAAGGGGCTCTTGTAAAGAATCGGCTGTAACTGGTAGTTGTGTGGTTCAGTGGCTCTTGTTCTGCAGGTCCAGCTGAACGTGACCGAGCGAGCTCTTGTCAGTCCTGGTCCCCGAGTGATTTCTGAACACCCACACTCGCAGAAAGCCCCATGACATTGATGGAACTTAATCATGGGCTTACAGTTAAGCATATGCTTAAGTGCTTTGTTCAAAAGGCAAGTTAAACATGTAATTAAAATGTTTTCTTGAAGGAGAACTTACTGGAGATAACCCAGAATGCACCATTTCAAGCCAAAGCTGTAGATATCATCACCCATGTGTTTTTGATGTTACCATAATTACCAGGGGTGTCTGTAAGATCATTAGGTAACTCTCTTAAACACGCTAGGAGGCACGGCCCATATCATTCCAAGGTTTTCACACTGCTTCACCATTCTTTTTTTTCCCCACAGGAAATTACTTCTTCAAAAATACACAAAATAAAACAAACAAACAAAAAACAAAACACAAAAACCCACCAAAGAACAAAAACAAAAACAACACAAAAAACACCAACAAAATCAAAAAGCTGTTCACACATTTTTCAAGAGAATTTTAAAGGGGCATTTTTGAAGGATCATTAGTCTTATCTTTCTCACTGATTAGATTATATTGATTTTTACTCTAGATTCTAGAGGGCTCAATCGGGGATTTGCTTCCTAAGGCATGAGGTACTACAAACATATATGTGTTCACTTTCTTTTAGCCTTTTTCCCTAGTAGTGTTGCTCAATGGATAGAGCACCAGACTGGGACTCAGACAGACCTAGCTCTGTTGCTGGCCTGCTAGATGGTCCGTGGACAAGTCACAAGCCAGCTCCATGCCTCAAGTTTCCCCAGATGTAAAATACGAGTAATGACAGTGACCTAATTTGCCAAAATGTTCCGAGGTCCAAAAAGCACTATATAAGAGTTAGATATGATGATATTTCAGAAGATCTTCCTTATTTCCCTTGACAAGATGTGCTTGTGCTCAGGAACCAATGGCAAAGGGTACAGCAAAGGCAGGACTTAGGGGCATTGGCAAAGCTGGGCGGAGGCAGGCCTGACATAGTAGCAGAGGTTGTGGGTCAGAATTGACGTACATTGGGCAATTCTAAGGTATCCATTTTTCACATTCCCATTTCCACGAGCACTAAAATTAACCACATTTCCATTCTCCTGCCTCCAAAGAAGAGATTTAAAAAAAGAAAAGCAGGTTACTATAACCCACGGGGCTCTTCCTACCAAAAGCCACATTCCTCAGGCATCTTGTAACTTGGCAACAAACAGGGTCCCTGTGCTGCCTCTGACTACAGGGGCCCTCCTGGTTCCAATTTCCCCTGTCATGCAAGATGAGCTGCTTTCACTGGTGTTTCACATGTCCCTGCTGTGAAACAAGACTTGGTTTTGTCACTGGCTCAGACCCCAAAGCATACCAGCAGCTTACAAGTCACCTTATCAAGCATGCAAGTATTTCCATTGATTTCAAGGGGCTTCCTGTAAACATGCAAGTGCAATGCTTGCAGGATCAGATCCTGTGCTTTGAGGCTCCTGGTATAATTCTCTTTTCTTAAAAAAAATGAGTCTTTTCATTGAAAGAATATCCTACAACTCTAATAAGCATTTGTTTGCTGGTAAGATGGGAAGAGGGTGAAAGGATGCAACAATATTACTCAGTGAATAAATAACACTTCAGTACTCACATACAGGTGAACTGGTGAAAGAATTTATTTAAAGCTTGTCTGAAAACAGTCATAATTTGAAAAAGGTCAGAAGAGTTGACTGCTGCAGACCAGCAGAATGATGCCTTTCCATTGGGAATTTACAACCTGCTTTAATCAGAGAGTTAGCTGGGCAGTGAGGAACACAAGGACAAGTCAACAATTTATCTCTGTGATCACATCCTTGGTGTACTCCTGCTGAACTTGCTGGAAGTACATTGGGGAGAATATGACTTTATGGTAGGACTAGGAAGATAAGGGGGAGAAAAAAAAAAACCAAAAAAGGAAAAGGATTAAAGTGATTGGTTGTTAGAAAAGCAAATAAACAAGGCTTTGTTAGAACTAGCATAGCTCCCTAGTCCATCATCTATCTGCAGCTGAACAAAGTTTGATAGAACATTAATGGAGACAGCTGAAGAGTATAAACTCCCTGTAGTGTCAGAGAACTACAAAACCCGTGAAATCCTAGGGGATTAAGAGAAGTCTGGATAATAATACGGCACTGGTAAACTCAGCACTTTGTGGATCTCTCTGCATGGTATGCGTTGCTTTTACAGACACATGGAAGGCAGAAAATATCTTTTTCCACCAGAGGAATGATATAAACTCACATTTCTGAAATAGCAATATTCACACCTTCTAAAACAGCCAGCCAGTTTGCATATTTCACTTCCTCAAATATCCCCTTATCTATTTCTATCTTCGATTGCACGTAGCTAAAAAGTAAAAATATCTCCAGGAGAATGGGTGTTGGGGTGTGAGCATCCAACATACTGTAAAAAACTTGTAAGAAACATATATTATATAATTTTCACCACCTATTATTTTTCCTCAGCTGAGCTGCAAGACAGTATTTTCTTCCTCCTCATTGATCAATGTGTGGCTTCGGGCCTTATTTACTACCCAACATTCATATCCTATTCTGAATGCAGAAATACTAGTTTCTTTATGAGCTTTTCTATGGTGCTTACTATTAGAAGCAAGTGAGTGCGATGGGGCAGGGTGGGTACTCACTTTCCTCCTCTCAAAGTATTAGGAATAGTCAGCAAAGCGAGAGTAATGTTGACACCCTCCTCATTTTTTGGCAAAGTTTTGTCTCAGACACCCGTCAGATAGATGTCTGATCTATTTTCTGAGCATCAAAATAGCATCTAGTAAACTATGCTCTAGCACTTGTGAACCTGTCGGCAGAATTATCAATCCACGGGTAAATTGCTTATGCTTAGTAGAGCCCATAGACCACCAAGACGTTCCAAGAAAAACAACTTTGTTATTGTTGAACTGACTTGCCAGCAAAACACCCATCATCCCTCCAACCAAATTGTAAAAGGGCAGGCCCTACTCATCACTGTACAGTATCAGAGGGCTTTATAACAAAGAATGTGCAAAGTAAAGTGACAGGGTACTGTTCTCCCCATTTTACAACTGGGGAGTTGGAGAAAAAGAGGTCCCTAATTTTGGATGTCCACTTTCAGATGCAAAGAAACTGATTTTTCAAAATATTTAGCATTGTAAAGCACTTCATATGGTCACAACACAGGTTCTGCTGATCTCAGTTGCAGCAGCTGCGTGCTCAGCACTTGAAATCAGATCCCAGGATCTCAAGTCAGGCACCCAGACTATGAGGAGCACCCAGTAAATGACTGCTTCAGAAAAGTTTTAAGCAAGTTATCCAGCATCACACAGGAACTGTGGCAGAGGACTCCAGTGTTCCCAGGAAGCTGCTACAACCAGAAGTTCACCCTCTCATGCTGCTGTTCCCTGCCTTAAAACACTTCACACCTTCCAACCCTAGCTACCAGAGAAGCGGGTGTACTACAAACAACAAGCCCATTTACTGCCCAACCCTGTTTCATCTCCATCCTGAGGCAGGGTCTTGTGGAAAAAGTAGTACGTAACTATTTAATTAAAGACTATAATCCTAAGTGCACCTACAGTTGCACAGACAAGCTTAATGATAGCATTTCCCAATTTCTGAATGCTTGATTTTGCAGCCTTAATTATGCCGTTTTAACTTAGTGTTCACTTTTAATTTCCTAGGGTTTTTACAAGAAACAAACTACAAAGCATACCTGCCTCAATTTGGCATCATATTGATATGCAAGCAGGTTATCAGTTTAGGTGGATCCTTCTGACCTACTGCAGACCTCTGCCACTTGAGCCAACGGAGTAACTGATAGTGGCACTATGTAGTCACCTTCTCTGTGGACCAGTGTTAAAGGGTGTGGGACATTTTGCCAGTGAGTTTCACAGATATGTGCTGACAGCAGAGGAAAGGTGAGACTTAGGAGTTCTGGGTTGCAGTCCAGCCTCTGGAGTGTGCATTCTAGGGGTCACCAACTCTTCTGCCTGTTCTCCCTGAAGCATCACCCTACTTTGCTGTCCCCATTAACCCATTCCTATTTCCCAGCACCCTGGCTCCCCATCCTAGTCTTATTTTCTTCTTCAACCCAGGCCCTACCCCCACTCTTCAGGTTTCTGTTCCTAGACCCAGTTTCACAGCCCAGCAAGTCCTAAGTCTCAAGTCTACACATTCCCAATCCAACTCCTCATCTCACACCCAATGCCAATTTCTTTGCTCAGCAGCCAAGTTTTACCTTCCAGCTCGTTATCCACTCTGCCTTGTTCCTCCATCCTGATCTTCAGCTGTTCAGTGTCCCACTCACGGTGTTTGGACCCACTAACTCCCAACTAAATTGCCCTCTGGGTATCAGTGACTTCAAGCCTCCTTGTCTCAGTCTATCTTCTGGCTACTTCCCCTGACAAACTAAAAAAATTGAGACAAGGCATACCAATATCTCTCTCATGCTCTGTCGCCTCAGACCCGTCTCCTCTTGTGCTTGCTTCTCTCACTTCACTTAGTGCATCACAGTGGGCAGAGCTACATAAGACACTCAGCTGCTGCAACAGACTAATTTGCTGCACAGTAAAGCATCACTGTCTATGTGTGCATCACAGTCAGGTGCACAATAGATTAATCTACTTCACTGCTAGATAGTCCTGTCAGATACAGGACTATGGTGGTATCCACAGCAGTGCAATAAATTACTGTGCTTAAATGCATGTGTAGACCATGATGTCAAGATTAGTGTACTCTGGCTCAAATTGAGCTGGAGTAATATTCAGTCACATTAACTGCATGTGTAGACATGTTCAGTATGTCCAAACATAGCCCCAGTCAAGGTTGGAACCAGCGTAGGAATAAGGCTTTGGGCAGGACATAGGCTTGCAGAGGAGTTTGAATAAGATTTTATAGACAGGTGGGTTAAGGCAAGCCTAATAGCCTAGAAATTAGTGGGTCAGGGCACCTCAGATAAAGTGCTTTAATCTGGCCTTGGACAGGACAAACTTAGAATCAGCTGGTAGTTCACAGGGTTGGAAGGTAATGCAGGGTAGCCAGCATTAACTGTGGCCCAAATCCTCAAGGGTAGTTAAGCACCTAACTCACACGGAGTTTGACTCTACTTCAGTCCTGTGCCCTTCTAAAAATCACAGCACGTCTCTCTGACATCTCTTCTTGGATATCTAATTATCAGCTCAGGCTCAGTCTGGCTAAAACACAGCTCTTGATGCATCTTAACAAGCCCTTTCTGCCACCCCTTTTCAGTCAGTGTGGATAACGCCACCATCCTGCCTGTTACATAGGCCCATAATCCGAGAGATACCATCAGCCTAGAGCTCCCGCTCAATCCACTGATGTCTAAACTTTGTTGATTCTCTCTGCATGGCATCATAGCCTTTCTCACCCATCCATGCAGCTAAAGCTCCCATTCAGACTCTCATTACCTTGCATCTTGAGCATTGTGACATCCTTTCCTCTAGCCTTAATGAATGCAGTCTAGCCTTGCACATCTCCATCCAGAATGCTGCTACCAAAGTCATTTTCAGTGCTCAGTACTCTGATTATGGCATCCCTCCACCAGTGGCTCCTTCTTTTCTTTTGCATCAAAAATAAGTTGCTTGTCTTCACTAGCTAGCTGTATCAACCTGTTCTCTCTTACTTATATGCTATAAGCTCCCGGGGCAGAGACCATCTTTTTTTGGTCTGTAGGATCTTGGTCCATAGCACAGGGTCCTAGGTAGTAAACATTTCTAATAATAATAATACAAAATAAGTTGTCTCTCATTCAAAGTTTGAGGAACAGGTTGCTACTGAGGCATTTGTTTTCTATTGTTAGGCACCTGGGATTGATGATGTAGTCCTTTTATTATGCATAATTAACCATCTGTCTTACCTTAAGTATTCAGTTTAATCATACTGTGGGCCCATCTGAGTCACATAGTAGCTGATGAAATTGCTGGAAGATATCTCTGTGGGGTAATTCTGGCTTCTTCAAAGGATTCTTAAGTTATAAAGCCGGAAAAGACTACATGTGGTTATAACCTCCTGCATGCAGCTCCTGAGACTTCCCTAAATTCACTCCTTCACCCTCACCCAATGCATTCTGCATTAAGCCTTTAATTGATGTAGATGTAGAAGCCTTCTTCTTCCTGGGCAAGGGAAGGGAGGGAGAGATTGCATAGCAACAGGGAAGAAAGGGTCCTTATTGCATACCAGATGTCAAATACAACTCCTTCCCAGCTTCCCCCAGCTGAGCTGAATATAGATAGTTTGATTTCCAGGCTGATGTGGGTTTCCTCTGCTTCATCTAAGAGCATGAAGACAGGGGAATTAACTGTCCAGTGCTGATCTGGGGTGAGGATGATCAATGCTATGATCCCCGTTAGTCAAATGAAAAGATTTCTCTTAGAGCAAACCAAATATCCCACTCATGACCTGCAGTGGCCAAACCCTATCTTTATTTGCCCTGGCTTACAACCCAATTCACCTTAAGCTTTGCTTAGACAATAAAATAACACAGCTGGATCTGGCTACTATATTTCCCTTGCCTGAGTACAACCCAGTGCAACCCAGGTGCACAAGCAATGCCAAGCCATGTCACTGCACATTTAGGACAGGGTTGTGTGATAACCTGCCACGTTGGCAGGTTCCACTGTGGCAGCTGCCAGCATAACAAATCCAGGTCTACATCCTGGAAAGAACAGCCCCAGCTGCCAAAACAGGTGAAAGGGAGGGGATTGATTTTTCAGAGCCTGACCAATGCTGATATATATAGCCTATTTGCTTTTCTTAAAAAAAAAAAAAAGTCTATAAATCCTTAAAAACATCTGCAAGGAGGTAAGATAAAAAAGGCTACCAGGGTCCCTTTAAAGCAAGAAAATATTTCTTCTGGCTGCTGAGATCTATGGAAAAGTCTAGCATTTGGAAATCTGCCAGCCTCCATCTGAAAACATTCCAGTAAAGGGAGATTGTGGTTACAAGGGATGAAAGTGAAATGCTCAGGGATCAGTTGTCACAGAAACTAAGCTGGAGGGTGAATAGCTGCACTCAAGCACAGAGCCCTGTCAGTCATCACTGCTGTGGCTCATACACACTCAGCAAAAATCTGGACAACTTCAGGCCAAACAACTCAGCTTACAGGAAGAATGTAGTAGTGTGCTAGGAAACTTATGGCCAACTGTGACTTCTAGCAATGGACAAGACCCTAGGCAAAACATCTTTTCCAGAGATACTACAAAGGGTCAGTTATATCATATATATAAGTTAGCTTGGCCTGCTTCTCCTGTTAATTCCTGTGGCATTGCTGAGCTCTCTCTCTGTTGTTATCCTAAGGAAGGAATTATGCACAATACCATCCCAGATTTGGTGCTGTTAGATCCATATAATATATATAATATGCATCTAAAGGCACCAGGTGAGTTAGTGAGTGAGTGAGTGAATGTATGTGTGTGTAAATAATAACCCCCTCCCATTAAAGGTGCAAATAAGTGCCCAATGGGATTTTAAAAGTACCTAAGACAGCTAGATACCCAACTCCTAAATTAAAAAAAATCCCACTAGACTGGCAACACTGTAAATTACACATACACACATATACACAACCTCCCCCGCTCACACACATGTACATCCACTTTGGAGATGAGGAAATGCATTTTTCCTCTACATTTTTCCTCTTTTCCTCTGCTTCTGGGGAGGTTGGTAAGAGGGTGGAGCACGTGTATGCAAACGTATGTGTAGAGGTATGTGTGGAGTGTCTCCCCCATGACCCGGAGGGCAGGCATCGTTGATGAATTTGCCCTGATCTCCTAGGAGCAGACAGTGACTTTAGGGGGGGGCAAACTAGTTTAACAGAACCATGCTTAACTTTGAGAACAGGTTGTTCAGCCATCTTATACCATCTCCCTACCACCGTGTGGACCAATAGCTGCCTACACCACTGTGTGCCGACCCACCAATTACAGGGGGCTGGTTAGATGAGGCATCAGGACCCCAAACTGAACTGACTCCCCCACATCCTTGGCAGAGGAAGGTGCAGACTGGAACAGACCTGCTGCAGCAGGATGGTAGTAACTGAACTGTATTTCAAGGGCTGCCTCTAAACTCCAGGCTGCAGTTGGTCTGTGAAGGCCATTGCCTACAACCAAAAGCAAAACTTTGTGGGTGATGGTGGCTTGCTGGGAAAGGGACCCATAGCAAAATACAAACCAATCCTTGAAGCTTCTCTCTATTCATCTTCCTGCTCTGGGTTTCAGATACCGCTGAACATGATGTAGTATCAGACTTAGCAGAAGTTCCAGGCACTGGATCTGGGACAGCATTGGGCATAATCCCTGCCTCAGGATAACAACAAAGAGCTCAACAATGTTATGGGAATTTACAGTAGCAGCAGGCCAAGCTAGCAGTGATGATGCTATCCAAACTCTCCCTTTAGTCATGCTGTTTGCTGGCTGAACAAGAACCACGCTGTCTCATACCCATCATGACTGTAAAATTCAACAGAGCCCAATCTTTATGGTTTTACCCCTTGTTTCCATAGGTTCACACTTACTAATATCACATTACTTCCTTTTTTCTCTTTCACTGATTGTGAATAGATAGATGCTTACCCTGCTGATTATCTCCATGTAAAAGAATATCTACACCCATAATGTTGCAGGGAGAGTTGTTTTACACCTATTTCCAACACTGATGCAAGCAGTGGAATCTGATTCAGTATAAGCCTAACACAGGGTGGGAGATATAAAATGGGCTGACACTGACAGCGTTCTCCTCTTCCAGGACAGTGGGTGTCTCTGATCACAGTGCGATCACACATGTCTTAGTTACAAATATTTCTTTGATCCACTGCTGAGCTGTGGTGAGGCCACACTTTCTGTTAGGCAGTTTACATCCATCAGATAGGTTATATTACACAACCAGTATTGCAAAAGGATACAGTTGAGGTGGCATGCACATAGGGACCAATTGTTGCTTGATGCAATTTTCTGCTCTGGTTGCGGTCTTGTAGGCCAATACCTGGCAATTTATTCTTGGTCAGTAGGAGCGGAGGTTTTGTGCCAGCTCATGGGGAAGTACGAATACCCAGTATAGGCTTTTTCTTGCATCCTCATAGGAATCCTTGCTGGCATGTTTCCTAGCTGAAAGCTCAGTGAGAGATGAGAACAGATTATAAGACTTAATCCCCATGCAAATCTCCAAATGAGAAAGGCTCTGCTATTTACTCCTGGCATCAATTTCTAATTAGGCTTTTAGATCTCTTAATGGGCACCTGCAAAGGACAATAAGCAATGATATGGGCACTTTGCATTGGGAGTGCCATGTTAATTAGCTTTGCCTCTCAACTTCCCTGCCTCCTACTGTATGTGTGGAGTGAGGAGGATTATTTCCAGTATGCCCAGAGAAATCGAGGCATAGAAGCTTGTTCAAGACAGCACAAGCCACAGCCCTATGCTTTTCCTCTAAAAGGCTGAGCTGGTGAATTGACCATGTAAATAGGATAGGGAGTGTTGGCAAGAGCCTGATCCTTCTCTTCTGGCCATAGGTACTTGGTGTGAGTTGGACTTACAAAGGTTAGTGTGCCCATCACAAGGCACAGGCAGTGGCCCTGACCTCGGTGACTACTTGTACATTTCCTTCAAGGAAACAGATGGCAACAGTGCTTGCCATTTCCCTGGGCACAGAGGGGAGATTTACAGCTTCTGTGAAACTGGCCACATAAGTTTACTTTTAGGAGCTTGTCTACACAGGGAAATTTCCTGGTGTTACTTCACAGGTGTAAATATACTGCTGGAGCTATGCTGACAGAATGTTTAATTGTTATCCTGAATAAGCAGGCCCATCCAGGGGCCTGGTATAATTATACCAGTAAATATCACTGTGCTATGACTGTCTGCCCAGGATATCCAGGGGTCAAAAAACCCCACAAACACACAAAAAAGGCAGAGCGGCACACGCAGGGACAGCACATGCCACTCAAAACTGGAGCCTGGCCGGCTGGAGCTGCACTGCAACTGCTGGCCAGGCTCTGAGCAGCAGGATTACTGCTGCTGCAGCCCCAGAAGGCCCCCAGGCAAGGCTGCTGGGGCCAGCAGTGCTGGCCCCAGCCTCCCCTACCCCACCCAGGGTAACCTGCCACACGCCAGGGAGTGTGTGGCATGGGCATTCCCTGGGGACGACTAGCAGTGGCATGAGGTGTCCCACTGCTAGTTGTTCCCAGGAAACCAAACATCTGCTCTCATGTGGACGAGGCCCTTGAGTTCAAAGAAGTGGGACAATGTAGTTCAGTAGCATAGGACAGATTTTGCCTCTTTCCCCTCCTGGTTACAAGCTGCGTCATGGAACCTGCCCCTCCAAGCACTGTTTGTCTTTCCACCTCTCAAGCTTTCAGTGCCTTAAAAGTTATTAATGAGTCTCCTGTGGGGTCTGGGCCAAATCCAGTGATAGCTTGTAAGTGTGGGCAGCAGGCATGTAGCTGATGAGCTGGGGGTAGTGACCATGTCAGAAGGAAACTGTCAGTCTTGGGGGGCTGGAACGAGAAGGAACACTTGTGCACACAAGAATTAACACACTGAGGAGCCTGCTTGCTTATCTAACTCAGGCACAGGCTTGGTCAGCAAACAGGCTCCCTTTGTGTGGGACTCCCAAGGGAATCCTTGGATTTTGGCGCTAACAAAGCTGGATTTTAGGTGAAAGGTAAATAAACAAACACATGCATGCACACAGCACAGCAGGGAGTTACTGGCTGGGTTTATTTTGAGAGAGGTGAAATTATTCAGTCCTGAAAACATGCAGCTGTTGAGAGCTTATTTAAATACTCTTGTCCATATGCCAGACATTTAGTGGAATGAAGATGTAATCATTGAAATAAAGCTGCATTTCTTCCTTGGTCTGTCCCCTCCTCCCCCCATATTGTGAGCCAGCCAGAGGGTTGTACTGGTATGCTCTGGTTAGGAACGTGAATAACCTGGACATTTTGTAAATTTAAAATTGCAAGTTCTCTGAGTCAGGCACTGCCACTCCATTGTGTGCCCACACTCAGACAAACCCATGTAGAATTTGTCTGTAAGACTGAAACCTGTATGTTTTATTAGAAGTACGTGGCAGTGCCCTTGATACTTTGATGTTCAAACATCTCCAGCCAATGCCTGGATCAATCTCTGCTGTTTTCTTCCCAGTCTGTCAGTTTTTCCAGTGTTACCTCCAGATGTAGCAGAGTATTAAAGTAGCAGAGTATTACAGTACCCAGCGGCTTACAGGAGTATAAGAAATATATGGCATGTCTCTCTTAAGGAACAGAAATGCACCAAGCAAGCGGAAGTTCTGGGTCTGATACTGAACCACATTCACCAACTAAAGTACTAGCAGCTCTAGCTTTTATGCAGCACTGTCACAGGAGCACCAAGGTGTCCTGTGCCTTGGAAGCAGAAGGAACTGAGCTGCCAATCAACCGGGCAGCTCAGGTGCCGGTTGCCAGGGCAACCAGGCGGGTCAGGTGGCCAGAAGGGGTCAGGGCCAGGCCTTTATAAACAGCCCAGGCCGAAGCCTGACTAGTAGTTCCCTTCTGGCAGCTGTGGGAGTAGGAGGTCTGTGGCAGAGCTGAGTAGCCTGGGTGGGTGTAGTCTTAGCTTGCTGACCAGCTGTGATGATGCTGGGAGCCAGAACACCTTGAAGGGAGGTAGGATTGAGAGCCCTGGTGGGGGCTTGGTGTTTATTTGTTATGAGCAGGAGGCTCTGTTGTTTATGTTGTGGCCAGGTGGCTTAAGTTTGGTTATAGTTACTCCGGAGGACCAGGTGAGGCTGTAAGGGAGTAAGGAGGCCTCACAGGAGCTCACCAGCAGCTTGGGGGTTCCTGGTGCCCTTTAGGGGCACAGTGCCACAGCGGGCACAGCAAAGGAGTGCTAGGAGGGTGCTTGCTGAGTGGGGGTTGTAGCCCCCAGTGCGGGGTGGGGTGCAGCCTAGGCCCCAGCAGGGCGCCTGAGCCCAACCCGGGATTCTTGGCAAAGACCCGGTAGGGTCGGAGGGGCCAGGCACGGCTACGGCTGCCTGAGCCCCATGAGCAGGAAATGCGTAGCGCGAGAGGCGCGGTATAGGCCCCAGATGGGGTGACAGTGGAGAGACAGGTCTGGGGCACCGGTAACAGGCCGGTGGGTAGGAGCTGGGCCCAGGGGGCACCAAGTGGGTGACGAGCCCAGGGTGCCAGGGAGAGAGCACCTGAAGGGCAGGGGACTGTACAACATCCCACAGAACAGCTGCGAGGCTTGGGGCGTGCTAAAGGGGAAGTTTGGAGGCACGCATACCCCTTAAGGGAGGGGCACACGGAGGCGCCCCATTTGGAGTAGGGGTAAGAACACACATACCGTTCACCAGGGGAACAAAGGCAGCCTCCCATTTAACTATTCAAGATCAAAATCATGGTGGGCGAGATTCCGAGGGTGCTTGGACCACCTGAAGTGATGGTAGAGGGGCGCTAGGGAGTTCACGGCCACTCCTAGGCCCCACTCCCTCACAAGCACACTTTAACTTTAAGCCTCAAAGTACATTGCAAAGAAAGCCAGCATCTTGCCCCATGTTATAGGTAAAAGAAATGAGGTACAGAGAGGGGAAAGAACTTGTCTAAAGTCAACCAGTTGACCAAGGGACAAGGACAAAAAAATCCAGGTCTTCTGAGCCCCAATCCTGTGTTCTACCCACAAGGGCACACTACAAGTGATCAAGCAAAGCCATCCTGATTAATGTTTCAGAACCGGAGAATCACAGAAAATAAAGTTTGGCGGGAATCTCAGGAAGTCATCTAGTCCATCCCCCTTGCTCAAAGGACGCCCATCCACAATTAGGTCACCCCAGCCAAAGCTTTGTCTAGTCCGGTCTTGGAAAACCTCCAAGGGTGGAGATTCCACAACATCTCTAGGTGACCTGTTCCAGTGCTTTACTACCCTCCTAGTGAAAGACTTTCTCCTATGATCTAACCCAAACTTCCTTTGCTGCCACTTGAGTTCATTGCTCCTTGTCCTGTTATCTGCCATCACTGAGAACAGTCCAGCTCCATCTTCTCTGGAACCTGCCTTCAGGTACTTGAAGTCTGTTATTAAATCCCCCCCCTCAGTCTTCTCCAGACTCAGTAAGTCCAGCTTCCTCAGCCCATCCTCTGAAGTCATGTTTCTCAGCCCCTTATTTTTTCCCTCTGCTGGATTCTCTTTTTTTTTTTTTTTCCAATTTGTCCACATCCTTTCTGTACTGGGGGCCCCAAAACTGAACACAGTACTCCAGATGTGGCCTCACCAGTGCTGAATAGAGGGGCATAATCACTTCCCTTGATCTGTTGGCAATGCTCCTACTAATACAACCCAGTATACTGTTAGTCTTCTTTGTAACAAGAGCACACTGTTGGCTCATATTCAGGTTATTGTCCACTGTAACCTCCAGGTCTTTGAAGAATGTAATTCCTCATGTGTATAGTCTCATAATTGCAATTCATTCTCCAATTTTCACAGCAGGAGTCTTCAAGAGCTAAACTGAAACTAGCTACAGAAGAGTAACTTCTTCCCAGTGAAACCAGCATAGTTATGAGGACTGCAGGGTAGGAAATAGCTTTCTCATCCTATGAAAGTTTTTTTTGAGATTTTAAAAGGTTGCCTGTTCTGCACTGAGACAAACCAAGGACCTTTGAAAGTGAATTTTTGAGGGAGGTGAATGGTGTGGGGGAAGAGATCCAGGAGTAACCTGGTAAGTAGAACACTTCTGTGGGAGGTCAGAGAGCCAGGGCACATCCCTGCTCACATCCTCCAACTCCTGAGAAATCTGGTGAGTAATCTTATCATCACTGCTTGTCTGTATTACAAAAGGCTGGAAATTTTACACCACACTATATGACTGGTGACTATGGCCTAAGCTACTCCTGAAGCCTGTAGTGACAGAACAACCTATTCACTGTTGGCAGTGTTATACAACCTCTGCTTGAGCCACGTAAGGCTGTTGTTCACCACAGAGAAGCTTTCAATAAGATTAAGGGTACGATTGCAGTCTCCTGTTCTATAGACAAGTCATGATGATAACATCACTCACTAGATTTTTCATTCAATCAGGATGAAATTCAGCGCTTTCTCCCCAGGAAGCCTCTGGAAATGGGCTTTCAAGGTAGGAAAATGCAAGGACCTGGGGAAAGGGAATCAACATCCCAAACTGTAACAGTCATCGGCAGCTCATCCTCAGCCACTATTTTAGTCACTGTGCTAGAATGACAACACATTCAAATGGCTTTATAAAGAGGATAAGAACTATTACTCCCCTTCTATAGGTAGGGAAACTGAGGCACGGAGTAGGGAAGTAACATGCCCAGCACCTCACAGAAGGCCAGAGACAGGGAGGAGAGAACCAAATACTTCAAAATTCCCACACCATCTAGGACAGGGCTGTGATACTTAGCTGGGGCCTTGGGGCAGATTCAGACTGCAAGGAGCCATACAGAGCAAATCTAATCTCTGCCAGTGGTGCAGGGGCTAAAGCAACACCCCCTGCCCCCTCCCACCCCCCAACCTTCATGACATGTAAAATTCATTTGTCATTAGGATTTTGCCTGTGGAAAGCATCAGTGTTGCTGTCAAAGATTAAAGTCTTTGATTTCGGATGCTGATGGGAAAAGGTCAGAGACTAACGCAACAAACTCTGTAATTGTAGTCTCGCACTATTATTTTTTTAGTTTGTAACAGTACTGCATATATACACCCCTGTCTGTGCCTCATTTCAAATCACTTAAGCTCCCATACGAGAGAAAAAAACTGACCTTGACAGCCCAGCATGAAAGATTAAAGTACCTATAGTAACGAGATTAGCTGACTTAAAGAAACTGTAAGATCAAAATAATGTGTCGTGCTTACCATCTTGTGACCAAACAGGCTCAGTACCACCTAAACTAAAAGAAAAGCCCCCCCTTTCTTAAAGGATGGGCTGCCAGCATAAAACCTGAGCAAACAAAGAAAGCACAAGTGCCAACCTGTTAATTATTCATGCCTGGCATGTAGTAATTGGCTACCCTGGCCAAGTATAACTTTGAAAGAACTTCCACCCAAAGCGAAGAACTCTCCACACACACCCAGGAGACGCAGTTTGTAAAGTGGCCTCTTACAAACATCTCCCCGCCTCCGATCTTTATCTCGGTGTAACCTCGTCCTTGCCGGCTCGATTATCTCCCTTGTTATCTTTCTTATCAAGAGCTCTTGGTAATCTGCAGACTGCAATGGCTTGTGTGAATCGCTCGGAATCTGTAACAAACAACTTTCTTACCTACCCTGTAAATGCTGGGTAACATGATATCTGCATGCTGTAACTAAATAAATCAACTCCTCTGCCTAGGCTGCATCACATCAGTAGCCTAAGTAAAATAAACTTTCTGTGTAACCATCATGCTTTAAATCATCTGACTCCTGCTCGCCGTTAACCCCCACCTGTCCGGTCATAAATCCCTCCTCGCGCCAAGCTGGTCGTGCCAACCCAGGCTCGCAGGTCAAGGGTGCACCAGTCATCGGGGCGCGACAGTTGCTACCTTTTTCCTTAGGTCCTTGACATGCCTATTGCCCTGGCATCTGAATTGATCCCGTTGTGGCTACATTTAGTGCTGACACCTAAATAGAAGTTTTTCATTTTGACAATGAACAGTGGTCATTCAGGTAGTGGTAGTTTCTCCTTGGAATAATACGTATGCTCAGTGGCATAATATCAACCCATACATGGTAAACCTGCCTGCACAACTTCCCTTTTCCTCAACCACACAGAGGACTCACCCATGCCAGTACTGTCCTTAAAATTCCTAACGGCTGTGCTTCCCCAGTGCTGTTCCAGCCACAGTAACAATAGTGGGAGTGGAAACCTAACTCCAGACACAGGGATTTGACCCACTGCACTGTCTGGACATACTTTAAGAAGGTGTTAGCCTCAGTGGTTAAAGAGCAATTCATGAGTTTATGCTAATACACCAGGCATTCCTAGTACCTCTAGATGAGAGGGGAAGCCATCACTAATGTAGGCATAGGCTTTGAGGCTGTGAAGATGGCAAGGGACTAAACCATTGCCCCTTACTTATGGATGTAAGCAGGACATGAAGAAGAATCCTTTCACCTCCAGAGGAACTCTACCCACTTAGCCCTGAAACAGCTTTCAGCAATGACAAGTCCAGCAAAGGCAAGGCATGCAGCTCCTACATGAAACATGTTCCAATCTTTCCAAGGGTCATTCAGTGAGTCTCCATTCCTTAATAAACTAAGGACTGTGATATAGGCTGGTCTTATAGAATGGAAGATGACTCACTCTCATGCACTCACTCTGCAAGCAAAGTCTGAGCCACCTCAAGTGCCAAGTCTAGAAAAACGTAACCAACTGCCCTTGTAGACTTTGAACGCTGGAGTGTGCACAGTATGTGTGTGTGTGCGTGCACAATGGCAATACTGAACTTCGCTCTGTATAATACGTGTCCTGGCGAACTGGGATCTGAAGTCACAGCGAGAAACTGGGCCCGGAACCCTGACATACAGCCCATTGCTCTAAACATTAGAGCCTCAGCATGTCTGAGAATCTGGCCCAGTTTGGCTCTTATCAGGCATCCAAAGCAGCACACCACTTCTGAAATCTTTTACATAGAGTGCCCCTGCCTCCTTGCTGCACATTGTGTGTGGGAACATACTGTATGAACACTGACAGGACAGTGTCCCAGCTAAAGCCACCCCAGAACAGGTGTTCCCAACTATGGCAGTGGCTATGGCTCTCTTCCATCTCACATAGCACAATGCACATATATAAGTCAAGTTGCTTAGACCCTTGTGAAGGGCTGAATGACCATGATGAGATACTAACCTTGTACTCCTAATGGCTATGTTGCTCAAGGGAGGGCAGGTGAGCTACTGTAATGTCTTCAGGTAGAGAGAACAGGGAGAGAAGCTAGAAGTCAGGTTATAGGTTGCTGGACAATAACAGACATCCTTATCTATATGGAGGAGGGGTTAATTTCCAACTGGGACTTAATCCCTGGCCAACAAAACAAATGGGTAGGATCAAGGAATACAGTGGGAGCAGAAGGCTTGTGCCTGTTCTCTGCACACTGCTCTGCTGGAGGGCGTTCCCCTGCAGGAAGGAACTGGTGAAAGTGTTTGGAGGCAGAACTCATGGCTGGCTACTTCCTGCCCCTGGCACATGGAGCTGCTACCCAGGTGTTACAGCAAGAGCCCCAGGGCTGCTGCAATAACAGAGGAAAAGTCAAACCAGACCTGGCACAATATGGTCACAGGAGGCAACAGCTGGCCATGACTTTCACTGGGTGGAGAGACATCAACATGAGAGAGGAGAAGGAAAAGGAATCGGATCTCTGGGAGGCAGGGATATGTGTTGGGAAAACCTGAGTTCCAGAAGAAAGGGCCTGACAGACATCTCTCTAGCATGTCCATTGTGCCCTAGCTGTAGACCTTTGGGTGCAGGTCATCACTAGCTCCCCTTCCTCATCTTTCTTCCTGTAGGACTGGGAACCAGAAACCCTAGGCTCCATCAAAGCCAATGGCAAAAATTGCCAGGATTTCAGGATTTCCCCCCCTCTCCCTCTCCCCTGCGTATTTGTCTCCCACTTTTCAACTGACTCGTGACTGATGCATGTACTGCAGTTTCCTGCTCCTCAGCCTTTCTGAGCCCTCCTCTCTATGAAGAGAACCTGGGAGGGCAAAATGTGTCAGGTCGCACCAGACAGACCCTTGTCGCTGGGCAGTATACAGCCTGGGATTGTAGTGGGGGGAATTCAGCACACGCACGGCTAACTCACAAGCATAATGGGAGGATGGAGACCTGCATTGTCCAGGGCATGGAGAGGTATCAGAAACCCAGTCCATTACTCTGAACTATTATTATTTATCACCTTTGTCTTCCATTCCCCTGGCTTCACTGGCTTTGAAAGAGACAGGGGTGTATTATGGCTATTTCAGACAGGGTCTGATAAGGAGCAGTGGGTGGGAATGGAAGCACTTTGTAGGTAAAATTAAAATCGTAATTTCATCATGCTTGGTCAAGAATTTCTATAAACCTGGGCCATCAGGACAAGCCGCTGTCTGCAAGGTCCTTACAGGATCGAGTCACCAATGCTCCAAAGCACCTAGCAGCAACCCCTGGGAAAGCTTGCCTCCTGCACCAGCTGCAGCAGTCTAAACAGATCCCGACTCAGCTCTAGTGGCACAGCCCAGCTCAGACACCTAAAAGGGAGGCCTAGCTCCTCCATCTCAGTGCTCAAAGATCTAGGCATCACGGACCCTCGTGTGGACTGGCACATCCTGTTAGAATGCCCAAGTATGGAAACCAGGCATAGCATGGGCCTCAGCATGATGAAAGCCCTGCAACTCGAAAGTGAACAGAAAGAGATTTTGGAGAGGAAACGAGCAGGATGTAGAGATGAGAAAACTCAGATGCTGTTTAAACACCTGCATGCTGCGCTCAAAAAAGAGATTCGAAGATACCGTTCTTTTTTCCCCCCTCAGTTCCTTGCAAAAGCCAGAGCCCCTCAGGATAGTGCCTCAAAAACCATGTCCTGCTTTCTGTTAAGTAGCTGGGTGAAAGTTTCCTGTCCCTCAGCTACTCCAAATTAAGTTCAGAACTCCAGGGGCTTCAGCAGAGTTACTCTAAATTCACAAACCAAGGCCGTTGGGTCTCACCAGGCCTTTGCTGGTGAGCACAAAAGGAAGTAACTTTATTAGTGCTAAAGCATAAAATAAGTTCAGTTCTTATTAACAATGGTTGAAGCAAGCCCTGCACTGCCTAGTTCAAGTCTGATTCTGACATTCTTCAAAGCTAGGCTGCATTCTGAACTAGGAATTTAGTCTGGGACAATCTCCATTATTTACAGTGATTGAATGACAGTGTACGGAAGAAGGCAGGGTACAGATGCACCTCAGATGCACCTAATATAAGATTAACTAAAACAGGGCATGCATAAGCTTTTGTGAGCTGAGGCTCACTTCATCAGATTTTGTATAAAGAGCCATACTGAACAGCACAAACATAGTTACCTACAGAACATGGAATAGGAGGCAGCATTATCACTTGTGGGTTATAATAAAAAGGGGCCCTGATCCTGCTTTTGTTCAAGTCCTGGCAACGTTCAGCAAGTGGAAGCAGGATCAGGCTGCAGTGTAAGCAGCTTCCATAATGTTTAAGCTGACAACTGCATTAGAGATTTAAGATTTTAAATGGGAATTTTCATGGAGGGGGGGAAGGTTTCATGGATCTTTCAAAAAGTAAAGATTTGAGTTAACCCATCTCCATTACCAGGTAGAAAGTTCCTGTATATTACGTGTATTAAGAATGGACGGTTTCTCCCTTAGCTTAGACATTCCTGGCTTTTGCCAACTTGTCTATTCATTTCACAAGTATATAAAGACTTCCCATTTGATTTAATGTTCCTGTTTGAGGAACATTTCCTAGGCACCAACATAGGCACCATCCCATGTAGTGGTCTTTCATTATCAGAAAAGCCTAAATTACCTAGAAATCTATTCTAGCAGCTGAACACTAGGGGACACATTTTTCAAAAACAGGTCTTCTAGTTCGTATAAACGGGTCTTCTAGTTCATATACAGCAGAGAGAAGGATAAACTTGGAAACTGTATTATTTTAGCATTGCCCACCCCAAACAGAAAATAATTATGGGTCAGGGTCCCCCTCATAATCATGAGATTAGCTTAAAAATTAGAGACTTGTAAATACATATACCCATATATATATATGTATGTATGTGTGTGTGCATGTGTATAATATGCATATGTGTGTATGTATATGTATACACGCATGCATGCACAGTATACACATTCAAGCATGCATACATACCAGTATACATATATGTAAATAAAATATATACACACACATTTTTTCCTGTGCCTTCTGGTGTTTGAACTTTTAGGTTGCACTTGGGTCATGTTTTCTTTGCAGCTTTGAGGGCTAGAAACTTGCTTTTTAAAATGAAAGCTGAGATTCCCAGGCAATCACTTGACTCCAGCAGCTGGATGAAGGCTTTAAATGAAACATCTTGAGAGCTATCAACACGTTACTTTCCTAATATGCACACAAACTGTACTATTTCCCCAAAATATAGTCTGTTTCCCTCTTGGCTAGCACAACTTTTTGCTTTTCAGCTTATGCCAAAAGATTGCCAAGTTCTGGGAACTCCCTGGTCAACGGTAGTTTTATGGAAGTCGGATAACTCATAACTTCAACCTCATAAAACATTTATCTATGTTTTAGCGTCACTTCGGGGGCTCAACCACATTATGGCTGCATTGTGCTATGCCATGTTTGTCCATACAATCCAAACATATAGCACGTAACTGTCGCTGTCCTAATGAATTCATAGTCAACAGAAGGTGGGACAGGGTGGATGAGATCAACAAGGAGGCTGGGGAAAAACAACTAAAGAATAAGAACATGTATTAGTAGAAAGCAGCTGTGCACATCAGGGAGCCAACACACCGGGATAAGAAATTCTGTATTCTCCAGCTGGGCAGGACTATGTTTGGTTTTGCAACTATTATATAGAGAGTATTTCAGGCTGCCTTGTGCAACTGCCTTTATTTTCACATGTGCACCTGGAAGATTTAAAAATGGCTGGTCTACCTGGGCAACACTGGGTGCATTTTGTTTTAATTAAATGGGGCCAAGTGGTTTCCAAGCCGTACAGCTGAAACCCTGGATGTGTAGACAACTTTGCAATGAACAGACAGTTCGGTTACCTAGTTTTGCACCCCAAGGAGGGCTGAGGGTGCCATGGGGTTGCTTCAGCCCTCTGCTGCTTTATGAGTTCTCCATGAAGAAAGTTGCCTGACTTCAGACCATCCCATGAGAAATATGCTGTACAAGAGTGCGGGAAGAAAGAAAAACACACAGCTCTTTTACCTGGTCCCACCACAGCTTTCACTACATGACGATCATGAATGCTCCTTTCTTGCAGCATAAACAGCCTAGTATTCACAGCTACGACACCCTCGGCCATAGGCCTCTCAGATACTAGCTGGTAGATTTATGGGCACCCAAGATAAACAGTCTTTCTGAAACAGGCCCCTCACTATAGACTAGGAATGAGATGACTCTTCCATTTGATTTGATTCATACACAAATAAGGAGTTTTCTCTTGTGAGCACTGTATTTGGGCAATGAGCATGCTGGGAAACAGGACAGACCACAAGAGAAGATCAGGATCCTGAATTGTCACCAGAATTCTGCTTTCCACCTCATAATGTAACTAGAATTGTAAGTGGGAAAATTTCCTGCACTTCCAGAAGTTGATTTGCTCACTTTTACAGTCAGTGGCAGAGTTGAAAAGATAATCCAGATATTCTTCATCTATTTCTCTGACCTAATCAATGAGGGCTTGTCTGCAGCATGTGAGATTGTGCTAGGGTATGCTGCTATGAAAACATACCCCTACTCACCTTGCTCTGGCTCTGTGTGCACTGAAAAAAACGTTATAAAACTACCTCTTGGTGAGTGCCCAGGGAAGACTCAGTGGTATTCTCAGGCTCTCGGGCTCCTGTGTGCTCATGTGAGTGGTGCTGGGCTCTCTAATGGAGACCACATAACATTTTCTTAGGGTGCAGCATGTACTGAACAGGAGCAAGTGTGCAGGCCATGTTTTCATGGGGACACTCACTGACATGGTCTGGTGTAGATGCACCTTGAAGGTTTGATCCTCCAAGGTGCTGGATCTGATCCACCAAAATGCTTAAACAGATGCTGAATACTGAGTGTGTCTACATGAAATGTGTTTACGTGCATTAAACTAATCTAATGTACCTTACAGGCACATGTCTACATGTGCACCTCCTTAATGTTAATTAAAAATGGCGAAATTAGGCTAATCACACCTAAATTTGATACCTGCAGATGTCAAATTTAAGTGCAATTAGTTAAAGGACATTAACACACATGTAAACACTTGTCAACCATTACCACCAAAAGACGCTCCGTGAGTTTTAAAAGTTCCATCAATGATACCACTGGCTAGAGCAGTAAAGGCTAACATTTTTGGCAGAGAAATTAGCCCTGCACCCCAAGTGACACTATGATCCCCTTCCCCTGCCCAGTCTGCTGCTCTGCTTTCAGCTCCCTGCCCTATCAGCCATGTGTCACACATAGAGGCTGTCCATGCCACCTGTATTGCAGGCTGACCATCCCTGAGCTAGAAAATGTGTACCTCTGGCTGGCAAAGCTCAGCCAGGGGTCCAAGACCTCAGGTTGCAAATTCCAAACTTTCAGGAAGGGGTCCAGATTATGTGGTATTGCTCCCTGGCTGGAGAAAATGCAGTTCTTTCTCTCCTATCTAAGCTCAACGGCACCTGTGTCTCTTCCTCTAAGTCCCCATGTGAAGTCTGTGGTGATACCCCTGAGGTGCCTCATTTAATGTTCTCAAGACTGGCTTGGGAGCTACTTGGTGTCTTTGTTTGGTTTTTTTGCTTCTTTATGATGGATAAGAAAATCTGGAATTTCTTTTCTTTCCAGGAAAAGTTCAACACATTTATTTTATTTTAATCATTACCAATTCAGATCCAGAAGACTCTGTGGATGACTGGAGACTTCTCAGGACTAAACCGTCTCAAGAAACAACTGCAATGTGAGCAAATAGGGGTTGTGGAGAGGGATGAAATTTTTCAGGCTGTTTCAAAATCTTTGGGGTCTGGCTTCTCTCTTTTATCGGCATGATCTGAATGCCTGACAAACCGCTGACAGGAAACACCTCTTGGGAAAGATTCAACAGTTTTGCTCCTTCTACCATGCTCAGAACACTTCTACATAGTGCTCTGGGCCTCCAGCAAACAAAAAAGAACGAAAGAGGAACTTGACATTTCTAATGTCTCCAAGGTAAAAGAACCAAGCAGGGGAAAAAAATCTACAACTCGTTCTCAGAAAACTCCCCAGGTACTTTCTTCTTCATAAATTACAAAAAGAAGCATGGGTATATATATATATATATTTTCCCTGTTTAGCATTTGTCTTTAATGTTTCCTTGAAAATGCAGCAACTTTCCTCCTTTTCTCACCAAAAATCGAACTGGAGCATCCCAAGACAGGCAGTTACTGAACACCAGTGACCTGGCTTTCAGATCTGCTGATGACGATCCTCTGGAAAACACTCTATGGGCAAACTTTAGCTTCAGGCCTAAATATGTAGTAGTGTTTGAAATCAGGAATAAGTTTCTGAATTTCATAGCTGGATGTCTAATGTCAAACTTCCACAGTGGTATCGTCCCAAATACCCAAGTCAGTGGCTGGGGTTTCTGAGCCTGATGAAAAAGCTCTTTACACTTGGAAAGTACTGGAAAAGGCTAGAGACAACAGGCACCAAATGGGAGCATGTCCTAAGATTAAGTGTCTTCTGCTGGAGTGAGTAAATGTATTTGCTGAATTTTGGTCTAGGGTCTGACCCAGCTAGGAAAACAAGAGCATTCACTTCATCAGAAGCCTGAATCATGAAGAAGGCAGCCAAAACCAAGTTGTGCAGTATCGGAGAGCATTGGAGGTAGAGAAGCAATGGGAGCTAATGCCAGCCCTGCACTCAGGTCTCTCCTTTCTCTGCAGCTGTTTCATCTTTTTTTTCCTTCTGTGCCCAAACCTGCAGCTGTAGCAGAAATGGAGATGAACTTCCTTAATGCTCAGCGGGTCACAGTCCTGGAAGGTGTGCAGCTGTTGCTGCTGGGAGGAAAAATGACTCAGCTCCTTAGCATGACCCTTCAGAGTTGCTGCTATAGCTGCCCATTGGCCTTGCCTGGGAAAGAGAGCACCTCTGCTTGTTCCCATGATGCTTCAAACATATGAATTACCTGCCTGATTGTTCTCTGTTAGTATGCAGTCAAACACCAGGCTTGTTTAGTAGGGATAAAGGCTCCTGCTGTTTGAGTACTTTCATGCTGTTTTCCCATCACCCAGGGTCCCTTCATTTTGTCCTGAATGACTTAGAATCACATAACAGAATGGAAATTAGGGTTGGAAGGGACCTCAGGTCATCTAGTCCAATCCCTTGCTCAAAGCTGGACCCCTTAAGAGAGAAAAAGCCCATGTGCCATTTGGGAGCAGAACTTTCTGTGTCCATCTTGCAAGGTCCCTTCCAGCCTCTTACAATCTTTGAATCTATAATCTGCCCAGAACAAGCATTCAACTGCAGAAACTGATGTTTCCTTTGGTGTTACTAACAGACAATCAATCAGTCTGTCTCAAGCTCTGGAATTATGAGCTGCATGTCATAAGGCAGGGCTGTCCAACGTCTAGGCAGCCAAGGGCCACATACCTGTGGGCCGCATCAGTGGGGGCCACATTCTCCACTGGTGCCCGCTTCTGCATGGATGCCTCTGCTGCCTCTCACACCCAGGTGCCCTAGCCTCACTCTCAGCTGCCCTGCTGCAGGCTCCCTCATTGCACCCTCCCCTGCTCCCCCCCCCGAGCAAGCCAGAGGAGGAAGAAGAACCTGGAGCAATGGAGGGGAGAGACGGTTGGGTGGGAGCCTGGGACCACCAGCTGGACAGCCCTGCTTTAAGGGACTGGGGGTCATAGAATCATAAGACTGGAAAGTAGGATCAGTCAGTCTAAGGCAACACAAACAAATGTTGGTGTAACTTGCATGTAACAACTTCTAGTGATGGAGACTCCATAACCTCTGGAGGGGCTGTAGCCCAACCTCCAGTGCTAAACCACCCACTGAGTTCGGAAGGTCCTTCCTAGTACCTTCCAGCATTTTGCTGGATCAGGTCCAGCACCTTGGAGGATCAAACCCCCAAGGTGCATCTACACCAGACCATGTCAGTGAGTGTCCTGCACATGGCCTGCACACTTGCTCCTGTTCAGTACATGCTGCACCCTAAGAATGTGGTCTCCATTAGAGAGCCCAGCACCACTCACATGAGCACACAGGAGCCCGAGAGTCTGAGAACAGCACTGAGTCTTCCCTGGGCACTCACCAAGAGGTAGTTCTATAACGTTTTTTTCAGTGCACACAGAGCCAGAGCAGGGTGAGTAGGGGTATGTTTTCATAGCAGCATACCCTAGCACAATCTCACATGCTGCAGACAAGCCCTCATTGATTAGGTCAGTTAGCTTAATGTTATAATGTAAGTGAGTCTGCTACTGTTGCTGTTTATAGACATCAGCTCATAAAGAAGAGTCTCTTATGTGGACGGTGGCTGAGACCTAGTGGCCCACTGAGTGTACTACAGCGGGGGACCCCATCTCCAGGGGGGGCTACTCACAGAATGGAGATGCATAGGTTTTTCAGGCCAGATGAGGCCATTGTCACCATCCTGTCTGATCTCCTGCATAGCACTGTTCCCCCAGCAATTCCTGTCCTTCTCCATGACAATCCCCAGCCTCTTATGTTTACTTTTCCTATATCTCCCAGACAGTACTTAGTACAGGAACTTTGATCCTTGCTTCAGAGGATGATAAAAGTGGTGATCTTCCCTACTGCAGTGATGTGAACATGGGCAGCGTACCTGACCCTTTAGAAGCTGAAAAGCTTGTGTGCAGCAACAATGACCCTATGGAGACAAGCCCCTGAGTGACCCATCTCCCAGCTCAGCCTCACCAAGAACAGCACTTGCTGAGTGCAGCATCCTCATCCAGGAGGTGGGAGGTCAAAGAGACCACAGGCCTACTGCCTATCCAACAGGAAGCACTCTCTGAGCAGGTTTTCTACATGTCCAGGCAGGGACGATCAAGACAGGATTATCCCCATCTAATGCATTTCATCTAAGCGTTTGGCTAAACAGCTCTTAAAATCTTCCAAGGATGGAGATTCCACAACCTCATTAATGACCTTTTGGAGAGGTTACTTAGAGACCTTTTGGAGAGGTTACTTACGCTTTGTAGATGGTAGAGACCCACTTGGCCATAGTCCTTTTCAGTGTTACTACCTGGGTTGTTTCACTTGTATCACTAAGTATGGCTCAACAGGCCACCCTCTGTCTCTCCCAACAGTGCTAGACTGCCCTCTACAGTACATGAGTGTTATACAATTATACTAAAGCTAATTCATTTGTCCTGGTTTTCGTCAGCTGGACTGAGCTGTAAATAGGCACCTGGTCTCTCAGGCTGGGGAGACAAACACAGCTAGACAGGATACTGGGCACATTACTGCCTCGTGTACCACTGGCTTCAGGCACTGGTGTGCCTCAAACCTGCTCATCCCATGAACTGCTTAGTTGGGGCAGACTTAACCTTTGCCAGCTGGAACATATCACTGGGGCTGTGGACAAGCCCCAGTAACAATTCCTCCTTGGCAAGAGGCCATGTCAGGAAACCCAAAGCATACAGCAGGGATTGTGCTGTTACCTTTTGGTTCTTCCAGGGTTTACAGCATTGCCTGCGGAGAAAAGCCATCGCACAGCTCATCCTTCTCTGGGGAGCCAGCAGGAGCGGGTGTAAGAGAGAGCCTGAGGTTCCCTGTTATTTCAAGATAAAGGCAGCCCAGCCAGGGAGCTCTGCAGGCTGGTTGCCAGGGCTATTAGCAGGCGCCTGTGGCAGCCAGCGGATCAGATGCAGGCAGGGCCCTGGGAGCTTATAAGCCCAAGGCTAAGGCTGGCAGGGGGAGTCTCTCCCTGGCTGCCATGGGGAAAGGAGCCCCTGCCCAGGAGAGCCACCCAGGGGTGCTGGACCGACCATTTGCTGCCTACAGGGAGGTCCAGGGAACTTGAGAGGTACCCTGGCAGGGAGGCAGGCTGTGGCAGGTAAAGGTTTGCCCTCTTAAAGGGACAGAGGGCTGCTACTTCATTATTATTTTGTTATAGCTTATGTTATGTTGTTGTTACACTGGTGGTTTGGGATGAGGCTGGAAGGGGAGGCATGGAGGACTCATTAGTGTCCAGGGGGCACTTGACTGCCTTGTGCCCTGCCAATGGCAGGCTCAAGCAGTTATTGAGCCTAGGGCAGGCAGGGAGAGGAGGCACAGCCAGACGGGGGCCGGGGGCCCAGCAGGCAGAAGCCAGGGGCCCAGTGACTGGGACAGACTTAAGCTAGTGCCTTAAAGCCAGGTCTGTCACAGTGGGCCCAGGCTAGAAGGCCTATCCAAATTAAAGGGGTGGGGAGGCAGAGGAGGCTGAAACTCCACACAGGGAACAATGTTTCTGTAATACCCGTGAGACATGGGGTGTGGTCAAGGGGAGGATTTTGAGCCATGCAATTAGCCTTTAAGGCAGGGATGGGGAACCTCTGGGCCACCGGTTGGCTGGGGACTCCATTTCCCAGCCGCCTCTGCCCGCACGGCTTGTGCCAGCCTCCATGGAGACCTCAGCCGCACCCGCAGTGCGCACAGCAGAGCAGCACAGGGGGCTGCTCCAGAGCTGCCGGGAACGGGGGACAGGAAGGTGCCCTATGGGCAGAGCACGGCATGGTCGCAGAGCCACCAGGGGGCATCACTGCCACCCCTGGGACCCTGATGTGTTACACTGAGGATACCAATCTTGAAGAATTGTAGCTTGTTCTTAGCAATAGACTTCAACTCTTGGCTAAGGACAACTCTGTACAGGAAACAAAATAAACAAGAGCGCAGGTTGGTAGCTCACGGGAGCCACTGCATTTTTTCCTGTTGTTTCCAAAGCACTGATCATGGTAGTGGCTCTCCCACACCCCAGTGCTGTCATTTCATTGCCCCTTTACTGCTCAGTTCAGCTGGTCAGCTCATAACATAGGAGGAGTCACATCATTTATAAGAGAAGAGACACAGTTTCCCTCTCCAGTTCATTGAGGACTTTCAATTTTCCCCTCTACAAATCTTACCTGTACAATTGTTTCCTCATCTTGTCACCAGCCAGGAGACTTAGGCCACAGAGTGCAAGGTGGCTGCCTTGCCACTCATTACCTCTCTCTTGCTTTCCTGGCTGGACACCCTTGGTGACATCCAGTGCCTACTGAGTTTTATCGTTACGAACAGACATTCAAAAGCCTGAGCCTGAATTGGTTCAATCTTTGCAGGTTAATCTAAACTGGATAGGCTGAATCAGTTTGTAACTTTATAGACATCCCAGAAATGCAGGCACATGCCTACACTAGCTCAGGCTAGAACTGGGGGGTGCTAAAACAGCCTTCCCTTTCATCCTGCAATGCTGAGCTGAGGGTGACGTGGCCAGGCCCCAGCAGGACACTTTGATTAGGAAGGGATTCCCGCCCCCGACCAGCCCAGCAGGGAATTGATAACACAATGTTTATTACTCCTAACTCAGTGTTTATCAGCCTATTAAGAAAACAACAGAGGGACATTACCAGCTACCTGTTGATTCTACCTTTGTCCTGTCTGCCACAGCATGGACTGTAGACAGCATATGGTCTGCTAGCTAATGCTGAGAGGTCTCTGTGTAAGGCAGAGGGGACAGGGAGTGGAGGGGGGATCATGGAGAAGCCAGGCAGATGCTCTCTGCCAAGCTCCAGCCAGGGAGCCGAGGGGAGGGGCCAGTTCTGCTGTGGAGCAGAGAGCTCCACCCAGCTCAGAGAGCATGCTTGGATGCTGGGGGAGTCTGGTTTAATTTCAACTAGCAAGGGGTCTGGGACAGACATTGAATAAACTGGTTTGACCCAAATCAGTTACGTCTGATACTACATTCAACCAGGTTTATCTCAAACCAGTTTCAGCCATTTTCAAACTGGTTTATGTGCACTGAACATCTGTTCTGTTACATGTTTAAACCAGTTTCTGATCACTTAAATTGGTTTGTGTGTAATGTCTGTCCCTAGCCTATGAGAAACTGGAGTCTCACCAGAAGTGGGCACAGGCTGGGCTTGCCCACTTACAGCCAGACTCTGTTAGATGTGTGGAGCCCCAGTCTCCCAATGGGAGTTGGGTCAATATATCAGAGGCAGCATTTTGCCCCTACTCAGCATTTCTCTGTGCAAGGAATTATTTATGTCTGCAATTCACAGGTAGCACTAGACCTTATCCAGTTCATTTCCAAGATGAAGTTAAAGTACTAGTGGGATCTGTGTATGAAGAGAGAACCAAAGTCTGCCTCTCCATCTTTCACACTGACAGCTGAGGCTAGCCACAGACATGAGACCAAAATGTCTTTGAGCTAGAAGCACAGCTTTGTTAGCAGGGGCACAGTATTCACTTTATCCCACGGTGACGTACTGTAGATAGAGTAAGTGCTGTGTGTCCTCTCTATAGTTAATTTTCCCCAGGCTACTCATTACTTCATGCAGATCAGCTCTCTTGCCACCTACTAGCTAAATGCTGTAATAGCACATATTGCCAGCCTGGTCATGGGTTTTCTCCTTTTTAATGGAGTAAGTGTACTATAGGATAAAATATAAGGTAGATGACTTCATAGTGTCAACTGTTCACACTCTAAGGAAGCAGTGAAAAGGCAAAAGCATCCCAGTGCCTGGGAACCATAACTTTAGGTTACTTCTTTGAGCAAGCAGAGCCTGCCAAGGGTCACTTCCAGCACATAACTATTCCTTGAAAGACAATAACAGGTCCTCAGTGGGGATAGGAAAATGCTTTGTCCTATATCAAGGATCCATTGCCAGGACTCTGTCTACACAACATCTGCAAAGGAGAGTGATGCTTACATCCAACAGGAATCCTACCTTCACAGAGTTTGGCTCTGTGACCAGCTGCCCTCCTTGCTGAGCTGGGAAGCAGTGCCTGGCATGTGGCCTGTAGTTGTAACAGAAAGCTGGGAAGAAAAAAGAATGTGTCATCCCCAGTCCTTGCAGCCCTGCCTAAAAGCTCTCACTATGCACTCAGAGCTGTGCAGACTGAAACCTCACCCCACCTCATTTCACTGACTGATAGGTAGTGATTGGATTTTACTCCATGATGGTACAAAGTCATTTTCATGAGAGTCCACCTATCCCCACCTCTAGGTCGGAGGCTCCAGGGTCCATCCAGTTAACTCTTGGCCTGGACAGCATTACCAACTGTGCCCTAACTATAGCTCTGGGAATCCCAGCACCCCAAACCAGAAAGACAGATACATACTTTGCCCATTCTCTAACCCTAAGCCTAGCTCAAGCTGTCCCCAGTAGTCCCCACCCTGAGCAGCCTGACCTGAGGTACTAACTTGGAGAGGCCAGAAATATGATTGCTAAGCTGAGCTGAGAGATCCCTATCTGCTAAATACTCCACTGGAGCACGAAACACCTTCCCAGCCAGCCTCCTGACCTCAATGCTGTGAACCCACCCAACCCCAAACCCAAGTCTGGGGGTCCCATGGTCCATCCTGCTAACTTTGAGCCTGGACTACATTACCTACCAGTGTCCTAAACATAGCTCTGGGATGGTTACAAACAGGGCTCAGTATAATGAGGCTGGACCATATTTTAATAAATTTAAATATTAATATTCATATATACCTGTTATTTCAATATTAATATTTTGCATTTATTATTTAGGTGTCAGAATGTTAGTGCTAGTAATTGAATAGTTTAGATATGTATAACTTGGTTGTTCTATTATTATTTTAGCTATTTTACCATTTCCCAGAATCCCTTAAAAGTTATGGTAAGCAATTTACTATACACATTTATTATTTATATAATTCAGAAGGTAATCAGAATTGAATTTTCATATGGAAATGCCTTTTGGACCTAAGAAATCATCTCCTGTATGATTCTTTTCTGCAAGTGTGGCATCCCTGGAGTTGACGAGAGCATGTGAGCACGGAGGTGTCAGGCTTCTCAGGGGTGTTGCACAAAGGCGGTTCATTTCCCTGGAGGCAACGCAGAGATCACAGACACACAGACATCAGTCGGCACAAAAGGATGTATTTGTTTGCAAACAAAGGTCAGAAAGTGGAGCTTTGAAGCTCAGATCACCTCTGGCAAACTAATTGCGTTTGCAAGAGGAATTTATCTTCTCTCTCCTGGGCACGTGTGCAGACACAGGAGTTCCCGCAGCTTACTTCCGTTTTATACAAACATACATGTAACTACATCATTACATACATCGCATGTATAGTATAATTAGCTATTTGTGTATACGGGGCGGAGAGGTAAATATGCAACAGCTCATTAAGCATGCTCAATGCTACAAGAGTTCAAAAGTTTATAACCCAAGGCCATGCAGCTAAATTCCAGTCTCTGTAATCAGTATGAGAAAGT
>NW_017728907.1:13094046-13108546 GCF_001723895.1 Crocodylus porosus
TTCCCTGTCTCACTTCATACAATTTAGACAGATTAGTAACCTGAGGCACTGCCTTTCCCATTGCTGCTGAATTCCAGTCTCTGTAATCAGTATGAGAAAGTTTAAGGAGGATGGGGGAGAGGAGCCTTGGACAGTATTTCTTTCTTATCGGGAGCAAGATGCAAGCTGTGCATTTCTAACAGGGGGAAGAGCATTTTGCCAGGCCAGCTCTGCTCTGGTCCAGGCTGGTGCTGGGGGCTGGAGCAGGCTGTGACTGCCTGCAGGATCAGCAGCACCATCTCCTGCCCTGCAATGTGTTCAGTGATTCCTCCTTCTCCAGCCCTCCCCTCCCCAGTCTGGCAACCCTTGCAGCAAAACCTTCTGCCTGGGGATTGCCCCGTTCATGACTTCATCCTGTCCCTCTCTCAGCCCCTGCAGGCAGCACCATATCTAGACTCCTGGTGGCCCCGGGCAAACTTTTATTATTGGGCCCCCTTTGCCAGAGATAATGATAATAATAATCATTATTATTTTTACCATCTTTGGGCCCCCTTCCTGTCTGGGCCCTGGGCAGCCCTCCAGTTTGCCCATGCCTGTGTCAGACCCTGCCTGCAGAGGCATGCACCTGCCAGCCTTGCTGGGCTCTTCTGTCTGTCCGACCCCCAGCGCAGCGCTCTTTCCTGCCCAGGACAGGGGTTGGACTCGATGACCTACTGAGGTCCCTTCCCACCCCAGCATCTATGAATCAATGAGGAGGCAGTAATACTGGAAGCCAGCAGATGGCACCCATGCATTTTGAAAAGCTCCTGCTGCTCCCAAGCTGCATTGGGCAGCTTCTTGTTTTGGCCTCTTTAGCAGAGCTGCGCAAACCAGGAAGTGTCTTTGCAGCCGGGAGCAGGGAGCAGGGGCTGAGGCCTGCAGGTAGGTATTCCCCGCTGCATCCCTCCCTTCCCCCTGGCACAATGCATCTGGGCACCTCTGTATCCTACTGGCTTTTGGGGGGTGCAGCAGGGCTGGCATCTGCGCTCGAGTCCCGAAGACCTGGGAGCGTGTCAGCACTGTACAATAGGAGTAGGACAGCCCTGCTGCCCAGAGACCCGCTGAATCCCGGCAGGGGCCACCAGCTGCCCTGCTCGGCAGTCCTGCCCGAGGACTGGGCCTGGGAGGTCCCCAGGGGCTTTCCCTCCCCTTCACAGAATACCCTGGAGACTTCAGTAAATGGCTGTGGGCTTGAGACCTGTGCCCTGATGCCTGCTTGCCGCATGCCAACATGCTTGGGGCTCAGTGCCAGCCCGCTTCCGAAGTCCTGGGGTGCAGCAAGAAAGGAAACGTCCTTAGTGTCATACCCTTTGCTGGCAGCCCTGTAGATGCTCCGTCTGGCTGTCCCTGTCACACACATGCACACATACATGCGTCACCTGCAGAGCCGTCCAGGCACTGCATCCAGTGTCTGTTCCCTCTGTCACCTCCCTAGCAGTTGAGATTGTGGCTGATGTGTGAGCTGGCAGTCCCTTGATGTACTTATCTCTAGGCCAAGAGCAGGCTGGTCTCAGCATAGAGATGAGCATTTAACCCGTGTCCCTTGTTCTGTCAGGGTTCAGAGCAGGTGATTCCTAGAAGCATGTTGCAAAGCAAGGTCGATAGTCACTCAGGCTTTCCCTGAGCAGGGATGGGCTCTGCTTCTGGGAGCTAGGCCATGGTTTTGGGCCCAGTGCTTCAGTGAGTTCCAGGCAGGGATCCCCATAGCTGACTTCCTCCCTGCACACCCCAGTTCCTTACCCCTTGGTGCGTGACTTTGGCAAGTTGCTCAGCAGCAGTGCTGAATTAAAACTGAGAGCTCTTATGTAATTCTCTGGACAGTAATGGCCCAGGAGCCTCACTCGGTATTCGTTCTGCTCAGAGAGATTAAAGGGATTCAGTCAAGGCTGCAGGGACTCAGAGGCCAGAAATGTTGCAGAGCTCAGGAATACTGCCACCGAGTGCCCTGCTCGGACCAGCTGCCACCTTACCAGAAAAAGCCCCAAAAGATGCTGATGCTCCAGGATCTGGGGAGAAGCTACGGCAACTGATTGTTCGCTGTAGTCATAGCTGTGCAGTAACTTCTCCTATACAAGGTCAAGGCCCTGAGGGAAGCAGGAGACTTGAAAGTGGAGTTCAGGTCCTGCGATTTCTGATTTGCATTTCTCAGCATTGTGTGTTTGTCTTCTAGGAGTCCTGCTCAGCCTGCTACGAGTGAGAAAGTGAGTCTCGGTCCCTGCCTGACTTGCAGCACTGTGATAAGCCTCTGTCAGAGAAAGGGGACATTGGGAAGTCATCTCTCTGCATGCTCCTAGAGAACCAGCCCTTCCATGCACGTGGCTCTCCCAGAGCTGTGTAAGGGGACCTCAGCTCAAGCTGCCAGGGTTTGTTGGAAGAATGGGCTGTGCTCAGATGGAAGTGAACCCTGCGAGACACTGGCAGAAGGTGCTGTATGAGAGGCAGCCCTTCCCAGATAACTATGTGGACCAGCGCTTCCTGGAGGAGTTGCGGAAGAATATCCATGCCCGGCAGTACCAGTACTGGGCAGTGGTGTTCGAGTCTGGGGCGGTAGTACAGCAACTGTGCAGCGTCTGCGTCTTCATTGTCACCTGGTGGTACATGGACGATGGGCTGTTGAGTGTACAGTGGCTGTTTGGGGCAGGCCTGGTCTCTTCTCTGATTGGCTACATCCTGTTTGATGCAATCGACTCAGGGGCAGGAAGGAAGGAGAATAGGCGGACACGGTGGGCGGACCTGAAGAGCACCCTGGTGTTTGTGGCTTTCACCTACGGCTTCTCCCCAGTGCTGAAGACTCTGACAGAGTCAATCAGCACAGACACCATTTATGCCATGTCAGTCTTCATGCTCCTCGGCCATCTGATCTTCTTTGACTATGGAGCCAATGCAGCCATTGTCTCCAGCACGCTGTCCCTGAACATGGCCATCTTTGCCTCTGTGTGCCTGGCCTCCCGGCTGCCTCGTTCCCTGCATGCCTTTGTCATGGTCACCTTTGCCATCCAGATCTTTGCCCTGTGGCCCATGCTGCAGAAGAAGCTGAAGGCGCAGACACCCCGCTGCTATATAATCGTCACTGTGGTCTTTGCCTTGTCTGCACTGACTGGGTTGCTGACCATCTCCAGTGTTGGTGCTGTTCTCTTCACCCTCCTGCTGGTCTCCATTTCCTGCCTGTGCCCTTACTACCTTATCAGGCTCCAGTTGTTCAAAGACAACATCCATGGACCCTGGGATGAAGCTGAAATTAAAGAAGACCTCTCCAGGTTCCTCATGTAGGCTCATCCTTGGTGCTTGGAAGGCAGACTTTGCTGTTTGGAAGGACAGGCAGGATACCACAGCTGCCACCAACACGACAGACTTTGGCCTTGGAGACATCTTGAGTGATGAAATTTCAGGAAAAAGGGTGGGTGACTTATACCCTTATAACAAAGTATCATGTAGGTCAGAATAAAAGAAATTGCTTTGTGCTGACAACTTTTGTCCAAGATCCTGTTGAAAATATGTGCATCACTCTTGTTATTACTAGCTCAGTTGCAGAGCTCAGTAGTAATGAGGGGACCACTGGTGTTGAGAAGAGTCCAGGCCAACATTGTAACTACCATATAATCTCACACCCCTCAGACCACATTTACCACTACCATGGCAAGAAGCTCAAAACCAGTCAATGGCCACCACTACCTTATCTATGCCAAGGCTGCTGTGGCTGCTGCTGGCAGAGTTAAACTATCGGTATGCCCGTCCTCAGTTGGAAGAGATAGATGAGGCAGACAACAGTGCTGTGAGAGGGACACTGGTGATTTGAGCGTGGGTCCCTTTATATATATATATATAAAGTAGGTAACAAAAGAAAACTTTCCAAAATATTCTTAACAATATCTTTTAACATCACCAAAGGTATACAGATAAATATTTACAAAATGGTAAGCCAAAAACCCATTATGCCAAACTAACCCAATTCCATAACATTTTTGTATAACATATTATTAATTATGATTATAATTATACAAAATATGAGGCACAGTTCTACACGATATAAGGCGCGTTTACCCCTGGATCTCAACTAGCAAGGGACGCTTTCCCTTCTATGGGTCTAGCTGGGAGGGAAACTTCCGCCCGGGGCTTCCCTTGGGGCAGGGCAGGGCAGGGCAGGGCAGGGCAGGGCAGGGGTTGCCTTATTTCAGGAGTGCCTCCCCTGTGGGACGCAACTCCACCAGCACCTTACAGTTTTCTTCGAGGAGCTGCCAACTGGGCCTCAGAGCCCTGCGCTCAATCAGAGGCCTAACCAGCATTGTCTGCGTCCCTCCGAGACCTCCCCTCCTGGCCCTGTGTCCTGCTTTGGGCACCACGGGTTCTTCCAGCTCTTGTGTGGGGGGAAGCTAGTTGCTACTGGCTGAGTTTACCTAGCCTTATGCCTAGGCCTCCCCTTTCCCAGGCCCTGCTGTAGGCTCTGGGGCTCTTTTAGTTCTTTGGCTGGGCCACACTGCAGGGCTCTGGTTGTCTGGCTTACGCTAGGGCTAACCTTTCGGCCGGGCTGCACTGTGGGGCTCTGGTTATCCAGTTTATTCCAGGGCTAACCTGAGCAGCCTCAAGCTGCTCCCAGGGCCAGCTCTGTGTGCTGGTCTGCACACCGCTCCATCCAACCCTCTACTGAGGATGCAGGCTCAAGCTGCCTTGACGCGGTTGAGAAGAGTCCGGGCCAACATTTTAACTACCATGTCATCTCACCCCCGTCAGACCACGTCTACCACTACTGTGGCAGGGAGCTCAAAACCAGGCAATGGGCACCACTACCTTATCTATGCCAAGGCTGCTGTGGCTGCTGCTAGCAGGGTTAAACTATTGCTTTTACCTACATTGGAGGCCCTGCCCCTGAAGTCTGCCAGACCTGCAAAGTGTGGTCTTCAATCAGATCCAGGGCTCCTCACCCCCACCCCTCCAATGTTCCACCAATCATCCAAAGTGTCCTTCTCCAAGCCGGACTTGCTGGGCAAAAGCAGTGACCCTGTCACACTAGTAATGGTGGGAAAAGTTTAACCAAAGTTTGCTACTCTTGGCAATGATGGCACATCCACTGATGTGATTTAAGGTTATTGGGACTGATTGAACAAAGGAGCAGAGGAAGAATCTAAGCGGAGAGAGGGCGAGCCCCTGCTCACTGGGAAAGGAAGGCAATGCACCTGTGGGTGACAGCAGGCAGGAAAGCAGGAAGAGAAGTGCCTGAGAAGATAAGAAAAGAGAGTGAAGAATAGCATGTTGGTGGAGCAGAGCAGGCAAGAAGTGAATGGCACTAGCTGCCTTCGTATAAGCTTTCTTAGCTCTCTGGCCACACAGCCAGAGTGCTGCATAAAGGCGCCACTACCAATGCAACAACAATAGCAACAAAACCAATCCTGAGAGTTAGTTGCGTGGAGGGGGGGTTTGTGCAAAGGAAAACTATCTGTACCACTTGGTAGTAGGAAGCGGGTAGGAATTCAGGGAAGACAGTAATGTATCCGACAGTCAGCAGAGGGGGCTCGTGACACACAAGTCAGGCCAGAGGCAGCGCAGACTGTTCCAGAGCAGTTCTTCTGCTATGATCTCTATCTTTTTCCCTAAGTGCTAATTCCATCTGTTCCTCACCATGGCTCACTATCCCCTGTGTATAACAGTACAGTGAACTGCTGCTCGGGCAGAACTATGCTACACAGATTCCTGAAGAGCACAAAGCCTCTTTAGGAAGCCAATATCCCCAGCAAATACAAGCAAGGGGGAAAGAAAACACCCGTCTCTGTGTGTATATATTATATTATCTCCACCCAGAGGGTACAGCTTAGTAGTTTAAGCCCCAGATTTGCAATGCCCAGACTTGCTGGAACCACAGGGTCAAATCCCAACAGGGTTATTTCTCCCCTTCCTTCTCCCGAGGTAGATGTAAAGGGATCCCTGCTGGTTGTGGCATATAGAGACTTTCAGCTGAAATCTGAGAATCTAAACTGTCTCCATTTTGCTTGGCTATTAGCAACGTCTTGGTCCAGCATGCAAGAGCAGTTAAGAGATTCACAGAAGGAATTCTTGCTCAGATGTATTTGGCCAAAAGGCTGTCCTTCACTTGTCTTTCCCCTTTGTGCTGTTTTTCAGCCTGCTGCTTCACTGCCAGCCTGCTGCATCTTCAGAGCCCACCATATTTCTATGTTGCTGTAGGAACCCTGCATACCTTGCTTTGGTATATGAGCAATTCCAGAAATGAAAAAAGGGGTTAAATGCTGATGTTTCCATTTTTCCTTCTGCCTCCCAAACAGAAGGCTGTAATGCAAAGATAAAGCATCTTAAGCAGATCGTGTGCTCTGACAAGGCAGGAATGCCAATACTTTCATGGGGTCCACTAGGAAGCCTGCTGGTGCTCTGAATTTTACCTGGGAGATACCCAGATACTATGTTTCAGAGGTTGGGATTTACCTTTGGATAGCTAAAAATCCCTTGTTCGTAAGATAACACAAACAGACCCTAAACACCTGCCAGTGGAAAGTAATGAGATGTCCATCATTTCCCAAGACGACACAGGATGTCTTCAGAGTTTTTTTCAAGACATATGGAACACCCGCATTTTTCATTTTATGAATCAAAATGTTGGTTTGAGAGGTATGGCTGTGCAGAGCAGAGCCTCTGTTCTGTTTCCCTAGAACAAACAGTGCAGGAGCATTCAGTGGGATGAACTGTGGTGGTGAGCCGACGGGTATAAACACTATCCAGAACGTTCCCCATCTCAGAGTGAATGATGACATTTGTTTAGTGCCTCGTGAGAAACTCCCACAGTCACTAAGTTACTCAGAAGACTCTTAACTCCATAAGAAACAAGTCTATGTGGTCACAAAAAATGACCCTGATGTTTCAAAACAAACAGCTCTAAAATAGTTTTTCTATAACCCACCCAGTTTTCAAGGTGACGAGCAGGGCTACTTAGTAGGGCTGTGCTAAACAGCACCGCTTCATTTTGACTCCTGTTTCGATGGGACAGTGTTTCGTTTCAAGGTTTGTTTTCTTTCCAAACTGCTGTTCCATTTTGTTTTGTTGCAATGGTTTCACTGTTTTGACGTTTTGCCCATAGGCTATAATGGGGAAGAATTAAACTGCCTATAACTTTGTCTCTTCTTGCCTGATTTGGATGAAACTTTCAGGGATGGTAGCCCCTTCTGAGGCCATGAAGCCTGCCATGTTTCAAAGAGATAGGTGCAGAGGTTTCTGGGAAAATGCACCTCAAAGTCTTGAAAACAAAACTTGTGTCACGTCTGTGTGTTAGGGCACAGCAAGGTAAAAACTGCATGGGTGGTGGCCCCTGCTGAGGCCACAAAGCCTGCCAGCTTTCAAGGAGATAGGCGCATTGGTTTCTGCAAAACTGCACCTCAAGCTGCTGACAAGCAAACCTCATGACATGTGTGACCGTTTGTGTACTCTATCCCTCCCCCCGAGCATTGGGACTGCAAGGGACCTCGGGGAAGGATGACAGTCACAGGACAGCTACACAGTCAATATGACAGCAGTCCTTTCCCCCTCTCCCCCACCCTCTCCTTACTTTCTGTTTCCCTGCAGGCCAGCCGAGCTTCAGCTTTGAAATTTGAAACTTTCATAATGTTTCAACTGCCCTCATTTCATTTCAAGGCTGTTTCAAAGCCCTTCGTTTCATTTCCATTTTGCTGTTTCCACCTCGAAACCAGTCGAAACAGCCGGTGAAATTTTGCACAGCCCTACTACTTAGCCCTGATTTGAGGTAACCATTTTGATTCTTGCTAGAAAGCCTTTTCATCACCCCCAAATCATCTGCTATTCCCTCTCACTGGAGCTCCAGTTTGTGAGCGTTGTCTCTCATTCTAGCTGGCAGAATTATTTTGAACTGTGATGTTAGGACGCTCACCCAGAAGAGAGTCTGGCTTCCAGTTTCCACGTGAAGAACTGTTTATGAATGTCACATGGAGGTCACTGGATAAAACAGAGAAATAACCATAGGAGTCCGGGACCAAAACTCCAGACTCTTCCTTCCCTTCTGAATGCCCAAACACTGTGCCACACAGTATCAGGGTCTTGCTGTACTTCCTTCCTGGTCCCACAGTCCTTTTATTCCTCTTGGCATTGTAGCACAGCTGCAACAGGACAGAAGAAGGATGCTTCCACCTAGCCTGTTCTCTAGCTTGGTAGTATCAACACCTCCTTAGAGGGTAAGACCTGTGGGTTTGAATCCCTTTATGTTGAGGAGGGCCTAGACTTCTGATTTGCCACTTTCTGGAAGTGCTCTAACCACTAAGCTATCCTTTAGAGGGCTGCCTGCAGCTGTCCCCAGCCCATCTTCCAAAAAATAAATCAATGATTCCTCCTTCATTTGTCAAAGAACCAGTAGAGCTACTTACTCTCAGAGAGCAGGTATTGACTGCGGATCCAGTGTGGACAGTGGTTCTGGCCTGAAGTCCCTCTCAGGCACCTAGGCTTTGGAGAGGAAAAGGAACACACTCTTGGACTTAGTGTTTCTTCTTAGCTAGCTCTAGGCCACTCCCTGCCCAGCATATATGCTTTTGGGATCATGCTTCTGAGGCACCTCATCCCTACCCTGTGCTGTACAGGGAGTTTGGAGACCTAACTCTTGGTTTTGGATTTCCTTCTAGGGACCTAATGTCTAAAAGTGAAGCAGCACAGCTTGTGGGTACCCAAGTGCCTTCATTGTGTGCAGTGGAGGTGTGGGCTTTCTTCAGAGTAAGGCCTAAGCCTTGGCCTTAGCCTTACTCTGAAGAAAGCCCACACCTGCATTGCACACACAAAAACATTTCACTGGGAGGCAATATTGCTGAGCTGAGCTTCCTTTCCTAGAATACCCCTCCTCATACTCTTCAGTGGGACACTTTCCACTAGCTGTGGAAATAGGACCTTTGCACACCGGCAGTCCAGGAGCTGCTTATCCCTTGTCTGAAATCATAGTCTATTGTTTGCATCAACAAAATGAATAGGAAAAGTATTAACTGACTGAATCAGAGCCACATGGGCTGTACTGCTGTCAAAGCCAATGGGTGTTTTGTCACTAATTTCAATGAGATACGGGATCATGCCAGTAAATTTAGATGAGGAATAAGCAACAGGAAGAAAAGCTAAACCGTGTGTCTGATCCAAAGCCCAGGGACTCAACAGGGGTCTTTTAACTGACTTCAGAGGCCTTTGATCAGATTCTAAGATACCACCTTCATAAAAATCTCCCTTGTACAAACGCTTTTGGACTCTGAAAGATGAATAAAAATGGCAGGATGGAATTCCTCTGCAGAAATGACTTCCAATCACATGTGATGGGCTTATAAGTGAAAAGCCGTTTGCTTTTCCTCTCCCACTCCTTGCTGCTGACTCTGCACACGGCTTCAGAAAGCCTTTCAGGCGCGCAGCATCACTAATAATAAAAATCCTGCCGTCGGGGATTCTGGAATCTGACCGCTGCAGAGCACAGAAACGCCTCGTTGTGAGAACGTTCTAGCTGCAACAAGAACATTTTTCTCTTATGTTTTCATGAGGCACCTGTGGCTTGTTACAGCCAGCAGAGCTAGAAAAACAAGGCGTCCCTTTTGTTCATACTGTCAGGTAGAAAGAAAGAGCTGGGAACCTGTGTGCCGAGAAGACTAACCCGTGTGCTGTGGGACATGGTCACAGATTGCTTTTAGGAGACCTCTCAGAATCGCCGCCTGCTTTTAAGTAAGGTACAAACAAGGGACTTTTGAAGAATGATGTGTTGTCCCAGAGAAAGTTTATTAGAAGATTGGAATGAGAAATGATCCTATGAAAGAAGAATTCTGATACCACCTCCTTTGTCCTTCTGCTAATCTGGCCCGGGGGGACATTTTATTAAACAAACAATATCATGTTAGAACTCAAGTGTCATCTCAGCATGTGTAGCGCATTCCTCGTGACTTGTAGGAAATGAGTAAGTTGACTCTGGAGTTCCTAACACCTCCGGTTCTTTATGGAGGTTATGTCACCTGCCAAGCTCTAAATGTTGTCACGGTGATGGTTGCATCTCAGTTTTCTGTTTTTAATTGAAGAGAAACCACTAAAGATCAAGAACTCCCGTCCCATCCTCATAACAGCAGCAAGCTTGCCAGACATACCTAATTAGTAATCAGGAGATGTTTCCGTTGTATTTCCCATTATTTACGTATGAGTAGATTTCCAAAAGAGCTGTTCTCCTGGCTTGTTTGAAATGTCCCATGATGATTTGGACTAGTGACATCATAGTACTTCCATTCAAAGTAGAAGCAAGGAATCTGCCTATAGGAAAGTGTTAACATTCATTTCATTCGAAGCTGAGCAGGTAAATAACAGTTTTCCCTGATTCAGGTCACTTAAAAAAGCATACTGGATTTCAGATGCAAGATCCGCATCTGCTTTTGGTTGAAGCTCTGTTAATCACCACAAAGTTTAATTAACATTTTTTGGTAGCAGAGCTCTAGTACGTTTCCTTGGCAAATGTGAGTAAGATTTTCTTCCTTATAACTGCATTATAAGCTGAAGCTGTAATTCTTCATTGAACTGAATTTCTGGCATGGTTTCATCTGTATCATGGACCAGGCTGTAAGGCCAGGTACAATATTGAGGATTTGGCAGCAAAGTTAATTCATTCCTTTGCTCAAGAGCTGATCCAAATAGGTGTCACACCAGGGTTTTCAGGCTGTGGAAAAAAGTGTATCGCAGTAAACAGGACTTTTGAAGCAAGAATTACCTGCTTGCCTGGAAGTATTAGGAAGGAGATTAAATGAACCAGCTTTAAGAACTGCATCATTACCACCCAGACCATAACAGGTCTGAGAGGGCGCAGAGGAGAGCCACGCACGTGATCAGAGGAAAACATAAGGAAAACAGACCTTATGATGAGAGGCTGAGAGCCATGGGACTCTTCAGCCTGGAAGAGCGCAGGCTCAGGGGTGATCTGGTGGCCACCTATAAGTTTATCAGGGGTGCTCATCAGGATCTGGGGGAACATTTGTTCACCAGAGCGCCCCAAGGGATGACAAGATTGAACGGTCACAAACTCCACTGTGACCAGTTCAGGCTGGACATAAGAAAGAACTTCTTCACTGTCCGAGCCCCCAAGGTTTGGGACAGACTGCCACCTGAGGTGGTCCAAGCACCCACTTTGAATGCCTTCAAGATATATTTGGATGCTTATTTTGGTGGGATCCTATGATCCCTGCTGACTTCCTGCCCCTGGGGTGGGGGGCTGGACTCGATGAGCCTCCGGGCTCCTTCCAGCCCAAATGTCTATGAAATCTATGAAAAGTAGTCCATTACGATAGGTCCAGCTCAAAATAGAACGGCTGCCCCTTCAATTTGCTGAAGAACTGACCTAGCAAACAGAAACAGCAATACATATAGGGACAAGTCTACTTTTGAAGTGATACCTCAATTATTAGAACATGCAAAAGAGCCTCTGCAACACTTATGCAGACAAAACTCTTGAGGTAAAGGCAGTATCTTGTATTAGACCAACTAAACAGTAGCAAAAAATTCTTTCTTTGCAAGCTTTTGGGCCCCAACACCCTTCTTCAGGCAAAGGAGAATTCAAAGATTGTAACATTTTCTAGGTTGGTAAGAAACTTAATATTGCATAGGGGAACTGCGAGATGGTAGATTCCCCCGGGTGGAAAAGTCCTTTAAAAAAGCTGCTTTGCAAGTATGCAAATTAAGCACAAAGGCTGAAGCAGGCTGGTTACCTGGAGGTGTCAGATGGGAGGCAGGGTGTTGAATTTTACTTCATTCTTGTTCAGTTGTGAAGTTTTCATTTCAAAATGGCCAATTACGAGATTTTCCATGTTTCAGGGATACTGGTTGTTGCTGTATTGGTCTAAAGGCATAGGCAGACAAAACTCTTGGGGTAGAGGTGATATCTTTGCAACATTTAGATGGTTGACATGAAACATCTGTATAGCAATTTGCACAAAAGCACTCAGATGTGACAGTGATGAGTGTACAATAGATGGCGAGACAGAACAGGTGGTGGCACCAGTTGATTGCAGTGACTGGGATAAATTCTTTGTAATGTAAATTGACAGAGCAAATTCAGTCTGATTAACAGTCCTGAAAAAATGGATATGGAGCTACCACCATTGAGACAGCACCAGGTCAGCCAGTCCACCTAATTTTATACCACAATGCAATAAAATTCCCTGAAGCCTTGTTTCTTAGCAACAATGCTGGACCTTATGGCTTATAGAAAACTTGAGTCTCAAGATTATGGTTGTGAACAGAGGTAGAAAGCAATTGTGTGTGCCTATGTCAAAAAGATATCAAACCTAAAAAATTGCTAAATGGGCCTGGTATTGTGTTGCGAGGTTACACAATGCAAGAATCTGCTGCATGGTAAGTGTCCCGGTATCACTTCTCCAATTAGTGCATGTATGGTGTTAAAGAACTGGCTTGGGACCAACCAGCTAAGCAGCAGCTCCACAGAAAAGGGCCTGGGGGTGCACAACAAGCTAAATATGAGTCAACAGTGTGCCTTTGTTGCCAAAAAGGCTAACTTCATACTGCGTTGCATTAGTAGAAGCGTTGCCAGCAGATCAAGGGAAGTAACTATTCCCCTCTATTCTGCACTCGTGAGGCCACATCTGGAGTACTGGGTCCAGTTTTGAGCCCCCCACTATAGATGCAGACAAGTTTGAGAGGGTCCAGTGGAGGGCAACAAAAATGGTTCTGGGCACATGACTTCTGAGGAGAAGCTGAAGGAACTGGGCTTATTTAGTCTGCTGAAGAGAAGACTGAGGGGATTTGATAGTGTCCTTTAACTATCGAAAGAGCAGTTAGAAAGAGGATGGAGCTGGACTGTTCTCAGTGGTGACAGAACAAGGAGCAACGGTCTCAAGTTCCAGCAAGGGAGGCTTAGGTTAGATATTAGGAAAATCTCTCTCACTAGGAGGATGGTGAAGCACTGGAACAAGTTACCTATAGAGGTGGTGGTGGAATTTCCATCCTTGGAGGTTTTTAAAGGTCGGCTCAACAAAGCCCTGACTGGAATGATCTAGTGAGGATAGTCCTGCTTTGAGCAACGGGTTGCACTAGATGTCCTCCCGAGGTCCCTTCCAACCCTCATTTTCTACAATTCTAACACCATGAAATCACTAAAGGGGACATGAGGCAATGATCTGGAGAAAGCTTTTTTACCTTCATTAGTGTCTTCTGCATCTCTTGGGTTGTAGTTCTAACACAGGTTGGAGGCTTGGGCTGGATGAACAGTCCTGCCTCTCGCTAGTTTAGCTACCTTCTGCACTGGGGTTTCCAAAAACGTCTAAGGATAGGCAGAATATAACTGTGCATAATTACACATAATATTGACTTCATGTTTTGCTGACATTGACAAGGTAAACAGTAACTCAGTGGAACTCTTTGGCTTTTGTGATGTAGATGCATTGATAAGGTTCCCTTCTAGCCTAAAACAAATGTAAAACTTTGCAAGCTGACAAAAAAACCCCAACCCAACAGTAACAAGGAAGGAGTTAAATAGTATTCTGCAGGTGCAGTTTCTTCATTTTAAATTGTGGTTTCAATCTCCACTGGACTCAAGTACTTTAAATGGGACATTCTCATTTGATTTGAATCAAGCCCAACTTGTCAGTAATTCTAAACCGGTTAGGGATAATCCTTGCTCATCAGGGGAAATCATTACAATGTGCTGCCTGGAATCTTCATCTATGCAACCAGCCATCCTTCTAGCCTGCATTGGGAATGATACAAAAAAAAAAGCAAAGAAAAAAAGCACATTTAAACACAACAGTGACCATTTGCAATCAGCGGGGTACATGCCTCCCACATGAGTGACTGATTGCAGATCAGGGTCACTCTCTCTCTCTCTCTCGATGATGAGCGAGTTTGCTTTTTATGCTTTCAAACTGCTCAAGGTAGAATTTCCTCATACATCTCTGATTCTCATAGCTGATGCCGTTCCTCGGTCTGTGTATGAGTTAAGTGACAAGAAAACCAACTGGTAAAGGACTATGGATCTAAAGTCGGCCTGGGTCAGAAATAGTCACCTGAGGACAGCTTTATAGTCTGGCCTTTATTTGCCTTTTTCATGTATTTACAACGCTTACACTACAATGCTTTATGGATGGGTAAACCGACAGAGGCAGATTAAGCCACTTCCTCAAAGGTGATACCGCAAGTTAGTGAAAGCTGGCACAGATCCCAGTGCTGGGGCTGGAATACCAATAGGAAGGGCAGGGGCAGTTGAAGCAGGGTAAAGCAAGGAGTGGTACCCAGAAGAAACCCCCAGCTGGGAGGAGTTAATAGGGTAGCTACCAGGTAGGGAAGAACCAAACTGTCACCTCTGCTTCCCCATTTCTGCTTCCTGCATTACTGCCATTGCAGATCCCGCGGGGCACACATTTGGTTTGGCTTTCTTCCTGAGGCCTTCTTGTGTTTAGTAGGGCTGTGTGAAGTTTCAGGTGCTGATTTGATTCAGAGGAGATTTGGCCCAATTCAGTGGCCGCATCTC
>NW_017728907.1:13109071-13177994 GCF_001723895.1 Crocodylus porosus
CACCCTCACTGAGTTTACACCTACTCACTCCCTACAGTTTTTTGTCATTTGGGCTAACACAGGACCTGAAAATAATTGCGAAGGCAGAGGGATAATTAGCAGCTCTCAGGCAGCAAAAGGTCTCAGCACTGGATTAGAACAGGTTACTGTTATAGGAACTCTACAGAAGCAGGTGAAGCAAGGCACAGTTTTGCATGCAGCAAGCAAACTAGGGAATTAAGCCCAGTGTGGACAAGGACCAGACCCTTCAAACTAGCTCAGGCAAGACAAAGCCTGGTTCAGCACCTTGACCAGAACTGGTCTCAGCTACAGTGAATGAATTTGTTGTGTACACACAGGGTATTTAGGCTATTTTCTGAACTAATCCAGAGGACGAAAACCCTGCTTTATTCCCCAGCCTAGTTTACATTAGGGCATTTCAGCAAAAGTTTCTCACTGTTACTATCAGTACAGTTCCATTAGAGATGGCAAAGACAGGAGCTCTAGTAAAAACAAGCCTCACCTAGTTCCTAATGTCCTGAAGCCTCTGTCATCAGGTCCAGCCCAGAGCAGGTCTGAATAATCACACCAGGAGGCAAAGTGGTGGCCATGAGAGCCTTGTCTATTCTGGTGAGAAAAATCTTAGTCTAGGTTGTTTGTACTTTAACACGCAGCTTTTGCAGGACTGAAAATGTAGATTGCTTTTTGGTTCATTATCACTTCATTATTTTTGTTTTCTTAATAAATGTTGTATTTGCATCTCTCAGACAATACCTCTGTGTCCTCAGTTCACTTCTGGTCTGTAGCTATTACTTGTGCACAATCAGTCACACATTGTTTGCATATTCATTTTGTGAGATGTCATCCTGTTGTTCTATTTGAAAAAAAAAATAAATAGAAACATCAGATTTCCCTTCTCTAGATAGTTTCTTTAATGTCTCTTTCAGGTTACATTTTAACTCCTCGCTAAACTGAGCAGCCTTTTGGCAATGAAGAGAAGCACAGGCTCTTTTCATGAAGATCCACATTTTATTTCTTACTTGCCATGGAGCAAGACATATTAAAAAGCCCACAGATAAATGCATTGAACGATTTGGGCTGCGATTCTACAAGAGGATCCATTCACAAAGGCATTCAGGGAAGGTTAGGGGGAGGTTAGATTATGCTAAAACTGGCCACCAGATCTAACTTAGTTCACCCAAATACAGATGTTACACTAGTTAGGTGAATCTAAGTATGAACTGTACAGAAGTTCAAGACAGTTACATTGGTCTAAAAATGGTTGACCTGATCTAAGTTAACCCTGCTTCTAACATACACCTGTCTTAGATTGGGCTGGCCATTTTTAGATTGATCTAAGTGTCCCAAACTTCTGTACAGCTCCTACCACAGCCTTGGGGCCAGGAAAGGCCAGCTGCCAGCCCAGCACTAGCTGTAAAGCTGCACTTTCCCCATTTCCTCCCTGGCCCCAGGGGCTAAAAATAGCCTCTGGTCATGGGGGGTGGGGGAGATTGCTCCCTGATCCTACCAAATGCTCCTGAACTCCAGCAACACCCCCCACAGACCCTGCCTACCCACCAATTCCCCAGTCCCTCCTGTGGATGCTGCCTGCCCCCCCCAGTTCTGTCACAAACCCCACTAACCCCCCCTTCCTTGACCTCCTTGTGGACCCCATCTGCCCCCTGACCCTCCCATGGACCCTGCCTGACCACCGCCCATCCTGACTTACCTTTTATTAGGGGGCGCATTTTAACTTGATCTAACCTAACATTCCCTGCTTGCCCCCCCCATCCTGATTTACATTTTACTGTGGGGGGGAGCATTTTTAACTTGATCTAACCTCCCCCTAACATTCCTGAATGTCTGTACACACCCAAAGAGTCCACTGGTGGGCCAGGGACTGAGTTAAAAAAAAGGTTGGAAAAATTCTCGTTTGTTGATCATCATAGTACAGGATCATCAGAGAAAAGATTGTAATAATTCTGTCCCTTGTGATTTTATTGCATTAGGTTCTGTTGCAACCCGTGATTAGCTGCCAGTCTCTTCTTTTTATGAAGCATACAAACATATAAAGATATATTTTTGCATTCTGGTGCACTACAGTCTCATAGTGTATGATATCATAGATTTCATAGACTTCATAGACATTAGGGCTGGAAGGGACCTCGGGATATCTCCAAGAAGTTTTGATGGAATCCCAGCAGCATATCCTGTCCTCTTTATTTTAGATGGCAGGGCTTCAACACAGTCCAAAAATTGTTCACAGGGGCTTTTGATGGAAGAAGAAAATGGTTCCACAGAAAAACTGTGCACTGAACCTTACTTTACAAACAGAATTTTTATTTTACTTTACATTCAGGTTTCTTATTGACAATTGCAAATAACATCTTCCATTTACAAACAGACTAGTGCAAATTAACCAGCATTTATCCAAAAGGCTTGTGCTTAATACAAAGGAGATGAAATGTTTGTGTTAGGATGATCTTCCTGGAACTGCTGGAGGAGGCCGCCTAAATAAAAGACAAAAAAGAACCCAACATTCATGGGGAAGGGTGGTGGAGAATTAAGTAAAAAAGATTAAGATACATTAAAATGGCCCATATCCCAAACTACCAGAATAAAGTTGGTTAAGGTAAAAAGGGAGAGGATGTGCACTGGGGGAGGGTGGAGGGGAAGGGAAGCAAGACTATTGGTTGAAATACTGGCATCAGCTGTTATCAATAAAGCCCCCACTTTTGTCACTGGGGTACCACATCCTCTGGAATAAGGACAAACAAACTAGGGTCATAGTGATTGCTGCATAAACTAGGAACAAATGATGTTGCATTTGTCCCGAGACAAGTTGTGTGTGTGTGTTTGCCCCAGAACAAAAAAGTCCTGGGACTGGTGGTATCTTTACACACTGCCCTTCCAATTAGGGTTTAGTGAGGCTCTGAATGCACCACCATTTTCCTGTCATTGATTTAATAACATAATCCTGGGATAACTGTTCAGACATATTTTGTGATGTCCTGGGGCAAACTGTTAGCACTTCTTATCCCATGAACGTTTTTAGGGTATGTCCCAGGACAACAGGCATTGATATCTGAATGATATCCTGAGGTGAAATGATATCTCCCAGGACAAATGCAACATCAGCAGCCCTAGAAGTGTCCTTAATTTTCTTGCAGTAAGTTATATTCTGGGAAAAGGTTTCACTACAATTACAAAATTACATGGATTACCATGCTGGATGCTAACTTCTGTTCAGTACTGCTGGAGTGGGCTCTCTTTTGAAGGTAAGTTTTGCTCAGGCTGCCCGAAGACCTTTGTAAAGCAGGAAGTCTCTGTTTTGTAAAAGGGAAGGGTATTATGATAAAAACTGCTATCCTTCTGTTATAGGGAGACACCTCAAATGGGAGATGCCAAGGCTGGGCAAAGGAAGAGCAATCAGACTATTACAGCAAGATACATAGCAAGCAGTGGCAACATGCTGGATCTCTTTGCCATTTGGAGCTGGAGAGATGAGTTGACCACCATGATGAGAAGCCTACAGCACTAATGTACCAGCTTGTCAGCTTGTGTGGAAGTGAGTTCTCACTCTGGGACACTTAGTGTATGACAGCTAGACCAGAGGCATGCGACAAACTTCTAATGAGAGGTACAAGGTTTGTGTGAAAACAAAGATTGCCCCAGTCCATTAAAGCTACTCAAAAAATGCCCGCAATGATTATGGCAAACTTACTGTAAATTCTGATGAGGAGATTATATGCTTATTGCTGCTGTGCTCATCCCATCTTTGGTTTTTCCTGTTTCACCTATCAAAGTGCCACTGTGGGTGCCCCATTCGCCCAGGAAAGCCAAAGTTTCAGGGACTTAAGCCCAGACTCTAGGAAGATTTGCGCTTTTACTATTTGTTATGCAGTAGAAACCATTTATTCTCCTCTGGGTACCAAGTTCAGTTAGTCAGCTGTCACTAACTCAGAAAAGGAATATGGGAACTCAGATGAATGTTTCTATTCATCTGCACATACATAATCACCCTGGGCAGAGTTTGCAACCATACCAATTTAGGCCAGTTGCACTCTTGAGAATTCACACTGACCCTCTGCTCAGCTAGAAAGTTCACAGGAGCTGTATTTAATGAGGTATTAAGCAACACCCTCCAAAGGCCTGCTGGAAAAAGTTACCCCAAATTCCTAGCAGGACAGCCCAGCAGTGGTCCATTCCACTGGAACAGCATCAAATTAGACTTAAGGTGAAATCTGCTGTCCTGTGTCAGAGCCAGAAACATACCACCCCTGCCTAATAATCAAAACTCTGACACTCACATAGTAAATCCTTACCAATACTGCCAGAGACTGAGCTGTTTAAAAGAAAACCTAACAGAAGATAAGAATGCAGCATGCACAGAACACACTGAAAGACAGGAGAGGCACACATGCATCTCCCGAAAGTAATAATAAAAGCCAATCAGTTGTTTCAATTTATTTAGGTTCAGAAATGCAGTATAACATTTTACAGCAGGTGTATGAGACCTTCAGTAATGATTGAGGTTTCAGGAATCCATTCACAGTGCACAAAGGTCAACACCAGCAATCATTTACATTCTACAAAGCCAATGGCAGATGTTTTGGCTCAAATGAATGAGGGCATTTACATACAGAGCAAAATTCAGAGAGAAGCAGAGCACTTGTTTCTTATTAAAAAAAAAAGAAGACAGTGTTTACATCATTCTAGAAAAGCAGAAAGGGTTAACACACAAACCAGGAAGCAAAACACAAATGGCAGGCAACATAGAACAAATCACATATCAAGAAATAGTGGTGGACTGTCTGGACGGGAGAAGCCATCTCTATCAGCTCGCCTGCAGACAAAGCAAGAGGAAAGATAGGCAGAGTAATGTCCATTTACAAAAGGGAGCTGTTCTATTGTCTTATACGTAGAACGTAGTAATAATGGATTCAGAGACAAAACAGGAGGAGATGAGCCACCAAAGGAGACAGGTGAAACACCTCACCAATACCGATGGAAAAAAAGAGGTCTGCTTTGAATTCAGTTGTTTTCAGTCCTTGAGGAAAAAACAAAACAAAACAGGTCTACCTAATAACTTCTGCATAAAGTATCACATAGTTTTAAATAGATGTTTCTAATATAGAGTATAATATTTTCCATATTCTAACACAAAATGTCATCACATACAAGACATACATGTCTCTTATTATAATAAAAGTTTCCTTTAAAAGAGACTTATATAGAAAGTGCAATAAGACAAGCAATGAAGTAAATATATATTAACACTTAACTATCTTAATATTAACCTTTTCATTTAATGGATAATCTTGTTATTAGGAAGGGATCCCTCAGGTTAAGGATAAAAAGCTAGTCATGGTATAAGCTGACATACTGCATTTTTTCAGCTGAAGGGTCAGCTGTATGCTCTCCATGCTGAGACCTAAGTCTCACCTAATTAAAATGATGGATGAACACCATCCTGAAACCAAACTATATGTGGTCGTGCAGATGACCATCCAATAAAGAATGGAACAGAGATCACTGAACTAAGGAGTCATTGTTCCAGCTCTTCATCCTCAAAGCCAGACAAGTTCCCAAATCCCTTCACGTCCCCATGGGAATGTAAGGAGGAGAATCAACCACTAGGGCCTGTCTTCTGAGCTTTTCTAGAATCAGACTGAACAAAGGAAAGCAGCCTTTTGTCATACTACTCAGACATGGCCATGGTTTAGCATACTACTGCACAAGTGCCCTTGGACTGCAAGGGGAAAGAAAGGCTGCCTACATCTCAGACAGCAACTCCCCTCCTAACAAATGCCAGGGGATATGCTGGCAAGCTAACCTGCTTTTTTTCAGGTATGCAGGGAGAGGCTGCTACAGCCATTCCTGGGGAGCACATGCAGAGGAACTAAAAAGAATCAGGGGCATCATGCATAAAAGATTTAAGTTCTACCTACTGTATAACTTAAGAAAATGAACCATTGTTTTAAGATGAATATTCATTGACTGGCAGAAGCAGTTTCTTATATTATCATATGCTAGGTATTAAACAAGCTGCATATTAAAATACAGAGTATTGCATCCTGGAGCAATAAAAAAGAACCATTGGAATGTAATGTTTTGCTTTTTTGCAGTTCAAAATAGCAAACAAGATGTAAATGTCTTGTACTTTAAAAAACATATTGCAGCACTGTTTTGAACAGCTGCTTCTTGAGAAAAGTCCTGGCTACATATTCTGTTCTAAAAAGTAAATACTGAGTGCGTCTACATGTGCGCCAGACTGTGCAGTTGTTACTCTGCAGTCATTTAGTACTTGATTAAGCAAGTACTCAATGACTGCACAGTAACGGCAGTCCTGGTGCTGCATGAGTCTTTTCCGATGCTAGTGCGCAGTAGCAACAAGCTACAGCGACATAGCTCATCACTACAGCAACATAGCTCATTGCTACTGTGATGTAGTTCATCACCACAGCAATGTAGCATCTCGTGTAGACATGCCCACCGAGTAAAACGCTACCTGCATTTGCCATTGAAGCTGATCAACATGCTTGCATATAATTGCTGTGGTTCTTTTCAGGAGGCTCTTGTGTTGTGTTTATAGTTTAAGATTACTGCCAAAAGAACATTACTCACTAAGTGATCAGAGTTAAGGTTGGCAATTTAGAAGAAACATAATTTTTTTGTGTGATAAAAATAATGAGCCTGATTCTCTGTACCTTCTGTTGTTTGTCATGTCAGTGCAAAGTGAGTGAAAATCACATTAAAGATACCACCATCTTGACTTTTTCACATGCATGTTGCAGGGGAGCAAATGGTGACAAAGTGCAAGGCAACGAGTGCTCAGGTTAATAAGATTTAGTATCTATTTCTAATCTTGCTCTTACAGGATTTACTCCACTAACTCTGAGGACTACAGTAAGGGTTACTCTAGATTTACAAGTCAGAGTCAGTCCTCTCTGAACAGCACAAGATTTAGCCTTAGAGGAAAAAGTATTAAAAATCTGGATTCATTTTAATCAATTTATTTTCAGAATGTAGCTATCTCCAACAGATTTAATTAGAGAATTTTCCCTATATTTTTTGAATAAATATTGCAAATTTTAAGTTAAAGCAGTTTCCAAAAACCAGGTTAAAGGTGTGGTCAGTAGGATCTGCAATGAAGGTGAGTTGCCATTTACATATGGAAAAGCTACTGACAATGAACATATAATTTGTGTTGATGAAGCCCCATGCAGTAGGGGTGTGCGAAGTGAGCCCTATTTAATTTGGATTTGGTCCGAATCAGGGCCAGTGATTCAATTAGGTGATTCGGATCACTGTCCCTGATTAGATTTGGCTGAATCCAAATCTGAAGATTCAATGCTGATTTGATGCCGAATCTGGAGATTTGGTGCAAACCCAGGGAGCACCAGTTGCTGAGCCAGGGGGGGTGGCCCTGAGTGCAACTGGAAGTTCACCAGAACTGCTTCTGGTCCACTTCCAGATATTCTGCCGAGCATGCTGGGGTGGTCCCCCCCCGTGCTGCTGTGGGACACTCCATGTACCCCAGCACAGCAGCATTCACAAGCCGCCTGCTACCTAGAGGTATGTAGAAAAAACACTTAAATCTGTGTCTATGTCCAAATTGCTGAATCTTTCTGAATCAATTTGGAAGGTTCCAATTTGATTCGGAGAGATTAAAGGGTCCTCTGATTCAATTTGGATTCAGAGATTCAGCCACTGAATTAGGCCGAATCTCTGCCCAATTGAATCAAGGACTAACACTTCGCACAGCCCTACCATGCAGTACATCTACTAGTGCAGTTCCACATAAATACATACAGTGTAAGAAATACTGCCCCCCCCAACCAAAAAAGCAAACCCCACTGTATTGTAAAGTTTTACTTTCTTAGATCAAAACAGCATAACTGAATTTAGGATACATAATATCTTTTTACTAAATGTGATTTTATAAATTTGTTGTTTAATGTTTTAGCATGTTCTTCAAATAAACTTTGGCCATTTCAGCAATTCACTAAGATCACCAACATGCTATTACATTAACAAATTCCCTCTTCCCAGTACTTAAAACGGTGACCTCTAGACTCCACAGGTGCATGTTACAAGTATAAGGTTGACAGGAAATTAAACTTAAGCTAACATACAAATCATGCTCTTTTCCTAAGTTAAGCCCTCTTATGTAGTAGAAACTTGATTTGCTTTAGGGGTGGATACAACTATTACTTAATCAGCAGTCTGGGAATATTTAATAGGCAAAATTCCCATTGGTTACAATTCTCTGACTAGATTCTTCCTAACCAGAGGTACTATGTACTATAGCACTATATAGTATCTTACTAAATGAATTTCTTATATTGATTTTACTGGTGGCCTTCAAATCCATCAATGGCCTTACATTGGGAATTGTAAATGTAATTGTAAAAAACCAAACAGTAACAATAATGGATATTTTTGAAAGACTGTGCATTGATTTAATCTCTAGTTTTAGTTTTGTTGATTTTATTTGCTTTACATTTGGGGTTAAACTAACCCCAACTATTTAATATGGCAGGCTAACTAATGAAGATAAAATGTTTAGGCACTGTGCAAATATAACCCCTGAAAATGTACCTCTGTTAAAATAATACATCTCCAGGATGCATAACTAGTCACTTCTCATCATTTGTTTAGTTGGGCCAACGGGCTGTCATACTCAGGCACATAGGATTTCCATATATACAAATGCAAAATCTTGATTTAGTGCAACTTTGTCTTGTTGTTATATTGACTGCCATGGAAATGAAAGATTAGTATGAACCAATATCCCAGAACCAAGCAACACTCAGCTTTGAGGAAGCTGAGACCTAAATCCGCATATCTGAACTCTGTGAGTAAAAATGTAGTTCTCATGGTAACATAAGATATTGGTAGCCTATTCAGGGCATGGTCTATTTCATTCATACCAGGGCTGTCCAGCTGGTGGCCTGGAGGCAGCATGCAACCCATGAGGTGTTGATGTGTAACCCTTAGGCTTTTACTGAGCCACTGCCCCCTTATCTATCTAGCTGAAGCTGCAACTGGGGTCTCTAGGCTGCCCAACTCCATGAGTTTTCACTTCCTGCTCCTGCCGCAGGGGATGTGGTGGGGTGGTGCAGCCCATAACACCAGGGAAGCCCATGGCATGGTATAGTGGTGTGTAGGGGGTGCTGCCTGGGGGCCCATGTCTTGCACTAGTGTGGGCCCCGGCCTCTTAGAAGTTGGACAGTCCTAATTTATATGGTGTTCCCAAGTGGAAATACTATCCACTACAGGTGTGTGTCACAACCTGGCCCTTGTCAATTACTAAACAAGAGAGTTATTCATTATTGGTCCACAGTGGAGGACAGCCAATTAAACAGCTCACCATGCCATACTTGGCATTATTTTCTTTAGCAACATTCTGTAAAACTACATTTCTGATGTTGAGAAATTATAGTGAAAGCATCAATCCATCAGACTTGTGAGAGAGACATGAAGACACGCATAATTATGGGATTTACAGGAGCTTTAATTAGAGACAACGTTGTTTCTCTCAGCCCAGCTGGCCTTTGAGGAAGGAAATGTGTATAACAACATAATGTCAACTTACAGAAAACCTTTCTTTAAACAATTTGATGTATAGCCCTGAAAACTACTTCTAAAAACAAGATGTCCTTTTGAAATTGGAGGGGGAAAAAAGAGAGGCACACTTTAAGCCCTCACGGCCATCGAAACTAGCTCTGTAGATGCTAAGGGTACTTCCCTGGGAGGGAAGAGTCCTGGGCTCTCCCATTCCCTTCTCCACCTTCAGGGATAGGATTAGGCTTTGTGAACTGCAAGTACATAGAGGTGCCTAAACTCTGGAGAGGGGCAAGAGGGAGACTGAGCTTGTACGTTTCCTATTGGCTACCTCTACTTACCTCTGCTTTCTGAACCCCACTCTCCCCATTCTCTGTCTAGTAGGCCTTAGGGCCCAAACCCGGATTACTCTTCAGAGGCACCCAACTCTCCTCATGGACTCTACAGGGATCCTAGACACCTAACCCAATCAAGCCAAATCTTTCTGCTTAAGGATTCTACCTTCTAAGTGTAGGCACCTATAGAAACCATCTGACTTTTGGTCACTCTCAGCACAAACACGCAGTATGGCAAGCCTTTGTTTGACTATACAGAATTATGAATACACAACCTTTTGGGTGCACGTTTGCTAATAAATCAGCTGTTTGCAAGAGGAAAACTCAAGGCCTCCCAGACCTTCCCAAAATGTATGAGACCTCATAAGCAGTGCAGAATGGACAGAGTATATTAGTAAAATTGGTTACTTGCCTACAGGTGTCCATACATGCGACTATACATTGGTTATTGCAACAGTTATCAAGCAAGTTGCTTCCATATATTCAGTTAGCAATTAATGGCATGCCAGAAACTTCACTTAGTCTAACAGGGATGAGTCTAATGGACGAATTACAGTGGGTCGAGTGGGTGAAGGGGGTGGTCTTCGGCTAGAGAGAAAGAGAGAGACAGAGAGAGAGAGAGAGAGAGAGAGAGAGAGAGAGAGGAAAAAACAAGTAGAAACACTTCAACCTTTTAAGTGTCACAAGATTTTGTTGCTCCTATGTTAACATGCACATGCAGCTAAAACTTGCATTTCTAATTTGCAAATACAATACAGTGCAACATCTCTATGCATTTGTGATAGGTAAGAAAGCAAAAGGTTTACCAGCATCTGAACTAATCCTTTATCACTGAATGAGCAGCACAGGTATTCTCTTTGGAATAGTTTAATTTGTTTATTCCCTGTTTTCATGGTTCAGAGGTTGATCATGCATTTCATAAAGGATTGCTATCCCCACCACTCCAAAACCTACTTTCAGCCTGGAGAGCCACAGAATGGAATTACAACTAAGCTTTCAAAAATGGCTATGGATTTTGGATTCCCAATATGAAGAATCTGATGCTCGGAGATACCAAGCACTTGCAGCTCCCATTGGTATCAACAGGAATTGTGCTGGCTCAGCACTTTTGAAAATTGGGCCCACATATCAAGGCACTTAATAAATAGTCCCTTCTGATAAATAGTGCTGATATTAGCAACTAACTCTGGAATCATTAGCTTGTCAGCTCCAAGTGAACCTCCATCCAACAGGAAAAGAGGGCAAGGTGGGAAAGGACTACTGAGTGGGTTCAATAATGCAGAACCCACTGAAAACAAGATTGGTTCACTGATGGGGGAATCTTAAACATTACATATCTGTGTTCTCATGCCATTCATCACACTGAAGCTTAAAGAGGAGCACTCAAATATCAGGTACTGACTTAAACAAATTTAAGCATGTATATACCTCTCCATGTACAAGACTACCCTTACTAAATGCATGAACTCTACCACTTCCATGCTGTCTTCTGCCACTGGCATTTCCATCTGACTCACTCAGATTAGTCCAAAAGTCAGAATTTTTCTTAGGAGATTGTGCTGTGCTGGGAGTCATTTAGAGCCTGTTGGTTGCAGAGTTCAAAGATTTCCTCACCTTTTCTGCTAGAGCATTTGAAAGATATTGCTTCTTCTAGTGGAACATGGTTTCTTTACTCAGTTGATGAGCTCACTTATTATACTCTCTGGGCCAGATGTGAGGAGAGAATCTAAGGAATAAATTGCACGAACAAAGCTTATCCAAATGCTTAGCACTCTTCAAGACAGAGATCTGACTGGCTAGGAAAAATTGCTGAGCATGTTTTTAAAAGCAAAGGAGGCTTGCCTGTGGCTAGAGAGAGAGTGCAGAGGATTCATCTACATGTGTTGTTTGGAATGGTAAGCAGGTTCCAAGTCCATGTATAGTATCATAGGGAACACAGTAACAAAGAAGTGATAAAAGATCACATAACAGAGCTGTAATAAAATATAGTGCTCTAAGATGATTCTACTTGTACTGTCCACCTGTATCTACCTCCATCTGTAAAAACTGGTGTCAATCCATGGCCACTCTTTACTATGCCATACAAACATACATTGACAGTACTAAACTTGTAGGTGGTCCTTCTCAACTCTCAGAAGCTATACAGCCATCTCCTCTGGTTTGGCCACATACTTTTGGTATATCTACACAGCAACAATTGACAACAATCAATCTCTCTAATGTAGCTTCCCCATCTACAAAATTGGGACAATGCCTATGGCAAGAATGCTTTTCTTTCTGCTTCTATTTTATTTTGCAACCAACTTCAAAGGAAGCACATTTAACGGTGCTAAAAGTGCTATGAAGATAGAAATTTGTAAGTGTTCATATTCTTTGACCTGAGACATACTATTTGAGGCATACTTATGCTTGAAAAAGTTTCTTGTTCCTTAAATTGATATTTCAGTACATTGTGCTAACAGAAATGCAATAAATGTGACAAATTCCATCTGATGTTCTACTAGAAATTAACAACGCTTAAAAGGAGACACCCCTCCCCCCCGCGAGAATTTAATTTCTTCATGGTGTTTTCCTGTACAGCTCCAGTGTAGGTCTGTTGGCTCAGTTTCCAAAATCTGTCGATTTATAAAGAACTGCTTCTAAGACTCAGCCTTTGTGCTGGGTTACATTAAATTATTCCTTTGTTGATATATACCATATTGCATTGTTTAGACATTACTAAAAACATCATATCATATGTGCACAATTTACCAACAAGGAAAAATTCATACAGCTGTCTTCATATCATATTTGAAAGATAGAAGACCAGCAATGTATTTCAGCATAAGGATGAATAGAGCACACCAAATTCAAATAAATAATATACCAGACTGAAACTGACATTTAGACTGGTTGGGTAAGAAGAAACTCAAAGGCACAGTGCAATAGAGGCCTACTCTTAAAACTTGTGTTTTGGTCCAGGTACAATGAGTTTCATTGTCTTGTTTTATTAACCACTAAGTACAATATAAAAGCTCCACTTATCTTTAGTCCTACTATCATTGTGTCTACGGCTAAGTACAGACAGTCAAAAAGCCTGAAGCTGAATTGATTCAATCTTCACAGGTTAGTTTAAGCTGCATAAACTCAACTGCTAAGCAAGCGAACAGACATTGACTTTTGATTCTGGAAATGCAGCCACATGCCTGCAGCGCTAGAGCATATCTCCCTGCTTGGCTGAAGCAGATACCTTGAGCCAAGACTACCCCACCCACCCTGTCGAGAAGACAGGGGGGAGTTTGTGGGGGTGGTGTAAAGCATCCTGGGATGCTGGGGGGCTATGAGTTCATGGGAGCTGGGACAGAAGTTCAAATAAAATGATTTAACCTCAATCAGTTAAGTCTGATACTACACCCATCCAGACTTATCTTAAACCAGTTTCAGCCATTTTGAAAACAGTTTGTGTGTACTGAACTTCTGTTGGGTTACAGATTTGAACCAGTTTCCAATCACTTATACTCGTTTATGTGTAATTTCTGTCCCTAGTCCTAGTGTACTACTCGCATCTTGGAAGTCTCTCCAGTTTCAAAAGCCACTGCCCATAGCAGATAAGTGAGTCACTTCTCAGAACTGCAACTGAATGCTAGGATCTGTAGCTTTTGATTTTCATGCCAACATATATTACAGACAAAGGACTGGATTCTAAGGTAGTGTAAGAAGGCATCATTCCATTGGTTGGACTCCAGCTGTATTAGGGTACTTCTGCATGTGGCCCAGGAGTGGTGGGGGTTGAAGGGGAGTGCTTTCATTAGAGAGGCTCCAAGAGCAGCATCTCATGCATCAGAGACCCTGAGCTTCAAAATGGCAGCAGGGATGTTTGAATCATAGCTTGTTCAATGAGCTTTAGTTCAAGCACCCTTGCTGTCATTTTGGATGCGGGAGGCTGCTGGAACGCAATAATTACCACACTCCAGCAGACTCGATTAACTGAGTCTTCTCTGACACGCTGTAACTACAGCACATTGGAGCAGGCTCTGCGCTCTTGTACAGGCATCCTTAGGCTACACAAGTTGAGGTTCTATTTTACAGTGAATGGAAGGGCAGCCCTGGAAGATGCCTATTGCTTACATGGCTTTCTTTGTAGGGGCAAATAGTAGTTACAAGCCTACTTTTGGACTAGGTGCCTGTTTTTATAGTCCTTGTCTAAAGGAATCTGGAGTGCCAAAACAAGAGGATAGGTCTAAAACACATTCCTCTTCTCTTACACTAGGTCTCAAGGTTAAAAAAGTTTAGCAAGGGGGAATGTAGCTATCAATATTGTGGATCTGAACCTCCAACCTGTTCTGCCGGTATAACTGAACGGACAACCAGGTCCCCTATAATTCCTTGTAGGTAAAGTACGGTTAAACCAGAAGGTGATCTTTCTGAGGGCCACTTCTTTCCTTCCTCTTTTATTCCAGCTCAGTTGGCTGAGAAATAAAGTTCTGAGAAAGCATTGTGCAATTTCAACATGTAAACGTCACTGAGCTTTTAGCCTGAAGTATGAGCAAAAGTTTTGTAAATGTTCACTTGCCAGGGCCTTAAAAGTTACAGTAATCTCTAGAATAAAGACAGCAGCAGGGGGAGCTCTAATCTACGTATGAATTCATTCAGATCAAGAGAAACAGAGAGGAAAAAAAACAACCCCCACCCCAAAAATCTGTATGCTGTGCTAGCTGTCATGTCAGTGAGTAAATATATGACTAAGCCCAATTAAATGTTTAGTCTGAAGCCAAGAAGATGATATTGGTAGAGACAGAATGGCCCACATTTCCCTGCTTCCATAAGACTTTTTCTGCTTCCACCAAACTGAAACTGGATTTGCTGTGTTAACTGATCGCAGAACACACAAAAAACTGACTTCTGCGCAGCCCCAGAATCATATAGAAGGCCCCTTCCTAGTGAAAAAGAGCTAATTCTTATTTAGTTGTTGCCTCAAACATTTTAATTGAGTTTTCAACTTTTGGGGCAGGCCCCCACAACCTGGCCTCTTTTAACTAATGACCTGCTGAGTTCTTTTTCTTCTTCCTTTTTTTTTTAAAGGGGAAATGCTGTGTTTGTAAAAATTAGTGCTAAAGGGGCAGGGGATCATAGATCCCCAGGGCTAAGTAAACAAGTCTGCAGAAAGAATCAGGACTTCTAACTAGCACACGTTAAGCAGACATAAAGAATCTACCAATGAAAATGGTGGGCTAAGTACATATTTAATAACTCCCCGATGTTGCTGGAGACCGCCCGCCTGTGAAGAGCTCAGTGGGATGAAGGATAACTCCTACTCCCACCCAAAATTAAAAATAAAGGAAAAAGAGTTTTACATTATTGTTAAACTAAACAGCACACTCCAGTTTTTCAGTCTTAAGAGAAATTTAGTTAGGCAAACACAGTGTGAGAGTGACTAAATAAAGCAAGTCTAGACTTAAAAGTCGATCAGAACCATATGGGAACCTTTCAAGCATCTGCCTTTTCTGAGCTGCTATCATTCTACAGAGTCCACAAAATATGCTTTTTGTAAAGCATGTCTGTAATTACCATGGGAGGCCCTGTTTTAAGACGATAGCTACACTCTGAGAAGGGAAGCCAATGCACTTTTATTTAAAAGCCTTTCATTCCACTTATATTTAACATTCATAATTGTCTGTGACCATCAGAAAGTGCTTACAAAAGGGCATGAGCACAGTTGCATTTTATGGTACACTCCTATTGATCTGGAGGTGTAAACAAAAGCCTGATGTTTACCGATTTCTGCCCAATTGGCAACTGTTTGCTATACTTAAGGCTTCTTCGACTTCTACTGCACTGAAACCATCCTTGCAGCTTTGTAGTGAGCAAATATTTAAGCAGAGTTTCTAAGACAGGGTTTACTATTAATATGCATCAGAAACTCCGGCAGACAAGGTTTTTATTTTATAATAAAAGATTGGGTACCAGGATTAGTATGAAAAGAAAGTGTTTTTTTATTATTTTCTTTAGAAGGAAAATAAATGTCTCATATATTGGCTGTTAAAAGGACCACATAATCAGTTTCCAAGCCTCTCTCATATAAGGGACAGTCTCAAGCTTATTTTATTGTAAAAGGAAATCTCTCCCTGTTTCAGTAAAATCCTGGTATGCCTGGACAACCTTTCTCCCACATCCCAAGTCACTGCCATAACCACAAAGCTGCTGGCTATGTTGGGGTAGGTTTCCTGCAATCTCTGTTACTGAAGCTGTTCCATAAGTGTTGGGCCAGAGACAGTCTGACTGTACAGTTCAGGACTGAGGGCACTTACTCAGGTGTGGGACCCCCAGGGTCAAGTCTACACTACAATAAATGTAGATTTTTATGAATGCAAACATAATTTTACAAAGTATGACAGGAAAGACTGAGGAAGACCCACTTTGGAATATACAACAGCTTGGCAGGTACTCACCTGGGGTGAGGGATACAGGTTAAAGTTACTGATCTGAATCGGGCAGAGCTGGGATTTAAAGCCAAATCTCCCACATCTTAGTGAGCTAACCACAGATCAATTCTGTAGTGGATCTCTCTCTCTCTCTCTGTATATATAAACCAGGGCAGAAAACTGTTGCTGGAAACTTTGTCCTGCAAAATGTTTCAAGATTTCAAAAATGTTGCTGTTTGTTGTTAGGCAAAAGCTTGAGACATTTGAGGTATTTGCAAAAAAACTATCTATCTATCTATCTATATATATATATATATAGAGAGAGAGAGAGAGAGAGAGAGAGAGAGAGAGTTTTTTTGCAAACTATATATATATAGTTTTTATCTATATAAATATATATATATAAAATATATATATATAGTTTTTTTGCAAATACCTCAAATGTCTCAGGCTTTTGCCTAACAACAAACAGCAACATTTCTGAAATCTTGAGACATTTTGCAGGACAAAGTTTCCTGCAACAGTTTCCTGCCCTGGTTTAGTCAGAAATCAGACAATGCATGTGTGATGTTCCTCATTATGGGCACATGGCTATGGAGGAAAAAGAGCTACAGACTAGAGTAATTTTTACAGCTTTAAGCCAATGTAAATTTGCAGGGAAACTCTGAAGAAATAAAGAAGAAAGGTTTCTGGGTCTTAAAATTGGTGGTGAGTGAAGGTGCAGAGAAGTTTGGAATGTTAGAGTATGGACAGACAAAACAATTAAACTGAGTTAAATGGAAATTTTACCAAGTGTCAAGCTGATCCATGATAACTATTTTATATATTTGATCTATTCCCATGCTAACTGCAAGGTTAGTTTAGCAGTTGTTTCATTTAAGAGAAAACTCTACTGGTTTAGCTTCTGTTTATTTTAGGATAGTTATCACCATTTTCACAGATCAGCTGACATGCACTAAGTTCCCCACCACTTGCCCTCACCTGTACGTTTTAACTGTATAATTGCTTCACCTGACCTTGCTTTTTAAGTATGGAGAAGGTGGATGTGGGTGACAGAGAAAAAAGGTGCATTACGACTGAAAGTTTTAACACAGCTCTTCAGTTCAACACCTCACTATTACCTCCCCAAAATTAAGAGCATATGAGCATTAGACACGTAGTCAAAAGATCTCAATGACACAACTATAATGATTGTATTTATAGTACTGTGGCTGCTCCATTCTGAAGGGAAACAAATGCATAGTTTGTTCAATTTTTATTTTGTTGCTACGTCAGATTCTTTTTGTTGCTGTTCATGCACAGACTTGTACATTAATGACAATCACATACGCATGTACAGATATGTATATTTATGAGGATGTTTTATTTTTTTAATTAGTCTGTTTAGTGAACTAATGCATCATATGGAAAATCCAGCTTGAATAAACAAAGACATTAATGCAAAAGAGAGATTTTAATGTAAAATCTTTTAATGTAAAAGATGGTTATTTCTAGCAAACTGTGTATTATTCTTTGCTATTCAGCGTGAAGCATGCCAAGTTGGGAGGTGTACAGAATTTTAGTGGAGGACTAAACAGCCCATCCTTTTAAAAACTGTAGGCCAATGGTGTCTGCTGATGGAGAAGAGCAAAATTCCTGCATATTTTGATTCCACCTACAGCAGGATGCTCACAGATGTCAACAGAAGATGTGCATGACAATCAAGGGTAAAAAACTAACCTTTAAAGAAGTAATTGATATGAAGAGATGAAACAATTATACTGTATTTGGAGGGGAAGCTTATTATAGTTCAGCTGAATCTGCTGCAACTGTTTCGTATGTTGGTTCCTATACACGATAACTAAAGTAAAATGGGCAGCAGCTTACTCCTAAATGAAACTGAGTTAAGTTACCTTGGTTTAACTTTCCATGTTGTGAGATACCAGACAGACAGAAAAATCCATTACTTGGATCAGATGACCTGGACTTAAGAATGGTAAGCCAATCCCCTGGCTCATCAAAGTGGTATAATTATTTGGTTGTCCACATCCTTAGTACCTCAAGTACTTTAATTGCCACATTCAGCATTATTCGATGAGAAAAATATGTGGCCCTCCCTACCTCATTTTGAGCCATTACTATTTCTGCACTTTGTCCTTCTTTTTTTCTTCACTTTTCATTCCCCCTTTTCTTTTCCTTCAAGTCTCTTTTCTTTTCTTACCTCAGCTGCAAGGAAGGAAATGGAATTTCTAACTCCTACCCCCAGCCCCTTTTCCATTTTAGTCCTAGCTCCTTTCTAGTTGCAGCCACTAAAATTATTACTATGCCAATAATCATTAATGTGTAACTGAATGCAATGGAAGTGTCATCCCTTTAAATAATACATCAGGGAAATAAGAGGACAGAAGAGTTAGTACTGTTTCAGGCCAACTGCAGACCCGGGAAAACAGCACTGCATCGGTTTCTTTCCATTAATTATCAGAAGGTTTTCTGCACAGCTATAAAAGTTAGAAAAGTACTACTTTCTATGTACTACATGGCATAATAACCATCTAAATACAGTAAGCAAGACATATCCAGAGCCTGGGTCCTATTTTTGACATTCCTGCTCTAGACACAGGCAGAGCACTCATGACAATTATTATTGACCTAGCTGCTCTGAAACTAATACTGAAGATAAAATGCACCTTTGGTTTTCCATCTGTGTTCCTGGCAAAAACAGTATTTGCTATTGTTTGACTTAATTTTCCTTTTTAAAGTTGAGAATTGCTAAAAATAAGACCACTTCCTTTTACAGATCAGTTAATTTAAAAATAAAAAAGCTAAAGAGGCAAAAAGTCTTTTGCTGAAAACATACATCATAAAGCAAGTTCACCACCCCCCCACACAATGCTGACAGCTAGAGTACAATCCCAATCATGCTCCTACAACTTTCCCATTAGCTTCTCCTATATGCCCAGATCAATCCTTCAGCCTCTAGCCTCAAATTCTTATCCTTCCTTCCTTCCTTTCTCTGATCTCTTCACACCTTCTCTCTCCCTTTTTTCCTTCCCCTGACACACAAGGCCTGTTTCTACTAAGGGGGTTTTCTAACCAGTTTTAAAACCAGTCATAAGATGCAGTGCTTTAAAATCTCCCTCCGCTTATACACACTTGCATGTTTTCTTTGTTCACCCTGTTTCCAACTATACTCCAGGGAAGTGGGAGAGGGAAAGTGACAGGTCTTTAACCTGTGCTGACCTCAGAATCATCAGCTTATAAAATGAGGTGAAAACTGATGCAGCCGGCTGAACAGACAGCAGTGCTCTCTCAGTTAACTGGAAGGGGGGGGAAGCACCATGAGAAGGGGAACAATTAGTCTAGAGGCTCCTTTGAAGGCCTGCTCAGTCCAGAGAATGCTGCAGCTTCTGCCCTTTTCCACAGCCCTTTTCCATAGCCAGTGGACACAGTGCCCTTTAGTTATCCCCCAGGGGAGCTCTCTGTGAAGACAGGCAGAGTACATATTTCTTATCTGATTCTCCAGAGGCACTTGCTGAGCTTTCAGTAGCATTTAAGAACAGAACTGCTTAACATACCCCTAACCAGCTTTGGATCTGGATGAAGAGCCTGACCCTGAATGTCTGATAGGAGGTGCAGAAGAATCCGTAGCTGGAATTGCTAGCTAGTATACCTAAGAAAAAGAACAGAAGAACTTAATTTGGAAGTGCTAATAGCATATGAAGCTTTTCTTACTAGATCCTCCTGATGACCCTCAAGAACAGGAATATATGAGAGAAGGTGTGGAGCTGGAACCAAACTCCAATTTAGAAGAAAGATACCTTTTGAGGAAAATCTCTAGACAGCAGCTGCCAACATATGACCCGTGGACTGGATCTAGCCTGCAGAGCTCAGGTGTTTGATGGCATTTCTGCAAGATGGGCTCTTCATTTGCAGGGTGGCAGTGGCATGGTGGAGAATAGTGGTGACTGCAGCTCCAGCTCCAGCTCGGGCTGGATTTGAAGTGACCCATGCTCAAAGCTAAGCTCTGTTAAAGTGCTCCCCTGTCCTGTTGCAATACATTGCTAACCCCTGCTGTAGGTGGCCTCTGGAATACAAATGAATGTTTGTATTCACTTCCAAGGGATTAGATTATACAAAGATGTGGAATTATGAGGAACTGAGCATGCACAGCACCAGATTTCCAGTAAGATTCAGCATTTTAGAGATAAAGTCAACTCTCAAGAAGATCTTAAATTTATCATGATCTGATTTCCGGCAAAAATCTCTGCCTTTTACTTTGTTAGCAAAATACCTGTTCTCTCCTGTCACTTTCAATAGGACTGAAACCACAATGTGACCTCAGTCAATATGGCATCAGTTTCCTGGTAGCTATTACAGCTGATAAGTAAAGATAGTTACTATTTGGGCACATCTACATGAGATGTTTATTGTGCAGCTGACTAATTAACTGCACAGTAAATGTCTCAGTGTCTACACGTGCGCCCCTATTCGGGTGCACAAAACTAATAAACCCTGCAGCAGGGTAGTCCATGTAAATACAAGTACTAACCTGCTGCAGTTTTTTTCAGGTGTCGCAGCGCATATGTAGATGCTGCCCCGGCTGGCTGTGGCACAAGGGTGCTTCAGTGCGGGGACTGCCTGCTAACTAGCCCTGCACTGAAGCACTCTTGTGCCCCAGCCAGTCCCTCCACAGCCACTGAGCCTGGCTGGAGCAGCCTTGGGGTGACAAGCTGACCCCCAAACTCCCTGCCAGCTGGAGCTGCTGCAACCCATCAATATTCTGTGGTCCAGGGCATGAACAATACATGCCCCTGGAGGCTGGGGGGGCACAGCAACTGCCTGCAATAGTGGCATGGTGGCGAAGAGCAGCTAACTCCTGCAGGCAGGCACAGTGGTGTTGGTGGCGGGAGGGGGGTTGTGAGTGCCAACCAGCAGCCAGAAGCAAGGACTGTGTTGCTGGACATGTGTCTAAAATTTAAATTTGGATCCAAAATGGCAATGGACAGGGAAGATGGATTTCCCTACTAAAGACAGAAATCAGACAACAGATAACTTATGTATTTTTAAATCTCAAAGTTTTTGAATATCTGGAATTGGTAGTACTGGATTTATGCTGGACCAGAGAGTAACAGGAGTGCATCCTGGGATGGGACTTTCAATTACTCTGTGGTTTCTGCTTGCTTTTGACTGCACAGATGTGGAAACAAAACTGAAATCAACTGTTTTCACTCCTTTCTTCCCCTTTAAAAACAGGATTTTTTTTTAAAAAAAACCTTCCATTATTTCAATGTTAATATTAACTTGCCCCTGTGCACACATGGATTAATCTGGATCACTGACACTACTTTTAAGTAAAGCCTTATCCTTGCAGCACGTGTCCTTGGGAGAACACTTTGCACACCATAACTTGTATGTGCAGAGTGAGACCTTATCTCATTCAAAACATAAATTTTGAGGCAGGCATTTTTGCACAGGTTATTTGTACAATTAAAAGTAACAGCTATTCTATTACGCTTTACACTGCATCCATAATTAAAAGACTGTTGTTAACATGGCAAAGTCAGCCCTAAAAGTTCAGAACTGCCAAAATAAGTTTGTCTTTACAACCTTAACTCAGCTCACTTGTATGCATGCATTATAAGTCAATCTTTAACTACATGATCACATAACACTTTTTCCATAGAATTCCTCCTTTGTTCAGTGTACAGGATGGAACATTTGGCTAAAACTTTCTATAAAAACCCTCAGTCTTAGAAAAAGTTAGTTAGAGCATTTTATATTCGGTAAAGGTACAAGAAACTAAACAAAAGAAGAGCCCTAGAGTGAGGCATGTCAGGCAATCTTAATTGCAAACTTTATAATAGCTGTAGTATATAGAAGGCCTGATCAGAGATAGATGCTGTACAAACATATAGGAAAGAACTTATAGTCTAGCTTAACAACAAGACACAGCAGATGATATAACAGAAGAACTGCCATTTACTGGGTCAGGCCATAGGTCCATCTTACACACCCTCCTGTGTCACACATGGGCAGAGAGTGGATGGTGAAAGGGAGTGAACTGGGTATGACCAGGGTTTTTTCTACTGTTCTTCTCTCTCTAGCAGTCTCCAGCATTTGAGGACAAAATGTGGCGGGGCTGATGGTGGACGTAGCAATGATAGAAATATGTTTTCGAATAGACTAGCTTTGTACACAACCACAATGTACCTTACCACCTGCCTAGCGGTTCTCAATTGTCACTGTCTGTAGACAGAAGTAAATGGTAAGCAGGGGGCATGTGCCAAGCAGAAGATGACATAAGAACTGATCACTGAAACACTCCTTCACTATTTAACACTACATTCTAAAGACCTGAGTCTCCCACTGAGACCTATGGGAATTCCATGTGGCCCAGAGGCAGCCTGAGCGTGACAGCACAGCAGGAACAGGATGCCATACATGTGCAAAAGGATTTGTGGCTAACTGGAGATTGTGCTTCCATAGCATTTTGGGTTGCAGTGCATATCCCAATGGCATAGTGAGCAAAGGCCTTTGATTGTTTCTTGAGTGGAACCTTTCTGCTCTCTACCCCAACAGCTGTAACACTACAGAACAGGAAAAGGGGAAGTGGGAGAGAACATGTCCAGGGGCCCATGTCTTAAATCCAGGGGTTCTAATGCCAGGAAAAACACATTTGAATTCAATTTCTTTCCTCATGGAGAAGCTGAGATTCCCCAACTCAACAACTTTTAAAAGCTATAACTTAACAGTAACTGTGCTGCAACTAAAATTAGTACTCAAACAAGATCAGGTCTCTAAAACAGACAAACAAACACATGGCATTGAAGGTTATAGTGGTGCTAGCGCCTGCTTAGGGTCATTTTATTGAAGCAAGTGTGCACAGCTGCATTTTCTTTTAAAATACTGCTGCAGTGTTTTAAGAGAAGGGGGGGAATAATCTAATTTTTGGCAGCAGGGACTATTTCGCAAATCATAGATGCTTTGGCATCAAGCCGTTAACAAAGGCAAGGGGCCTTCACTCGCAAGCTTTGCTGGGAGAGATCCACCCACCTCAAGTGGGATTAATTAAAACAGGCATGTATCATGTGAATAGTTTCTGTTTCCTCACAGAAATACTCAGCACACATAACCCAAAACAGGTTGAGAATCAGAGAGAAGTAAAAAAGAGATTTTTTCCCCCTACTCCCCCTTCACATTTCTTTCTCAGTACAGTAAATGAGGAACAATAAAGACTGAAAAAAGCTCATGGTTTCTGTAAAACTGCAGCTGCTTTGTTTAAATGCTAATAATGTTGAATAAAATCAGGGTTTTTTTGTTTTTGTTTAAGGTAGGGGTCATATTTTGCTAATGAGGTGACAAATTCTCCAATCAAACTACTCGCAGCCACACATTCATCAGGGTGGTCTAAATACTTCCTCTCAAAATGATTTCAGTTATTGCTTTTTTTTAATCTTAAAGCTCAGCAGGAATGAGAGGGAAAAATGCTTGTGTTGTCCTGTCATGTTACAAGTTTCAGCTCCAGAATAAAGAATGAGGAGAAGATGGCTTCTTTGAAAGCCTAGAACAACTTAACAAAAAAAAAGAAAAAGAAAAAAAAAGTACAGTATCATTCTTTTCAAGAAGCTTTCATAGGAATGATGGATTCTGGCACTTCAAGGAATCGCTGGAGAAAATGGTGGTAAAGCAGACAAAGGAGAAAGCCTAAATATATAAGTAAGCACAGAGAAAGCTCAAGTTTCATCAAGACCTCTTCCTTGAGATTTTGTTTTTTTCCCTCTTAATATCTCAGACCCCTTTTTGGAGCTGATTAACTACATTCCTGCTCAGAGTTTTTTTTATTAAAAACAGACTTTAGCAGAAATTCCAAATCTAAAAGTGAACTTTTAATAGACATAGGAGTTGGACACATTACCCTCTCAGGTGACTTCCCCCTACGGCCCCTGCTCAGGGATTTCCTCTCTTCGAGTTTAGTCAGCAGGATAAACTTGACGTTTCAGCACAAATGTGAACCCTTCCTTTATTCTTAAATGTTTGTGTTTTTTAAATTGAAATACCTTCTCAGCAATAGATAAAAAGAATTATAATTTGGGTCAGAAGATGCACTGTAGATCTTTTTTTTAAAAGTCAAATACTAGGAAGTTCTGTAACAGTAGTATAGATGGTTACACTATTAACAACACTGGCTTCCTTCACCAGCAATTGTGTCCCATGCCACCAAGTGTAGTTATGAGCTTTAAATGATGCCTAACTAGGCTTCTCTGGGCTAAGACTTACCACCAGGGCTCCAACCAGCTAGCAGCTTATCAGACACAAGATTAAACATGCAACTAAGCCAGGCAGCTCAGGAAAGCAGTATCCATGCAACAAAGCAGGAAAGAGGAGACATCCTCATTCTCCAGGACAGGCAATTAACAATTGCTGGGCCACTATGGTTCCCTCCAGTAGTACAACGGACAAAGCACTGCCTCTTGATTCTTCATGCTGTGTGTGCATTAATAGTATAATGGAGACTATGGTGAAGGAGCCATTGATATCATTTTGAAGCTCTCCAGACTGAGGAAATTCAGAGACACTATTCTACTTATGGTGCTTAACACCTAAAGAAGCAATAGTGTGTTTCACCTCAATGGTCTAATATTTATCAGTAACTTGAGATAACATAGAGTGTATATTGGCATGACAGAGTGCATTTCATGTGTGGCAAATGATGCATTGCCTTTTCAATTGTAAAAAATACAGAAATGTTTCCTATCACTTTATGTAGTTGATCTGTTTCTTTTCGGTTAGAACAATTATATTTGAAGGTAGAGTTACGTAACTGGAAACCAAAACTGATTTGACAGATTTAAATGAAAGCATTTCAGAAGCTTTTATTCCATAGTGTCAGGTATCCAGACTGTAGCCGTATTGATCTAGAGGCAAAAGGAATCAGAGCTTGGGGTAGAGGTGATATCTTTTATTAAACCAACTAGATGTTTGTACACAAAAAAAAATCCCTTTTTTGGCAAAATAAACGTCTTTAATGTGCCTGAAATCTTGCAATTAAAGACTTTTTTTTTCTTTCTGCAAACATCTAGTCAGTCTAATAAAAGATATCACCTCTACCCCAAGTTCTGATTCCTTAATCCATACATGAAGTTTACTTTAAATGACTATTTTAAAAATTGAAAAACTGAATAGTTACTTTGACATGTCTATGTGTAATCTGCTTAAATTGTCATTATTGGTATTTTTAAATCTTATGAAAAACAGAGTCCCCCAAGTATCACCAAGGGGTTTAAACTAGGGATGTGAAAAGTTAAATGTTTAAACGATAGGCACATTTATACTGGTAATGCATTACCAGTTAACATATAGTGTGGGGCGCAGTCTGGCGGGGAAGGGAAGTGGCACAGTGCTTCAGAGACAGGAAGGTGGCAGGGCAGGCAGGAGGGAAGGAGGAGCAAGGAGTGGGGGTGGGGGGAGACAGGAGGGAGAACTAGTACCCATAGCCTATGAGGTTAAAGAGGAAACCAGAAGGTAGCCTAATGTTAAGCAATTATCTGCTTGTTCACAGGTGCTCCCTCCCTCCCAGAGGTGCCAGCAGCTGCAGTGGGCTGGGAAAGTCTCATACCAGCTGCTGTCCCCTGCAGCTTCACATGAGCTGTGCTATCCGGAAGGGCCTGCCACTGCCACTGCCACTGCCACCCCTTCTCCCCTCCACAACCAAAGGCCCTGGGAGCAGCAGCCATGTATGAGGTGCTGTGTTATCAGTTAACCATTTAACTGATACAATTAGAGGAGGTTAAACGGATAATTTTTTTAACGATATTTACAACCCTAGTTTAAACCTGCGTCTGTGTCTCATAATTTAGGATACAACTGGAAGCCTTTAAAAACAACCTTTTATATTAATGCATTATTAGGGATATTATGTTATACTATAACTGTAATACTTAACAATGTTACATTCAGATACTGGTAAAAGAAAAACTGACAATTTCTTAACTGCTTTCCCCCAAAATGGAAAACCTATAAAACGACCTTAAAGTATTGATGAAAGACAAAACCCCAAATAAAAGAGGACAGAGACAAAAGTCTTTGTTCCTTAACCTACCATGTTCTGCCATATGATTTTATATAAGTTACTTGCTATAATGACTACAATAAGTACACTGTGGTTAGGTATAGATAGCTTTTCCACCAGAGGCTTTGTATTTTTGGACTGAATTTGGACTTTTATCACTGTTGTTCCACTTTTAAGTGGCTGATTTTTTTTTTACTTAAAGACTCAGTAGAGTCACTTCTGGTGATACCATCCTGTGATTCCACCTGAATGGAATGGATGAGTTGAGCCATCTATGCCACCATTCTCCATGTTACATTGCAACAGGGTCTCACTAACTCTTGTGTCTACCTTTTTACTGCTCCCTTCCATACCTTTCAACTGGATGCAACAGAACAAGCATTTGTTTTGCTGTCAGACCTACAATCTGTCATTTCTTTATTTCAATTCACTTTATACTTGTCTTTAAGTTAAAAATTTCTTATTAAATCATTGAGAAATAAGCTTTGGAATAAAAAAATAATGGATATTTCAAAAATCAGTCTTTGACTTCCTGGAGTGAACAGTCTTTTGCTTTGTTAACTCTAGTTTTAAGAAGATTGCATTTCAGTTTTCCACGCAATGTCTGTTATTCTATAGGAAGAGAACCATGCCCAGCATCAGGAGTTATTCAACATCTTACCTTGGAATGCTGGGAGGAGCCCGTGTTGGCCGGGATGGAACCTGAGGAGGTGCTCCAAGGGCTTCACTGCTGCTAGGAAATGGGGGTAATGGTCCTGGACGGAACGGGACTGGTGGAGCCCCTGACTGAGGGCCTGGAGATGGGATTGCTGGAGCAGGTCCTCGGCCAGGTAAAGGTCTGGTTGGGGGATTATTTAAGGTAGGCCTCCTCTGAGTTGAAGGACTTGGAGGAGGTGATCTAGTGAATAATCAGAGATTAATGAAGATCTACACACTTTTTACATGGAATCCAGAAACTCCCTGACATCTCTAGCCATCTTCTGAATGTTTTCCTCTGCTCTTATATTGTTTTAGTTCTACAGGGCATAATTTAAGCAACCCAGTATTGCACAGATCTGGTATTATGTACTTGCAATAATGCTTTTTTGGATTATCTTTTCCATGCTCTCATCCATTTCTAATCACTACTCAGAGCTGCTTCAGATTCTCAAAAGAATGTCTACTGTTTTGTTAAATGCTATCAACCCCTTAACCACAAAACTTAGACAACACCCAACAGTCCCGTAGGGAGTAGCTATTATAATGGTCAGAAGCAGATGTACAATTGCAAATGTCAATATAAAGGGTTTAGTATCATTAGTATTCTACCACTATTTTATTAAGTTAATTTATAGGGAAGGATATTCCGTGTCTTTAAGGAAGCCATAAGTAAGGAGCACTGAATTCTCAATTGCTTGTAAGCGGAACCAAAATTAGACAAAGGATTTGGGTTAGATTTTAAAAATGGGACTGCCAGAGCTTGGAAAATGGAAAAGTTAAAACTCCTAAAAATACAGGGAACTTTAAATGGGAGGATGTAAGTGATCACATGGTTTGCACTACTTTGCAAGCACATCAAGTAAATAGAGGATCAGCCAAGTCACAAAGTATGCCACACAGTCTTCTGAGAGTCAAGGACAAGGTTACTAAGAACCTCTGTTGGTATATATATAAACCAACAATCCTATAAACCACTCTGGCATTTAGTTGCCTAACATATATGTGTGGAAGAATTTTTGACAAAAAATATCCTGCAGGCAGATCTGGAGATACAAACACCAAATTGCAGATATTCTGGTGCTAAAGAGATCACAGTAGCAACTTGGAAGCCAAATCTGGATGATGAATCCCACAGCTATGTCAGAATACTAGGTTCTCAACATATCAGAAACAGCAATGCCAGCTGAAACAGAACTAAATACCAAAACATCTCAAATGGAGACTTTATAAGTGCACTTTTCCCCATGTCCTCTCTAGAACAGAATAGGAGACTTGGAGTAAAGCCTGGTGGTTTGACTGGAAAGAACACTCATTTGGGCAGAGAAGAATTTTGAGCACACTGGTATTTAAAACCAGTTTACTTGAGAGATTCTTGGGTTTGCCCAGTAAAAATAACATACCTGCATGATCTCCAGTCCTCAAGTTTGGTCGGGAGGCAAAGGGGGCGGGGACAAAACTCAGAAAGACCCAATTTTGCAAGAACTTTCAGCTTCTTCAAAAATTTCCCTAAACATGGAGGAACACTTGCCCTACATGGGAAATCAGTAGTTCTGAGAATCTGTTCCTTTGTCTTAATCTTCATAGCAAACCCAACCTGAAGATCCTTACCTTCTGGATTGCTGCAGCCAAGAATCATCAACAGGTGGCGGTGCAGGGGTAGATATAGTGGTAGTGCTAATATCGCCAATGATTGCCAGAGCTTCTTTAAGGGCTTGGTACATGCGAAGCATCTCATCTCGCCTCTGAGCCTGTTCTGCTGACTCCTCCATCAAAGTGTTTTGGTCCTCAGAGGAATACAAATGAGCCAGGAGTTCTGCATTTATGAATTCTTTTACCTGTAATATCAAACAAAAACCCCATTTCTGGCCTAGCTAGTGGCAATATGGTATAGCATGAACACAGAAGTGACAGAAACAGTACAGTGTTGCTCTTGGAACACTGTTGCACCAAAGAGACTATTCCAGACACATGAGAAGATTAGCAATCTGGACAGATTGGAGCATCCCTAATCAGTGCCGAAAAGAAAACACTGGAAAGAGAAGTCCAATGTTCATCTTGGAAGAGATAGCTGTAAACTTCACTTCTAGGTACACAGGGACAGGTCAGCATATATCTACTCTGTCATGCACCTTGCTATCCTAACACCCAGCCAGTTGTAGGCATAGCTTCAGTGGTTTAGATAATCTTAGACGACTCAGGTTGTGGGAAGCCAGGTCTAGGAGTCACTCAGGCTTTAAGGGGCCAACCAGGGTTAGGAGGAGCATCTGGAAACCAAGTGCCAGGAAGCTGGAAGCCCAGAGGTCCAAAAAGCCAAGTTAGAAAGCTGGAGGGTCGAGCAGAGCTTGAAATCAGGGCCCAAGCCAGGCTGAGCCAGGAGTTGGGTTGAGGGATGGACCAAATTAGGAAGCTGAAGGGTCAGGTAGAACACAGAGTCCAAGGGTGAGGTGAGTTGGGTAGTTGAGAGATCAGGCAGAGAGCCAATAGAGGTGCAAGCTATGAGGAACAGTGAGGTGTCTGGATAAGGGTTGAGCCTTGTTTCCTAAACACTTCCTCTTACAGCTCAGAAGTTTATATGGGAGAGAGTGAAGGGTCAGCTGACCCAGACCAGTGACTGATGGCAGGGAGCTGGTGGACAACTAGGCCCAGATGGAGGTTTGCAGCCATCTATGTCCAGCCCAAGTAATCAGTTGGGGAGGTGGCAGACTGGGGCGAGCAGCTGATCCAGCAAGCCAAGATTCTGGGTTCAAGACAATCTCTCACTCAAGTGAATGAGGAAAAACATGAATCTCCTAGAACTATACCTCTACTAGTTAAACCAGTAATTGCTTTCTGAAGTGCTGGGGAATGAGGTACTGGGAAGTTAGGAAAGTAATATCTTACTTAACAAATTTTAAGTGTGCTGAAGAGCACATTTCAAAACTATATATACGTATTGTTACTATGTAGCTCTTTATAGGATCACCCTAGACTGAGACCACAGTTCATCACAGAAAGATATTTTCTGGTGTAGTTCTCCACAAAGCATTATGTGGTTCTTTTGCCTTCCTTTGAGGCATATGACATTGGATGCTACTGGAATGATCTATATCTGTAAAGTGACCCGTGTGTTTCCACCTTATTTCAAACTGACTTCTAAACTGCTTATAGATAGTAACAACATTTTTGGCCCATTTGCAAATGGGTGACCTAGAGGAAAATGACATTACCAATCTCATGAGCCTTCTAGTTCTCTTAAGAATGGGGGCTTCTATATTTTTATAATTTCTCTTTCAGAATTACGTTTTAACTAACATTTCACCTACTGTTCATCACATCTTTCACCTCTAGCAACTTTGTGTAATTCTGAATGCCCAAAAATACACATTATAGAGCTGAAGAGAGCAGTCCCAAAGTAATCTAATTTACTATACCAATTTCCTGATATGCCAGCTCTGATTATGGAGATCTGGGACACATTAAGACAGCTAAAAAACTAGAAGTATTCTGATTAAATAAGGCTGTAGTTAAACACACTGAGAAATCAATTGCTGACCAATCCTTGAAAATCTTTTGGGATTTTTTTTCTGTTCTTTGGATCTGTTGCTAACCTGCTTTTAGCTCTATAGCATTTATTTGAACTGGGAATGTTAGCAGTAATACATTCTCAAACATCTTATTTTATATGCCTGAGTCCCTCTTGAAGAGGGTTTGGCACTAGTTAAATTAATTTGATTTAAAAATATATTATAGTGATATTGGAACAACTTTGGGTAGGTAAGACCCAAGACAGCGGTCTCTTTGAAGAAGAATTAGGATCTTCCAAGTCACAGCTGACCCCAGTCCAGGAAACACTTGGTTACTAGAAACCATTGTCATTTCCCATTCGTGTTCAACAGGAGATACACAAATTCATCAATATCTGCAATTTTTTGCTATGAATCTCATGTTGTTTTTCAGTGGATATTACTGATCAAATGCCAGAGGACACGATTTTCCTGAACCTCCACATTAAAAAGAGTTATCTTAGTTAGGTAATATGAAATTATATTGAATGGAATGAAAATTCAAATAGTATCACTTAAAAAAAATTCTCAAATTTGACTAAGGGTAGAGCTGATCCTAAAAGAACAGTTAGGCATCAACAGATGTATGCACTGCACCACCCCTCCCTTTTGCCTCACAGTGCTAAACTGGGGCTTGGGGCTGGCAACACTCCTACCCCTTGAGCAGTGAGCAGGGAAAAGCCTGGGACGGTGAGAGCATGGTTGGGGTTTACATCCCTCCCTAATTAGAGCATCCTGCTGGGGTCTGGCCTTGCCCCCCCTCAGCTCAGCACTATGGAAGGGAAGGGAAGGCTATTCTAGTACCGCCCCCACGGCTTCTAGTCTGAGCCCTAGCAGGCATATGCCAGCATTTCTTCAGTCCAGAGGGGATGTCCATGTAGTTGCAAACCAGTTCACCCTACGCAGGTTAGACTGACCTGCAAATATTGAATCAATTCAGGCTCAGACTTTTTGAATGTCTGTCCCTAGCCTTAGACCACAAATATCTGTTTGAATAGCATCAGCCTGCAAGTGTTATCATGGTAGATTCCTGTGTGTTGCAAGCAAATCTCCTTTCATGATTGCTGAAACCCTACTGTAATGGCAGAATCACTGCCATTAGGAAGCTGGCCCATGATCCTGGCTTACGATCAGGCCAGAAATATGGGTTTTCCATACTTGTGATTTTGAGGCTCGGAAAAGGAGGAAGAAACGATCTCTTTGCAAAATAAGGTCCTTCCAGAAAACAAAAGCAAAATTATAGCAATAGTTTAAAAAGTGTCCCCTGAAGGTTTCAAAGTTGTAATGTACAGAATTATAAGGTGGGAAGGGACCTTGAAGGTCAGCTAGTCCAGCACTGTACAGCTATAGCTATGTTATTCTTAAACCACCCCAGAGAAATGCCTATACAACCTTTTCTTGATAACCTCCAGAGAAAGAGATTCCACCCTTTCCTTTGACAATTGGCTCCTCTGTCCTATTGTTCTTACAGAATCATAGCAGGTATTTTAAGTGCCCAGTAGCACAGTTCCTAGCTCAACAGGAATCTAACATGGAGGGACAAGTCAGAGTGGGCTCGATCTATAAGGGAGTATTTGAGAGACAGCTCAGCCAATCATGAATGAAGTTACCACTTTAACTGGAGTTAAAAGAGCAGTCATGGAAATTAGCAAGAGGCAGGTGAGAGCTACTGCTACCATGAATTTACCATCAGTAATTACTATAAAGTATTTTTCATAATATTAAAGATTTATATTAATTTAGAGTCAGCTCACCAATACTGCTTACAGAATATATGGTATCTAGTGTACTATATTAGAAATAGCTAGGCACCATGAGACCTGAATTATAGTGCCATGAGGCCTTTAAACAACTAGCGGAAGGAAGATTCCAAATCACAGGCTCTCATGGGGGACTTCAGTCACTCTGACACCTGCTGGGAAGGCAATACAGCAGTGCGCAGGCAATCCAGGAAGTTTTTGGAGAGTGTTAGAGGACTTCCTGATGCTATCAGGATAGACCAACTAGGGATTATGCTCTTCTTGACCTACTGCTCACAAACAGAGAAGAAGTGGGGGACGCAGAAGTGGATGGCAACATGAGCAGCAGTGACCCATGAGATGATTGCGTTCAGGATCCTGACAAAAGGAAGAAAGGAGAGCAGCAGAGTATGGACCCTGGCCTTCAGAAAAGGAGACTTTGACTCCCTCAGGGAACTCATGGCAGAACCCCCTGGGAGGCCAAGCTGAGAAGGAAAGGAGTCCAGGACAGCTGGTTGTACTTTAAAGGAACCTTACTGAGGGCGCAGGAACAAACCATCTCAATGTGCAGGAAGAATAGCAAATGTGGCAAGCAACTAGCCTGGCTTAGCAGACAACTCTTTAGTGATCTTAACACAAAAAGGAAGCTTACAAGTGGAAGCTTAGACAAACAGCTTGGGAGGAATGTAAGAATATTGCCTGGGCATGCAGGGATGAAGTCAGGAAGGCCAAAATACAACTGGAGTTGCAGCCAGCAGGGGATGTGAAGGGTAACAAGAAGGATTTCTATATGCATGTCAGCAAAAAAGAGGAGGATCAGGGAAAATGTGGGACACTTATTGAATGGGTGATGCAACCCTGTGACAGATGATGAGGAAAAGACTGTAATACTCAATGACTCTTTTACCTCGGTCTTCACAGGCAAGGTCAGCTCTCAGACTATTGCACCTGGCAGTACAGTTTGTGAAGAAGGTGAGCAGCCCTCAATGATACATAGAGACTACTTAGAAAAGCTGGATGTGTCCATGGGGCTAGATGCAATGCATCCAAGGGTGCTGAGGGAGTTGGCTGATGTAGTTGCAGAGCCACTAGCCATTATCTTGGAAAACCTATGGCAATTGGGGGGTGGGGGGTGGCCCTGGATGATTGCAAAAGGGCAAATATAGTGTCTATCTTTAAGAAAGGGAAGCAGGAGGGTCCAAGGAACTGCAGACCAGTCAGACACACCTCAGTCCCTGGAAAAATCATGGAGCAGGTCCTCAAAGAATCCATTTATCTGCACTTGGAGAAAAAGGTGATTAGGAATAGTCAGCATGGATTCACCAAGGGCAAGTCATACCTGAGCAACCCAACTGCCTTCTATGATGAGATGATTGGCTCTGTGAATGCAGGAAATGCAGTGGATATAATATACCTTGACTTCAGCAAGGATTTTGAGACCTTCTCCCACAGCATTCTTGCAAGGAAGCTGAGGAAATATGGGTTGAATGAATGGACTGTAAGGTGGATAGAAAACTGGCTGGATTGTCAGGCTCAGCTGGTAGTAATCAATGACTTAACTTGTAGTTGGCAGCCAGGATCAAGTGGAGTGCCCCTGGGATCGGTCCCAGGGCCAGTTTTGTTCAACATCTTCATTAATGATCTGGAAGATAGGATGGATTGCACCCACAGCAAGTTTGCATATGACACCAAACTGGGGGTTCAGTAGATACACTGGAGGGTAGGGGTAGGATTCAGGATGTCCTAGACAGATTGGAGGATTGGGCCAAAAGAAATCTCATGAAGTTTAACAAGGACAAGTACAGAGTCCTGCACATAAGGTATAAGAATCCCATACACTGCTATAGCCTGAGGATTGACTGGCTAAGCAGCAGCTCTGCAGAAAAGCACCAGGGGTTACAGTGGACAATAAGATGGATATGAGTCAGCAGTGTACCCTTGTTTCTAAGAAGGTTAACAGTATATTGGGCTACAATAGTAGAAGTGTTGCCAGCAGATCAAAGGAAGTCATTATTCTGCCCTATTCTGCACTGGTGAGGCCACATCTTGAGTACTGTGTCCAGTTTTGGGCCCCCCACTATAGAAAGGATGTGAACAAGTTGGAAAGAGTTCAACAGAGAGCAATGAAAATTGTTCAGGAGCTGGCGCACATACTTATGAGGGGAGGCTGAGGGAACTGGGTTTATTTAGTCTGCAGAAGAGAAGACTGGGGGGCGGGATTTGATAGCAGCCTTCAGCTACCTGAAGGGTGGTTCCAAAGAGGATGGAGGAAGACTGTTCTCAACAGTGACAAATGACAGAAAAAGGAGCAATAGTCTCAAGCTGCAACAAGGGGTTTAAGTTGGGTATTTGGAAAAACTTTCTTACTAGGAGGGTGGTGAAGCACCAGAATAGGTTACTTCAAGAGTTGGTGGAGTCTCCATCCTTGGAGGTTTTTAAGGCCCAGGCTGACAAAGCCCTGGTTGGGATGATCTAGTTGGGGACAGTCCTGCTTTGAGCAGGGGGTTGGACTAGATCCAACTTGTCCAACATATGGCCTGTGAGCCGCCATGCAGCCTGCCAAGCTGTTTTCTGAGGCCTGAGGTGCTGCAACAGGAAATGAAAGTAAACACTGTTTAGTTTCCTTCCCACCCCTTGTCCCTCCCTCAGCCCCTCAGCAGCTGAATGGCGAACATGGACTATGAGGTAGTTGGCTGCCCGGTGACTGCTGAACCCCCTCCGGGCGGAGCAGGGCCCCTCTCTCAGCTCCCCCGACTGCAGCCATGGAGGCCGGGGCAGGTGTGCTCGCACCAGGCAGGTCCCAGGGCCCGGGCCAAGGCGCCCCCCTCACCCCTATCACGCAGCTCCTTTAAGCCCTGTGCCAGGGACAGTCTGCACTGCATCAGCAGGGAAGGGGTGGCGTGGTCTGGTGCAGGGATGAGCGTGCGAACGTGGAACACGGCTGCCCAACTGTCAGCAGGGCCGCGTCTCTGGGCAGGATGCTGAGGAGCCTGCATGGGGGTGTCACATGCATGTGTGTGCTTGAGAGAAGGAAGCACAAGGTCACACTCGTGACTTCCTCCTCCTCCATGGGAGCTGGGGGCGAGGAGGGAGGTGGGCTGCACGCACGTGGCTGTGTGTGAAGTCCAGACTCCTCATCCCTGATGGAGCTGGGCAGCATCCTGAGGTGCTGCTTCTCCTTCTCCTTACTGCTGTTGCTGGAAGCCAACAGCTGGCTGCTCTTCCATGGCTTCCTCTACCTGGTGCTGTATGCCCAGGTGTCCCAGAGCAAGCCTGCATTATGCTTCTTTCATTCATTGAGAAGTGAGTAGAAGCGAAAGTGTTTATTTTAGTCAAGTGTTTGGTATTATTTCATTGTTGCTTTTCTATTGTTTTTATTTTGGATTTTAAACCACATTTCCAGATCCATTTCATTGTCACTTCCTGCAACTTCATTGGTGTCAAAAGTCATGTGACATCACTTCCTGATGTGATACCACTTCCTATGAGGTCTCTGAATATGGCTCGCTGGCCCACTGGGTGATAAAAAGTTCATAATCCAGCCCCACACTCTCCTGAGGTCCCTACCAACCCTATTTTTCTCTGATTCTATGACCCTATGATAGGTGCATTTTGTTTGACTGTGTTTTCATCTTTAATGGTAATTTAATACATTTTTTGTGGTAAGTTTCCTTTTCTTTTAAAGTAATCAAAATCACCATAACATGTAATAGAAGTAGAATGTAATGATATAGGTATTAGGGCTGTGCAAAGCTTTGGTCCTCGATTTGATTCGGCAGAAATTCGGCCCGATTTGGTGGCCAAATATCCAAATCCAAATAGAATCAAAGGACCCTGCAATCTCTCCAAATTGAATCGGAACCCTCTGAATCGGTTCAGAGAGATTCGGAAAGATTCAGTGATTCGGACATAGACACAGCTTTAAATGTTTTTCCTACATACCTCTAGGTAGCAGGCGGCTCGTGAGTTCTGTGATGCTGGGGCATATGGAGTGTCCCACAGGAGCGCAAGGGGGCCCCCCTGCACGCTCCCCAGTGGATCCGGAAGTGGACTGGAAGTACTTCTGGTCTACTTCCGGGTTCACCGCCGAGCACGTAGAGGCCCCCCCGCACTCCTGTGGAACGCTCCATCTGCTCCATCATTGCAGTATTCACGAGCCACACTGGTACCTCAAGGCATGTCGAAAAAACATTTAAAGCTATGCCTATGTCCAAATCACTGATTCTCTGAAACAGCATCAAATCTTCAGATTCGGATTTGGCTGAATCAAATCAGGGACAGTGATCCAAACCAAAGAATCGAATCACTGTCCCTGATTCAGGCTGAAACTGAATCTGAATTTAATAGGGCCCGCTTTGCACACCCCTAATAGGTACGTGCCTCAAGACATGCATTAAGAACAGCATTCCTCAGAATTAATTTTTTTGCTCTACAATCAGTCTGAATCTGATACACGTCTCCCAGTTATAAGCACCTTTTAAAGACATCATCGATTAGAGAGGAAAATCTAAAAGCATTCATGAGGTTGTAACTGACACAAAGACTAGTTCCTTGGATTCAATGTTTCTAGTATTCTGGAGGCAACTGTATTGCACTATATGAAACAGAGGATAATACAATTAAAAAGGAGCTTAATTTCATTTCTCTCTCAGTGGGAGGGTTGGGATTTCAAGATCTTCAGGGAACGTAAAGCAGTATAGGATGACTTTCAACACAGCTCCATTGCTTTCCTCAACATTTTGGCTTGGTCAACAACCATGATTCAAGCATTTTTTGGATGTCAAGTATTTAAGGATGTAATTTTTTTTTAAGTAATAGCTTAGCTCATTTTTTCTTAGACTGAACTTCAAAGTTTTTCATTTTATAATGCAGGGAAACAAATGCCTTAACTTTCAAGCCTCGTTCTTCATGTTCTCTTAAAGATTTTGGGTCATTAGTGCAATTTAAGTTACAAGATCGGACCACAAATATCTGCTAGCTTAAACACAGGGCAGGGACTATAACCGAGAGGTCAGTTTCAGAGAGAGATGGTGTTAAAAGTCTACCATTCTTCTGTGCCATCGTCACCTGGCATGCTTTAATAATGAAACAGCTGCAGAATTTCAGCTTACTACAGTACCGGAGTTCTGAAGCAAAGCATTTATTTTCAGAGACCTTTAACTTCTTAAACAATTCCATATGGGGATGTGAGTGGCAGAAAATTTAATGTAAACTTTCAAAAGGAACTGCTCACCAAACTCTGTGCTTTATGAAAGGGAGCTGGAAAATATCCCTTTCAAAAGGCAATGGAATCATCCAAAGTCCAAGAAGCAAGGTCCAGTTGTGATCTCCAGGGAGCAGAGATAATATCTTCAGAGATAATATCTCCATGTACACACACAGCAATTATAGATTTGTGCTAATTTGGGAAAAATGTTGAAGTTCAGTTTGTTTTCACACTCTTTTGTGAAGGCCTCCAAGTATCTTGCATCCAGCGATTATAAAACATGATTCAAATCCTGGCTTCCCTAATCCTAAGGAATGGAAACTCCCTTTCCCTCTGTATGAAGATCTTGTTTATTCTCTACCAACTAGTGAACTCTATTCAAACCTCTTTGCTTTTTCCAGTGCAATATAAATGCTAGACACAGAAAGATCTGTTAGCCTTCCTTACATATGAAGTGTTTTTTAAATTCATACATGAATACTACAGTTTAGTCAGATTTGATTTATACTGTATTCTGTTTACAACAATTGATTTTTTGTTGATTTAAAAGATCTCAAGCAAGGTGGCATCAGTGACTGACAGAGGCTGTTATATCAAATAGTGATTTACTATAACACAGCAGTTAGCACCCTGGTAGATAAGTACCAGGAGAGATCCATTCAGGATTCTGTTGTAGAGTGAAGGTTTAGATTTTCAAACAATGGGCTAACAATGCCAGTGCAAAACTAACTTTTATCGTGGAATCTAAAGATCTAGGTAGGAGAAATATAAAATAAGCCAGACAGATGCATATATTCCCTCTGCTTGTCTAAAAAATACCCCAGCATCCAAAGGACCTCAAATACACCACTGAAAAATAAGTACAACATACTACACTTGCCTGATTGTATTTTTTTTTAAATCCATATATGCCCAATGAGACTTAACTGAACTCATTCTGAAAATCCTCTAGCATCCTACAGTTATCATGCAAAGCGTTGGAGCTCCTGACTGTACACTGTAATACTTTGGCCGTATCACTACAGAAAGGTGCTGTCCTCTGTAGTAATTAGATAAGGTTTGCAGTATGTGATATTCTACATGCATGTGTTCCTCTCCTTGTTACAATGCTGCTGATGCTATTACTGCCTTTAATCACATACTACACATACTCCTTTCACAGAAATCAGCCCTCCAAATTTAAGGTGCATGGTTTGTTTGTTTTTTTGCCAGAGTAGAGGCATAAAGACACTATGCTACAAAATGGCTGCCAGCTTCTCTCTCAGTAAGCCAGCAGGAAAGTTAGAGTCTAATGTTAACTCTTTCATTTCATAGATGTTCTCAGCTTCCTAACAGAGAGAGAAGCATCCATTTTGCAATATAAGCCTCTATGAAAGAGCCAGGTCTAGGCCATGACTCTTGACAAATTTTTTCTACATTCTGTCTCCCAAAAAAACAAGATGCATTTCTTATTTGGGGTGTTGTTACGCCAGAAAATATGCTATTTAAAAAGTATTATGTCCTGTAAGCACTGAAAGTTCAATCAAACATTTAACAAGAATTTAAAACTTGATGCTGTTACTCACATTATTGATCATAAGGTGCATGATTGTTTTTGGTATCAGATCTCGGATGCACTTATTGATAATAGACATGTAGGAGTCTACAAGGTTGCGAATAGTCTCCACCTGCCTTTCCAGTTGTGGATCCATGGAGAAATTGTCTGCTTGGCCATTCTCATCATTTTCAGTCTATGCAAAAGCAAAAATAAACATAAATGCTTCTTCCCAAGTTATTAGCTCCACTGAAAGTTGAAACAACAGGTAGAATAAAACTTGGTAATATGTCAACGTAATTTTTGATATCAGCATGTTTGGAAATGTACTTGTCATCAACCTGTTTTCCATTAGTTCTTAACATAAGCAAATCAGGATCTGTGACATTAAAGGGGTCCATTTTGAGAGGTTGTTTCATGCTGTAGGTTCCATTACAATAAAGAACTGAGGAAGTAGCTGAAACCCCATGAAATTTTATAAAGTCCCTTCTTGCACTGCCTGGTAGCGGACAGTCCATATTTCAAATTCAGCCTGCCAAACTATCTGTTGCTTCATGCACAAAGTAGCACTAGAATCCTAATTTGTAACCTCCACTCCTACGGATAAATGATATCCTTGTTATTAAGGACCAACTCAGCTGTCACAAACATTAACTCAGCTACAAACACATTAAACGTGACTGTAGGCATGTGTGTCTGTGCAGTCAGTTTGGACTGTTTGAAACCAAGAAAACTACTGTGCAATTTGGACTGTCTGAAAATAAGAAAACCAACATGCATTGGTTTTATATTAAATTTAACCTGGATAATCCAGGGTACAATCATCCTTTATCCACACCAATACAAAACAGGTCTTGATGAAAATGCAGAAGAGAATTTAAGTGTTTCTGGTTTTGACCCCACCACCTTAAATGCTCAGCACTACATCAGAAAACGGTATTTTAAGGTGCATGAAGTTAGGCACCCCTACACCTGATGCACAGAAAAATCACAAGTGCTTTGGAAAATCTTGGTTTTTGTTGTATGCATTATTTACACCTTCACTACCAAGCATAATTTTTTTTAAACAAATCATAAGGTGACACATGGGCTTCATGCTAACTCTTTGCAGAAGTGTGAATTTTGCCCCAACAGAGTAAACTTAAAGTCAAGCCTTCTTTTTTAATACATTAAAATGAGCATTAAAGAGGAAAAGATATCACCAACAGGGAAAATGTCCACCATGCAGAAAGCCATTTTTTCCTAGAAAATCAGGGCATGCTTTTAGTCTTAACATGTAGGTAAATCATTTAGAATAGCATTTCACAATTACTTTTTATAAACTGCAGCTTAATCCAACAAAAGGAGGGAAGCCACACTTGTCATTTTTTCATTACTGAGCTGAGAAAAGTCTATATACCATTTAGAAAACAAAACATGCTGGTTGTCATTGCCTTTAAAAGAACAGGTTGCAGCAAGTTTAAAAGGTTAAACATTTTTAATTACAGCCAAACTAATGGAAAAACAGCTTATCTAACACTGTTAAAATAATGAAGAGTTTCCTACAAACTCGAAGATGGTAAATGGCTCTGAAGAACTGTAAATGATGGAAATTCTGTTCTGGATTCTGTAACACCAGTAGACACACTAACACACAAACCTGAGCCATTCTGTTAATGTACTGCATATGGTGGAGTCACAGAGTGCAGATTGAATGCGTCTTCCCCTCCCTTACCCTGGGCTTGGAAAGAAACAAGCAGTAATTTCCCCTTCCAAAATACCCAAAATAAATGGAAAATCATACATCTATGGAATTTTTTCTTTTTGCCAAGTAACTGCAGACAGAAAATGTCCCTTTCCCAGCTCCCTCAAATCTAATGTGAATACTCTATCACCTCTTCCTCACTGACTATATAATGTACAGTATGTCTACGGGGTTTTTTCTGTTTAAATTACAGGATTTCAATAACATTCTTTGATGGTTAAGCAGCTAAGTGACAGATGTTTATCATTATCCTCATCAAGGGAACATAAAATAAAAATAGTAATTTGTCTCTGATCTTTAAGGTGAATGGTAATAACCTGCAAACATTTAACCTTTTCTATGCGGGTTCATTGGTGATATTTAAAAATGTGGATAACACTTCAAGAGTCAATTTTCTTTTTCAAATGGTTAAACAGATTGAACTTCATACAGTTGATGTATTTTTCTTTTCTTTGTTTATTTGTAAATTTGAAAGAAATATATTTTTAAAAGTCTTTCAGTAATAATAGTCTTCACTATTTATTGTCTTTTTACTGGGGTCTCTTGCTTACATTTTGAGGTCTTTGGGGCAGGGAATGTCTTTCTGTTTGCATTTGAACAATACCTACTCCTGTGGTGTCTTGATCCACAATGAGGGCTCCTAGACAACACTTCAATTATAATCATCATCATCATCAAAAAGGGCAGTAAGAACCAACTACAGGAATTATCAGGCTGACTCCAATGTTTTTATGCCTGAACTGTCTTTCAAGGAATGAAGGTACTACATAAAATCAGATTTAAAAAACAAACCAGAAAAGATCTAGTACAATCCCACTCCATTTACATTTCAATATTTTAAAATTGCACAATTTAAACACTATGGAACATGAAACACTAATGCTAGTACAACACACCTTTAGCAAGGCATACAAAACTATCTGAATGCATTCCAATTTACAACCTTCTAATAGGAACAGGTTGATGAATCAACCAATGCCAGAATAACTTTAAAAATCTTCTCTTTTTATAACCATGTGACCATTTATTAAACATGTTTAAAGGTAATGACTAAACTGTTCCAGCCACTGGTTTATTTATGAATACTGATTTTTCCTGCATACAATGAGAGAGAGAGAGAGAGAGTGTGTGTGCGCGTGTGTGTGCACGGATGGGGGGGAGGGTTCAGTATGAAGAAAAAAGGGCCTTTTCTTGAAAATAAGAATGAATATTAGTAAGTAACTGAGTAGCAGCTTTGGCAGCAGGGTTCTCTCCAGGTAGGTGGGTGGCAGAGAGGGAGAAAGTGTCATTTTCTCTCAACCGAAGCAGAAACTGCTATTACTATACTTTCTTGCTTGCTGTGTGCACCCCAGTTTCCAGTACCTGAATTCCGGGGGGGAAAAGGTACATGTCGTGTCTTAGAAAATATGGTAATTCTTATTGTTGTTCTCAGTGAATTTGGTTGAAAGAGCAAATCAGTCAGTTGTTGGGCTAATGAAACAGTGAACAATATGGTACCAATAACTCTATGTAAAAATAAAGACAGAACTACTATATTAGTAGCTGGTTCTGTTTTGCAGAATCTTACTTGCAAAATTCTTTCTTACTGGCCTGGATACAAGTGCTGACATATGGAATGAAAATGGCTGGAGAGGGGATAAACACTGAAGATAATCCAGCTTTGCAATTTTCCACTGGCATGGTCACCTGTGCATGTAAACTGTTCATGCAGCTAAGCAATTTGTACCTCTCATATGACTACTGGCTGCTACCCTCTCCAAATACCTTTTGGTGCCTATTTGAATCAGTGGTAGCGCTTCATGTTTCTTCCACAAATTAATCCTACCACATAGAGGAAAGTGGGAGAAGGAACGTGTAGACAGATTGTGTCAACAAAGCCACTGGAAAAGGAAATCTAAGAAGCTAGGAAGCAACCTCCCTAGCTCCCCTCTAGTTATGGGAAGAAGCCCACGAGCTTCCCTTCAGTGCCTCTAATCATCCTATCCAGTGACAACAGTTCATTCCTTCTCCTTTTACCAGAAAAAGAACATATTTCTTTCCCCCTTATTCCCCCAACCAGAAGCACATGTTCCTTTGTATTGCCCCTAGAAAGGGCAAACAAATAGAATTAATATCCTGGGCTGCATATTGATTTTTATTACTATTCAGAGTATTTGAAGTCTGTTATTTGTCAACAAAATTTTGCTAGTTACCAATATGTGGATATGAGTAATTTTTTACCAGACCTATTTGCTGTGGTTATTTAAGTTTGCTATCCGTTATGATCTTCATTAGTGGTTTGTAAAAGCAGTATACCAATTACTTAAATTGACTCAATTATGGGAGGTTTTGCATGTAGGAGGAACAACAAGGAAACAATAAGAAAGAACACAGAGAGCACCTATACACATGCCCAATACCTGCTCCGAAGTGTGCTAATTAGCAAACACTGGAGCTAATCAGCATGCTAATTAGAGTGACAGAGCCGACTCTATTAATCGAGCTAATTAGCGCACTCCAGAAGCTTCAGTGTCATGTGTATTATTCAGCATCCCTGTGCTTCAAAATGGCAGCAGGGGCACTTTAACTAAAGTCCACTGAACAAGATGCTGTGGATGCCGTAACTAGACTAGCTCTGAGAGCCACTCTAATTAAAGCGCCCACCCCGGAGCACATGTAAAGACACCCTCTATGTTCTTTCTTATTGTTTCTTTGTCCTTCCTCCTGTGTGCAAAACCTCAAACCAAGATTTATTCAGAGAATAAGTGAATTAGGTTCATCCTGGAAAAAATGAAATTAATACAGTTAGTGAAAAATAATCCAAAACCACAGAAACACAATAGAAGAGGAAAACCTCAGAGCCTTACCAGTGAAAGCAAATAACTCAAAAGGTAATGTGGCATCTAGTACTATGTGTCATGGAATAGAGATGCAATATTCCTTTCCTACTCCACGTTCCCATCAATTGTCAAACAGGAGAAATAACACCTGTGTACTTTGCAACAGCATGGTAAATCTTAAATGATTACTGTTTAGAAAATGCTTTAAGTTTCTTGAATAAAAAGTGCTTATGAAATGCAATTTATGAATTAGTGTTACCATTCAGTTTCTGTGATGTAGTCACATAGAGCCATGGATTCAGGCATCTTCTGTATCAGAAGGAAGTAAGGTGTTCGGAGAAAGACAGCTATTTGGATTGAAGGGTGACGAAAGTGATGCATAAGGGACCATTAAAATTACAGGTGAAATCCTGGCCGCACTAGATCCAAGAGGAATGTTACTGCTGACTTCAAGGGGAATAAGATTTCACCGTACATGTGCATGTCTATGTAACTAAGGAGAGGAGACATAAGTCTTCAGGAAAGCTGCAAGCTCTCTGGAGTAAAAGGTGTTATTCCATGTGGTACAAGAGGATGTTACTGAGTGTAATGGGTTACAGTTCAGAAAAGAAACAGTTCATGAGAATATAGGACAATCTTCCCAATAGCAAGATTTATAAGGGTGTCAGAGTTTCCCAAAGAAAGTGAAGGGAGTCCCATCACTTTGGATAGTTAAAATGAAACTGGACAAAGTACTGAAAAAATACACTAAAAGAACAGACCTGCACTGGCCACACAGGATGAATGAACAGTATCACTAAATTTCCATGATTTTATTACATATCGGGCAGCTGCCAACAACTTTAAAAAGAAAGAATGAAAGAAAGTCTTGCATAATGTTTCAGATTTTCAGTTCCAAAAAGGATGATTTGTCAGTTATTTCATTAAAAGATTCTGAACAGTAACATGCTTTCTATTGTCAAACTAAATAGTTCATTAAAAAAAGATAAGAATGAAGCAAAATAGAAGCATTCAGACTGCTGGGGAAATGGTTGAATCCAAATGAGAGCAAAGCTATGCATGAAATATTTTTTTTTAAAACAATGGCTGTGGTAAATAACTTAGGTATGGCTGCTAAATTTGCCAGAAAACACTCCTTTAAATTGAATTTCATTTCTTTGTTTGCAGATTAAAAACTCTACTACAAGTCCAAAAGCAAACCATTCTATCAAGCAATCATCTGCATCTGTAGAGTACATCTGATGAACGCAAAATATGTTTTATCTATTTTGTGTATTAAAGAAAAGTTCCACTCGAGCACAAGTATGCAACATACTACATTCGCCCTCAATCCCCAGCCTCACTCAAGCATCTTTACAACTGCTTCTTGGGATATTTTTTCCATTCCATTTTTATGCTGTATGTATAATTTGGCTAATATATTCTTGAATGTGCATAACAGACTGTTGTGCCAAGTGCACGGATGTAGCCATGTGATGGATTCTCACAGCAAGACTTTGTTATTGAAAGAAACCACAAGTCAATGACAATACATTATTTTCCTGAATTGGCAATAAAGCAAGCAGCAGCAGGAGAATACCTTCTCCCACACTGGGCTAGCCAGGAAACTGCACCCTTTCCTCTCAGATGAGGACCTAGCCATTTTGAGCCATGCTTTCATCGTCTTCAGGTTAGACTACCACAGCTCCCTTCACTAATCCGCCCACTTAATGCCCATTTGTCACTATTATGCCCTCAACAGCAGTCTGGCATTCCCCCTAAAAACAAGAAGCTGTCATTCTGGCTGCTCCTTCACAGGCTGTGTATCACTGCCTGCTGCATAAGGGTCAACCATGTGATTCTAAACAAGGATGATATGGCACACTGAGGTGCCATGACATCCTTTTAAGGGTACCACAGGGTCCAAACACCTAGACATGATTCACTAGATAAATCCCAAGGTTTCAAGCAGAGATCTACATCATTAAAAACATTCTGACTAGCTGCAGTCTTTCTGAGTTCTTTGCAATAGAAGAATTGCTCTATTGTTCTCTAGTCAAAAAAAAGAGCGACTCCTAAGAGCTGGCATTTTCTGAGGGGTGCCTTGAGTCTAAAAAGATTGAGAACCACTGGTCTATGCCAATGTAATTTAAATGTAGTTTAACCATTTTGATTGCTTAAGGTTGATTTTGCATTTGGATTCTTCTCTCAGGTTACAGATGTTGTATAGTGAGGAATGCAAATCTTATGCTGCACAGAAAATCCACAAAAAGTTTTTTGAGCGGCATCAGAAACCCGAAGCATTACAGATTGTCATGCTTGCCCCACCCCACAAGTAATAAAACTGGTTTAGCAATCCAAGAGATTTTTAACCAATTATTTTGAAATTCTTTTAATCTGTTTTCTGCTTTTTAAGCCTTTTGTGGTGATTTTGGTGTATAATTTATTTATTTTTTGTAGACACATGACATCTAGCAAAGTCTACGTAAAAAAACCCAAACACTGAAATTTTCCTTTAATCATGATTCCAAGAACTTGTGCTTAGAGAATCCCCACAAAATATATGAAACTTTTCAGCAGTCCTGTTTGTGACTAGAAAGCAGTCTGTGCTCTCTCAAAGATTCAAACTTCACAGTAACATTTTTTTAGTGTATGGAAATCCAGTAGAAAATGAAATAAATCTGTCAAAGGGTAACACCTTCCTGTGAAGAGCATTCTCTCTCATCATTGTACAGAGTTTTCACTTTTTTTTACTACATCGACAATATATCTCACCACAAAGGATTTTTACCTACTGTCCCTAAAATACAAGTTTTGATACAGGGGACAATAACCACTTCATGCCTTGCAGAATATATTGTTGGACCAGCAAAAGCTAAGAGACTAGCATAAAGAAGACAACAGTTGTTTTTAAAACAAGCACTACTTCAAAATTTACAAAACTGAAAAAAAATCTTTCCTTGTCCTAATAAAACAGGAAGTGCCCCTAGTTAATGGGCACAGACTAGGAAAATAATTTATGGTGCTGGAATGTATTTGTGCAGCATTTGCTATTATGATAGGTTAACAAAAAACAAGGTCAGCGAAGTCTTGGGAAATTTTAAAGAGTGGTGTGACATTAAGGATTACAAGTCAAGACAACAAGGAGTAAAGTGAGATAATTAGGCTACTAGACATTAAGACAGAATATTATTACACAATGGCTGGCTAGCGTACTGAACCAACTGCCAAAGACAACAACAGAAGCAAGTAGTAGAAATTATTTATAGAGACATTCAAGCTATTTTTTGGGAACAAGGGGAATTAAAAAGTACAATAATGAAGCCTGATACTTTAAGAGTTAAATACATGGCAAGTTGTGTATTTCTGCCAAGAATGAAAAGAGCGAGTTGTGTGGTTTATATGCTATAGAAATTGAAGAAAATGAAAGTGGGAAATCGAATCACCTCTAATGCAGGCTGTAGGGGTAGAAGTCATGGTAGTCATGTGCATTAACACACAGGCATTAATCTTTACTCCATTTTGCTCAATTTCCATAGATTTTGACAGTGTTATTCCCAAACGTTTGCCCTTTAAAAATGCTCAGTTGGGTGAATTTAGTGCTGATAAAAGATGTCAATCAAAGCACCTTCACATATGACAGGTAGCAACTAGAAAAAGTTACTTTACTTTGCCAAACGTGCCTCAGCCCAACTTTGAAGAACCATTCTGGACATGAAGGGGAAGTCTCTCTGTCAGTATGTCCAACAACGGTGGTGATGTTAGGTTTGTTGTGAAGTCTCCTGAGAGACTAGGTACCCTAGCTTTAAACACCTTAAAAGAAAAAGATTTGTAGAAACAAAGTGCTTAGTGCTTTCAAGAAATCAGGTCCTATTAAGGATCTCAAGATAAGCACCCAGAATTCAGATTTCCCAAATCACTAGTCAAGTTTTTAAAAGTCTTGGCCCGAGCTCCTGTTGCATGGTCCCTCTTACAGCCATCAGATGAGATAGTAATAACTTGCATTCACTATCAGTTTGATTTAGGATTTGAACAGTACAACAATGTTTCACAATCAGCCCCAGACCATTCAGTTCCTTGATTCTATTTTGGATTAATTTACATGTGAATCTGGAGTAGAGGAAACAGAAGAGGATGCCTCAAGGAGTTTCCCCCTTGGCTTCAGAGACTGCTTTCTCATGGGATGAAAGTTGCGCAATAGTTGAAGGCAGGATAGATTTGTACCTTCTAGACTAACCAAAGTAGATCTATATCTATATCTATTGCTGTATAATACAAGCTTTTGAGGGTTAAAGCTTGCTAGACCATGGGTTAGACCATGACTAATTACATCTCTCTACACAATAACTGAACAGACATGAGACGGGCAGCATGCATAGTTCCTTCTTGTTCTGCAAAGTATGTGCCTCAGGAGAGTTTGACATGGCTTTCAGTGAGGTTTTGCACAGTTTCCAATACAGGACTTCTATAAATTACATACCAGAGTCCTTTAATTTAGCTGATTTAATGTAATACACCACTTAGAACTTTAGACTTTTTAAGAATTAATGATATCTGAGAAAACACCCTGGAACTGTCCTCTGTCAAGCATGTAAGCAACAGTGATGCTTCCTCTACAAGCAAGGCAGGAATTTAATTGCCAGAATAATGGAAGAGGACTTAAATTTGGTTTAACCTTCTCATCATGAGGCATGGTAGGTCTCTGTTTTCATTATCAGGCTCAGCCCTAGTACACCACAGGAGCAGTACTAACAAATCATCTTTATAGTTAATCATACAGATAGAAAAAAACTGCATGTTTCAAAATCCCTCACGTAATCTTTCTAACAATTACATAGGTTAAATAATCAATAAATGAGTTCCTAACTCTAACTTTGCTCAAATTCTAATATAAAGACAGTATTCACTTTCCCAGCTCTAAACAATGAAATTACTGATTTCTCTTAGTTTGATTTTTTCCACTGGTCTCTGTAACACCCGATTGAGCATCAGTGATTCCTCACTTGCAATTTTTGTTTTTAACTGGCATTGTTCTTTTACTCACACATGTTCATGCTGGAATAGCAAGAATCAGCAAGATTTAAAACCTACCATTCTAAAGTTTGAAGCCCCTAAAGGGAAATTGCAGTTGTGATGCCAAGGAACACAGTTGTACATTATTTTACTTTTTCCTCAGTCAAGCTGACAGCAAATGGAGGGGGTGGGAGGAAGGAAAGGGGGAAGGAGAGGAAGATGGCATTTTAATAGCACCCACCACTGATTCCACACAGTAGGAACACTGTACTCCAGAGCAGCACTATTTCCTTTCCTTTTTTGCCTTGCACTCGGTCAGCATTTACTAAACCAAGGTTCTATGCAAGGGGTTACCAAACTTTTTTCTGGTAGACTGTATCTTATTAGAGAGATTTGTCTTTCCCTTTCCCAGTCACAACTGGATAGACCCATTTAATCTCCAGCCAACCCGTCACAACAGAATCAACCAAATTCCTTCACCTTTTTCTTTGACATATGGCTCCCAACTACCCTTGGATGGATGAATAACCTTGTCTCTGTCCCAGTCATTAATGGATGGACTGACATTTTTTCTTCAAATCTACCATAACAAGATGGAATCCCTTTCTTCCCACCTCTGGCCCCTGGAAGTGTTATAATCCTTAATGTACAAATGGAAAATTGAGGTACAGATAGACTAAGCAAGCTGCTCATGGTCTCAAAAGAAGGCTGTTACAAACCAAGGAATCAAACCCAGGTGTTCCAGGTCTCACCCTAGCAGAGACGTAACCAGACAGCTCCATGCTCTGGGGCAGCAGCAACAGGATGTTGGGCAGCTGCCACCACCAGGTTAGCATCAGTATTTCCTATTTTTATGCCCTCCCCCTAAATTGGTGCTTGCAACTGGTGCTGTGGTTACTCCCTCCCCCGGGTTGTTACTCTGATCCTTCAGGGAAGAAGATGACTGAAGTTCGAAAGAAACGTCTGTGGGAAAGTTATTCGCTAATTGTTCATTTGAGAGAAATTATCCTCAAAGCAGCTGCTGCTGGTCAGAAACCAGTACTGGGACTAAAATGATCAGTTCTAATTTACATGGCAGTTCCTATGGCATACAAAGACAGAGGTCTATTGTATTTGGTTTATCTGTAAACTTTTCTGAATCAGAAGAAAATGAAGAAAAAATACTTTCTTTTCCAAAGAAAGATGAAAACAAGTTGTACTTATGGCATAGAAGGAATCTTGTAAATGTGCATGCCCTGATAGTATATAAGAACATAGCAGGCATTTTATGTTACAATGGTTCATGTTGCCGTAAACCAAAAATGAAGTTACTTCTAAATTTTATTTTGATCTGATTTCCATTCAATTGGGAAAGATTTAATGATATCCAAATTTGCTGTTGCATCCTGAGGTCCAACAGAAGCACATGAAAGTATTGCAAGAGACGAACCTAGATCACCTTTGCACACAAATTCAACTGTTTTTCTTGCTGGTACGATCAGGACTGGTCCCTTGGCCTAAACAATAGAAACCAACATAACACTTTATCAGGATGTATTTGCAAATTAGTTTTTTCAAACAACCTGGGATATTTCCGATTTAAAATTTTCCTAATTAATTCTGTCCATTACCACTCAGTGGCAAAGAAGCAATAAAGTGCAGATTCATTTGACTTTATAGTCAATTCTGCAGCTCTCAGAGCACTGTACAAACAAGGAATTCAGTTCAAATAGCACATTGACTGCATAGACAAGCTCTCTTTACACACGGAGCAATAGCTTACACACAGCTTTGGGGATTAGAATTATTTCAGCAAGAGAAGGAAACACTAGGGTTATCACCTACTCTGTTCAGGCCCACCAGGGCAAGTCTTAGAGATGAAAAGAAAAGACATGGCTTTAACATATTCAAACATTTGAATATCTAGCAGTACATCATAGAAGAGCACTAGCCTTTCCAGTCCTAAAGATATAAAAGTTTTGCTCTCTTCCTCCCAACGGTTCTATTTAGTTTTTTTCTTTAATAAAATTATTGTGAAACAGCTAAATCCAAGGGCAGACATGGAATGTGAACTCCTGGCCTCCTGGCCTAGAGGTGAGAGTATTACTAACTGAGCCAAACTGACACATGCATAATATGCTTTTAAGGTTTTTTGAAAGTCTGTCATGATTCAGAAACACTAAGTCTTTGTGGTATAAAATTCGGTGGGGGGGGGGAAGGGAGGGAGGCAAGAACTGGCGCTCCCTTTTATAGCTAATTTTAGCTGATGAATTGTTTATAATTTCCTACAAAATTCATAAAGCCTTGCTATTTCTTAAAATAAGACAGAACAACCCTTTTCAAAACCAATTCTTAATTATAGAGTTCCCTTGTTAAATAGGATGGACTCAGGCTCCAAACTTGTGTCAAATTATATGAAGTGATAAAATGAGGATGGGCGAGCTATTTTTAAACACACTCAAAGGCTTAGAGGTCAAAATCCCAGAATTTATGGCTCTGCTTATTACAACCTATATTTTGAAATATCTTTGCTTTTGAGACACCTTTTGGCTTCAGAGACAGCATTCTCCAACAGTGTGCCTGCTGACAAGGGGGGGCACTGAAACATTGCAATGGGGGTCTCCGAGCAAAGATTACACTCGTCCTGCACAGAGTCAGAAAGGGATTGTATGTTTCCATGGCAGTGTATTTCCTTCTTTCTCAGGATATTTCACAGGTCTGGGGAACCTGCAATTTCAGATGGGCCAAAAATGAGTGGCTATGTGAAAATGGGTAGATGCACGTAATTTTCCAGGCTGGGCACTTCATTCTCCAGGCCACGGAAGGCATGCATTGCCAGCCTGCTAGTATATACCATATTCTGGCTTAATTTAATCTACATACATGGTAAGTGGCATTATTTAACTACTTAACTCTTCTCCCTCTGCACATAAATACTGATAACCAGCTTCCATTTATGATTTCCTTTAGTAGACATTACGTATCATAAATGATTACATTTATGATATGTAATGTTTGCTAAAGGAAAAAAAGAGTTGGTATGTGAGGAAACACAATAAACAGGACAGGACTCAAATGCCTCACAACACTAATTGGAAATGTAATTCCATGGCTCCCATATTATTCCCTGCTCCCTTCCTCACAACCATCTTCTCAGTTATTGGCAAGGGGGGACCTCACAGAATCACACACATTGCAGAAGAATCTGCATCCATTTCAGTGGTGACTGAATAAAAATGTACTCCAAATGGATTCTGATATGTTTGGGCTCTTACCACATAAAATGTGAATAGTAGAAGACAAGCTCTTTTGGAAGAGAAAGGACTGAGTGGAAACTGCAGTGGAGGATAAAGGCACCTGCTTGATGGTGAATGACCAAATGTGTTCCATTGTTCATTTGCATCATATAACTGTACAATTTTCTGATATTATGAGAGTCAGCCAAGTGAGAGAGGACTTCTACATTTTGTTCTTGAAGTGGTAATGCCATAGATCTCCCGTCACTGGAGAAGTCAAACACCATTCCTGTCTGAGAACAAACTTCCACCAAGTATCAGAGTTGCAACCCTTTGTAGTTGAGGCTTGATCCCACTCCAGTTAAAGTCAACAGAAATCTTGATAAGAGTGGGCATTTGATCAGACATTTTAAAGGCTTATTTTCACAACTTTATGGACCACTAAGTCAGACCTGAAGCTTTTTTTCTGTGATAACCAATGTGAGTCTGAATTTCAGAAGTGCAGAATACCTTAAACTGTTCAGCAGCAAAAATCTGGCTTCATTTGCCATCCTTACACCCTACAGCATTACATTCAGTCTTCCTCTTAAAGGCTGCAAACAGAATATTTATGGCAGCACAAAACCTCAGCAAACTGATGTCCATGCCTCACCTAACAAATGCCAAAAATGCCCCAAACTGTAGCCATGACAATTCGTAGTAATAGTTTGTGCTTTTTCATGTTGAACATCTGTTTGCTTATGATGTAAGAATACAGGCAGGCAGGGGTTACTTCTGCTCTCCAGATGCCCTGGGCAGGCACTCCTGGGGCTTCAGGGTCCCAGTCACATGGGAAAATGACCACAGATGTCAGGCCAGGGCATGATTTACAAGTGTGGAGGGAAAAAAATCCCATCCCATCCCAGGAAGCCCCTTGCAGAAAACTGCCACAACACATATATTACGCTGCCATGGCCTGACTCAGGGTATGGTACCTGGGGCCGATTTCCCATAAGATTGTCCCCTCAAGCTTTAGAGTTAGCAAGGGCCTGATCCTATGGGACAACAGTCCTGGGCAATGTCTATAGATGCCATTGAAGCAGATCAGCTCTGCTGGAGCAGCATCCTGGCACAACTGATCCTGCTCCAAAGACCATCTGCTTATGCCTGTAACAGGGAGACGTTCCTGTTATGGGAACATCTGGGTGAAGCACCCGTTTTGTTGAAAACTCTGTTTGACCCATGGAACTAGGTGACATATTGACTGTTTGCCCACCCAGGACACTAAATACCCGCTGTGGACTTTGGAGAAGTATTCATTACTTGCTGGCAGCAGCGAGGTGTTCGATCAGATTGAGATAACAAAAGGGCTGGGGGCCATCTCAGATGGCGGCAAACAACTGGAGATTGATAACAGCCAAGTGGAAACATTGTATAAAGGACTGCCTGTGCTATCAGAGCTTCCCCAGAAGGGGAAGAGGAGCCAAGGCGTTAGACGCCAGAGATGGCAAGCAGCCCTGCGCGGAGGCACAGGTGATGAGAGAGAGATTCACCAAGAATTTCTTGTTGAAGTGGCAAGTGTCAGGGTGTCTGGCCCGCTGGAAGACAGACTGCTGATTCAGCCAGGCAATTGCAGCCCTGTCCAGATCCGTGGCAAGTACTTTGTTGCTGTGAGTTGACAAGTGGGGAGGGCTTGCAAATGCCCACCAGTGAGTATTCATTGCGGGACTGATAAGTGAACCAGGAACTTGTAGGGACAGCCAGGTGAGGGACTGACAGCTGGAGGCTAGCTGAGTTACACTTCTTGTAAGTGGACATTACTGATGCTCGTTATTAAAATTAAGTAAGCACTCCTCTTGTGTGGTGTTTCCCTTTAATTACTCCCATCAAAGTCGTGGCAGGTGAGATTGACATGGAGATGAGGGAAGACGAAGTTATAACATCTTATTTTTGTGCCCTAGAAGAACATGCACACAATGCCCAAAGAAGCTAATGACAAAATTCCTATTAATTTCAATAGTTCATGAATGGGTTCATTCTTTTCCACTCCCTCAATTTCCTACTTGAGGCTAATTTCTTTCTTCCAAAAATAAACAGACATCAGTAGGTACAAAAGCTTTGTCTAACATAGCAGCAAAGGTACGGAATTTACTTCTAAGTGAGAATAGCACAATAAAAGTACGTGTTTAAAAGCAAATTGAATGCATTTCAGCCCTATCAGAATTATGATTATTATTAAGCTTAGTTTCTGTACAGCACTGTAGACAGTCTGGCATCCAAGACACTTTGTATATAGGCCTGCCCTATGTCTACTGAACATAGCTAAAGGACCATTCATTTTGGTGAGTAAAGATTCCATGCCACCATGTCACTGATGCCATGCAAACACAGAAACGGGTATACTTCTGATTTTTTCACACATTTATAATAGACAAGGAAGGGTTTAGCAGATGCTTTTCAGGTATTCCTTGTATCCTGATAAGGGAAGGGTTAGCAAGGCATAAACTGGGATGAAGATTTCACAACTCTGTGAAGTGCTGTGGCTCTTACCGTAAGGAGTGGGAATGAGCACCCAGTCCAGTATGCCCTGAAGTGGGCAAGTGTTGTGGGAGGGAGAAGTGCTTGCACCTACACTTTAGAGGTCCCAATGGGTGGGTTGTGGCTGGGGGCATTTTCACATTTCTATTAACTTCTCTCCTACACATGAGTATTTGATTTCTCAGGTACATTTCTGAACTATTCCATGCAGCTTTAAACTGATTTAACAGGCCCCTTCAGGTTTAAACTGCATTTCAACCAGTCTAAGCATTACATACAACCATACCCTAATATTACAAAATGAAAGGTAATGCTCAGGGACTAATGAGAAGGTTTGCTTTAAACTGGGGGGGGGGCTTCTCCCTTGAAAACCAAACAGCAGAAAGACTCAGAGGATGTAGGCAGTCACAGGACACTAATGTGATATGGCAAGGTAGGGATTTATTAGGTGAGTTGATTCTAGTAGAGAAAGGAAAGTATTAATACCATTTTATGATTTCAAACTGCTTCTGGAAAAGTGTGTAAAATTCTCATTACTCAAGTGCAAGAAAGATTAATAAAAGTTGGGACAGATATGTTACTAAAATGACCTGGAGAACATAAAGCCTATCATATGAAGAAGATTAAAAGAGCTTGGCCTGTTCATTCTACTAAAATGAAGGCTAAGAGGGATATCTGACTGCTTTCTATAAATACAGTCCAGAGGCATGGTGACTGGAGGGGCCAGGGGCAAAGAGGGAACATCAAGGAAAGAGAAAAGCCATATAAACTAAAAGACAATATTCTCACAAAGAAGAAATTAGTATAAACTGGCACAAATATATTTAGGACACAAATTAGGCAGAGGTTTCTAAGCACCACAGAAGTGATGTACTAGAACAACTTTCAGATCAAAGTAGCGGGGTTGTCAAGCCTAACAGGTTTTAAGATGCAGCTTCATAAATTTATTAAAGAAATTACATAGGGTGTATGGAATAGCAGGAGACTGGACACAGAGACCCAGGAGGTCCCTTCTTAGCCTGTGGCCCATAAATATTGGCCCATAAATATCTCCTCCCGTGAGGTTACTAGCTGGAAACTATTTTCTGCTTTGTTAGTAGGGCCAGAAATCTGGGACGAGTCTAGAATCCCATCTTGTAACCACATGCTCAAAGCCTTGATTCAAAATGATTTGGCAAAGCTGGCTACAACAGACTTGAACATTTTTTGGCAGAAGTTGGAATTTGCTTGTTGTCACGGAGGTAAAGCAAGTGTCCTACCCCCATTTGGTATGCTTCCTGTTACTGGACTCTTGCCTCTGGACTGTGGGATGAATCCTAGAGACCAAACAGAACCACATGTATGGTGAGGGACTCTTGCCAGGGCTCTTTGCTCCAGAGGGAGACCTGGAGGCCAGGAGGGTCCATAAGCACCTACTTTTGTCACTATACTGAGTCTGCCCCATATGCCTTCTGTTACCCTCCAGGGAATCATCATCAAGCTTTGTAGAAACATCTGATCCTTTCCTCACTCAGTTCTAGCTTTGCAAGTGATGATAAATTGTTGACCAAAGATGCTGCTAATTGCCAACATCATCTTGCAAGCTAAAGGTTAGGGAAGGACTCTGTACTTTCCCTGTTTGCAGAATCCTGCACTTCTCAGAATTAACAACTTGGAAGATAAAATTGACTGAACATTTTGTAAATTTGCATATGATACCAAACTGGGTGGAGTAGAAGGCATTTTAGAGAACAGAATTGGGATTCCAAATAATCTTGATGTTTCAAACATGGTTGGAAATGAATAGGATGAAATTGAAGAAGAAACAGTGCAAAATATTATAAGATGGAACCTTCAAGCTCAAAAACAAAATTGGGAACAATTGACTACACTGTAATAGGACCTTTGGTTTATAGTGGATTTCAAACTGAATATGAGTTAACAGTAATTCGGTGGCAAAAAAGGATAGTAAAATAGAGGGGGGTATTAGCAGATGTCACATGTAAGTCATCATAAGTAATTCTGTTCTGTTCAACACTGGGCAGTCTTAATTTGGAGCACTTTGTCTGATTTTGGACCTCACTCTTTAAGAAAGATAGGCACAAAACTGGAATGAGCCCAGAGGAAAGCAACAAAAACTGGAGGTCTAGAAAACCTTATACATGAGAAAAGATTAGAAATAGTAGACTGGAGAACAGAAGACCGACGTGGAGAATTTGATAATAGTCTTCAAACCCAAGAAAGGGTTGTTAGAAAGAGAAATCCAATGAACTGTTCTGTGTCCACAGGTTTACAATGCAACAAAGGAAACTTAAGTTGAAAATTAGAAAGAACTTTCCAGTGATGAGGTTGGTTAAGCACTAAAGCCTATTATCTAGAAAGGCTACAGACTCCTTGTCACTGTGAGTTTTTAAGTGCAAGTTAGACAAACATTTGTCTGGGATAGGCCAGACAGGAATAATCCTATCTTGAGGAGGAGAGCTGGACTACCTGACCTCTTGGGGCACCTTCCAATCCTATTCTTCTCCGGTTCTAGGTTTGTGGAGCCCCAAAAGTTAAACAAGAAAGTTGATTTGGTTTCAGTGCAAAAGGAAAGCAGAACTGGATGCTAATAACAAAACACTGGACCAAAAAAAACAATTTCAAGACATGGTGAAAGTAGAGCTCTCAGCTGGTAAAGGAGGATCAAACAAACACATACGAGTCTGCCTCTCTGACTAAATTCCTGGCTACCTTTCTTAAGAAGACAGTATTTCAGTTTAAATTCCAGATGTGTAGACAAGCTCTTTTAGTCACTGCAACTTATCCTACATGCTGTTGATTAATAGTCAATTTATTAGCGCTTTAACATGAAAAATGGGTAAAACTTCAACTCAAGGCTGCCTATTGCTAATGATGCAGTGGAATGAATATTTTCATTCCAAGTAAACCTTTTCTGTTCCTGAAAAAATAAAGAAATCCAAGCTCAGGTTTTGAAAAAATAATTTAAAAAAACCCAAAGAACTTTGCATAGTTTTTGGTTAAAAAATACATGCATTTTAGGAAATATGCATATTTCCTAAAGTAACACATTTCCTTAAGGTAATTTCCTTTATTCTATATAGATGTTCATGTATAGATAAAAATAATTGCACATAAGAGCATTCAAGGATATAAATATCTAAGACAAGGTTAGAGAAAGGAAAAGAAGTTTGGTGGCCATAAGCTGAAAATTTGTACCTACAGGCACATTACACAATCACCTAGATTTTCACATAGCCGCAGTCTTGGGCTAAATGTTAAATGTAATCAGAAAAACCTTGGAAAGAAAATGCAACAGGCTAAAGAGATTCTGCCTGGCAAACTTACTTGACTTACAAGGGGGCTAGCCTGTAGATCTTATTGTGGTTTAGCCCCTGGCGCCATCAGTTGGGCCTGAAATCAAAAGCAGTGGAAAGAGGTAATTAAAAGTGACTCTGCACCACTCTGCTGGCAACAATATGACTCTGCTGTAGCCACTTAAAGAGGGTGGGAAAGGATTCAGGGATATTTAAGAGAATACATTTGTCTCTTTAGTTTCAGTGATTTCCATTATGGAAACACTGTACTTTATAAAACTGTTAACCTTTATGCCACTAAACAAATATTTCCTATTAAAAGCATCAACTTGTGTTTCAATTCAACATATTAATATACAAGATGGTGTGAACCTACCACCTTCCTACCTAGATTAGAATTAAAGCACATTCTGCTTCACCAACAGGTGAGGAGAGCTTACACAGTAATGCTAGCTGCATGCCTAGAGAATGGCTTTATACACTCATTCTCAATATTTTTACTTCTGCTGGCTACACCAGCAATATTTAAACTCTGTATCCCAGGAGAAAAAAAGCCACCAGGTTCAAACCATCCTGCTTAACAATCATTTAAAGAAATGAAGGGAAAAAAACTCAGTCCCAGAAGGAGCAGAAGATGAGAAGAGTATGTTCCAATTCTAACCAGCTGAAGGAAAGTTTATAGAAAAACAATCACTGGGTTAGTGACTCACAGGGAAAGAATTCTTAAGCTTTCTTCAGGGAAACCCCAGTAAATAACATGTATAAAAAACACGAGGATAGTGTTGTCTGTTCTGTTGTGATACTCGGTCCACATAATAAAGTTTTTGGCAAAAAAAGGACACACTGAACATGGTTCTTTTGGGGAAACCCAAAAACAACAAGAACTGCTGTGGCTTCCTGAAAAGTCATATGCATATGAAATGCAAACTTGGAGAAAGTGTGGAAAAATAACACAGGTTTTGTTATAGCATTTGAGAATATTTTTCTGTCTACTACATTCATGATTCATACTGTGTCCTCAGGAAATAACTATTTGGGTTTCACTGCATCCTTTTGTCCTTAAACAGCTGACTGGTTCACATATCCCACAGTGTTACACCCAAAAAGAGTGAATGAAAAGTTCTTAGCTTCTTTGGAGTACATTGTGAAATATACAGAAGAATGTGCAGGACAAGGGTGGCCAACCTGTGGTATGTCGCCACAAGTGGCACATGCAGCCTCTGCATGTATCATGCAGCAGACCAAGGGGACAAGACAGGCAGCATAGTAGTAGGGCATGAAGCAGATCAGGGAGGAGAAGGGGATAGAGTGGTACTAGAGGAGGGTGTGGGGCTAATTTGTGGAATATCTGCCAAAAAGTGTGGCTCCTACTGCTGTAAGTAACACTAGTCTTTCATCTAAAGAAAGGTTGGATTTGACTGACAACATATAACTGTGTGGGCAATGTTTTGAAAGTTGAGCATGATACTCTTCTACGTAGAAACTCAAACTCAAAAATGGTATTCACACAAAAAAAAGAGTTTATAGCATGTCTAAAATGAATCACCAGCTCTGGACACCCTGAAGTTTGAATTTGGACTGGGTCCGAACTTTACAGTTAAAGACTCCAGAAAAGAACATAAGCCAGAACACATGTATTCTGTGGCAGGTTGAACTTAAATTCTGTGGGAAAGCCCCTCAGTTTTTGCAGCCGGTAGGCAGGCTAGAAATTTGGTGGCAGTTTCAGGTAAATTTAATAAGTGAAGGTTTAAAATGAATGCAATATTAAAATTAACACGAGTACCACAATCAGTGCAGGAAGCCCTTATGCTATTTATTCTGACTTTAAATTTAATTTAAATTTATGCTGCCCCTATACTTTCAGCTGTTGATAGGACAGATTTTTGTACTGATTATCCATAAGTGCATTGCAGAAGGTTTCAGAAGTGCAGCTGCAGACTTATCAGGATAGAAAGCAGCTGAAACGTTTGGCACCTCAGGAGATGCAGTAGTTAGCTTGGAATTATAGAATGACCACGGTAGATAAATGTATTTACTAAAGTGATCTGCAGTTAAAGACTAGCCATGCTGACATATGACATGGCTATATTTTTCAGGTTTCAGAGTTAATATGCCATTTGGGTGAACAATGAACATATGTATACTGTGTTAGTGGTCTGCAAACTTAGTAAGACAGCTCTATTAACTAGGGCTGTGTGAGGCTTCGGACAGAGCTTCGGGTCTGGAGAAGCTTTAGACTCTTTGGGGTCCAAAGCAGCATGTCCGGGTCGAAGTACTGGCCTCGTTCAGCTTCCCAAAGTGGTTCAGAGCTCCTGAAGAGCTTCGGAGCTGCCTCGGAGATCCGGCTGTAGGGTATAATGGGGAAACAATAAAATATCTATACCTTTATGGTTTTTTGTTCAATTTGGATGAAATTTTCAGGGATGGTAGAATCTGCCGAGAGGATGAAGCCTGCAGAGTTTCAAGAAGATCAGTGCAGGGGTTTGTGGGGAACAGCACCTCAAATTATTGAAAGCAAAACTCATGTCACATCTAGGCATTACAATATAGCAGGGTGAAAACTGCAGGGGTGGTAGCTCTTACTGAAGGCCACAAAGCCTGCCAAATTTCAAGAAGGCTAGTGCAGGGAGTTGGGGGGAACTGCCCCTCAAGCTGTGGACAAGCAAAATTTGTGCCATGGGTGCTGTGGGACCGACTCTGTCTATCTTGGGGTGGGGAGGGGAAGCTGCTGTTACCAGTTACCAATCAATCATGATTCACTCAGGGACCAGGGACTCGGGGACCAGCTCAATACACAGGACCTAGCTACTACATAATGACTCCAGGAGCATCAATTAGCACCTACAAAACCAGGCTAAGGAGAGGAAAGAATCAATACAGACAATCAACTGTCCCGGGACAGACACAGTCTTGGCACCGGTTTTGCCTGTCAGCAGCTAGGAGTGCAGGGCCCCAGAACCCCCCTGCACTGACCTCCTCCACAGCTGGCAGGCATCACAGCAGGGGCCACCATCCCTGGAGCTGTCACCCCGCTGCGCCTTAGCACATGCAGTGTCACCTATGGCACGGGTTTTGCTTGTCTGCAGCTTGAGGGGCAGTTCCCCCCAAACCCCGCATCGATCTCGAAACTTGGCAGACTTTGTGGCTTCAGTACAAGCTACCAGCCCTACAGTTTTCACCCCCCTGTGGTGTGACACATAGCTGTGACATGAGTTTGGCTTTCAGGAATTTGGGGTACAGTTCCCCCAAAACCCCTACACCAGTCTTCTTGAAACTTGGCAGGCTTCATGCTCTCAGCAGAGGCTACCATCCCTGCATGTTTCATCCAAATCGCACAAGAAACAACAAAGTTATAGCTATTTCATTGAGGCCCCATTATACCCTATGCTTCGGAGCCACTTTGGCCAGATCGAGGCGGAAACCTGGTCCGGAGCTCCAGCTCGGATCATAATTATCTGAAGCGGCCAGATCCAAAGCTGGATCGGATCACTGCCGACTCGCACAGGCCTACTATTAATAGTTGGAGAATCTTCTTCATGATCTTGAGAATTAAAAATATATTTTTCTAAAAATATAGTTTCTGGAACACAATTATGCGGCAAAGTTGATATATATTGTTGTTCCTGTGTTTTTCCCTTGAAAATGGCTTCAAAATATTTACAAACAAAGAATGTGGCTCAGGTGTCAGGTCTGAGAGCCTGAATTGTTAATAGATGCTGATAACGAGTTTCTACTACCAGTAAAGAGCTTTGGCTTCACTCAGCTTTTCTATCTTAAATAACTCCATCAGCCTAGGGTAAAAAAGATGCATCTCTAACGTCAGTTAAATATATCAGAGAGTGTCCACACTAGGCTTTGCAAATGTGGTAAGTATTGAGTTAACTGACGATCAATTAGCAAAGGCAAGCCCATCGTTTGGCTACTGATTCAATTTTTATTGGACAAAATACCATACAATGCAGAAGTATTTATATAATTTAAAGCTATAAATTGGTCTGGAAAAGCATACACGTACAAGAAAAATGAAAAGTAGATAGTATCACTAGGTATTGATAGAGAGTGGAATGAATGAAAAATATTAATAAACAAATACTAAAAAACATAAATTTCAGGGGAAAACAAATTGATCATGGTGGAGACATGAAAAGGACACAACTGATTTTGGAAAGGCTGGATTGTGCAAGCAGATTAAATTTAGATCTGTAGCTAAATACTAATAGACTGGATTGTGCACACCATACATATTGGGAATCAGATATTTTAAACACAGATGAAGACACCTGGTTAGACCTCCTCCACAAAGCTCATCCACGTACAATTTTTCCTGGAGGCGTCCAGGCCGGGCAGCTTTGCATCCTCCACTGATTGTGGTATTGCATTGTATGGTATTTTGTCCAATAAAAATTGAATCAGTAGCCAAATGATGGGCTTGCCTTTGCTAACTGATTGTCAGTTAACTCAATACTTACCACATTTGCAAAGCCTAGTGTGGACACTCCCCGATGTGTTTAACTGACGCTAGAGATGCATCCTTTTTTACCCTAGGCCGATCGAGTTATTTAAGATAGAAAAGCTGAGTGAAGCCAAAGCTCTTTACTGGTAGTAGAAATCCCTTTCATACTTGTGAACAGCATTTTAGAGGAGAAGGATTATTTCTCTTCTTCACAGACTTAGCTGATTTAGGTCAAACTGGTTTATGAAACTTCTGTCCCAGACCCCTTCCTGTTTTAAGTTAAATCAGAGTTCCCAGGCATCTAGGCATACTTTGCAGCTCCTACAAGCCCCAAGTCTCCCTAATCATATTCAGTGGCCTGCCTGGGCCTGGTCACTGCCCCCCTTCCCCCAGTCAGCTTTCCTCCAGCCTTGCAGCTGCTCCAGAAGGGAAGACAGGTTTCACTTTACTGCTCCCCAGCTTCTACACTGAGCCACTGCAGGCATGTGGCTGCATTTCTAGAATCAAAAGTGAATGTATGTTCACTTGCAAATCAGTTTAATCTATGCTCAGGGCTCATGGAGAGATGGCATTATGGCCATCTTCCAAAGTGCCTGACTCAGGGGAAATCTAATCCAGCCCTTTTATGAGACATAGCACAGGTGAGGTTTTCAGTACAGCATCTGAAGCTTTAAAGGCCAGAGAGTTTTTATCTTTCCATCCAGCTTCAATGCAACCCTTAACAGGCTCACGGGTGCTTAAATAAGCTGCATTATAAAAAAAATTCAAAGAACTCCTATGTGTTCTGAATGTATAGAGACCACAAGGAAAGATCCAACAGAGACTATGCCATGAATAGATAGAGAAATAAAAACAGTTTGTTATTCCTAAATTGTCTGGAGCTTGTTTAACCTCAGCGGGCGCATTTAAAAACAGAAACGTCAAAGTCTGGAGCAGATATCTGAACCCCCGCCCACTGACAAACAGTTACCAGCTTCACTGGGACTGATTTTGAAATCCTTCTGTTTGATAGGCTGTGTCTTGTTACAGTCAGTGCAACTGATGCAATACTATGATTTTTTTACCCTGTTCAGTTTTAACTCTCTCATACCAGAGTTCATTTTGGCTCTTGAGAAGTACATAATAAGGCTGAACCATCTGCTGTCTTTTATAGGCTTAAGATAGCAGAGTTTCCACAAAAAGTTTTCTTCCTTAGAAAATGTAGTCACTTTTCAGGGAAATAAGACAACAATTTTGATCTGATATATTTGTTTTCATGTCCCTGAAATGGCAAACCAGCAAGTAAGGAACTGGAAAATAGCCTGCCCATTTATTTCCTCACTGTGATTTTTTGGACTGCTTTGGACCTATGTTTCTCTGTTTCTCTCTGTTCACACTGTGACTTCACTGTAAAAGTCAGTCCATCTGTTTGAAGAGATGACTGAAACACAGTATATAAAATTATGGCACTTTTCCACTTCAAAAGCAATTTTAACACTTCTCCATTGAAATGCTATTTTTAAACTTTGTTGGCATGGACCCATTTTTTAAAAACTTGAAGTAGACTGTTCTTTGCCTAGATATCAGGGCTTTCCATTTCTAAACCTTATAAATTTGTAATAAAAACTGTTAAAATAGTAAACAGTTAAACATCTTATATTTCAATTTGCACCACTGTATCTAGCATATCAATGTAGACTATTTTTCAGCTTCTCTGTTACTCAGCAAACATATATGATTCTTCACTTTTTATAATTTATTAATCTAACCATTATAGTGACCTAGCTGCCATTCTTAAAAGAATGTACCCCACATGTAGACAAGTTGTATTTTAGGTCTAACAGGTGGATGAAGTCCCTTCATCAGCAATCTAGCTGCATTTGAGAAAACAGGCTTAAGAGGTCTTTTGTTATCCAAACATACACAAATCTGGAATGACTTCTCCATTTACACGCCCATCACCAGCCAAGAAATGGATGCCTAGTGAACCCTGATATATTCTTAAAAAAGAGTGAGTCTCCCATATACAAAATCCAAGTTGGTCTCAGGCTGACCAAGACATCTGGTCCTTCTAATGAAGTTGCTTATCTGGAATCTGGGTTTAGTGAAACACATGTAGGAATTAAAGGGGGGAAAAAAAAGACTTGAAGCAATGAGGATGTCATAGAGAAATATTTTAAGGAATAATGAAAGCAACTGCCTTGGCAAGGAAAGTATTTTTTCTGAGAAATGTTCTGTTCTGCTGCTTTACTTTTTTTAAGAGAAAGTTTAATCTAAATTAAATTAAACCAATATATATATAAATTCAGTAAATATGTCATTAACCTAATATAGCTATAAAGCAACAATTCAAATAATCAAGTAACATAAAGTATTTATATCATTACAGATCAGCCCCATATTCTTTGTAACAGATATCCATAAAAATAGAAGCACCACAATTGAATATAGCCAGTCTACAGTCAGAGTACCCTTACATAACTTTGATAGATTCTTACTTGTGGTCTCAAGTCCCCTGTGGTTCAGTGGCAAAATCTTTGCCTGACACCTAGGAGACCTGGCTTGACTCCTGGATGCTTATACAACTAAAGCCATTGAGGCACCAAGCATCTGGACTCGGTCCAGAATTTCGATTCTGTCTCAATGGCTTAAAGGAAGGGATGGAAGGTCTGGGCATCTTCCACTCCTCCGTACTCCTACCTAGGCATATGCATTAAAGGTCTGGGTGACTTCTCATGCATACACCACAATCCAGAAGGGTCAACGATTGCCATCTCTCTCATTTGTGCCCTGAATCTTTCTAGGTTTGACCTTAAGTGTTATAGTGAGGTGTGTGGGTTTTGTAAGCCACTGGGCCAGCTATTTTTTAATATGTGAAAAGGGCTGAGGGAAAAGTAATTTTTCACTTTATAAACATAGTGTTACGATACTTTTATTGTTATGATTTTTAAACAGCCTTAATGCCTAATAATTTGGGTAAACATTTAGCATGGGGGTCGTACATTTTAATTTGACCATATTATAAATGTGATTAAAATGGGCTTTGTGAATATATATTAATTTCTGTATAACACTTATGGGATTGGTGGGTCAAGGGGGAAAGGAGTCACAAGCACTCTCTAAATGTCCTACTGGTTCTGTAGCTGAGGGCACACAAAGGATGAGCAGAGTTTCATTTTAAACTCAAACTGTCGAATCTGATCTGTTAGTGTGCATATACCAAATGAAGTAGGACCCCTCTACCTCATTCTGTATGATCTATTAATGGATATGATCCTTCAAAGCACTTCAGAAGGTACCTATCCCTAAGCACGGGAGGAATTGCAATAATGCTTAGGACTGTGCAAAATTAGGTTGTTGATAATAGATCCTTTGGCAATTATAAAATCCTATTCTTCTTCAAACTGATTTTGACCTGTGCTTGCATATCTGCACATCACAAGGGAAAAGGTAAGGTCAGGAATGTGACAGTGACTGAGGAAGTATTATATGGTACTGAGAAAATGGCAAAATCCCTAAATGGCTTCTTTCCCTTAAGTACCACCTTACCCTTACCCTTTCCCACACTTCCTCCATCATTTCATGCCCCCCTGTTACAAGGCATCACAAGTTTCCCAGTACTTCATACTTCACAGGTGTTGGCATCTACAGGGTTGTGCAGGTTGTTGCTGTGTCACTGGAACTCATTAGTTTACCACGAAGGGGCCTGTGACAGAGAAAAAGGCTGTAGGGAAGGGGACAGATGCCGAGGAAAGGATCCCTAAAAGAGGTCAGATCTAGGGTAAAGGATTAGGATAGATTTCATGCAAAAACTTTTTGATTAGAAGATCAGCACTCTGCAGGGGTGATGTTTGTGAATCTATGGTTAGCATGTGCCTTTTGTTTTGGAGCTAGGCAAAGAGGTTGCTAGCTTATAAAACCTCTCTCAGCTCCCAGGGCACATGGCACTTGCCTCCTCCCAGACTTCACACTGAACAGGCCCGCTCCAAATCCCACTTCTGTTTCCTAGAGCCCACTCATTGCAAAACTCAGGAGAACAGATGCCCCAGAATTCCTCCAGATGCCACCAGCTCTCACAGCCTCTCTCAGTACTCTGCCCCTCTTTGCCACATTTCACCTGGTCCACAAGTCCCCGGCTGAACATTAGCACCTCTGAATCAGCTCATCAGCAGCACAGTTTACAATTAGCACAGATGAGCTCCTATTATAAATATTTCTCATAGTATTCATATTTTAAATGTTATTGTTAACCTAAAGCCAATTACTTGTATATAAAATCACTCACTCCTCAATACTCCACTCCTATACTCCCTCTGCAAAATATTAAAAATCTACTTCCCAGATAGATCAGCAAAACAGACCAGGTTTTAAGGTTAACCACCTTGAGGACAGGTGCAGTGAAAAGCTGGTGCAAAAATATTAAAGAACCAAAGGATAAGTAAAAAACTCCAAGTATTTTATACAATTAAAAACTCTTTTTTCTGATCTTTCCCAAAATTTGCAAAAAACCCCCCCAAAACAAAAAAACCCACCCCAAACCAAACTATTAAAGGATGAGTTGTAACCAGCAACATGTCAGGGGCTTGGTTTCTTACTATTTAAAGCCATTTTTCAACATTTGTTATGGAGAGGTTGCTGCTTCTCCATAACATTTCAAAGAGTTAACAGATCAAAAGTAAAAATAAAATAAAATAGAGAAACAAGTAAAGGAAATACAAATTAAAAGCAACTTTTTTTCCACTAAGCAACAGCTTCTCAATGTATTATATTCCAAAATGTGAGATACAGTAATTCTCATCATTTGGATCAGGAAAAATGAAAAAGTGTTAAAATGTATTAACCCTGGGAACAGCTCAATTATTAGTTTATCAGATCCACATCAGCAAAACTGTCTGCTGCATAATTTCATAAAACCTACCACGCATATTTTGATTCTCCCTTTCCATACCCCACACCCTTCTGCTGCTGTCCAGCTGGAATACATCAAGGGTCTAGAAGCCAAGTCAAATGTTGACCCCACCCGCCACCATCCATTTAAGGCACCTTCAAAGCCAGTACACTGATCTAGTTCAGCTTAGCCAACAACGCCAGCAAATCTGTTATTTAAGACTTCAGTGCTGGGTTTTTATAACTGCCCATTAATACAAGCTTTGATGTATGGTCAAAAAATCCAGCTGTAATGAGTTTCATCAGACTGTAGTAACCTTTTTTTACTCAGAAGGTCTTTATTACTATACCTTCATAATCTTTGTTCCCAATACCTTTTTATTTCTTTATAATATCATTCTTCCTAAATTGCCTTATAAACCAGCACTGAACAACTCCAAACATTATTCTCCTTCCCAAAGCTAAAACAAAGAGCCATTATAGCACTGTAGAAAATAGTTTTGTGCATCAAACTTTGTAATGCTACTTTGCTCTAAACAGTCCAACATGCAGCAACATTGTTGTGTGAACCAGAACAGAAACTCTTGGTTTACAAAGAAAACCCTTGGGAAGCAGTAGAAAGGGAGTTTGTAACAGGACAAAGAACTTACTCTGTTGTTCCCCTTTTCAGGAAGCAGTGAGAGTGAAAAAAAGAAAAAAAAAACATTAGATACATTTATTTCAAATGAACGTAATATGCTGTGTGTATTCTGGGTGTCAGACAAACCAAATGAATAACTGAATCAAAGAATATTCACTAATTCCCTTTGGTGAGAAAGCTTCAAAGGAAGCATAAGAAATTCATGAAAAGCTTAAAATGTTCAGTGAAGTTGTAAATGCAGTAACTGCAAGTTTTCAGAATTTCTTTTCTAAACAAAGGGTCTGATTTTCCTCTTGCGTCCACCAGTGTAAATCAGGAGCAGCTCCACTGGAGTCAATGGAGTTACGCTTGGGTAAGTGACAGGGAAATAGGGCCCAAAAAGATTTGGGAATGGGACTGTAGCCAGCTGGATTTTCTTGCAATGGTAATATTGAACTTCTAGCATGCAAGGCAACCCACTAAGCATGTCTGCTTACCGTTTCATGACAGCCACTCCCACAACATGCCAAGGAATGGAAAGTTTCACCATCCAATGCTTTTTAAAAAAGCAAATATTGTATGTTTAGGTTGGTAATAAAATAAGACGGGAAAGGGGAACAAGGAAAAGAGTGGATGGTGCCGGGGAGGTAGAATGTGCAGAAGTTTGATGAACATCTGCACTGCTACTTTTTTTTTTAATTACGAGTTTTGCCATGAGCTGGCATGAACAGTATATATTATAGAGTGGGAAATCAGCCAAAATAAACACCAGCCCACAGTTGAGAAATCCAGTCTGGAAAGGTTAGTCACAAAGTTGTAGTCATTTTAAAAGAACGGGGTTTGGATACTTCAAATGCAGAAACCAGCACTGAAGTCAGCTGGCAAATGGATATCCCCTTTCAAAATGAAATGGTAACAGTGTCATTTATATCAAGCAAACTGACTCATATAGGGGTTGAAAAAATAAAAATAGTGATTCAGAGCAATCAGGGTGGCTGAAAAGGGCCACATCCTGACAAGAGCAAAACCCTCAAGGGCAAAGGGGACTTGGCAATATATTGGGAGCACAGAGGGTAATTTCTACCAGTAGTAAAAGTTGGTTAACAAACCTGGTATGTGCACAGGACAGAAGGGGGGCAGAGGAGGGGGGGGAAGGGAAGGGGGAGGAAGAGAGAGAGTGTGTGTGTGTGTGTGTGTGAGAGAGAGAGAGAGAGAGAGAGAGAGAGAGAGAGAGACGGAAAAGCTAAGTTGATGCTTAGATTGTAACATTTAATGTGTTAAGGATACTCATTCAGGCAAACAAAACAGTGACTCCCTGATTTTGTTTATAGCACATAAGAACCCAGGAT
>NW_017728907.1:13178094-13191747 GCF_001723895.1 Crocodylus porosus
TGTGTGTGTGTGTGTGTGTGTGTGTGTGTGTGTGTGTGTGTGTGTGTGTGTGTGTGTGTGTGTGTGTGTGTGTGTGACGGAAAAGCTAGAGTGATACTTAGATTGTAACATTTAATGTGTTAAGGATACTCATTCAGGCAAACAAAACAGTGACTCCCTGATTTTGTTTATAGCACATAAGAACCCAGGATGAGCAAGTATGTTGTTTCCTTGCATTACTAAGAGGCAGGAACTGCTTCACCTAACAGTCATCATTACTACTATCAACAATGCAAATGAGTATCAGCAGAAGAGTGACAACACAAAAATGGCAGCTCTTTGCTTAATAGCTTTGCTAGCAACATGTGTTTGGAGCAGATCTGGTGAATCCAGTAAATAATATAAAGTTCTACTATTACTCTTCTCAGCTTTGCAGAAGCCACACAAGTAAGGGCGTGCATGCTGGCTTGTACATCGGCACAGAAATTACTGATGAAAGGGCATAGTTTGACATTCAGATTCCAGGCTCAGTGCATAGTCCTGGCAGTTGTGGAAAGCAGGCTTCGTTCACCACCGTGTTTGCTCCAGTTTTAAGCCACCATTAATCAATTTCTAATTTCTAAGGACCAATGTTTTATCACTAGTGCCAAAGCCTGGAGAGTCACAAATAGCTGTAACTTGCAGAAGACAGAGAAGTCAGCCTGTAAAGGGACGGGGGGCTACTTGTTTGTATTTTTTAACCTTGGAATTACAGCAGAGAAAGTGTTGAAATGAGTGCAAATTGCTGCCACTTGCTGGCAATGGCATTTGCATAAAACACAAGGCCTTCAAATGAGAAAAAGAACTGAATGGTGAAATCCTCCAAAATATTTCATGTTCTCAGAGAAAAGTTTGGAAGTGTTGAGAAAGAAGGTGGTTTTAATGAAAAAGAAGTGTTGCTGATCCTCATCCAAGTTCTAGAGCATCTTTCTGAAATACCACCGATCTGGAGCTCCCCCCCAAAAAAGCTGTATAGCTCTAGCACAGCTCAAAACTTCTCAGCCTCAGCACACAATTGACACTTTATTCCTGGAAGATCAGGTGAGCTGCAGTACTACAGCAGCACCCAACATCTCTTCCTGCTGACCTTTCCAAACTCCTAGGAGATGAACTTCACAATACATATTAGTTCTTTGGGACAGTGTACTTGTAAGAGTAGGTGACTCTTCCTGTAGCATAAAAGCAAATCTCCTCCCAGCTCATGGCCTAACTAATTTTAAGCAGATTTCATCTTCCTCAGCAACTCCTCCCCCTCTCTCTCACTTCCTCCCCTTCCAAAGATTTTGAAAATGCTTATCACTCTAGTATGCAAGTGCAGTAGGTAGAATGATTAAAAAACAAAACAAAAAAACCCCCCAAAACCACTTTGCAGCATTTTTGAATGGTGTAAGGGAAATTAGAAGGGAGATTTACTTCAAGGAACTAGAATGGTATTTGAGTACTATACATAAAAATGAACTTATATCAGACAAAAGTAAATAGATCAGATTCCAAAAAGTCTTTTGCTAAAGGCAAGATGTATGTTCTACTGACACGAAGAACAGTTTTGTGGGCACTTCACAAATGGACCATTTTACAAGTCAAAGGGGATGCATCTTTTAATATTTTTTCACAACGAAATAACATTAGAGATCATGATTGTCTGTTTCGTTGATTTAATTACAAGTATGTGGTGGAATCATTTGCTTTCCAATAACACTTTCTATTTGATATGATACTGAAGACAGTATGAAGATTAGGAAGATCAGTTTGATAACCATCCCCTGAATTTATTTAAATAAATAGGTAGAATAACTGATTAGTAGCAGTAGTATTTTATTTTATTAAATTTAGATGTTGCCCTATGCAAGAAGGCTCAGGGAAGTCTACAAGAAATCCTACAAAGCATGAAACAAAAGCAGACTCCCCAAATGACACCTTACAGGGCTTGGGTTCTATTTTTATGATCTGCATTGCTTTGTGAGGTAAAGCTGTATTAGTCCTGACGCGGTGAAGCAAAACGCTTATTTTTACTGACCACAGCAGCCAGTATTAAGATATATATTGTATGTGGACTTTTACAGAGACATTTTCTAGAGGGCATGATGTTGGCCTGTGTTACTAGTGAGGTCAGTAAATACAGCTCCCAGTGCCATAAATAAGCAGCGTTAGGGCAAGAATGAGCACTTCGGGAAATCTCTCTGGTTAATTCATTCATCACTGGGTAGTTTAAATGCATTAGAAATGACAGGAACAGGACCTCAATTCCAGCATGTTCTGTGGGCATATCCTGTAAAGAATAACGGAAAGAGGTCACTGAGAATGCTGCACCCCCTTTCCTCTAGTTAATCTGCTACCACTTAAAGAACCTACCCTGCCAATTCTTATCAAGGGATATGTTACTGTATTCCAATCTGTTAACACCTCAGTGAATATCAGGTAAGAGTACTCCAGACTGGCTATTTTTCAAAGGCATAGTAATTTGAATAATTTCGTGATGTTTGGCACTCTAGAAGTTCTGAGAATTGATCTGACTTTCATTAAATGTTAGAGGCATTTCTTTTAGTCAGCATATACCACTTGTATCTGCATTTCAAGATCCTCAAAGCTATAATGGATAACATTTTAAGCACCAGTTTGTGAGGTAGATTGGCCTAATGGATGCTTAAGTGGTTACTGTACATGCTGTACATGAGTTACCAAGATGGTGGAGGTCTTCTCAGTTCTGAATTCTTCTATGTCTGACCTCATATGGGAACTAATTTACTCTTGCCCCAGGCACTAAAATGAAGGACTTGCATGAAAAATTTTACTCAGAGGATCTTCTCCTAATCTTGTGGGCATTCTTCAGTTGATACGCAATACTATCTATTGTTATAGAAATGAAAAAAGGTTTGAGAATTATCCAAAGGGCTTTCTCAAACCTGTTTTTACTTCTATCCAAAGGGCTGGTAGTTAACTTCCTAGCCCCTGTAAATGGTAATTAGAGAAAACAAAGAGTGTGGTTGTGGTGGGGGGGGGGGGGGGGGGAAGATGTCTGAAACCGTTTCAAAAAACCTTTAAAAACAAAAGTATCTTATTATTCTGCAATTGCCCCTGAAAAATCTTCCTTTAATCACAATTGCCAAGCACTGATATCTGAGAACCCACTTTATTGCATGTAAAGGGCTTAGGAAATAAATGTGGTAGGCCAGGAATTAGCCTCTTTTGTGAAGATCACACTGCACTGTACATACACTGATAGCATTACTACCATTGAAAGAAAACAACGTTTATTGTATTACAGTATAAACGATTTGTTTAAGTATGTACTTTAGGTACAGGACGTCTATTGTTACTGTGTTGCGTTGCTGTTGTTATTTAATATTTAAACATTACATAATAGAAAATATACATGTCCATGTATTTACAGTGTTTTAAATATACCTAATATATGCAAACAGATTAAACAGTGCATAAGCTGTCACCATCAAAGCCACCACTGACCGATAATTATAACATCATTATATTAGAGCTATTTCCCTATATTTCGGCTAAGAAATAACTGTGGTATCTCATACATTATTGACTGGCACAGTAACTTTTTGTAAAATCATAAATTTAGGCCAGAAATAACCACTACAATCTTCTTGTCGGAACCGCTGCACAACACAGACCATAAATATTTATTTTGTAATTGTAAGTATTCTATATATTTAAAAGTATATTTATGCTGGAAACTATACCTTTGGAAGACGATAAGTATGAATTAGGAAAATAAATTGCCTTTTACTATAGAAACTGTAGCATGTGCTTCCAATCTGAATTTTTAACTACTTAAACTATGATGCATCCCATAGCTTTTAGACATTGCCCAGATATGGAATAAAGTATTGCCTTTGCCCTGAAGGACTTAAAATCTAACAAGGGCAACAAGAACAAAAACCTAAACAGGACAGGAATGAACATACAATATATTAGATAAATAGATGCAGATAGATATCTCAAATAACAACAAATATAACCAGTTAAAAAAAAAATCTTACCTGTGTACTCAGCTAGGGGGATAGAAAAGTAATAATCAGGTAAGTGATACTTCTCTGGGAGTCTGTAAGCATGGTATGATGAGAAAGCTATGCATGGGTACAATACCACATAGAATGAGGAGGTCAGGTATAATTACATTCGGTTGGCCTAATAAAAGATATCACATCTACTCAAAGAACCTTGACTGAAAAGCAGAGACATGTCCTATGAAGACTGGTAGCAGTGAGGAAGGGACCATTATGTGGAAGATAATGAAGAAGATGCGCTGAGCGCTGACTGGTCAGAGGAAGGAATGGAAGCTGGCTGTAGGAGTAACTATCATGAAATGAGTGCACTGCTGAGCAGTTTGATGCGAGAGCCCCTTGATGTGAAAACATATATTCATACCACTAACAATATGCATTAAAAGTGAAAGAGTTAATGAAGAAGGTTTAAACAATGTATTATGGGAAGACTTTCAAAGGCCAAAGGGCAGCTAGATACTAGAGCTGTGTGAAGCTTCAGTTGCTGATATGATTCGGTGGAGATTCGGCTGGATTTGGCACCCAAATCTGAATTGAATCAGGAGATCCTTTAATGTCTCTGAACTGAATTTGAACCCTCCAAATCAGTTTGGAGCGATTCGGACATAGACACAGCTTTAAATGTTTTTTTTTGTTTGTTTGTTTTTACATACTCCAAGGTACCAAGTGGCTTGTAAATGCTGAGATTCTGGGGCAGATGGAGTGTCCTATGGCAGCACAGGGGGGCGGCCAGCATGCTTGGCAGTGGACCCGGAAGTGGACCAGAAGCACTCCCGGTCCACTTCCAGGTCCGCTGGGGAGCACACAGGGAACCTCCGGCCCCCCAGCTCGGCAGAGTGCCTCCTGGGTTTGGAGAGGGCACCCAGGGTCCCCCCACAGCTGATTGCCAAGCCAGAGGAATGCAGGGGGGATTCCCTGCACACCTGGTGGTTGACCTGGAAGTGGACCAAAAGGGTGGGGGGTGTGGGAGGACCCTGCGCTCCTGTTGGACGCTCCTTCCACCGCACTACTGCAGCATTCACGAGCCATGTCTGGTAATTAGAGGTATGTAGAAAAAACATTTAAAGCTATGTCTATGTCTGAATTGCTGATTCTCTGAATCAGCATTGAATCTTCAGATCTGGTCAAATCTAATCAGGACAGTGATCTGAATCAACTAATTGAATCGCTGTTCCCGGTTCAGGTTGAATCTGAATTGAATACAGCCTGTTTCATATACCCTTACTAGATACCAAAGCCCCTCTGTCCTTCCCCTAAACATGCAGTTAATACCAAATTGGGAGGTGTTACAAATACTAGAAAAAGGCAGAAAAATAACATAGATCTTTTCTGCAAAACTGCCAAGTATCACAGTTTGAAAGCATACTAAACATATAAAAAGAAAGAGAGAAAATTCTCCCACTGACCCAGTCCTCTGGGAATTTCATCATGGTAGGGGGAACTAGGGGCTACCATAGATCTGTCCTAGATACTACATGCTACAGGAAGGCCTCTTATAATGGAAATCAAATTTGTAAAATAAAATAGGCATAGGTCTAATGGTTCTTTAACCAACAATGGCATCCTGTAACAGGACTCTGCACTCGTATTGGAATCTGTACTAGCGTGGCTCCAGTGAAACCAGAAACTTAGTGAACTAGAAGCTTACACAGACTCATGCAATGAGGTCACCTTAGAAACTGGACCAAACCCTGCCAGAACTATGTATAAATAATAACAACAAAAGAGAGAGAGGCCATTAAAATGTGAAAGGGCAGTCTGACAAACTCATTTCCCAGCTTTCTGTATTGTGTATCCAATTGATATGATTTTTTTGGTTTAATATTTTTCATAATCTTATTAAAGCTGTACATGAAAGGCTTAGTTGGTATTTGCCTCAGATACTGAAACAGATGGTGAAGCAGTGAAATAAAAATCACATGATAGATTGGTATGTCTCCTTCAGTTCTAGAATAGGAATATGCAAAAATACATGCTTCAAACCATACTTTATCTCAAAAAAAATATGAATAGATTTGGTGAAGTTGAGGAAGCACCCAAAACAGAGCATCATTTCTATTATTCAGGTCTTTAAGGATTCTTTTTTTTTAAGTAATAAAATTATTTCTCTTCTAGCCAGAGGGTTTATTTGTCATGACTTAACTCAGAATGTAATTTTACATTAATTTATTTGATGATGAACCTTTAAAAAAAGCCATAGATGTGAGCTCAATTATAGCCATGCAAAAATACATAATATTTCTAGACATCTACAGACAGAGCTTACAAATAAATCTCTTCCCAGAAAAATGAGAAAGAGAAAGGAAGACTTTTCCAAGTCCTAGCTAGTGCAGCTACTGAAAAAACTAGCAAGCTGTTTGACTTACTGAGGATTTATCTGGGTAGACACCAGCTCGCAGGAGAGATGCCTTCCAGCTATCCACCTCCTCCTGGGAGTCGCAGGCTAGCTCAAGGAAACGGTAATCCTTGTAAACATTCCTAGAACATAGAACATCACACTGTAAAACTTGAACTTTACTTTGCTAAATCAAGTCTACAGCATGTCAAATAGAAAATCCCATGGGTTCTGCAATTATTAGGTAGTTTTTTCAACAGTGGAGTAAATAGCAGTCAAACATGCAGTGCTTCTCTGAAGATTACATGGAGTACCTAAAAACATTAAACAAAATTCCACACCACATCTCACCAAAAGATAATGGCCTGGATGCAGCATGTAACTGCCTTCAAAATCAGACTTTCCACCCATTTGTTAAACACTGGGACACATTTAGGGAAAAATAATACTGCTGTGATGCTGAGGGAAAAGAGTCACAGAAGAACTGCCAACAAAGCTGTGGATCTTGTAACTGACAGTTGAGGCTAATGAAAACCAGTACAAATTTTTGTCAATGTGATATCTATTTAGATTTAGCTTTTGAACAACTTCAGTAAAAGAAAATTAACAGGAAAAGAATGACAACTTAATCAGTTTTTTAAAAAACTCAGCTGGATTCCACAGCAATAGAAAGACCCATCCAACACCTACTGCATGTAATTCTCTTAGTAACAAGGTGCTATCATTGCATTTAGGGAATAACTTAATGGAAGAAAAGAGAAAGAAGGGAAAATGCACGATATGTAGGGAGGTGGTACTTGTAAATTCTCCAGTAAATAGAACAGATTTTTCCCTTCATGCTTTAGCCATTAGTTACCAAACTTAAAATCTATATACAGAACAGATTGCTGTAAATTTGTCAGCCAACAGTCCTTTTAGGAAAGGCAAAAGCTTAGTTGAGAAAAGTTATAAAGCCACACTTTGCTAGATCTTAACAGGTACCCAAGAATAGATTTTCCATTGCAATGCAACTGTTTTCTTAGGAGCAATAAAACAGTTTGGGGGGAAGGACCACAATAAAAAAATCGTGTTAATTTTCACACTCTACAACATGGAGGACTCTAAAGACATGCTGCATTAGAAGCACTGCATTCAGAAATGAAATGCTAACATTTTGGGGGGAAAAATTGCATTATACAATCAAAATCACTTCCATTATTAACACTGGTAAGACCACTTTCTCTAGCATTTATGGGATTCTGAAATTTTCACTTCGCTCACATCTGAGGCGAGATAAACTTGATGGAACTCTCCATTGCAGGTGTTTCTCTCCCATGCCAATAAGAATATAATGTGGCAAAAAAGTACTTCCTAAGGCTGTTTTTTCAATGCAGCATGAGGAAATGGATAGGTATATAGCCTGTACATTTAGCAATAAACTACCATTATGTCTCACAAAAGAGGCGGCACTGACACCCAGTCCTTTGTACTGGTCCATTTAGCATGTACTGGGTGCATCTACACATGTGCTTTATTACGGAGTTGACTAATTAACTCTGCAGTAAAGTGTCACTATCTACACATGAGCTACTATTAGTGTGCAGTAAATGTTTAACTACACTGTAGGATGGTACTCTCAGGAACAGTACCTTCCTAAGGAGGAGTAATTACATGCGCTGAAATGCATATGTAGACGGTAACAGGGGTTGGCTGGGGTACAAGGGTGCTAAAATGTGGGGTTTGCCTGCCACCTAGCCCCACATTTTAGCACCCTCAGCCCCAGCCAGCTCCAACGCCAGGCTCAGACCCCACAGAGCCAGGGTCTGACCCCCCAGACTCTGTGACAGCCCAGGGTTGCTCCGCCCCAGATCAAACTGGTGCATGTGCAGCTGACTCCAGCACAAACTGTGCCAGAGTTTACCACATAGCTTTAAGGGCATATGTCAATATATCCACTGTGGTGAAACATGCCCTTTGCATATTAGCATACATTACATTATCATTAGGTTTATATATTTCATTAGAATCTCATGACATAAATGAAATCCTGGCTTCAATAAAGTAGTAGCTAAACTCCCATTGAGTTCATTGGGCACAAGAACTAGGACAGAAATTACATATAAACTAGTATAAGTGATCAGAAACCAGTTTAAATCTGTAACACAACAGAAGTTCAGTGCACATAAACCACTTTCAAAATGGCCAAAACTGGTTTAAGATATACCTGGATGGATGTAGTATCAGACTTAAGTGATTTAGATCAAATTGGTTTATTGAACTTCTGTCCCAGATCACCTCCAGATTCAAGTTAACTGACAGTCCCCAAGCATCCCAGGATGCTTTGTACCTGCCCACACCCCCCCGCTCCCTTGCAGGGTAAGTGGGCTAGCCTTGGCCCAAGCTGTCTATTCCAACTGAGAAGATACGCATGTTCAAGCAACCCCAAATTCTGGGCTGGGCCACTGCAGGTATGTGACTGCATTTCTGGAATCAAAAGTGAATGTCTGTTCACTTGCTTATTGGTTCAATCTATGCAGTTTAAATAATTCTTCAAAGATTGAACTGATTCAGCCTTGGCCTTTTTGACTGTCTGTACTTAGCCAAGATGTCAAGCTATATGTCTTCCTTAGATATTTACAGAAATCACAGTTGCCTTAAACAGGTGACAAAGATATTTGAATCTTATTTAATCTACAGTGGGCACATCTACATGAGATGCTTAACTTCGCATTAGCATAGTTTACTGCAAAGTAAGCATGTGCATCTACATGTGCACATGCTTACTTTGCAGTAAACCTCCCTAATCCCAAGTAAATTTACTTCCTGCAAATCCAAGTAGCAAATTTACTTGGGATTAGTAACTGCACTATAGCACTTGTGTAGATGCTTGGCTGAAAGCAAAATCTGCTCCTGGGCAGCCATCTACCAGGGGGAAGGAGATAGCTCCCTGCCTCCAGAAGCACAGGAGCCTGGGTAAGAACTATGTCCCACTGCCCCGGCAACAGGGAGATGCAAGACCTCTGCTTGGGTGATCAAGGCATGGGGCCTGGAAAGAGCTGCAGGGGTGGGGTAGGTCCCAGTGCCCTGTCCTGATTTGCCAGTGGGGAAGCTAGCAGGAAACTAGCTGCCCCACTGGTGGATTGGGGCAGGGGGCTGGGGCCTGTTCCTCCCCTGCAGCTTTTTTCCAAGCCCCATGTTTCTTGGCCTGGTGCTCTCTACCAGCCCCTGGGCTAACACCCAGTGGGACCCTGGAGCTTCCCCTGTTGACAGCAGAGGCCCACTGCAGGGCTGCAGGGAACTGGGTGCAAATCTTCTCCCTAATGCCCGTATGGGTAGATGCTTGCCTAAAAACTCTTACTCCAGCTTAGTTTACACCAGAGTAAATCTAGGCTGGAGTAAATGCATGTGTAGATGCATCCAGTGTTTCAGAAGTCTGAACCAACGTGTAGAGAGTAAAGCAAATACAAGAATGCCATGATAAGGGAAACCAACACTGAGCAGCTACATAGTAATTACTCTAATTTGTTATCAGGAAACCTTTTTTATTGAACTATTTCTTAGGCAAATGAATTAGACTGTTACAACTACTTGACTGCTACAACTATGGAAAATATACTGAGATGCTAGAGGCAACTATAACCCAAGAAGGCTGAGAAACAGTGATACAAAATAAAAAGCTATAAAACTTAGATGGCAAGGATCACTAAGATTTTTGCTCTTTCAGTGAAATACAATCCTAGCTAGTAAAAAATGCCTTTCAGGATAATGATGCCAAAGTATTATAATCCTATAGTGAAAATTATGACTTTTCATATAAAAACCACAATGATTCTTAAGCAATGAATGAAAAGGGAGTGTAGCACACTGCCTAGAACAAGATATAGGCAGGACTTCTACATTTTATCCCCGCTGTGACAGTGACTTGTATCCTAGAAGCACTGACAGAATACTATACATCTGTAAGACACATATAGCTCCTGTCACTGGTATTTCAGTGCCTCAACCTTTAATGCATTTCTCCTCACAGTATGCCTGTAAGAGAGCTCTGCTTTATTCTTGTTAGACATTTAAGTAACCAAGGCCCAGAGTTGCTAAATGACACGTTCAAAGTCACACAGGAAGTTTGTGATGAATTAAGGAAATCAGCCCAGGTTTTCTTGAGTCTCACATTAACACTTGAATCACTGGACACCTCTTTTTCCACAAACATAAAACTGAGAAAGGTTTTTGCAAACAAATGAAGTAAAAATAACCTCTAAAGAGAGTTTTTTCTGTTTTTCTGTAGCTAACAAAATCTTTAAAAAACCCCCAAAAACTAACTAACAAACTAACAGGTTTCATTCATTAAGGGCCCAATGGTGTTTCATGGAAAACCTTACTGAAACCCATTCACAGTTTTCTGTGGTCTGCTTCCTTTCACTTTTTAAAATTACTATTGATATTTGCACAGAAACTGGATAGTCTTTATGCATCATCCACTTATTCCACATAGGATACAACACAGCTATGTTATCGGTGTCCTCCTTACATCAACCAATTGTGACATCAAAAGCTCATAACAATGACATCAGGGAGGGAGGCAGGAAACAAGAATAAATGAACTCTGAGTGATACAAATCTTGGTTGCATACAATAGCTTTTAAAAACACAGAAAAGAAATATAGATAACTGCAGTGAAATTGCCAAGGAATAGAACTTTATTTTTTCAAGTTATCTTATAGCAACTCATTCAAATATTTAATGTGCTTGAAATATTAACAAAGGGAAACTGTGTATAAAACTACAGGTATGCATACCACAATCGTTTATGCTGTTTCCTCTTGTAAAGTTTAATTTAATGTAATATCCTACCTAATTTAACAAAGACAAAAATATGCCCATAATTAAATTATTGTAAATTAAAGTAATACAAATCACTTAGAGTAAAGGGCTAGGGACAGAAGTTATACATAAACTGGTTTACGTGATCAGAAACTGGCTTAAACCTGTAAAAGAACACAAGTTCAGTGCACATAAACTAGTTTCAAAATAGCCAAAACTGGTTTAAGATAAACCTGGTTGAATGTAGTATCAGACTTAACTGATTTGGATTAAATCAGTTTATTGAAATTCTGGCCCAGACCCCTTCCTGGTTTAAGTTAAATCAGAGTCCCCCAGCATGGTTTTCAGCCCTGGGCTGGGCTGAGCTGTCTACTCCAGAGAGCAGAGATGTCTCCTCCCCCTTCTTCCCTAGCTGGAGCTCTGACTAGCTGAGAAGGGGGTGGGGGACTGCAGCCAGGAGACAGCAGTGTCTGCCTGGCATCCCCCTGCCCCACCTTTCTCTCGTTTGCTGCTCAAGCAGGGATTCTCCTCTCCCACAGCAAGGACCCCAGCAGCACAGACCCCAGCTGGCATCTGGCCATGCTAGCTAATGCTGAGGGGTGTGTGTGTGTGTGTGTGTCTCTCCAATTTCACTGGAATAAAGGCAGACAGGACAGTGTCCACTTAGCACTTTTTGGAACTAATCAGCAGGTCAGCTGGTAATGTCCCTCCATTCCTTCCTTGCAAAAAGCTATTCAAGAAGAGTTTGAGCGAATGAGAGGCTTTGTTTTCTTGATGGGAAGATACACTCCCTGATGGCTTGCTTGCTTCAAAGGCAGCAATCTTTCAGTGTTCAAGAGGGGACAGAGAGAGGTGTGAGAAATGACCTGGTTTGCAATGAATGCACTGCCTGTCAATTTGCTGCAGACAGTATGAAGAAGCAGGGAGAGGGAAATTGAAACGTTCAGTTTGCATGCACTCCACACAAGCAGTCCTCCTTCTCCCTTCAGTAACTTGGTGTTTAAATAAATAATTTGGATTTAAATATATTAGACTAGGAATATCAGGCCAAATCCACATCAATCTTGTATGTACCTCCACTTAGGTATTACAATGCCTAAAATTTAGGTGTACAGCCCCGGGAAGATGATTCAGATAGACAGGGTAGACATCTATACTTTCTATACAACAGGTGCTTTCCCAGGCCAATCCAGTTAGCCAACAGGAAATGCTAGTTGCAGGGTATGTCTGGTATGAACTCCCACACCACTTCACAGAGCTTAGGCATCTGACTCAGGGCTGTAAGGCAGGGGCTTTCATCATCTCAGGATTCAGACTGCTCATATATAAGGGGGCCAGCAAAAGGGAGCCCCCCCACATGGCATGGGGCAGTGGGAGGTAGTGGGGATCGCCCCCCACCAGGCAGGAGCTGGTGAGTGGAGGCTTTTTTCTTCAAAGAGTCGGGAGCTGGGGTGTGTGGGATAGCCATTACCGGGGCTGGCAGAGCGAGTGGGGGATGGGGCCTGTGTGACTTGGAGATTTGGCAGCATCCAACTCTTGGAATCAGATTTGGCCAAGTCAATTCGGGACAGTGATTTGACTCATGGAATCAAATCACTGTCCCCCAAATCGGCTGAATCTGAAGCAAATAGTAGCTGCTTTGCACAGGCCTAATGCTCTGTCCTGCCTATGGAATTGGAGACTAAGGTACACAAGGGCCTTTTCTAGCCAAAAAAAGTTTCCTAATGAATCTAGGTACCTAAACTGTTTTGTGGCTATTGAATTCTCTTGGTGACTTAGACACTTAAAGTTCTTCCTAAGTCCTGATTTGGACCTAGAGACTTGATCTGGACTCATCCCATCCTTTTGACGTTCAGGAAAGGTTTATCACAAGTAAGTATTTTTCACCCTTTACACACTACTGGGAAGGACAGGCAGAATGTCAGTTCAGAATATAAACATTGTGTCATCACTGGGAGTTAATTCAACACACGAACCAGTCTGTTACTGCATCCTTCACTTGCATATTTCCCTGCCCAAGGGCATACTATGGCTATTCAAAAAAGACCTATATGCACTTTGGCACTCTGATGCCACCTCTTTTCAACCAAAAGCTCAAAAGAATTAACTCAAAAGAGATTGCACTCAGTCAAGTGTGCCTCTAGGTTGCCCTTGAAGGTTTTTCTTGAGAACTATATGCACCCTTTTCCTGTTCAGTTCACTGTACAAGAGTTACTTGGGAACAGGCCTTCATTATTAATGCCTCAATAGATATGCCATCAGCATGTGGAGGGACTTCATCATTGGACATCTTGTCCCACCAAGTAGATGTCCCACTTGAAGTAGGGTGCATCAATTTTTCTTCTCTTTTGGACTGCAAATCTATGGATCACCTATTCTCTGGGTCATTTCCCTCATGGCATGGTTTGAAGGCAACTAGATTTCATAGATTTCATAGACATTAGGGCTGGAAGGGACCTCGGAAGTTCATCG
>NW_017728907.1:13192001-13207750 GCF_001723895.1 Crocodylus porosus
CATCAGATCACCCCTGAGCCTGTCCTTTTCCAGGCTGAAGAGCCCCATGGCTCTCAGCCTGTTGTTGTAAGGTCTGGTCTCCTGACCTCTGATCATGCGCGTGGCTCTTCTCTGGACTCTCTTAAGCTTCTCCACATCATTTTTAAATTGTGGAGCCCAAAACTGGACTGTAGAGTACTCAATTTGCACCTAACAAAGGCAACACCGAAACAAAGCTATTAGTTTGTCAGAGCTGATTCTCCCCTTCTGCTCTATGGTATAAAAATGAAGCCAGGCCAAAACACATGTTTGCAGATCAATAAACCTGTAACAGAACAGACACGGAACACCTACCTACCTTGATTTTGTAATTCTGTTTATCTCTGGATAGTGTACTGGGTAAAAATCCTATTTTCAGATCTTCAGCTCAGAGACATTCAGAACCCCACATAGCTTAAATTGTAGAGGCACAAGTCAACCACAGGCCAGCAGCCACAATGTCATGGGATCTGGGCCATAGGGAGCTGGTGGGTGGGCACATCCTGGCCCCATCTGTAGCTTATACCAGCTCCTACCCTGCATACTGGAAGCAGCATTGGGCATGTGCTGGCATCAGCTATGGATGCTGCCAGCAGGTCCTCCTGGGGATCAGGTCAACTGCCTGCGACCACAGCTGATGCATTGGTGCAGCAGTGTCACCTGCAAACCCAGGTGGACGCCAAAATCCCCAGAGGAAACCTGCTTGGTGTGTCCACAGCTGAAGCCATTGTCTGCCCAGAGCTGCTTCTGGTGCACAGGGAAGGAGCTGATGTAAGCTGTCAAGATGTATTGTAGAAGCAGGATGATTTGGATGGGGGAGGGGAGAGGGAGGAGGGGAGGGAAGAGACAGAGACAGAGAGAGAAGCAACTTTGCCCTCAGTCAGTGTCAGTGGCCAGTGCTGGGTGCTGGGAAGAAGCTGAACTTGGCAGCAGGTGTGCTTGCTCCTGCTGGGGCCCATCTGGCTGCAGCTGCCCAGAGCCAGGAAGCAGTGCTAGTGGTAGAAGTGGTAGTGGGGAAAAGCCACCGGGCAGGCCTGGCGCAGGCTCTGGGCGGCTGCAGCCAGAAGGGCCCTGGGTGTGGCAAGCATACCCACCACAAGATCCTGCTTTTTCCTAGCGCCCAGCAATGGCTGCTGCCATTCATCATGGGCAGGAGGTGGGCAGGATGCCTCTCTCTGTCTCTCTCTCCCTTCCCCTCCTGCCTCACAGCAATCTCCACAGCTTACACCAGTTCCCATCCTGCATGCTGGAAGCAGCAGTGGGTGGGTGCTGGTATGAGTCACAGACACAGTTGACAGGTTCCCACTGGGGATCAGGGTGTCTGCCTGAGCCCCTCTCTGGGGTAGAAGGGTGGCCTAGACATGGTGCTGCTAGCAGTGGGGGCCCCAGCTGAAGCTGCTGCCTGTGGTCCCATCCCACATAGGAAGGTTTGGTGAGCTGTTACACGGGGGGAGGAATGGGGTGCTGACCTAGTCTGTGACAGATCCCCAAAACTCCGTATGTGGCCCCCAGCCCAAATAATTGCCCACCCCTGATGTTACTCCAGCATTCCTGTGGTTTTGTTAACTTCCAGTTTCTGATTCAATAGGGAATGAAGTTTCCCAAAGCCAAAAACATGCCAATCACATCAAATAAATTAAATGAAGTCACAGCCTCACCCCTCCAGCCTGGAGCAGGCGTTAACTCTTTCAACCCAAGTGAGTACCAATATGCAAGATGGTGAAAGAAACTGCAGCATGGATGCCATTCATAAAAAAAAGTTAGAAAATTCTCACAATCTCACAGACTTTTCAATACAACAAAGTGAATAATACAGATTAAAGAGAATTGCTTACTACTTAACATAAAATATCCGTATCTATCATTCTAAAACTGTTGGGGTGATTTTGTAGCCATGGTGGTTCTGAAAATACACGAGAGACAAGCATTCAGGTACAAGATGCCCTTCTTCAGGTCTCAAGGGCCAAACTGTGTCTGCTTCTTTTTGAGATGTGAGGAAGGGTGCCCCAAAGCTAATCTAAAAATCTCTCTCAACTACGCAAGTGGCCCAATAAAATCACTATCCCACAAAAATCCTGCCTCTCATATAATTCTGATTGTAATTCTTACTAATGGTAAAAATGTTCAGTGATACCACGTACAATCCACTCAGACTCATACTCACTGCTATCATGGACTAAAAAGTCCCTCTCTGACCAGCTGTCTCCAGTCAGACAGGAGACTCCCAAAACCCCGTTGCTTATGGCACTGGGTTGGCAGGATTTACCCTTCCACAAAATCTCCAGAGTAGTTTTCTTGTATTATGTTTTAAAATATTCTCCAGAAATATTCTCATGTTAATATCTTGTGCTGGTAGCTTTTTCTTTCCCTAATGTAAGTATGCTACTCAGGAGAGACAGGAAATAGAAAAGGTATTTGAAAGCACATGGAAGGAGGCAGGGATGTGCCAGACAAATTTCCAGGACAGCAGTGCTGTTGCTGGCATTAAGAGTTTCTGCACTTGAAGGAGTCCTGTCACAGCAGCGCTGAACGCTGCAGTCATGGAACATTCCATGGAGAAAGTTACATTCCATAAAAAAGAGAAGAGTTACTGTGGTTCCAGTTTTTAACTAACAGCTGAATAAAATTGCACTGAAAGCCACAGGGGAATAGCTTTAAAAGTTGTCTACTGTGCTGGAGGCAGTGCTAATGTAGGTTTCACTGTACAGTGGTCACCCTTCAAAAATTATTACTTTAGTAAACTAAATAGCTAGACCTCAAGATATACAATTTTTTTAGCAGTTCCTTAATATTGAGATAACCTTATTTATTTAACTAATGGAAAACTGGCAGGTATATAAGAGCAACCACTATATATACACATATCTTTTTCATTTCTTCTAATTTATCCTTATCAACATATTAATTTTGTCTACAAGGAAGCTCCTTTGATATCATGGAGATGAGGAGCGTGGTATTTTGATAAGTGGAGATGCATTGTAAGTGGCATGTAAGTACTAAAGAAAATATAGGAGAAAACATCAGATTAAGATTATATTTAGGTGCACTTATGCTCATTCATAAGCCTGTACACATACCATGAAAGCTATAACTAGCTTTTATACAGCAAGAATGTCTGTGAAATATGCAGGACCATGTTCATAAGCCACCCAAGGCTCTGATCCTGCAAAAACACAAACACAAGCTTAACCAGAGTAGACCTACTGAAGCCAATGAAACTACTCACAGACTTAAAGATAAACATGTGTGTTACCGGATTGGGGCCTAAAACTGGAATGTTTACCATATGATTTTTTTGGTAAACTTCTGGGCTTCTCTATTATGATGCAATTAATGTACAATTGACAACGAAAGTCAGTAACTGAATGCAAGTTGATCCCAAATTTTGCCATGAAATGGTTTTAAAAAATAATAATTTACTAGGTATTTTCAATTTAGTCAGAACATACCACAAAATGAAAATATATATATACACAATATGGGTTTAATATATACAGCCATGATAAAAGGGAAAAGGAGAAAGTAAAGTAATCTAAACATCAAGACAAATATTTTAGATATGATATCAACTGTAAGCAAGCTGTATGCAATAAATTAAATTTGAATTGTGCTTCAACATAATGCTACACACACCTGAAATTCCATAATAGCATTTAAAAAAAACCCCAGTCACTTCCTTTAAAAAAAAGAAAAGAAATACTAAATATGTAGTAGTTGGGGCTTTGCAAATGTGATTATTTAAAGGAAACCAACCATCTGCTCTGAGTTAGCAACAATGACTAATATTTTCTATCAAGGCATGCCATTCCAAATCATTCCAATGAGTATTTTAATTAAAATCAATTACATATGACTGAAAAGTTTCTCTTAATATCCAGAAAAGCCAAGCTGAATCTCTATTAGATGATGCTACAAAATATAAGTGAATAAGGACTTTATCTAATAAATTATGGTCATGTAAGGAGTCCCTTGGTACTTTTAGCTAAAGCTGATTCAATCAGCTATCAGAAGTCCATTGATCAATATATCCACTGTAAAAAGGGAAAGTAAGCAGAGAATATAAAAATTATCGCAACCACACCCCAACCATGATAGAATCCAGACTTAAAACAGAACTGTAAAACACAGCTACAGAACTAATGTTTTATTGCTCATTAGTATTTGCAGTAGCAATCATCTGATACAAAACTACTTCACTGATATCCAAGAATGACATTTCTACAGCTTCTATTTTATATTTAACTCAGATTTCTCCACTATTTCTGGGCAGGGAGCTGTTCGATATAATCATGGATGATCGTTTAGTAAAGCTAGCAACAGAAAATAACATGACTTGAGTAGGAGCGCTGTGCATGTGTTTCAATCTGTCCACAGCTAAACTAACTACAGCAAATAAAGGTATCTTTTAAAGACTCAACACTGTATAAGATATACATAGACACACATATACATACATACGTATGTACACACACACAGAGAGTAAATGTACAAATCCTGATTGTTACATCTTCTTCCTGTAGGTCAAAAACTCTTTTTGTGTGGGTGTGTTTGTTTGTTTCAGTAAATAGCTTAATTTACTAACTCAGCAGCTTGCAAATTGGAGAAAAACTTGATTATTCCATTTAGGTCATTAAGAAAATGCTACTTCTTTGGTATGAGTCTACAATGTCTGCAGATCCCTGTGTAATTAGATCCTTTCCCTGTTGCTAAACACAACAAAGGTGTTTGTGATGACTTTAACACAACCGCTTCTTTGTCGTAAGGGCTCTTTTTGTTTTGTTATGACAGTACTGAAACCTCAACACCTGTGTCCCTTACCTGCAAATACTACGTTCTACTTATGGCATGAAGATTGTCTTTGAACAGCGATATAAATGAAAGGTCTAAAAAGCAAAGACTTAAACTACTGTTCAAATAGCAACAACTTTAAATTAGGGTGAAAACCCACGTGTTTAAACAATTTCATTGCTTTGGGTTTTCTTAAAATTACAACTTAACTGGCATTGAATAGAATCTAGAAGTTTGCTGTTTGTTTACAGTTCTTCAAAATGGTTTTCTGGATAAAATTCAGAGATTTTTAAAATGGATTTTCATTCCCTCATTTATAACAACATACATGGCTGTAAAATGCCTCAATCCCTACCTCTTCCTGGGGCTTAGGTTTCTTGGCAACTCCAAAAACAGTAACAAAACATATATCTCAGACTAAGCTTACTCCCTCAGCTTGGCTTCCATCCAGCACCTTCCTCCTAGCCCTCCTCCCCCTATTTTGGGCACCATCCCAATCTCCAATGCTTTGGATGGAGTTAACCAGATATGCCTAGCCACAGTCAGTAAGGGGAAAAACCAACCACTTTATTTAAGGTTCTAATGAGCAGGCACTAACAGAAGACCCCTACAGACTCATCACTCTGCATTCCTCCTAGACCAGCATTCAATCTCCACACACTCTTTGCAATCAGCAAAGGATGCAATGTATACATTTTCATATTGCTTCCTCTCTGCTAGTGGTATTCCCTATGCTGTATTCCCAAGTGAGGTTCATGGCCACTGAATATCTACTATAATCCACTAATGTGACACCAAGCTGGGGGGAATAGTAGATACACCGGAGGTAGGGCTAGGATTCAAAGTAACCTAGACGAATTGGAGGACTGGGCCAAAAGTAATCCCATGAGGTTGAACTATGACAAGTGTAAAGTCCAGTACTTAGGACAGAACAATCCCATGTACCAGTACAGGCTGACGACTGACTAGCTTGGCAGGAGCTCTGCAGAAAAGGATCTGGGGGTTACAGTGGGCAACAAGCTGAATATGAGCCAGCAGTGTGCCCTGGTTGCTGAGAAGGCTAGCCAGCATACTGGGCTACATTGGTAGGTGTGTTGCCAGCAGGTCAAGGGAAATGATTATTCTCCTCTATTCAGCACTGGTGAGACCATATCTGGAGTACTGTGTTCAGTTTTGGGACCCCTACTATAGAAAGTCTCTTTATGACTTTACTTGTCTCTTTATGAATAGGGAAATTAGATAGGGGAGAGATGCCCAGGAGTCCCCAGTGATACAGAATATGCCTTGCTGTAAACATAGGCACAGGCTCTGTGGGTGCTCTAGGGCTCAATCATCCACCAAAAAATTTATTGGGTGCTTAGCACCCACAAAGCCACACTCGCAGATGTTAAAAAAAAGAAACTCAAAACAAACAAACAAAAACGCTGATTACTGCGCTGTTTACTGAAAGCAACGGTGCATCGCTTCAACTTGGCTCTATAGAGTCTGTAAAGATCAGGAGCTTCAGTGGGGCTTTTTGGTGCTTTTAGCTAAAGCTGATTCAATCAGCTATCAGATAGAAGTGGAAAAAGCCCCACTAAACTGCCCAATTTTTACAGATGCTGCAGAGGCAGGCTGAAGTAATGCACTGCCTCTTTTGGACGTGTGCAAGTCTTGGCATGGGTATGTGCCAAGTTTAAAGTAAAGTGCCTTGGGGGTGGGGTATGCCTACAAGCACCGGCAGGTAAAAAAAATCAGCACATATGGCTGTAAGTAAACATAGGAGAGTCAACCTGGGCATTCACTGTGACACTGTCAGCTTTCTAGGTCAAGTCTCAATGCACCTCCCTGGTTATCACACCACATATCTTTGGCTAGACCCTATGGTCCCCAACCTATGGCTCATGGGCACCATGTTGTGTGCAAGACCTTATGATACTGCTTGTAGCCAATGGAAACAGAAAGTTAAAACTGAGGTTGTTAGGGAAAGCAAAGCATGACGTTGCTCAGTGTTACTTGCTCAGTACTTTGTGTTTGGGAAAGCAAAGCTTGGGACCACTATTACAAACCACATCATTCCTTATTATCACACTGCATACAGGGCTGAGGGCTCATATCTGTACACAGGGTAAGCATCCCTGTGGCTCTACCTTTGAAGTCCTAAAGACTCTATAGCTATAAACAGATGTCTTTGTGGCTGGAGCAGTTGTGCTTGGATATCTCCAAGCACCACTGATCAGATAGGCAGAGGGCAGTTTTTCCACAGAACGAGGCCCCTACCACTTCCAGGGCTTCAGCAGCCCGGTCCTCTGGGACAACAGCTCTGGATGCCTGGCTCTGACCTGGGGAAAACATCTGCAGGTGTAGAGTGGGGAAGCCTTGTGGGGCAACGGCCCTGGGTGTCTGGCCTCCATGTAGGACATACATCTGCAGGCACACAGCAGGAAAGCCCATGGGCATCCCCACTCTGTGCCTGCAGATGCATGTCCTATGTGGAGGCCAGGTACCCAGGGCCATTGTCCCACAAGACTAGACCCCTGAAGCCCCAGGGAAGCTCTAGCACCATAAACAAACAGTTGTCCACTGTGAAAAGGCAACAGAAAATATTACTAGGAACTGTTGTGCTCGCAATTTTGGGCAATTTGGTGAAACAAGGGACACGGACGTCTGTTCACTCAGGTTTTGTGCTGCCATAAAAATATTTCTGGTGGCACAAGGACAACATTTGTTTGCAGCCTATGTACGATGGTCCCTCAATCTGCCTTGCAGTTTGTCTCTCAGATGAAAGATTTTGCTGTGGTCATAGCCATCCCTCCCCACAATCCTGTGTCTGAACATGCAGCTTCCACTAGGGAATAAAAGATGCTGTCATATTTAAATCTTCACTGCACACATTCAAGGTTCATTAATTCCTCATTCTCAGTATCACAGGCATGTAACCATGGAGGGGAACTTCTTTTATTCTACAAACTCCACCCTCCACCTACCCATACAAGGAGGACGAAGAAAATGATAGGTACTGCTCTGCACTCCGGCCAAGGTTGATAACACAACAGTTTCCCTCTGCCCCTGGAGTACATGGAGAACTGCGTGCAACTGCCTGTCTCTTTGCTTCCCCCTTTTGGAACAGAGGGGCAACCAACAGGGAAAGAGAGCTTCCTGTGTGCAAAGGGAAGTAGGTAATAATGGACACCACCCCACCCCCCCTCGGATAATTCAACTCCCAGTCAAAGGCTGATGCTTCTCCCTTAATTAAATCAAATGTAGACCTCAAAGATCCCAGCCTCCTCCGGTTGGTCCATAGCTTCAGAATCTCCAAGCTGGTGTCCTTTCTCCATCAGACAATGGAGAGGTGAAAAGAGGAGTTACCATTAGATTAGGAAAAATGGAAGAGGAACATCCCTTCTCTACATTACAGCAGTAGAAGAACAGATGCACTCCCTATGCTTACTAATCAAAGGAGAAGTGATATCCTAGGAGAAATTTTAATAAACTGCTCTTGTCACAAGTCAAGAGAAATTTCAGCCACCTTCATGCAAGCTAATAATGCCTGTTAATATGATGAATCAACAAGAAAGACTTGATACTCTGCCACAGGGCCAAAAGGGTTATATTACAGTGGCACAGAAAAAAAATTGAATTAAATAGTGCTATCTGGAATTCCATAGTCATTACCAAGATCATCAGAGATTATGACTGCTTCCTCTTATTAGCCAAAGACAGCTGGGACTGCTGTACAGTTCCTAAAAAGAAGCACATTTGAGGCTACACAATTTATCCCAAAGTTACAGTACTTGCCTAAAAGGAAAAAAATGCCAATCAGCAAATAGTTTTTACGGGAAATAGGTGGGGAGCGGGCAAAGTGTTTGGACTGAAATCCTAGAAGAAAAGTAAACTTTCTGGGAAGGACAGAATTTTTTTTGTTTGTTTTTGAACTTTGCACAGGAGTCTTGGGCTCATTCATCAATGCGGCCATTGGATGTGAACCTACTGTACGTGAACATATGCTTTGACAAAATCCTCCTCTCCTTGGCATTATGAGCTCTGCTTAAGAATGAATGCCAATTAATCACTGTGAGAAGTGGTGAGTGAGTCAAAAGGCAGTTTCCATCATACCATTTGCTTTAACTCTAAAAGGCTTCTACCTAGTCCATGTGAAGCAATATTTAGGAGCATATATTATTTAGTGATATGTATGATTTCAGTATGTGGAATCATTCTAAAGCTTTTAACATTCATTTGGTTCACTAAAAGACATAACTAGTTTTTTGGGTTGTTTGGGGGTTTTTTTGTCTCCCCCTTGTTTAGGCAATGCTACCCCTGTAAGCGGGATATCATTCCTACTCAAGATTTTTTTTTTCATTTTAAATTAGAACCCAATAAGATAGGAATTTGAATTCATTATTTCACAACAGAGGCTTTTCATATACTTGCAATTATGTTTCATTTCATGAGAATTTATCTTTACTGTGAAATCAATTGTTGCAGTCTTCGTTCAGTACAGATTACCAAGTCACATTTGATTTCTGTCAGAGAGCTGCTGACTTCTGCAGTAAATCAAAGTGGCAGACGTTGTTAGTTTCCTTATGCTTCTATCCACAGCCTCCTAATTCAAGCCGGCCCTTCCTTCTCTTCAGTGAAACTAGGATTTCCCCTAGCAATGGTATTTCACAACTGGAGAGGTTTTCATAAATGGAAAAAATGCAGTATGCATAATCCAGGAAACTATTGAAATGTACAGTATCAGAAACATATGGCCATGGCAAATACCTATGCAGTGAGGGGTTGGGAATTACAGACAGAGAAAGAGAGACAGCTCATCAAAAAAAATCTGATTGAAAGGAGATTTTTCTTTAATAAGGATATTTTTACATATTAAGAACATTTGCATAGCCAATACACAAAAAAGTTATATTGCTTTAGATTAAGAAAGGCCAGTGGGGTATAGAAAGACCACAGTACTACTGCAGGAGGTTACAGCAGATGGCTGTGCCATTGTTCTTTTATAATCTGCATTTAAATACTGGAACCCTTCAACACTACAAGATCCTTGACAAGCAAAAACGGAAATTCTTGCTCAATTATTAGCTTTTCAATGGGGAAAAGAACCCAAGTTAATTTTATATAGTAAAAAAGCCAAACAGTGTAGACTGACACTTAACTGCAATTCCCCCCTCCCCAAAACTGAAACCACAAATCAATTCTTCAGTTTCAAGGAGGTATAAAATACAAATGAGATCCTCTGCCTCAGTGGATCTTAATCTTTTCCAGACAGAGACCTCCCCCCCTATATCCCCCTTATTGTGGATGGCAAGGTGGTCACAATCCTAGCCTCTGCTCATGACCCTCCAGTTGAAAACCCCTCCAACTAGAACATTTAGCTCAGACCTCAACAGCCTTGCAATGTTACTGCAGGCAGAATTCCCAGATTTAGGAGGGATTGGATATTAAAACACATTTGATTTGAGCCAAAAGGGAGATGTTTTGGAAGATCAAGGAGAAAAATCAGCTGCCTCACAGTAGCAATGAAGTTGCCACTGTAATTAGAATTTAATATAAGTTTCCCCAGGAACAAAAATGTCCCACTTTTTCTGTTGTGAGTTTCTGTTTATAAGCTGTTTATATTACGTCAAAGTTATCTTGGCTTCTTATCGCTGCCCTATCATGTCTTGACACACCCATATGTATTTCAGGATATTTGTAATGCAGCTTACAGATGCTTCAGGACCTAGTCAAAATCAAAAGAATAGTATTTCTCACAGATATGGCAAACATGTTATATCTTCAAGTTTGTTTTCACAGCCTATGTGAAGATGCAGTGAAAATGCATGCATATGAAAAGCAACTGATCTTTTTTAAAAAAATGTATAAACTTGAAAATGATTTTGTTTCAGATATTTCACATGAGTTTATGTTTAAAAAGATATTTATAGCCATTAACAAAAAAGAGAGGAAACAACCTTGTGGAATGTACATCTCTTCTAGAACAGAGCTTAATGCCCGACATACATGTGTACATCCCATACCCCCGCCAAACACACACCCTACTTTATCCAGTATCAATAAAGGTAGCAAGAATACAACATGACAGTTATCTTCAATGAGTGATCTCTGTGCAATCTTAGCATGATCTTTGTATGTGTGTACCAAGAAAAGTAAAATGTTTTATATTTTAACATACACAGATCATTGGTTACAACTCAGTAAAGGGAAAAAAAGTTTTAAAAGCTTTCTTCATGATCTAGAAATGTGACCAGTGAATAGCTTTTTGCTCCCACTCCTAATACGCATTTGTGAAGACATTTTCAAAGCTCATTATTTTAGAACAGAATGAGAGCACGTGCCCAACTAATAGTTTAGCAGCTGTAACGTAAGACTTTCTTGGGAGGAGATTTCAGCATCAGTTTCAAGCTGAGTTTCTGGTTTCTAGATCCAGCAGCCACTGGGAGTGGTTCAGAGATAGCATGCATAGCCATTGCAGGGAGAGTGCTCCACTTTGCTCTGCAATAACTACTTACAGCTAGTTCAAAGGAAAAATAAATGGCTCTACATGGAGTCACTTTTGGGCTCCTCACCCTAACAGCAAGTGAGCATGTTGCAGAGCTTTGGAGGGTGGGATAATAGGAGGAGATAAAAGATAAGTATTAAAAAAAAAGAATATTGTTGCTGCAGATACTTGGAATTTCCTAAAAATAGAATTCATGGAACATTCATCTTATCCGCTGACATACAGCTCCACTGAGCCAACTGAAAACTCCTCCTTTTAGAACAAGAAGATGGACCACATTTCTAGAAGTGATGTAGGATCCACTCCATTCTGTTTGTTCTTAGTATCAAAATCACCTGCATCCTGTGGAGGTGGGGGGAAGAAGGAACACAATCCCTTCACAACTCCTCATTCAAAAGATGCAGAGTAACTGGAAAAATGTTGGGTGAATTTTACTGAATAAAGACAATAATACATTAGAAATGCAGGGGTGCCTCATTTATTCTTTATTCAATTGTATTTGAGAAAAAAATCCACAGTTAGTAGGGGCACTTAGGGACTGATGGTGCCGAAGAACTGATGGCAAGATCCTCAGCTGGTCTAAGTCTGCATAGTTCCAATTAAGTCACAGGAGTTGTACTAATTTTCACCAGTGTCAGGCCCAGTGATGTTCTAGCAAATATTGGCGGTCAGGTGGCACAAAAATAGGAAAAAGAAGGGACTGATGATTTATACTGAGAAGAATGCTAAGCCATGGTGAAATGAGTCAGGATTAAAGCAAAAGCATAAAAACATGACCCAAGACCATTTAAATGGATGAACTTTCTCTCATTTAATGGGAACACCAGAACTATGGCCTTTTTTCTTGACTTGATCATTTTGTCAGATCTACCTGCAAAGCAGTTAGCATATTTTTCTTACCTTTGCTCCGTGTTAAACAAGGCAAAGATATGTTTGCTTGACATGAAACTCTTTTCAACATCCCGCACTTTCAGGTTGTCCAAAGGGAGCATATACTTCTTTTCCTTTTCCTAATAAAAACAAATTAAACCAAAACTCCTGTAAATAAGTTTTAGAGAAGTTATTATCAACATGCTATATTACCTTTTTAATGTTATGTTGACACCCACTCTACTATCAGTGAGTAAACGAATACCTGTAATTGAAAAGTTCAGCTATAGCCTATACACCAATGGATATCAGAAATGACAACTCCAAATCCATATGATTCTTTCATTGAGTGCATTCAGATACTGAAATCTGATTTTAAAAGATGTAAGCATCTGCTAAATATTTTTAACTGTTTGAAAAGCATGGACATGAGATGCAGATTTAGATAAAATCAGTCTATTGACAGTCATCCTAGAAATAAAGTGGCTTATCCTAGAATTGAAGTGGCTCATGGCATAAAATTCACCGACATGTATAATAACTTATTACTATTGTTACCAATGCAGAGTGGTAGTATTTGGAGGCACCCATCAGACTCAAATTCCCATTATGCTAGGTATTTTACAAGCAAAATCTGTTACCAATCTAATGAGTCTATGATCTAAGGAACAGAATCATAGAACATTAAGGTTGGAAGGGACCTCAGGAGGTCATCTAGTTCAACTCCCTGTTCAAAGCAGGCCCATCCCCAACTACATCATCCCAGCCAGGGCTTTTGTCTAGCTGGGGCTTAAACCCTCTGAGGATGGAGGTTCCAGCACCTCTCTAGGCAACCTGTTCCAGTGCTTTACTACCCTCCTTGTGAGAAAGCTTTTCAAAATATCTAACCTAAATTTCCCTTGATGCAACTTGAGACCATTATTCCTTGTTCTGTCATCTGCCACCACTGAGAACAGTTTAACTCCACCCTCTTTGGATCCATGTATGACCAATTTCATTTTATTGCATTAAATTATGTTATTTTGTTAGTTTAATATTTAGGGGCAACATCACCATAACTGTTTCCCAATTTTTAACTAGTTCACTAGTTTGTTTATTATTTTATTAAGTTTTTGTATTCCAGATCTAGAATGAAAAACTCTCCCAGCTCATTATGCTAAAGCGAAAAGTCTTTTCAGTCTTTGATACTTTCCATGCATTAACCCACACTGAACTAAGCAGCACATCAAAAGATAATGTTCTAGATCATAGTGCAATCTACTAGGGACATTAACTTAAGCATCAGAAGGCAAAATTCTACAACACTTAGTAACAAAGTTTCAGAATAGCTAAGAGTATAACAAGCCCTTTTTAGGGAAGAGTCAGGAATTTGAATGGGACAAAATTTGGCCAGTAAAGTTTTCAGAATGAGACCCAGTTTCCTTAGAGAGGGAATTGATTTTTTAGGCTGTTTCCCCCCCCCCATAAAATCTCTCCAAGGTATTTTCTAACATACCAGAACCTGTGTAAATAAATTAAAAGCCCCTCAAGAATTAATCTCTTCTAAGGAATATTTACAATGAAGTGCATAGTATATTTTAGTTAATGTACTATGCTGTGATATTATAAATCATGTTGTAAATTGTATTGGCTCCATTTACAAAGGTAACTAGAAATGGCAACTATGCAGCTATGCTTGACTGACTCTGATATGAAAATATATCCCATTATATAAACTCAGACGGGATATTCATCTTAAAATTATAAAACAAATCATATTGTATATTCAAAAATAGTATAAGCTGCAGTACACAGAGGTGTAATATATGTTGTTACATTTCTTAAGATCATTTATAACTTGTCAACACTTCCTCCAAAGGGCTTTAAAATTAATTTATTTCTCCTTAAGTCAGAACAATGACGTTGATATTTTTTAAAAATTAATTTCAGTGCTTTGCACTTTATCTTGCTTTGTTATGAAATGGTCTGAAGAGGTTTCTGATGACAGAAGCTACTTGTTGATAACCTACGAAACCACAGAAGTGAAAAAACAAAAACTGACAATCAACAGAAAACCTATACCAAGAACGTAATCTCTACATACATTTCTAAAAGAGAGTTTTATACACCTTGTTTGATGCTGAACTGTGAGAAAGTGTCTTTTCCAGCCCCCACAAAGGAAGAAATGCCTACTGAAGACTAAGATGTGGCTGGCATTTGTTTACATGGCCTCCTACCCAAACAAAAAGGCTGAGAGCGCAGTTTCCGAGAAAAGGCAAGGGAAGGGTGTCTATGTTTGAAAGTGCTTCTGAGAAAACACCAGACATGAGCAATTAGGATTACAAAACACAGAAGAATAGGCATCACAGATTGACTACAATATTTAAAGCATACAGAAGAGCTGACGACAACTTAAAAAAAATAGAAAGGAAATACCAACTTCATACGAACTATTCCCATCTGAGCAATAGATGAACCCAACACCAACACAGCCTTATCTCATTTAAATGATACCATGGAGGCTCCAGCCCTGGACTGGATCTATATACAGAAGTTTATAACTAAATATAGAAGCCATGGCCCCTATCCTGAGGAGTTTACAGTGTAAAAAAGACAGAGATATATGCAGAGAATGGGAGGAATGGGGTAGGGCATACTCACAGCAGTGATGACAAGCATATGACTAGCTTCATTTTTATTTTCCCACCATTTGTTCATGAAGCTCAACAAAACAAGTGTAAAGTTCTGCACTTAGGACGGAAGAATCCCATGTACCAGGACAGCCTGGGGGCTGACCGGCTGGGCAGCAGCTCTGCAGAAAAGGACTTGGGGGTTATGGTGGACAATAACTTGAATATGAACTAACAGTGTGCCCTTGTTGCAAAGAAAGCTAACAGCATGTTGGGCTGTATTAGTAGGAGTGCTGCCAGCAGATCAAGGGATGTGATTAACTATTCCCCTCTATTTGGCACTGGCAAGGCCACATCTGGAGCACTGTGTTCAGTTTTGGACCCTCCCCTCTCCTCTTCCCCCAATCCCCCCCACTACAGAAAGGATGTGGACAAATTGGAGAGTGTCCAGCAGAGGGCAACAAAAATCATTAGGTGGCAGGTACCATGACTTCTGAGAAGAGGCTGAGGAAACTGGAGAGAAGTCTGGAGAGGCAAAGACTGAGGGGGGATTAAATACCAATCTTCAGCTACCTCAGGAGGGGTTCCAGTGAGGATGGAGCTGGACTGTTCTCAGTGGTAGCAGATGACAGAACAAGAAGCAATGGGCTCAAATTGCAAAAGGGAAATTTAAGTTAGACATCAGGAAAAACTCTCTCACTAGGAGGGGAGTAAAGCACTGGAACAGGCTACCCAGAGACATTGTGAAATCTCCATCCTTTGAGGTTTTTAATAGGCCTGCGCAAGGTGGCTAGTATTCGCTTTGGATGTGGACTTGGCTGATTCGGGGGCCAGTGATTCAAATCAGTGTCCTGAATTGATTCGACCAAATCAGACAGGCCCCATCCCCCGCCCGCTCTCCAAGCCCTGTCAATGGCTGCCCTGACCGGCCCCAGTGTCCCAGCCTTTTTTTTTTTTTTTAAAGCCCTGGATTCATT
>NW_017728907.1:13207915-13214033 GCF_001723895.1 Crocodylus porosus
CAGGGCAGTGGGGGACAGTGGGGATGCCCCCCCACCTAGCAGCACCCAGTGAGTGGGGGCTTTTTTTTTGAGGAGCTGGGAACTGGGGCATCCCCGGAGCGGCCATGGGGAGCTAGGAGAGTGAGCGAGGGTCGGCGGGGCTGGGGGAGCAGGCAGGGGATGGGGCCTGGCAGGGGTCCCCCCATGGTCCCCTCCCCCTTCTTCAGCACAGAGTGCGGGTCCAGCTACCTGTGGCAGTGAGCAGGGACTGCCCAAATCTCCAAAGCTCTCCAAATCTTTTCTAAATCAATTCAGAGAGCTTCGAATCGATTCAGACCTTTTATTGGAAATTCGGCCACCAAATCAGGCAGACTCTCCTCAGAAGAGAATCAGCACCCGAAGCTTCACACAGCCCTAGTTTTTAAGATCCAAGTAAACAAAGCCTTGACTGGGATGATGTAGTTGGGGACGGTCCTGCTTTGAGCAGGGGGTTGGATTAGATGATCTCCTGAGCTCCCTTCCAATCTAATTTTCTATGATTCTATGGTTTATTTATAGATTAGTTTTTCTTATGAGGCAAGCAAGCACATACAAGCTAGGGGTTGAGTGTGACATGAATGACAAAAACCCTCACTGACTCACTGCTAGCAGGAACTGTAACTTCCTTTTTGGTGAATACAAATTACACTATTTCGAGCAAGACAGGGATGTAACTTTTACCCTCCTTATTTCTTAGACGTGGAAAACTCCTCGTAATGTGCATTAAAACAATCCAAGCCAAGGAAGCCCTTCACTCCCATGAAATGATGTTTCATCACCTGTGGTTGTAGCAAATGTTCTCAAAAATACTTACTGGGCTAGTCATAGTCTATGTTTTTTGTGCAGTTGACTAATAGACTAACTAGCTGTTAACAACTGACAATGACATATTGACATGCTTTAAATTTATCTATTCTTTCTGCAACCTTTCTCTAAATATACTAAAAATAAATACTGCTGAAATCAAAAATGTTACAAAAGGGTGACAAAATGAAGTCAAGTAAAATAAAGATCTTGCTTAATGTATCCTTTAAACTTTGCTCGTTTACTGAATTAGGACTGGTTTTCAGCAAGAGGAAGGCAACAGATTAAAATCTAGGATTTTTTCCCCTCTTTCCTCCAGAAGATCCTTGGATATAGGGAAAACACTTGGATATTATTTATCTGAATAGGTTAGAAGGGTGAATAAACCCATCTGTAGCCTTTGACAAAGAAAACAAATTATTAAATTACCACATCTTCCCTTTAGATATGATGAAAAGGATTCTCTTTCTGTGACTCGTATGTTTGGCTTTACCTTTATGATGCGCCAATTAGCTAGTCTGAGGTCTTTGCTCTCCCCAAGAACTTAGAATTGAAGGCACCCTCAGGGCTCTCTGCAGTTTCTAGCTAGGTCTGTTTGAAAGTAATGGTTTCCTGACTAGCGACAAGACAATCTTAACATCACAAAATGGGACAATCTTTTATCCCTGCTTTGTAGTCTGAAGAATGTAAGCAACACTCGCGGAGGACAACATGCCATATCAAAAATGTAATCCTCAGATTCTAAAGGGTGGGATTTTCAAAGCACTGAGCAGTAGCCTAACTCTGCTCCCAGTGAAGTAAATGGGAGTTAGGCCAATGCAGAAAAATCCAATCCTTTATAGGTAAAAGAGTTTCTTATAGGACTCCATCTGGAAGGACAATATCCCAGAGTACAAATTCTTGTGCAGATGACAAAATTTAGCCATAGAGAAGCTCTTTTAACAGAGAAGCCATATAGGAGCTCTTTTAACAGAGACATTATTATGCAGGTCTTTTATGACAGCATACCTCAGAATCGAAACTGTAAGATAAAATGATGGCCAAATTCCTTTGAAGTAAAGCAGAAGGCAGGGATGATGTACACCTTACAGACTAACTAAATCAGAGATGCATAGCATAAGCTGTCATAAGCAGTGGCTTACTTCATTGCCATCTGATGAAGTAGACCACTGCTTACAAAAGCTTATGCTATGTATCTCTGATTTAGTTAGTATATAAAATGCAAATCTACTCTGCCTTCTGCCTGATTTCAGTCTAACACAGCTCTGAAATAAAGTCTAGAGCTAGCAGCCAGATCTTAACTAGGCAACTCACTGGCTTCTCTGTACCCATAGCTACATCTATAGAAAAAGAACTAGCACTTAGATAACTCACAGTGGTGTTGCAAGGCATCATTTTTATGGAGAAGCTGGTGGCAAGCAAGATTTTAGATGAAGCACAAAGCCAAACTCCCATTTCCTCTGTCAGGCCTGCAGAGCAGTTATGTAGTAGAGAGAAAAGAGAACAGTACCAGTATCTAGTTCTCATAACATTATACACAGGAGGTCAGTACTCCCATTATCTCCATTTCAGACAGGGAAATGGAAAACGACAACAGAACAGACTGCCCTATGAACCCACTAGGTCCAAATGACAGTCTTTAAATGAAGAAAGTAGAAGGTTGTGTGAGAGTAAGGAAGTACCTGATCCTCTGGTGAAAATACTTCTATCTGCTTACACCCCCAAAACAAGGTTATTGATGTAGACTTGCTTATACCCAAATCACACTTTTCCTTTCTGCAGGGAGCAGCCCACACTGTGACAAGATACTGTAAAACTGCCAAGTATCATAATTCCTCCACTTGCAGCTTTTATAGCATTTAAATCAACATCCAAGATCTAGACTGTAATCTAACTTTAAACACACCCAAGAGTATCATCATGTTTATATTCTAATTTTATTTTTATCTTGAAGTTTAAAAAGCCATACAGCTTCTCCACAGTGATCTTTGTTTTACCACACTTGGCATTACAGAATAAGCTGCATATGAAGGTTTAAATTTGCTACATAAGGCACTGATGTTTTTTTGTTGCAGGAAAAAGAAAAAGGCAAGTAAATGAGTAAAGGCCACTCAGCTATGTAGGTTTCGGGCCTTACGTTGCTTGTAAGGACACCTGTAGAAAATATAACCAAAGTCTGGCGTTAAAATGCAAATAATGCAGACATGATTATTTTAACATTTTTAATGAAAAATCACTTAATAGGCTGCACATGATAAAACAGTATTTCTTCCACCTATATACCTCTCTGTCTCTCCACCTCAAGCTACCAGATGGAATTAACTACTGCAAACAAAGCAGGGCAGCCAAATATTTTTTTTTCCTCAAGCTTCTTCAGCCACTGCAAAATTGATAATTGTATAGAGTTCCTTTCCTAAGAAAGAGCCACAAGCCTAATGGGAACCTCCATGTTACTTTTTTTAAAAGGGGTTAATTTTAGAAACCTCCTACAGCTATTCCTGAAATATTGCTTCTCCATACATGTAGTTTTGCTGCTAAACCCAGCCAAGAGGGCAACTCCTTTTTAAACAAATTCTTGTGACTTAGGGGCAAGTCCTCTAGAATGAAGGGCTTAGCATACCAAAAAAAAAAAAAAAAAATCACTGGATATTTTCTGGTATCTATTGGTTATACTTGTAGTTAGAATGTGGTGGGATTCTTGTACTGACAATTTTTTTTTATAATGAAAAAGGTCATTTTTGTCATAATCTGCCATTGAGAATTTGGAGGTTTTAGTGAATGTTTTCATGCGAACGTTTTCTCATGAAAACTGAAAATTTCCATTCAGAACCACTGCAGTGCTTCATGGGGGAGACAGTACTTTGTACCCCCTGTTCTCTTCTATGGGAGGGCCTCTTGCTGTCAGATTATATCCTGCATGATGCAGCAGCTCCTGTCGAGCTGTGAAAGTGTGCTACAGGAGTCCCATCTGTGCAGTACATCATGGCCAATGAAGTCTGACCAAGGAGCTTTTTTTCCTTTTTGTCATTGTATTTACAATGACATCCTAGCATGCTATCTTAGAGAAGAAACACACATACTCAATGCGCTCATGGCAATGCCATTGCAAAACAAGCACGCAACACCTAGAACAGGGCTGGGGAATTATTTTAGGTGGAGGGCCACCTACTGAGTTTTGGCAAGCCATCAAGGGCCACATGACGGGCAGCCATAGGCAGAAAAATATTAATTTTCTAAATATTTTAGGGGTCCCGCCGGCCAAATAGAATGGCTTGGTGGGCCACATCTGGCCTGCGGACCGCATTTTGCCCACCCCTGACTTAGAAGAACTGAATCTAAGAAGGCTGAGCACTTAAAAGAAAGTTCCAAAAAAGAAAATACTAGAGAACAACTTACACAAAATACGGCTCTGGCTGTGGAGGCAAACCAAAAGGTTAGGAATGTTACAAACAGAAGCTGTCGAGCGCAACCACCAAATCTAACATACAATGCACAATTCTTTTAACTCATGTTATATTTACGAGAATCAGCTCTTTGATGCAAACAGACAAGCCAAAACCAAAATTTAAGATAAGCAAAACTGAAAATGGAGCATCAAAGCATTTTTAGATTGACTATATCTCCATGAATTTACTTCCATGAATTATTAATATATTCGCTAGGTTATGACAAAAATTATAGATATTTCTATTTCATCTTCCCTAAACTTTTTCTACACATTTATTTTTCCCTAGTCTGTAACTACTTTTGTCTTCCAAAATGCTTTTAAACACACTTGATCAGAATCTTCTTTCTGGTACCTCTTCAGAAGTCCATCTGCTGATGTGAACCATCATGGTACCAAAAACAAAAGGGACCGTCCCTCTGTCGTATAGCAGTTATGGCATCCTCCTCTGTGGTAGGGAGACCTACGTTCTATACCATACTCTCAGGACCATTTTTCTTTTTAACACTACATAGTTATTTGTTGAAAAATAGAAATAATTCTGGCAGCACGTACCAGAACCCAGATCTCTCCCTCTGAAAGGGATATCATAACCCCTAGGCTATAGAAACATGTTTTCTGGTGCGCCTCAGGGCTCGCACTTTTGGCTGTGCAGTGGTTCACCTCTTTCAACAAGAGGGATGGGAAGATCCCTCATCCACCTTCTTCTCTAGTTTGGTGCATAAGGCACTATCCTGGGAAGTAAGAGATGCAGGTTGGAATCCCTTTGGGCTGAGAAAAGCCTAGAACTTCTCATCCTACAACTTGGGTGGGTGCTCTAACCATTAAGCAAGAGGGCAGCATGTAGGTGCTACTCCCTCCCCCAGTTAGGTGCAAATCCTTTGTGAATGAAGACAGCTAATATGCAGCCTGAGTCAAGATCCCAACACTCAAGAGAGGGGTGGGGTTGAGACATACCTCTGTGCTTAGTGTTTCCTATTGGTACCTCAGCACTTCTGGGCTTTCTTGTTCACCTCTTTGGAGGCACTTATCCCTTCCCCATTTTCTGCACAGAGCACTTGGGCACCTGAACCAAACCAAAATAATTCTCTCTGCATTGTTTATGTAAGGAACTTAAGCATCAAAGCTCAATCACACTGTACTACTCTTTTGGGACAACACACTTCATGTTTAGCTCTGGCATGCTAAAATGTAGATTCCTCCAAGACCAAACTGGATCTTGCCCTCAGTGATTACTCTTATGGTAAATAAGAAAGATTTTTTTAACCTTATTCTTTGTGATAGAGCCTGTTTATGATCATTTGCTTTTTGCCACTGCTGCTCAAGTTTCTTCATTTCACTTTTCACCATGTTGGTCTGTACAGATGATGACAAAGGAAGTACTGCTGTAGTGTAGCGAATCTATGCAGGCAAGCAGTCAGCAGTTACAGTAACACACCAAGTCCTGTGAGATCTGACCTTTCAGCTGGGTACAACTTCCATTAGAACTTTTTGACACTTTGATGAGTTTATGCATTTTAAAGGGAGAAACATCAGTGTTGGATTCTCTTCTCCTTGGATAAGGGTGGGATACAGATTATAGTTGAACAATACACTGTCCAGTTCTTATACTAGTTCTGTTAGAACTACTAAAATACATGTAAAAAGAAACATCAACATTTTAGCTTTATTTCCAGCTACTTGATCTTTTACAACTGGCACATGAAAAATAGAGTCTTGCAAAAGTTTCACAATTCCGTGCTAAGTGTATTAGGTACACCTTTGCTTTCGTTTAAAAAAAAAAAGCCCACTCAGGCTCTGGAGCGGTGAGAGATGCGCGGGTGAAGCCCGCTGCGCCCCCGCTCCCCCGAA
>NW_017728907.1:13214044-13224781 GCF_001723895.1 Crocodylus porosus
GAGTAAATTGGATGCTTATCTTGCTGGGATCCTATGACCCCAGCTGACTTCCTGCCCTTTGGGCAGGGGGCTGGACTTGATGATCTCCCGAAGTCCCTTCCAGCCCTAATGTCTGTAAAATCTATGAAATTTCCACCACTCATTTGGAAAACCATTCCTTAAAAATTCTTTTAGTCTTTGAAGGCTAAAGGAAACCTAGGAAAACTCAACTTTCTGAAGCAAAAATGTATTTTCCTTGTGTGGCCATTAAGTATTTGGAGAGATATCATGCCTTCAGGATTTTTTTTTTTTGCACACAAGTCCTTCTTACTAAAAGTGAAATTATAAATATACAGTTCCATCATAGTCTTATTTAAATAGGATCTTCCAGAGTTAACACGTCCCTCCATGCAAAACTCATAAAGATGCAACAAAAAAACCCAAAACAAAATAATGGTTCATTGCATGTGCATTCCCCTAATTGCTTTTTATCATTTAAAGCTTTCAGACAGTAATCAATTTCACTGTGGCAGAGATTACTGCAAAATGCATTAAGAAGTTCACGCCTGTGGCAATGGTCACTGAAAATATTTTGGAAAGCATCCCAGAACTATAAGACTTTTTCCAGACATCCGAGAGAAACTCTGGTATGACAGAGCTTCTGGCCTCAACTTTTTAACAGCAGCAAGACATTTTTTTGAGGAGTAGGTTTCAGCCGTTTTTCTTTAGCCAGTCAAAATGCTTGGGTCATGGAAAATGTAAACTTCTGACAAACCTGTCAGAAGATATCTGCCCTTATAAGATAGTGAGACTGATTGCCCAATTTTTTGGTTACTATGCATAAATAAATTCTGGTGTGTGCACTTCACTAAAGCAAAAATGCTGAGTGATATCAGAGGGGGAAGGACATCACCTGGTTGGGATCAATATAAATTTGGACTCTTGGAAAACAAGTAGCTTCAGATTTTCTCACACAAAAGGAAAAAAGCACAGGAACAGGACAACCCCCCAGTTAGAAATATATTTTTCTACATAAGGGTGATTAAATTTTTTTAAAATTACAAGTTGTATAAACCATCACATATTCAAGTTCCTAAGCATGTGGCTAAAAACAAATACTTTCAGAATTTGATCAACTAAATGAGAAGCATCCTAAAACAAAAATAATCTAATGGGCAAACAAATTTGGAGCATCTAATTCTAGCTATAAGGACTGCAGGACACACATTCAGCCTCTAGGGAGGCCTCAGTCTGTAAGTCACAATTATCCTGTAAAAATATACAATCAGGGGAATCATGTGGCTGGCTTGCAAAACTGAGGCTCTCTGTACAATATGAACGGACTTTTTGCATCATAACAATTAAGTAAAGTAATAGTTAAATGGCCTCAGGACCAAGCCCAGGAGTTCCAGTCAAAGATGAAACCTGCCCACTCAAGCCCATACTATGCAGGCCTGAGCCTAAAAATTAGACAGGGCAGACTGCTTGGGTAAGTACCTGAGTGGTCTGAAACCCACCCCACACTGCTCAGGTTCTCTAGGCATGGGAAGTCAGGAGGTATGCACTCAAAACCAACCAGGTGTACATCTATTTTGTGGGCCTGGGAATAAGTGGATAGGACTTATTTCTCAGCTGACATCTTGAACTCTCTCCAAAGGCTGTAACGTTACAGTCCAAGAGACACAGACCAACATATGAACATTATTCCCTTCTTACTTTCACCATACCTTTTAACCAGGACATTTAAACATTCAATCTCCTTACACTATAAGTCTTTCAGAGCATAGATTTTGTCTGCCTCTGTCTTGTATGGTACTTATCACATAGGGGCTTTCATCTTAATGATGGATTCTACACTTTACCATAACAGATGTTGAAAAGCAGCAACAAAAAAATGGAGTAATAAAAAAATGACTTAAAAAGATGGGCATAAAATCATGGAAAAACTATTGGGAGAATATCCATGGTAACATGAAAACCCTGCCAGGAAGAAATTAAGGATATCTCCACAGCAACACTTTATTGTTGTCAGGTTCTTTTCAGTACTGTCTTTTCGTATGTCAAGTCTTTGAAAGTCCTTGGTATGTACTGGACTGCCTTACATTCAAGAGCTTCTACAGGTCATGTTGCTTCTGTAACTGCCAAATTTCTTGGGTGAGAAATTGCTTAGCACCTTTTTAAAAATTTCACAAGAATCTGTATTGTACGGTCATTATAATGAGAATGGGTGAAAATATAGTACTAAATACATACTATCCTGACTTTAGAGAAGCCATAAATCATTCACCATCTGCTTGTAATGTAAGAGTGCATTTCATGCTTGGGTCGAGTAGCATGTCAGGTTCTTCTGAAGTTTTTTTTTTCATGTGGAGACCTGCTACAGCACCTCCAAATCCAGTTATGTCCATACTGACTCAGTGGTAAAATCAGACATAGTCCATAATGGTTCTTTCTTAATCCGTTCATCCAGAGAGGAATATGGGCATTCATAACCTGTACAGATCAGGCATGGCAATCAACTTACATATAATGAATGCACATGGCAACAAAAGATAATCCAAGAGTTAGCAAGGTTTTTTGTATACACATAAGTAATGTGTACATCTTTAGCCAGTATGCTGAGTTTAAAAGCAAAAGACCAAGAATGCAGAGAAAAGCCACACACTTAGGTACTGAGTGCAGGCATGAAAGCACTGAGCAAATATGCAAATACGCTCAAACTGTGAGACACAATAAGTCAAAAAAGTATGAAAAAAATGCTTACGTTCTGTAAAAAGTGCCAATGCATTAAGAGAAAACACCAAGGAGCTTGCAGAGCTGAAGCTCAGAAGAAAAATATGTACTGAAATGCTGATAAAACATGCCTAAGTAGTGAACCAAGTCCTGAAAGAAGTGGAATAACTGCTTACGTGCCAATCAAGAAAAAAGGGTCCATGAAATGCCAAAACACACTATTCAAGTCTAAAAAGATAGGAGACAATGAACGGAACAATGCTGGAGGCACAACTGAGGTGCAAAAGAGATGGGAGGCTAAAACCAACTACAGAGCAATGGATAATATTTTCAAAAGCTGATGACTTCAGAGCCTAACTGTAATGAAATAAAACTTTTCCGAACTTTCACCCAGTCAGGGGGCGGGGGGGAGGGGAAGAGACAGAGCTAGAGAGAGAGAGAGATAGAGAGAGAGAAGTTATTGAAGGTCTAGATGCAACTTCTGTTGAAGTTCCTTGCAGTCAATTTGTCTTTCATTGCAGTCACTGGAATGTTTTAGGCACAGTGGTAGAGACATTTAGTAGTATCTCATGTCTACGGTATGTAGTAGGTTGGGGACTCATATACTAATAACTATTTTCTCAAAAGACATTTCCTCCTGCTCTCTGTGGAGTGCATAGAACTCTTGAAGTGATGTTATACCCCAAATCCTGCCAATCATGAAGACCAGCATCTCACAATTCCACTTTCCCAATAATTCCTCACGACCACTCTCACCAAATACTGTGCTCATTAAGAGTCCACTTCTTTGTTTTGTATCTCCTTACAATCAGACTATTACCAACCTTGCTGGATCTCATTCTAATAAGTCGAATAAGTCCAGTTTGGAAAGTCTGGTGAGCTAAAAAATGTCTATAAATACCTAATCCGCTGTGTCATTTGCATTCATTAGCTACATTATTAGGAGGCCTTTCTTTCTGGAGAATCTAGCCAATAAGAAGACTATAATCAAAATAATCATTTGGAGTATCTTGAACAAGGCTTATAGTTGCCACAATATTTCTAATGGGTTGGTAAATGAAAAATCAATGCAACTGCTATAACAGAAAAAACATTACAATTCCAAAGCAAGCTTTTGAAAAAAAAATCCTATTCTGCTACCTATGCAAGTTACAGAGACGTCAAAACAAGAGATAAGTAATGTCAATGTCAAAGTCAGTATAGTATTAAAATATGGGAAAGAGGTTAAAAACAACAATAAAGTTGTACTAGAAACTGCGAAGTTGAAAAAAGCACAGAAGAGAAAAAAAATGTTATATCATTCAATCACATCATCCATTAGGCAGGCAACACATTTGCTCCTTTGTAAGAAAGAAGAGTATTGGGAAATGCTGCATTCCATAGTGCAAATAGAATTTTTCACCAATATGGGCTCAGCAGGCAGTAAGATATAAATATTCTGTGCTCCGCTTGCAGGGCAGTATTATAATCATTTTGTAAAGAATCACCAAGGATATGTACATCAATTCTGCATTATACTAGTATAGAATGTGAAATTCCCAGACAGTCAGTCAAAGATCCGGGCAGAAAACCAAATTCCATGGTTTTTCGGTTTTTTTTCCAATATTATATCAAAATGTTCTTTTTTAACTAACTTCTTGAACTTTAAAAGAAACACTCCAGCTCACCTTAACATTTTCAGGTTATACAGAGATTGCCATCTCAAGGAAGTACAGCTAGAAACAAATATATTGTAAGAATTCCATAATTAAGTAGATTTTAACTTTATTTCCTAATGAAACCACTACTGTAGGAGCATAATTCCAAGTTACAAAAGATCACTAACCTACTTGTCAAAATACAGAGCTAAATTTGATACAGAATTTGCAGCTTTATCTTGAAAATCTCAAGCAATAAAACTAAAATATCAAGCACTGAAATAATAAATGCTGTAGGGTTTGTGTAGATACAGTAATTCTGGAAATGATCTTGGAAATCTTATTCATATGTGTAACACTTATTAATTTATAAAATTTCATTAAGGTTAATGACCTAATTGCATGTACAGTTATTCCCTACATGAATAAGAGTTGGGGGAAATTAGTCCACTTATCACATAAAGTTTTAATTGGTGCTGCTTATGAAGATATTGATAGCCAATAAATGAACAATTGTCCTATATTGTCTGAATACCTACTTATAATAATATCCTATAAGTCTACATAAAAATGAATCAACTAGGAAAGAGTGATTGTCAGGAAACAAACTCCTCTGCAAAACAATTCAAAACAGAAACAAAAACTTCATTATATTTCTCCAAATATATGAACCCTCACCAGAAATAAAAAAACAATTTTCTTGAAAACCTCTGTATTTTGTATGAAAATAGGATATTCTTTGTGAAAATATTAGTACTAAAAGCTATTTTAAAATTAGTTCTAATGGGTAATGTGTTTTTTTACGTGCTCTTTTTCAAATATAACAAAGAAATTGAAATTAAGGGATATAATTTGTTTCTCAATTCTCTAGCTTTATTGCACCAATGAAAACATATTCAATTCTAGTTACTGAAATAACTACAAAGTGTTTCCCAAAGTGTATTGGAAATTATAAAGTCTGGTACCAGTGGATCTATTTTATATATACAATAATTTACTAATTTGAATGACTATAATACTAATGACTATACTCTTAGGCAAAAATATGTTACCATACAGTTCAGAGTAAAATATATTATGAAACTGTTATTATTCCAAGACCAATCAGTATTAATCCAGAGAATGTACAGTAAAGGTTAAATTAAACTTTAAAATGATATATTACAGAAGGAGTTAACTCCCTCAAACTCTCTTAAATTTGCCCTTGGGAGTGGGAGTGGGTGAGAGAGAGGAGAGGAAAAGAAACCTGTCTCTAAAAATCAGTTTAATCTGATCTGTGACCACAAAACTAATATTTCTTAATCATAGTTGCATGGTTCCTGCATGGTGTCACTACAGGTCAATACAAATTTTCTATGCTTCTCATCCTTCTGTTTCTGCTGCTGGGTAGATCTGGTGTAATGGATAATTTTTCAAAGGAATGTAGAGATGCAATTGTCATTTTTTACATTCTTGTAACTAAAGTTTATATGTGAGCAAAGGGGTGTCCATACATTTTTTTTCCAGAAAAAATAATGAAATCAAAATCACAACTATGTTCCATTGTAATAGGATTGTTGTCACATGCTAAGACCCTCACTCAAAATCACCATGTCCTGCTTAACGTAAGTGAAGCTAGGGAAGACATAGCCTCCTTTGCTCTCAGGAAGCAGAGAGAAACACAGTCCTAGTGAACAGGGTATGACAGCCACTTTGAAAAGGCATACTACTTCATCGAAATTTCTATGGAAACCCCCTTTTTTCCTAATTCTGTGCTGAAGGAGAAACTTTGTTACAACAAGTACAACCATTAATCCTAGATAACTGTAGAAGTTTAAACATTAGGTTTCAGTGGGCACGTCTACACAAAACACTTAGTGCGCAGTAGATTAATTCTACTGCACATTATCATGTTGCGGCAGAAATTGTAGTCACGAGCAGTAGAATTAGTCTACTGTACATTAAGTGCCACAAAAAGATCATTCCCCATTGCTACTATGCATTTATGCAGTACCTCATATTAGAGGTACTAAACTTATTGTGCAGTAGCAATGGCACATCAATGTATGCAATGTATGCCCAGCGAGTTTAAACCGTAGATTAAAGTTTTAAAAAAATGTGCTATTTTTTTATTAAGTAACAATCACCCCCACACACACAGGTTAATCCAAGATACTAAATTTCATGAAGGACCCATTTTAATTTAATATTAATACATCTATCAATTCTCAAATGAATTATATACTCAGAGTATAAATGCTATAAGTTGGTGGAAAAAGTTCCATGCAACATAAGCCCCTTTAAAGGGTAGACTCAACCTAAACAAGGAGGCAACAAGTGCTGCTTCCATAATTCAACAATTTGTCAGGTAAGTATTGAATATGTTCAATAAGCTTAAGTACCATACAAACACACTACCTATTTTCACATTCTTCTCTAAGTGTCTTAGTTATATGGGACCAACTTTCCAGTGTTTGAGAGAGAGAAAAACTACAACAAATAAATGAAAAACCTGTATCAATATTATCTGAAAAACCAAATCTGCTAGGAAATATGAGGGGCAGAGCACAGGAGTTCCCTGAAAATAACCTTTGTTCTTACTCTGTTGTTATTTACAGTGTAATCAGCAAAGGGGCCAGACTGTAGCTATAAATCCCAAGACATGCAACAAGAGATAAAGAACCTAAACTCTCCCCATTGGTTCATCCCTGTTCAGCTAGGCATAAGACTGAAATCTTGGCACTAGTTTTTCCTTGGAGGAGAATTCAACATACCATTCAACTCCAGGAGTCCAAGGTCTGAGACAACCTGCTAGTCCCTCTACAATAGCATTTCCCCAGCCTTCTCCAGCAGAGCCCTGAAGTAGCCATAACTGTAGCTTAATCTTTTTTTCTATTCAGTGACAGAATAGGAAAATATTCTGTATTATGACTGATAAAGAAATGCAACCAGCAGAAAGCACCACTTAATTTATTTTAAAGCCAAGAGCTGGGGGGGGGGGGGCTGTTACATACAAAATACAGAATAGAAACTCCTTAAGACCAACACTGGAGTGCTTATGATTGGAAACCTTTATGTAGTTTGTGCTTATGTACTCTTAGCCTCACAATCCCAAAAGTTAACCTGGTTATATAAAACTCTCTTTAAACTACTAAAATAAACTTGTTTGTGAAGCAGGGGGGAAAACACTATACTTGTCTTAAAGCCCTTATTCACATTTTTGATCTCAAGTGCTTAAAGACATTTGTTTTCCACCCACACTCTGGAATGATTCACACGGAATCTTTCAAAGCTATTTTTAAAGCAAAATAAAATGGCATTTCTTATTCTTAGAGTTTTTGTTTTTAAAATTAAAGCTTAAACCATGTTACTTTTGTTAAGTCACATAGCTTTGTATTTTTTTTTAATACAGATGAGGCTTCTTATGCATAGTTACTAATTATAAAAATGCATTTTAAATTTTACAGCTGTTAACAATAAGTCTAGGATGAAAATAGTCTTCTCTTTATTAAAAATGTACCAACTTTAACGGTGAAAAAGAAAATATTAATTTCCACTAGGTTTATTGCAAGTTTATGACAATTAAGCTGTCCAGTGAACTTCTGTCTCTATCAACTTATTTCCAGATGCAAAACCAGATGCAAAAATCATCTTTATACATTTTAATTTATTTTAACTTAAGTGGAATGTATAGAAATAGATATTTTGGCAACTGGCTGCTAATGACCTCCCCCTAACTCTTAAAATTGTTCTTGCAGAACTTTTTCTACAGCATTTATAAAAAATAAAGCAAAGTTTTAAAAGTGGTTAAAATGCTTGCTCATAACTGCAGACGAGTATACTGAACATCTTCTATACAAGGCAAGTACAGTTCTTTGTATAAAAGCTTTTTGGGAATCTGTTTCCTGCTTCCTTGCTATCCGTTACTTCAGCCTTTTTCATTCCAAGTGTGCTGCACAGAGTTAGCAAAATCCATCTGTGCTAAAAATTTCACTCCACCCATTAAAGCTTCTAAAATTACAAAATCTGTAGTATTTTTAACCCACCATTTAGCACTGACATTTAATAGCGACCCTGTGTAACATCTACACTTGGATGGTGCTTTATCTACCTGTGAATCTAAATGTCCTCTGAAAACACAAATTGAGCCAAACAGTACCCTTGTGTGGAAAGTATTAACACATTATTATAAGTGCAGACTTATGATGAATGGTAAGATTCAATCAGATATATGGTAACACCAAAAATCAGATAGCAAATATTTTAAAAAGAGTGTATTTGGTAATTTTAGGTTCTATGTACTTATTCCCTTGGAGACCCCACCACTATTTTTGTGACTTTACACTCCCATTTTCCTATTTTTGTAAACTTTTTTTCTTTTCTAGCACAAATAGATGGTGAAATTAATCAACGGACTTTATAAAGAAAACAATGAAAATGATGGGTTAAACTAAATAAAGGGAATTATCTTTACACGTGGTGCATAATTAAGCTGTGGAACTCATTCACACCAGGCATCGCAGAGGGTAAGACCTGGACAGAGTTCCAAAAAGGATTAGCTATCTCTGTGAATAAGAACAAGCACAGCTGATTTGGAGGGGATGGGGAACATGGGGGAGTTGTGCAAGAAAAAAATAAAAAACCCCTCATAAATCCAGAGTAGGAGCCAAACACTGCCCATTACTACCCTGCAGGCAGGTTGCTCCATACTTGTCTTCTACTGATTCTATGAACCTCTCTCTGCAGCAGTGGGGACAGAGCACTCTGAAAGACAGAGCAGATAAAACATTAGCATGATCCAGGATGGCCCCTTTCCATGTTCAAGGGACTAAACACAAAGTACTTCTAATGCACACTGTAAACAAGTTGATGGAAATGGTTCTTTTTCAGCCTTTCAGGTATAATTATAATTGGTTTACACATGACAGCTAGCAAAATATCAGGTGGAAGTCTGGAAAGTTGATAGCAACTCTTTAAAGTAAATTTGACTAAGAATGTCATTAAGTCAATTTCAGATCTAAAGAAAGAACCATCATCTTTCAACATTTAGTCTTGTACCTGAACTACAAAACCAATCTTCTGTCTTGTAAATGTTTTAAAGTAATTGTTCTGACTTTATTTTCTATTTGGCACTTTATAGGTTGGAGGAAATCTTAAAATGGCAGCACAAAAAAGGAAACAAAAGGAAACAAAACCCAAAAGGCTTAAAGGCAAAATTAAACACATTCTTCAATATTTATAGAAATAAATATTGGCTCTGATCTGCCAAACCCTATCAAGTGTTATCACTACCATAAATGAGCTCTTTTAAATCAATGTAAAGGAGCAATACACATACTCAATGAGTAGCACTGGGTCAGAGAAGAGCCAGACTGAAGTGCTCTGGGTCAGAATACAGGGGAGTCAGAGGGAAAAGGACTTAATGGTGGGGGTCTACCACACACCACTCAACCAACCAGAAGAGCTAGACCAGGAATTCTTCAGTCAGCTGGCGGAGGCAGTTAGGTCAAAGAATGTGGTCATCATGGGCTACCTAAACTTTCCAGACATCTGCTGGGAGGAGCAGTCAGCCAGCTCACGTAGGTTCCTAGCTGAGATACAGGACCTCCATCTAACCCAGGAGGTGCACAGCCCCACCAGGACAGACGCCTTGTTGGATCTGGTCTTGGTGACAGGCGATGACCTGGTGGGGAGACTGCGGGTGCTCGACTACCTGGGCGACTGCGATCATCAGCTGCTGGAATTCACCATCCAAGGCAAGGTGGCAAAGGCCTGCAGCAAGGCAGCAGCCTTGGACTTCAGGAGGGTGGATTTCAATGAGGTAAGGAGAATAGTCAGGGAGACACTGAGGTCCCGGAGGTGGGGGGAGTTGGGTGTCCAAGAAGAGTGGTTATGCCTTAAGGAGACAATACTCCAAGCCTAAAGGGAGGTAATCCCTACACAGATCAAAGGGGGCAAGAGGGCACAAAGGCCCCCATGGCTCACTAAAAGCATCTGGAAATGTCTCCAAGCTAAAAAGGAGGCGCACACCCATTGGAAGGGAGGGGCCTTCACCAGAGAGGACTACCTCTGTTGCTCGGGATTGTAGGGTGGGGTGGTCAGGAAGGCCAAGGCAGAGATGGAACTGGGACTAACTACCTGGATCAAGGACAACAAGAAGTCCTTTTTTAAATACATAGGGGGTAAAAAGAAGGTACCGGGTAACGTGGGGCCTCTGCAGGACATGCTAGGAAATCTGGTCGTCACATCAGACAGCAAAGCTAACCTATTTAACAATTTCTTTGCCTCCATTTTTATGAGTAGAGACCTGGTCATCCCCCCCACACTGGGACCCCTGTAGACCCCATGGGAGGCACACCCAGGCCTAAGGTCAGCGAGGACCTAGTCAGGGAACTTCTGGAGGGACTGG
>NW_017728907.1:13225646-13226715 GCF_001723895.1 Crocodylus porosus
GCTAGGATCTGGAACCAACTTCCAAGAGAAGTGGTGCTGGCTCCTACCCTGGGGGTCTTTAAAAGGAGGCTGGATGAACACCTGGCTGGGATCATTTCACCCCAGTACTCTTTCCTGCCACGGCAGGGGTCGGACTTGATGGTCTGCTCAGATCCCTTCCACCCCTACCAACTATGAAACTATGAAATGGGGAAATGTTCCCATAAGAACTATCCTTTACAGGACTGTACCCATTGCCCTACTCTTCCTCGTTAGAGTCTACTTGAACCAAATCAATTTCTGCCAATGATGGTGCTCTCCCATGTCACACTGAAATGTAGATGAACAGAAATGAGGAATTTTAGCTTAATTCCACTTAAACATACAGAATATACTTCATTTCCTTATGACTTTCTGCTTCCTTTTATTTTTGTGCCCCCACATTCTTGTAATTAAAATAACAGATGCATTTTAATAGACTGAATGTAATTACCCTTCCAGTCTTCTGAAAATTGTCTCTAGCCATAGAGATACAAGCCTTTAACAAAGTTCTTTTCCTCTCTAACTAATGATACTGAACTGTGACACAGCAGTAAGGGTAAATACCTCAGCCAAATTAGCAGTGGTTACTAGGACTATGAGAAATTTTGGTCCCTAATTCGATTTGGCAGAGATTCGGCCTGATTCGGTGGCTGAATCTCTGAATCCGAATCACATCAGGAGACACTTTAATCTCTCCAAATTGAATCGGAACCCTCCGAATCAATTTAGACAGATTTGCAAAGATTCAGCGATTTGGATATAGACATAGCTTTACATGTTTTCAACATACCTCAAGGTACCAGGTGGCTCGTGAATGCTGCAATGCCAGGGCAGATGGAACGTCACACAGAAGCATGGAGGGATCCACAGCACACTCAGCAGAAAACCTGGAAGTGGACCAGAAGCACTTCTGGTCCATAGTTTCATAGTTTCTAGGGTCAGAAGGGACCTGACCAGATCATCTAGTCCGACCTCCTGCCATGGCAGGAAAGAATACTGGGGTCAAATGACCCCAGCAAGATGTTCATCTAACCTCCTCTTAAAAACC
>NW_017728907.1:13227017-13230398 GCF_001723895.1 Crocodylus porosus
GGGCCCGAGGGGGGCCCAGCAGGGATATGGCTGTTCTGGTCCCTACTTAAGAAGATGGAGGCAAAGAAATCATTAAACATGTTAGCTTTGCCGTCTGGTGTGACGACCAAATTTCCCCACTTCTGGGTCTGCTGGGGAGCATGCAGGGCCCCCCACCCTGTGCCCCCCCAGTTGGTGACTGGGTTGGGGGGGCACCCATGGTCCGCCGTGGCTGATCGCTGAGCCAGAGGGGCAGCCCCCCACCCTTGCATGCCTCCTGGCAGACACAGAGGTTTGCTGCCGAGCATGCAGGCCACCCCACCCTGTGTTCCTGCGGAACGCTCCATCTGCCTCAGCATTGCAGCATTCATGAGCCGTGCCTGGTATATCAAGGTATGCAGAAAAAACATTTAAAGCTGTGTCTATGGCTGAATCACTGATTATCTGAATCAGCATCAAATCTTCAGATTTGGATTCACAGATGCTAGGGTCAGAAGGGACCTCAGTAGGTCATCGAGTCTGACCCCCTGCCCTGGGCAGGAAAGAGCTCTGGGGTCAGATGACGCCAGCTAGGTGCTTGTGCAGCCTTCTCTTAAAGGCTCCCCCAAGGTACGGGAGAGCACCACCTCCCTTGGAAGCCCATTCCAGATTCTGGCAACCATTCCTGTGAAGAAGTTCTTTCTAATGTCCAACCTAAACCTGCTCTCCATCAATTTGTGGCCATTGTTCCTAGTTACTCCAGGGGCTGCCCTAGTAAATAGAATGTCTCCTATTCCCTGCTGCTCTCCCCTGATGAATTTATAGGCAGCTACAAGATCACCTCTCAGCCTTCTCTTGCAAAGTCTGAAAAGATCTAGGTCCCTCAGGCACTCCTGAAGGCCTCTGATCACGAGTGGCCTCCTCTGAACCCTCTCAAGATTCTCCACATCCCTCTTGAAGTGCAGAGACCAAAACTGGACGTAGTGCTCCAACTGAGGTCTGACCAGTGCTGCATAGAGGGGAAGCATCACCTCCTTGAACCTGTTCGTCATGCATTGCTAATGCGTGATAAAGTGCGGTTAAGCCTTGTTGATCACTTCGTCACACTGATGACTCATGTTCCTCTTGGAGTCAACTATGATTCCAAGATCCCGTTCCACTGCTGTGCTGCTCAGAAGGTCATCCCCCAACCTGTAAGTGTGCTGGTGGGTTTTTTTGCCCAGGTGTGGCACTTTGCACTTGTCTTTGTTGAACTGTATCGTATTTCATTCTGCCCATTTTCCAATCTGTCCAGGTCTACCTGGATCCAATCCCTACCCTTTGCTGTGTTACCTTTGCCCTATAATTTGGTATCATCTGCAAACTTGGACGGGGTGGTCTCTATGCCCTCGTCCAAGTTGCTGATGAAGACACTGGTCTAAGGACTGAGCCTTGTGGGACTCCACTGCCCGCATCTTTCTAGGTTGATATCAACCCATCCACCACCACTCTCCAGGTGCGACGTCTAAGCCAATCTGCCACCCACCTGACCGCATAATCCTCTACATCACAGCCTTTCAGTTTTATTTATGAGAATGGAATGCAATACTGTATTGAAGGCCTTCCTAAAGTCTAGGTAGATGACATCTACCTCGACTCCTAAGTCTAAGTATTCTGTGACCTGGTCATAAAAAGAAACAAGGTTAGTCAGGCAGGAGGTACCTGTAATGAATCCATGCTGATTTCCTTTCAGCATTATTTCCCCTGCTGGGCTCCCACAAATGTGATCCTTAATGATTTTTTCCAGAGTTTTCCCAGGGATAGAGGTGAGACTAACAGGCCTATAGTTTCCTGGTTCATCTTCCCTCCCCTTCTTGAAAATAGGGACTACACTGGCCCTTTTCCAGTCCTCTGGGACCCGACTGGAGCACCATGCGTGCTCGAACAGCCTTGTCAGTGGCTCTGCTGACACTGGCCAATTCCTTCAGCATCCTTGGATGAAGTTCATCTAGCCCCTCCAAGTGCCCCTTCACTAAGTCTGCACTAGCATCCAGTAGGCTGGTGACCCTCCTGTATCTATCTATGATCCAACTGGGAGATTTGTCTTGGTCTGTGTCTAGGAATACAGATGCAAAGAACTCCTTGAAGAGCTCAGCTTTGTCCCCCTTCTCTGTCACCAATTGCCCTAGTTTGTCCTGTAGGGGCCCTATGCTACCCTGTGCCTTCCTTTTGCTCCCTATATAACTGAAGGACTTTTTGTTGTCCTTAATTTTTGTCACCAGCCTAAATTCTAAACCTGCTTTGGCCTTCCTAACTGATTCCCTGCAAGTGCGAACCAGGGAGGTATGCTCCTCCTTGGTAGCTACTCCCTGTTCCCACAGCCTGTATACCTCTTCCTTTGTCCTTAGGCTTTCCTGGACTTGCCTGTTCAGCCAAAAAGGCTTCTTGGCCCCTTTGCCCCCTTTTATGCACAATGGGATTGTCCCCTTCTGCACCCATAGGATTGCTCCCTTGAGGAATGACCACCCTTCCTGGACCCCATTTCACCAATGCTCTTGAGCTTTAACACCTTACTAACTAATCTCCTGAACAAAATTAAGTTATTATTTTTTAATCAACAAATCGAATTACTGTCCCTGATTTGGGCCAAATTCAAATTGAATACGGTCTGCTTTACACACCCCTACTGGTTACTAGGTGGGACAAATGTTCACTTTCTCATGGACAAAGTGCTTGAGGAGTAAGTTTATGAATATTGTAGAACAGGGGTCGGCAACCCCTGGCAACCCCTGGCACGCATGATGAGTGTGGCACACGAGGCCATTTTGCTTGGCACACAGTGGCCAGCCCCAGCTCCAGGAAGCTGCTGCCAGCGACGGAGCCTGGGCTGCTCGGGCTTGCAGCATCCCAGCTGCCTGCTGGGAGCAGCCTGGGATCCTGGCTTGCAGCAGCTCCCTGGAGCCAGGGTGGCTGCAGCTGGGAGGCTCCAAACAGCTGTGCCGGGCTCCAGTACCAGCTTCGCACTGGCACATGCAGGCACGCCATGGAGCGGGTGGTGGGGGCAGGGCCTGAGGCAGCGCAGTCCCAGTCTCTCCCCCGCTCCTGGCATGGAGGTGATGAGCCCAGCGCAGCTGTTTGTAGCCAGCCCAGGCTCTAGGCAGCTGCAGCAAGCAGTGGGCAGAGTGTAAACAGCTGTGTCGGGCTCATCACGTCCGTGCTGGGAGTGGGGGAGACTGGGCCTGCACTGCCACCCCCACCACCCACTCCATGGCACACCTGCACGCACCAGTGTGGAGCTGGTGCCAGAGCCTGGGATGCTGCAAGTCCTGCTTGGAGCAGCCCGGGCTCCAGCAGCTACCCAGAGCCAGGGTAGCTGCTGGCAACCACAGAGCCTGGGCTGTGGGGCAGGGGTTTTGGGTGGGGGGGAAGGGGCAGTAGGCCTGG
>NW_017728907.1:13230633-13236623 GCF_001723895.1 Crocodylus porosus
TCATTTCTTCTGCCATGCCGGCACTCTGGCACTTTTCAAGGTAGACATTATGGTGTTTTTCAGCACTCCAGCCAAAAAATGTTGCTTACTCCTGCTGTAGAAGAAGAAAAGAGACTGAATGCAAGGAAAACCAGAGGACTGCTAGAGAAACAAATGAATTAGTAAACTATTTAAAGCACAGCATATGGCATGCAAGCAACATGATTCAGGTCCTAGGACTGCCAGGGAAGGCAAGTTTAGGTATGTAGTTCTACATGTTAAGCCACTGTGATTACTTTTCCTAGTTATGTACTTATGAAATTTAGTGTCAGAGTGATGATATAACCATAGTGGTCCATGAATTATGTGAGAGGCAAGGATTTCTCAGGGTGATATCTTTCATTGAACCAATTGGACAGTTGGGATAAAGTTAGACAACCTTTCAAATGCAAGGCATACCTCTTAATGTCTGAGGAAATAAATCTCTCATTTGAAAGCTTCTTCAGGTTTGTTAGACAATTGTACAAGATATGGTGATTGTGTACAAGCTATGGTTGGTTAGACAAGTGTACAAGATACGAGGTGTGGCCAAATTAAGGTAAATCCTTTTACTATAATCTTTCTGGATATATTTTTCAATCAGCAAATCAAAAATAATGGGGTCTATCTGATTTTCTCCCCCCAAAAACATAACTCTTACCTTGAAAATTGTGAGGAATGTGGAAATCTTTATGAAATGTAACATTCTATCCTATGATTTATACTTTATTTCCTTTTCATCTGATTTATACTCTTCTGGTTTGTCCTAATACTCAAGGAAACAAACTGATGGTCTTAACTTAATGGAAAAGGAGCCAAAAGTGAAAATATATATATTTTTACCAGAAGCAATGGAAGATGCAACTTTTCCAATCAAAGAGCTAAAATAAAGAATAAAACCTCCACAAGGCTAAGAGGGAGGAACATACAGTCTTTAGTTCCATTACTGGTGACAACAGAGATGATCCAAAGGGTTTACCAATCTATGTTTGGCTTGATTTCATGTCTGGCATAGGGAGTTCTCTCTCTTCAGATAATGTGTCCTGCTCTTCATTATGATACTGCAGCAAATAACATTAATTTCCAAGGCTGCAAAACTTTACCCAGTTAGGAAAAGGGGGGTTTCTTACTTATGCTGATTCTATTTAAAGAGTTGCCTCTGCATATTCCCACTTCCATAGCTTAATACTCAATACCAAAACTTTCATACTAGGAGGACATCATTGACTCGGTCTATGTAAAGGAGTGTTCCCATCGCTATCCTACTTTTTCCCCTTGTAGCAGGGGCTGGGAAGCAGCTCCCACTAGACCCCCCACAGGAGGGACTGTACCAGGAAAAAAATGCACCTGGCAGGGCTTGAACGAGCAGTGCCTTCCTGGCTCACAAACCCCAGGAGAAAAACTTACCCAGCAGGGTCTGGGAAAACCACGCTGCCTGGCATTCTAACGAAGCTCCAGGGAAGGGAATTCACCTAGCAGGGGCCGGACAGGCGTGCTGTCAGGCACAGCAGGGAAACACTGGGGGAAGAAGACTCACCCAACAGGCTTCCAAATGGGCGGTGCTTACCCTGCACAACAAAAGGAGCTCCAGGGAAGGGAAAAGAAGCTACACACCTAGCCCAGAAAACATGTGCCCTGAGGGCCTGTGCTGATTGGCATGGAGAAAAAAGGAGACACTGCTGCAGGACCAGGAAGAGGACTCTGCCACAGCTGAGACCCAGCCAGCCAAACTCTCATGAGATGCCAGGGATACCGCAACCCCAAGTGAGGAACCACCCCAACCAACTGCCCAGGTAAGTGAAACTGGACACCAGGGTACTTGTGGGTGAACCCATCAGCTGGGAAAACAGGGACACCGGGAGGAAGACTGCCCCAGTGAAAGATTGTTAAACCCTTGGGAGAGAGGACAGGAGGAGATACCAGAGGCAGTAAGCCTCAGAGGATGCTGGACTACACAGGCAAAGGAGGGATTTGCCTGGAGGAACTGAACAAAAGAGCCAATAGGCTCTAGCCAGCTACGGATAGCAGAACTGGAACCCTGCACATAGGCTCAGAGTTTTCCTTTTTTGTGTTATTCAGTAATCCCAGACTAGGGCAATATAGAAGGGGAAGTCAGCTCCCCTGCACACTTGAGTTCTAATTAATCAAGCCAGAGGGTCAACACCTGAGACCCAGTGAGTCACTTGAGTGTGAGTCTTTGAGACTGGCAGGCAGAGACCCCATGTCCCCAGGATCCACTGATCCCAGACAGAAGGAAGATTACCACAAGCCAGGCTGAAACACATGAGCAGGGGAGACCCACCTAGCACATACAGCCATCAGCCTCTTGTGAAGCCCACAGCTGAACCGGGCTGGAGAGAAACTGAGAATCAGTGATTCGCACTCAGCGCCTGCAGGGAAAGTTGTCTCGTCACTCGAGAGGAAAGGGGTAGGGTGTAGGGATGGTGGAACCCTGCTGAAAACCGACCTTGTCGTATGATCATCACCTGAGATACCATTCATACCCCCATGAAATAGCTCAACATCAAAGATGTTGTAGGTGAGAGGGAGGGAAGAGGAGACAGAGGTCCCCATGAGTCCTACATGATGAAGACTGGCATATATGCCCATCTGCTCACACCCCTAAACTATGAAGTCCTGAAAAACAAAGAACTTTGAGACTGAGGGGGGATGTGCATGAAGAGGCTAGCGGTGTGCCTTCAGGGGAACGCAGCAGCTTGAGCTGCAATTTACCTGCAAGGAGGAGGACCACATTGAGGACGGGACTCCCAGCACGCACGGAGCCGGCTTTATTGCCTCACTTGGCATGCCGGATTGCGTCTCCCAGACCTCTAAGAGTTAATTCCGGCTGGGCAGCTCAAGCAGGGTGGGAGAAGAGTGAAGAGGAGCAGGCTGGATGGACCCGCTGAAGACTAAACATGAGAGAAAGACATCCCCAAAAACAGGGCGGCAGATTGATTGATCTGCAAGCTCGGAGGAGCTCATTACCCACAACAAGCGTTAATTGCCGCTGTGCCCCCTCAGTTACCATGGTGCCAAGTCAGTTAATTGACAAAAGCTATAGGGAGAGTGTAGCAGAAGCCATGAAGGCCAGCAAGCTGCAGGCAGGACAGCAGCCAAGCCAACCGGCTAAGGTTTTATGGGTTTGTTTATTCACTGTCATTTTCTTTTTTGGAGACGAACCCCATCAGCGATGCCCATGGCCAGATCTGACTGGGTGGGAACCACCCCTCCTGGAACCCAGTAAAACATCGATGCCAGGGCAGGCTAGATCTACGAGGACCGCAGTTTGGCTAAGTCCCCAAGGTATTCTCTGTGGTGAGTGTAGACTCCCAGATGTCATCAGGGCACAAAAGGGCCACGTTCCTACATGGTGATACCCCAACAATGTGAAGCTACCATGAATGCAGAAAGACAATATTGAAGAACAACAATTACTGGTAAAGTAACTGCTTTTTCTTCTTTGGAAAAGAAGTGCATTTCTACTTGCGAAATAATAGCAAGCAGTATCCCACCCACATCAGAGGAGAGTTGATAAGGAGTTTCAGGCCACAACAGAACTGTAGCACCACCTTTGCAAACCAAGCATAGAAGTAGAATGCCAAGTCTAAGAAATAAAACTGAATACAAATATGGACAGAACTCCATGCTGACGCTTTGTAAATTTCTAGACGAGAAACAGAGGCATCTATTTATTTATTCTATTAAGGCTAGAGGTAGTTTTCTGACTAAAATATAACAATGCTCAATATCTCTCTTAATCCAATAGGAAAAAGTGTATTTTACTATACAGGTTCTCCCTTGCACTTTTTCCCCATAGGCAACAAATCTGTTAGATTTTTGGAAGGGCTTAGTCCTGTTCATGTAATAGAACAAGGCCTTTTTCCAATGTAAGTAGGATTCCTTGGGTGAGCATGGAATCAGAGGAAGAAATCAGGGTGCGGTGGGGCGGAATACACTGTAACAGATGAAAATTTAAAGCTATTTTAGGCCTAAGTAGGATTGAGATCTCAAAACATCTTGGTCTTTATGTATACAGGTGGAAAGTCATCAAGACAATAAGCTCACTAGCCCTCCTAACAAAGACAATAATTATTTTAAAGGCCCTTTTGATAAACAGGTATTCTTGGAAGAAATGAGACAGGGCTTATAGGGTGGACCAATCAATACTGAATCTCGGTTCAACACCCAGGCTAAAGAACATTCTCTGGTAGCAGAAAAAACCTGGACAGAGGTGAAAACGTAAACCATTTCCCTAACAAAACTGTGGCAAAAACTGATTTTCTGAAGGTGTATTTAGTTGCTACCATTAATCCTTGTGGCTTTTTATGCAAGAGAGATTCTAAAATTACTGGGACTCCTATGCATAATGGGGTTAACCCTTTACCTTTGACCCAACACATAACCCATGTCCAGTTTAGCCTGTACCATGTAACCCATAAAGTTCTTTGTGGATTGTAATCTAGGCAGATTTACTATGCAATTCGTTCCTGAAAACCACGTCTTAAGTCTAGACGTTGTAACTTGGAACCAGTTTTCCCAGAGGAACAATGTTATAAATGGGGGATTGGTTCCTTTTCCTTGCTTAATACACCTGCCTCCAGCTGGTAAGTCTGTTGTGGTGGGGGGCAGATCAACACCCCGCAGCAATGGAGGGACTGGGGTTAAGACAGGGGCTGGGGTAAGGGCTTTCCAGCTGGGGCAGGGTGCATGGGGAAGGAGTGGGCAGTTCCTGCTGCTGTGGGCTGTCGGTCCAGGAGCTGCTTGTCTGGTGGCTTCTCCGATGACTCTCGCCACTGCTCCCACCGCTGGTCTGGGAAGACATGGGAGGGGGCATATGCCTCCAGATCTGCACGGGGTGGGCAGGGCTGGAGCTGCACTAGGCTGTGCGCCGGGAAGGTGGTGGAAGGTGCTGGGAGTGGGGGCTATGCCCTCCTGCCACTCGCCCAGCTGAGGCAGGGCGGAGCTGCTACGTTGCCTATGGACAAGTGGTGCGTAATGACCGGAGCCACCCCGGCTTCCCTGTGCCTCCCAGATGAGTCACTGCTTTTTCTCACACAGGGCAGGGTGGGGTAGTGGCAGCAGTGGCAGGGCATGGAGGAGGCGTGCACCTGGATCGGGGTGAGGCAGGTGGTGGAGTGGGTGCTATCAGGAGGCTGCAGCCATGTAAAATTCAACATAGCCCCCGCTGCCTGCACAGAGTGCAGCCTGGTGCAGCCCTGACCCTGCCTGCCCCTTGTAGATCCAGGGGCATATGCCCCCCCCATGCCTTGCCGCCACTCGCTCAGCTGGGGCAGGTGGGGCTGGGAAGTGTGGGGAGGCTAGGGCAGTTCTGGCTGCTATGTGCTGCAGCAAAAAAGCCCCAGTTAGGCACGAGAGCGGCAAGAGACACATGGGTGAAAGCCTGCCGTGCCCCTGCTCCCCCAAAGTCCCCCCAGAACCCCTCCAGCAGCTGCGGAGCCCCCCGCTGATCCTCAGCACAGCCGGAGATAAGCAGGGCTCATGGTGGGAGGGCATTAACCCCTTAGTGAGTGGAGGAGGTGGTTGAGTGGAGTCTGGCTGGGTCTCACCCTGCCCAGGCCCCTACTTTGCCCAGCCCCCCAGGGAGCCACAGGACCGGAGCCGTGCGAACAGGCTGTGCAAACAGGCATGCTTGTCTGCTGACGCGCGAGTTAGCGTGGAGTTCATGCAGGAGGGTGCGCGGGAGGGCCTGAGACCCTGCCTGTGAACCCCCCAGGGTAGACAGTCCCAGCCATAACCAGCCTACCAGAGGCGTGACACGGATAGGCACACAGCACACCCCAAGGGTCCTCTCGGGCTCTGCGGCTCCCCCACTGGCACCTCAGAGACAGCCACCCAGACAGAGCCCATGGTTCCGGGCTCCATGCAGACGGAGCCCCTGGCTCTTGGCTGCAGGGGCTGCCTGTCCCTTTTTCGGGCTCTGGGGCCCAGGAGCATGGCCACCTCCCCTT
>NW_017728907.1:13237290-13257746 GCF_001723895.1 Crocodylus porosus
CCCACCACAACAGACTTACCAGCTGGAAGGAGCTGTGTCCAGCATTGTAAAGTCAAAACCCCATCGGAACCTCAAAACCCTGTCGTAATTTACAAGGTCGTAAGTGACGTTTGTCATAACTTGAACAGTCATAAGTCAAGGTCTACCTATAGTACTCTTTAGCTTCTCTATGAACCTAAGAGTCCAAGGGGAATTAGAAAAGTATACACCATGTAGGCCAACAAAACACCTGGATTCAGATTAAGAGTCCATTTTCTTGTTAAAAAAAAAGGAGGTCAAGATGATGAATTGGTAGACCTCTGGTTAGCATGTAAAGGCCACATCAGTGTTATCCATATAATGTGGACTCAGAGGAGCTCCTTTAAGGCAATACCATTTGCACAGATTTCCACCTAACCAAGGCACTACCAGTTTATGAGGATGGTCTTTATTGTAATAAATATACTTTCAGTCAAGACCCACCTGTCAATTTCCCTTAGATGGAATGAGACAATATTTCTAGCATTTTACTATTGATATTGAAAGATTTATAACTATCAGGGGAAAAAGTCAGTATGTTTCAGGAGCTTGCAGGGTCAATTCCTGGGAAGTCTTCAAGATGTTCCAGGCTCACATGAGTAAATACAGATGCACACTGCAGGCAAAAGTTTTGATGAACCCTAACCATGAAAAGAGAGACCAATAATATTGGAGGCATTTGTTCCACTTGAAGCCTTGAGCTGAGGAATTGGTGAAAAGACCAGTAAGGAATTCCCAAAAGTACCGTGCGTCATATGAGGGGGAAAGAGAGAAAGATGATACTTTATTTTCTTCTCCTCTTTAGAATCCTTGCAGATAAAAATGTTCTTCTTTTTCATTACACATGGAATGGAGAAAGGCTGAAAAATGACTCGAGGTTTTTTGAGCGAGTCTATGATTCCAAGATAACCACAATGATGAAGCAGTCAGTTTTGATGGAACCTGCAGCATCAGATGGGGCTAAGTAGGAGGCTCTGCCTTCTAAGTTTGCATCCATGTTGGCTGGGTTCAACCTCAAACCTAACAGAGGATAATGCCAATCCTGGGGCAGCAGAGAGATGCATGTCAGGTCTCTTGATAAAAGACCTTGGAAAAGAAGCAGACCCCAGAACTCCCAAAAGGGGAGAAAATGATCCAGATTAAAACTCAGAGGCCACATCCAGATGAGCACAGCCACGCAGTATATGGCGCTGCAGACACATCTGCAATGCCACATACTGCTTATTCAGATGGCTATCCGGGAGTCAAAAGAACCCACAGGAAAAAAAAAAGTGCACAGCAGGATCACTGCTGCTACATCCCAAGGAGGCCCCCAGGACCCCAGGTAGGGCTGCTGGGGACAGCCCAGTGCTGGCCCCAGCATCCCCTAACTCACCTGGGGTAACCCAGTCTGGTGCATGGCACAAGCGTTCCTGAGGGACAACTAGTGGCAGCACAAGGTGTGTCACCACTAGTTGTCCCCAGGGAATGAAATGTTCATGTACATCTGAATGCAGCCAGAGAAGTCAAATATACATGCAGGATGTGAGGCAATGCTTTGCATGATTGTGACAGTTAAAGGTGATGGTGAGGGGTATCCAGTTGTGTAGTGCAGTTATTGTAACGGAATGAGAATGGTGTAACTGTAAAGGTGTGGATTGAACTTTTGAGTGAACCATATCAATCACGTGAGAGTGTGAATGTGCAACAAACTGCCTCTCTTTGGAAAACTAGGCACTGAATGTATGTATCTGCCTCTGGTGACATGGTTGAGCAGGTGACATTTCTTTTGAAACTCTTACGAGTTTCAGGATTCAACAAACTCAAAGATAATCCAAGGCATACTGTCCAACAACTCTGGAGTAGACCAGGGCTGTCCAACTTTTAGGTGGGCAGCGGCCACAGGTCACACACTCCATGAGCCATACCAGTGCTAGCCAGATGCCCCATGGGCAGCATGTTTCACCAGCATTCCCCTTCACTGTTGCACCGTGCATGCAGGCTCCCAGCTTCACCCTCAGCTCCCCAGCTACAAGCTCCCCACACTGTACAGATTTCATAGACATTTGGGCTGGAAGGGACCTCGGAAGATCATTGAGTCCAGCCCCCCTGCCCAAAGGGCAGGAAGTCAGCTGGGGTCATAGGATCCCAGCAAGATAAACATCCAATTTGCTCTTGAAGGTGTTCAGTGTAGGTGCTTGAACCACTTCCGATGGCAGGCTATTTCAGACCTTGGGGGCTTGGACAGTAAAGACATTCTTCCTTATGTCCAGCCTGAAACGTCACAGGCTTCCCTGACACTACAGGCTGTGCCACACTATATTGTCTGTCCCTCTGGGGTGGGGACAAGAAGTGGAAGTGATAACAGGCAGGGAGGAGAAACTGGCAGATAGGTGTGAGCCTAGGGGCCACAAATTTTACCCTCATGCCTTGAACTGTACTATGAGTAACTTTAAGAAGCTAGCTATCATCAGATAAGTTAACTATAAAAGTCACAGTCATAAGAGTATTTTTATTCAGATCTCTGTGGCAGCAAAAAATGCACTGCTACGGTTTGGGAAATGCTCTTTTATATAGGCTGACTAACTGGAGCCATACTCCCACAAGCACAAGGGCATGATAACACCTCCCCAGTCCCTAGTGGAAATGATTTTGCTACATAGTTCCACAGCATGATACTGTGGCACCAAATGTCATAAGTGAGAACTCAGAGATGCTTGTAGAAGAAAAGCTCAATAACTCACAGTAGTACAAACGAATCCATGAGTGGATCCAGCAGTATTCTAGAAGCTGGGCCATTTCCAAGACTGTAGGCAATAATTATTAACTAGTGCTTTGGGCAGTGTCCTGCAGGTTTCTTTTTTGGACATTATAACTGAAATAGTTTCTCTCTCAGTTACATGGGACTAACTATTACAGCCATGTGGTTATAATTTGCAGGGTTTCCACAGATCTTTCCCCTCCCCCTTGCCATTCTCTCTCTTTGTTTTAAGTTTGTATCCTGTTTTTCAGTTTTCATGTTTAAAAATATGAAATGACCAAAGTCACTAAAAGTTTTGCCATCTAAACACTACTGAATTTTGAGGAGTTTTCACATAAAATCCCATACATTTAGTCCCAAACATTGGCCTAGGATCATTTGAAGCTTGGTCCAGGTTCAACAAAAGGTGAACAAAGCAATAGTGATGCTACATGAACATTTTATGAGTTACTAAATCACTTTAGCTAACAAGAGCTTATTAATGACTGGCAGTTGAAAAGGACCTAAAGCATTGTGTAGGGCCTGATGGATTATTAAAGTAACTAGTTGCCACGATTCTGAGCCCCCTACTGGAACGTATGATGAACAGGCTGCAGTGCTTGCTTAGATGTCCCATGACATCCCATACATGGAATAGTAAATTCTATATTAACAACTGCAAATAGGACACAAGGCTAGGATGAAAGTGTATTTTCATTTGCTCTTAAGTCTCATTTTCCTGAACAAGAACAGTATCTAAGGCACCAACACAAAAAGGCACCAACTCCACTGTTTGGGTGCCTGGGGAATTCAACCCAAATTTGAGGTTTGTAAAGAAACTCTAAACCAGGCCAATTTCAGGTCAGTTCGGCTTGCATTGCAACATTTTCACAAGCTTTTCTAAGCATCTCTTCTCTCTCCCATTAGAGGAAAAATATAACCCTCCTATGGAGGCTAAAATTGAGTAGACCCCTCTTGGATTGTAAAGTAGAAACAGGACTGGAAGGTAATATTAGATGCATTGATGCCTGGACAAATTCCACATAGGAATCTGGGCCTGGGAAACCATCATATTTAGATGGGGGGGGGTGTCACCTAAATATTTTTTAAAATGCAGAATTTTCTACCTTTTCTATAAATGGCATTCAGCAATTGAGCTAGGCTGAATTCAGAAAGACTAAAGTGGTTAAAACTTGGGCAACTGCAGGGCTGAAAATGTATCAGATGTATCATAAAATACTAATGCAACTTTTAAACTACCTCTCACCTCCCCAGTTTGATGGTGGTGTGGTACTGTTATACAATGTGTGCTGTCACCATGGCAACTTCATCGCACCTCAGCAGCTGCTGTAACTTCAACGTATCAACATGGAGAGCTGTGGGTTTTGGGTTTTTTTTTTATAAACAGTCTTTCCAAGTACAAAGCATTTTCAGATGAACCTCTGGGACTCTCTTTCAAAGGACTGTGGCTATTTGTCTAAAACAGCTTTCACTGTATTCTAGTGGAAACACTTTGACACTAAGTTCAAAAACATACTCTACTAAATCACACTTGTGTCCGGCAATCTTATACCCAAAGTGAAAACTGCATCATACTTTTGCGCTCATCCAACTTAAATGCAAGAACTGTGCATTTCTGGCACTATGTGCCTGCCTATACAGATAGTATATCCTTTTCCATTAGGAAAAAAAAAAGCTAGCAGCTACCAGACTAGAGTATTTACGTTCTTACTCATCCCTTTAACAGGATCCAAATTACAAAATTTAACTCCATTTCATGCAGCCCTAAAATGAAAGTTGAAATTCAAACCGTGGTTTTTCAAAATAAAGTCAGCGTCTGAGAGTCGTTCACTAGTAAAACGGCTTTCAGGGGAGGGAGGCTACTGGAGTCAGTAATTATGTTCTTTGCCGGCCAAATCCTGAAAACCCTAGTTATTTTCATGCCTTTGCTTTAGTGAGATTTTTATCTGAGCAAGGGCTAGGATCAGAGGAAGAACTTCAGGAGTTTTCCCTGCCATAAGGAACGATTGCTGTTTTTAAGTAGATGCAACACAGCTTCTTTCCTTCTTTCATCCCATTTGGGTACAGAACCAAAGTAAATAGAAGACAGTAGAGAAAGCTTGTGAGGGTGTTTTGTAAAATGCAGCCAGGATTTCTGTTATTTTAATATGGGGAGGAGAAAAAAAGTGTTACAAAATGTCTAGGAAAAGAAAAAAGGTTGTGCCGAGAAAGCACATAAGTATTTAAAGATGGGCAATGTGATTTACTGAAGAGGAAGAATATTAAAAGTGCATCAGAATCATTAGGGGAAAGAGATTTATTAACAAAATAGGAAAGAGAGAGGGCTCCCCCCAGTCTAGACTTCTCCCCCCCCGTTCCCAGCATAAGCATGGATCTCCGTTAGAAAGAAGTCTGCAATGGCAGCTGTTAGGAATGACCCTGGCCCTAACTGCACACATCACAACAGTCCTCCTTCACTGGAGGCCACTGACTCATTTGCAAGAGCATGATTGTAACCTCCATTTTTATCCTCTTGTCTGCAAGGAAAGCACAAGGAATGGCCATTTTTGTTTCTCTCTGTTAATAAGGTTCATCTACAAAGTCTCTCATATTATCCTTTGCTCCTCATCAGCCTTTGTTATGCTAATATTCTGACAGATAATTTAATGGTGCTTGCTGCTACTTGTAAAAATTACTGTGTATGACAAGCATCGAAACCTCCATATGGCTGTTTGTGATTCTTTTTTTCACTCCCACTGTGCCCTTCAAATATATATATGTCTCAAAGGTCTTGGCAAAAGGTGCAGAAAATGGCAGTAAAGCTGTTAATTTCAATGACAGTGAAAGAGTTAAAAATAGAAGAGCAGAGAATGTTCCACATTACAACTAACTCTGCCTTGCCTATTAGATTTCAGTCAGACACCACAACTTCTTTCAAATAACCCCAGTTTATTTTTGAAAAAAATTCCTTTCTTCAGACAGGATATGGGGGAGGAGTCAATGGGTGATGTTTTACACATGCACATCTGGATACAGTCCAATTATTCCCCTTATACATTCCTCCAGTTGTTTTCATTTTGCTCCATGCTTTGGCATTCATAAATTTGTGAGATTAATTGTGTGTGAGCGTCTGCAGTCTTGGATCTGGGCAGTGGTTTAGCAGCGACAGAGCTAGGAGTCAACATTAAAGAGAAATTCCAGTCCAGAAAACACAATTTACATTCACACTCATGTGGTGCTGTAAAGTCAGAAGCACCCATTATCCTCACTACATGTACCAAATTGGTAACATTAATTCAATGTCAACTAAATTTTATGAGCACAGTTAGGTTGAACCTGGTGAAAAGTTACCCAGCGTAAGTTTCAAGGGAAGGGTATTTTTGCTCTTTCTAGGCTTGTTTTTTTTTTTTTGTTCATCTTAGTAAACAATAATGAGAACAGGGAGAAATGTAATAAAAACATATAGGGCTACAAAGCTGGCATATTTGGCACCTTGAAAAATCCCTATAGTAGAGGTGTTCCCTGGTAGCACAAAGGTGATATACTGGTAACTACTCATTGCTGTTCCACCATCCTTTGCAGTCCACAGTGTATGGGGAATGGAAGGAGGTGTGTTTGGCCTTCTTGCTTATCACAGCTATTGAATAGCCCTTTGGGGCCACTGGCAATAAAGCTTAAGTTGTTCAGCCAAACCGGGAAAGCACAAGGGTGGCAAAATGCTTCATCTCCAGAGCTGACCAAAGCTTCCTTTTACTGATGTTTCATATTTTACATGCAACTTACTAATTAAAGCCACCTGTTTCCTTAGGCTTCGTACAATTTATTGTTTTGCAAAATCAGTTTAATGTTACACTTACGATCAGCACATAGTTACACATGATAACCACAGAACTGAGGCAATGCACTAAAAGGCATGAGGTCAAAAGCCAACAGTTGTTAACCACTTCACTTCAAGCTTTGAATATCAAGCACCATTCTGCAAACAGGCTCTGGTATCGCACCATCATGATGTAGCTGTTCTATGAGGACACAGCAGAGATGCACTCTGCCCAGCCCTAGCATAAATGGCAAGTTAGGCAGCAAAGAGTCCAATGCCAATATTTGAATTCTGTGTAGGTAACTACCCTTTACAAAGTATTCTTACAGATTGCAATGACTGCCTCTTTTCATAATACCCATGTAATACTGTAAATGTACAGTATGCACATGATATTTTAAAAATGGGGGAGCAAGGAGTAACCCATGATATTTAGGATGCCTAACATTTTCCATTATAAATCATTCTTCTGGCTTTTTTTTCCCCCCAAGTAGCTCTCACACCTCCACTAATCTCAGCAGACCTTGGATATCTGGTAAAAGCATCTCGGGCTATAAAGCTGCTTCTTCATCCAAAGAAATTCCATTTACGTTTCTCTCTCCCCATAATTTCCCAAATGAGATTTCCAGGATGCAGCACCTGAATCCACTGGTTCACCTCCCTTTTGGGATAAAAGCTTTTTCCTACTGCCAACCAATGTAGTTAATCCTGTAGCTCATACAGCAACAGTCTTTTGTTTCTGCCTTAAACAAGCAAGTTGCATAAGAAGCGTTTAAACAATTTCACTTAGGTTGCACAGTTAAGTACCTGAAAAAAGTCAAAAAATGCCAGACTTGTGGTTGCAAATCTTATTTCTGCACCACCCCCCTTTCTGAATTATGATATATTCTTTAATTACATGATCACGCACTGCTTTTTACAAAACTCCTGCCTCAGACTCACTGCACAGGATGGACACACAAGGAAGGAAGAATTAAGTTTGCACGCATTGTTGTAAATCTGCCATTTCCTAGCTGCTATACACTACACTGCAAATAAATATTCTTCTAATGGGATTTTTTTGGTTGCGTCACTTATGTAGAGTATATCTACAAAACATTGCTGTACATTACATTATTGCACCTCCTTAGAACAGCGATTCTCAAGCAAGGTGTTGTGACACCTTTCCAAAATTAGCACCGTTAGGTGTGCAAACTTACTTCACAAAATAAAACCAGATGATTTCAAATAGGAACCCACAGTGTAAAAAATATTCTGGCTTTCTGCTGTCTTTCCAAGTTCCTTGCAACAGAAGAATTGCTCTATTATTTTTTCATAGTAAAAAAAAAAAAAGAGTCAAAACATAGAGCTTGCATTTTCTGAAGTGTGCCTTGAGTCTAAAAAGGTTGAGAACCACACTGCCCTCAAATCTACAACCAGCTGCTGAAACCCCCTCATTTTATGGATTAACATTTACAAAAGGTCTCCATTTCATTCTACAAAGTCATGCCTGAAAAAATAGTGGCAGTGTATAAATCAAAATATGCTGTATGCTGATTGGCAAAACTATGTCTGATGTCACATCCTTTTCCTAACAATGAGTCGTCATCTTTGAGCCCCACGTAAGTATTTTTAAAAAATCATCTAAGAGAATGCCTACACTTTTATTTTGGATCATGCCTACAAGTCACTCTTAATCATCCTGAACTATGCAAGATACCTCTCCCAATCCATATTATTTTGCTGTTCTGAACATTCAAAAGGACAGAGACAGAGAAGTACCGGGCAAACTAATTCCAAAAAGAGTAATAATGAAGAACACAAAACTCTTTCCTAGAAATCACAAGCAGTATTTGTCTTTTTCTGTCCTTTTGCTTTCATGGGTAGGAGAGATGGGCTAAGAACAGACAAAGACAAAAAGCCTCAGGCTGAGTCAATTCATTCTTCACAGATTAGTCTAGGCTGCATATACTGAACTGATAAGCAAGTGACCAGACATTCACTTTTGATTCTGGAAATGTAGCCACATACCTGCAGTGGCTCTGGCCAGAAGCCAGGGGCTACTAGCTTACACCTTGCTACTTGGCTGAGGCAGACAGCTTGGGCCGAGGCTAGCCTGCCTACCCTGAGGAGGGGTTTGCAGGGGAGCTGCAAAGCATCCTGGAATGCTGGGGAACTGTAAGTTAACTTGAATCTGGAGGGGATCTGGGACAGAAGTTCAATAAACTGATTTAAGGTAAATCAGTTAAGTCTGATACTACATCCATTCAGGTTTATCTTAAACTAGTTTCAGCGATTTTGAAAGTGGTTTCTGTGCACTGAACTTTTGTTGTGTTACAGATTTGAACCAGTTTCCAATAATTTATAGTAGTTTGTGTGTAATTTCTGTCCCTAGCCAGGGAGTCCAGATGGGCCACTGGCAGACTTCCTGTCCCACTTGGGCAGAGGTTTGCTGCTGCAGGGGGAGATGTTGGCTCTTTCCCTGACTTTTTTCCCCCACCATGTGTGTCAAACACCATCTTAAACAATTTCCTGAGGCAAAAAAAAAAAAAGGAGGCAAGAGGGTTGACACTCTGAAATCTCCTCCCTGCTTCACTCCATTTTTGTCAGTCACTGTCCCTGCACTGTGCCACCACCTAGACGATGCCAAACCTGTCACTGCTGCTCTGCCCTCTCACCTGCTGGAACAAGAGCAGCTGCACAGAAAGTGCAGTGTGCAGGGAGGATGGACGGAGAAGTGCCCCCTTGGCTCAGTTCCAGTGGCCCCCTCACTCAACACCTGGGACTCATGCCCCTCTCACCCACCCATTGTTCTGCTACTGTCCTGTGCTTCCATCGTGCTTAGCTTAGAGAAGTACTAAGCACATGACAGTGATGGATGCAATAAAGAGGAGCTCTTGGCCTCAAGATCTGATACTCATGTAAGCTTCCAGCAATGTACAGAGGGCAATGTAGCAGGTTAGGGCTAAGAGGTGGGACTAAGTAGCAGTATAGATGCACACTTTTTTTCTAAATAATCTGTAGAAAAACAACATTTTTGGCTGAACTCCTCTGATGAAAGAAATACAACAAAAATATAAACACAAGTCAAGAAGTTATTCGATTTCCCATTATCATGTCATTGATACTTCCAATTTACATTTTTAAAAAGGTGAAACAGCAACCCTCATTTGTAACACAAACTAGAGGAAGCAAAGATCCTAATATAACTTTGAAGAAAACCATTAATAAATCCTGGTCCTCAAATTTCCATAGCCATCCTCTCTCTATTTGAAACATTTTTCACCTCTGAGGCTTCACACGGATCAATAGTCAAACCAACCAGAAACAGCAAATATTGCAGCATGCATTTGTCTACTTAGTAAGTGGCATTATACTCAAACTTGGTCCCCATTTTCTACACTACAGGCTGCTTTCTGGATAAACAGAAGTGTTGATCAATCAAGTGCAGTAGAGTTCTTCCCTAAAGAGCGATTGCAAAATGGCATTGTGGAATATCTACTCAACTTCAGCTATGCACCTTATTGGTCTTCAATGAGCTTTCAAATTCATACACATATAGAACTAAACATACAACTGTATTTCTACAAGAAAAACAGAATCTAGTTTAACTTTTTATTGTGTGTTGGCTCAGCAAAAACAAATGGGAGGGAAAAACAAAAAAACTAACTTTTCAAAAAAAGAGTACAAAGTTAGAACTGAAGGGCAGAACATGTGAAAGTAAGCACCACATTTCCCTGTATATATGTAATTTTCTCCTCAGTTTGCTTTCATGCTATATAGCCTACATGTTAGGTTGTGGGAGTTCTTAAACTTCTCCTTTAGCTTCAGAGAGACTTCTGAGGGAGCTATGACAGAGATGCCCCTTTAAGAATTCAAGTTTTTTAGTCAGCAGGCTAAAATTTCAGGTAAATTAGGTTTGGCATTTCTATTGAAAACAAGTATCAGAAGTATGTTCTGCACAGGTAAACTTCAGTTGTACTGCTCGTATTGAGATTCACCCTGGAATTTGTATGGTATAATAGAGTTTACAATGGCTCTTACCAGAGCTGGAAACCAGAGTGCAGCATATTTATGTATAGGGTTACCTTATAATAAAAGCGGTAATAAAGTAACAATAGATTTCTGTATCTAAAGCTGTGCCTTTGTGTCAATGTCAATACATATATCTAAATCTGTTAAGGTTCAAGAGTGTACACAACCATTAGTTTTTGGAAATTACTGGTGATGGCTAAGGTATAGAAAAAGCATATATCCCACCAACTGAAACCAACATCATTGACCTGCAGCATATGCTGCTCATTCTAACATAGTCAAACCATTTTGAATAGTAAGTAGCAAAATGAGGGGCACAGATATAGGGCTTCAGTTTCTCAGGGAGGATGTTTAATGATCTAATTTTTAAAAAAATCTTACAGTATTGTTTCTTATGTGCTCAAAGTAATTCAAAACAAATACCTTCAGATAGAATGATTGTGCAATGCATACTTTTAAATATCTGTGTCATATTGCAGAATGCTCTAAATTACAACCAGTTTAGCAAAAGGCCTAATCCATGATTAAGAGGATATTTACAAAACTCCAGCTTCCTTATCTATTAAGACGACCCTGGGGAGCATCCCAACACGCATGCTACAAACCTTTGGTTATTCTTCAAGATCCATCCAACGCCTTCACCAGAAATTAAGGGTAGGCAAGTGGGGCATCAGCCCTCAGTGTCAACTTACAAGGGATGTCAGAATGGCTCAGGGAGTCTGAGCTAAAGTAGCAGAAGCAGCAGTCAGGCTTCTTTTGTCCCCTCTACTGCAGCCTCATTTCTCACTGCCAAACTCACATAGGCTGGGAACCTACGTGAGCGGTCAGACCTGGCTGATTGCTCTTCCCAGCAGATGTCCAGATAATTTAGGTCACCCATGATGACCACGTCCGTTGACCTAATTCCCTCTGCGAGCTGACCTGAGATCTTCCTCAGGTCTTCCTACCAGTGGAACTAGGTCTCCCTGATGAAGGGTACAGTGGTACCTAAAAGTTTTTGTACATCCCTTTCCAAATATACAGTTGGTCTAATAAAAGGTATTACCCACAAAAATCATCGCCTCTTATATTTTTCTAACATAAGATATTTAGTGGTGTTTAATCAGTTAACTTTTGGTCCTCTGCAACAGATCCTAAATTCTGAATCCAGTTAACCAAGCTCTATGCTTTTTGGAATTCAATAGCCTTGCTTGGAGCAGGTTGATCTACAAAATGCTCAAATTATATTTCATTTACCATAAAGTTATATTTCTGATAGCCTTTGACAATGATTCTGTTTTAGGCACCACAATTCAGGAATCCTTTGAATTCATTTTGGTTTTTGCAGAGACATTCTAATTCAGCCTGATAGCTTAATGCCTAGGATCGTAGGAAAATAAGGCTGAAAAAGGGACCTCAAAAGGTCATATATTCTAGGCCCCTGCTCAAGGCAAGATCATTCCTGACTGAATCATCCCAGCCATGTGTCTGGCAAACCTGCTCTTGAAAATTTGCAAGGATGGAAATCTTACTTCTCTAGAAAGCCTGGTTCAATGTTTGACCACCCTCAGAATCAGGAAGTTCCTCCCAATCTCCAACCTAAATTCCCTCTGCTGGTGCTTGTACTCCTGTTCCCTACAGCCACAGAGAAAAGCCCATCTCCATTCTCTCTTTAACCACCCTTCAGGTATTTCAAGACTGGTATCAAATCCACCCTCAGTTCTCTCTCATCCAGACTAAACAGCCCTAGCTTTTCCTGCCTTTCCTCATAAGTCTATTTTCAAATGACACTCTTGTTAATACAACCCAATATGATGTTGGCTTTTCATTTTTTGATTTATTCTATTATTTTGCAACAAAAGCAGTGTTAGCTCCTATTCAGCTTATGGTCTCTACTGAAACCCCCCTGGCTCTTCTCAGCATAACTGTAGCCTAGCCAATCCATTCCCCAATCTGTATCTGTACATGCAGTTACTTGGTCCCAAGTGCAGGACTTTGCACCTGTCCTTGTTGAATCTCACCTGATTGATTATGGACCATTTTCAGTCTGTCCTGGAATTCTAGATCATTCTGCATCATAGTCCTGCTCTCCAGAGCATCTGCAACTCCATCCAACATGGTGTCATTCACAAATTTGCTAAGCGTGCACCAAATCATTACTGGACCAAGGCAAGAACCCTGGGAAACACCATTTGACACTTCCACCCAACTAGACATTGAGCCATTGATAACTACTCTCTGAGCACAAGGATCCAACCAGTTGCGTATCCACCTTACAGTACTTCCGTCTAGTTTGTAATTCCTTAGCTTGTGAATAAGAAAGCCATGACAGATGTGCTAAAAGCCATGCTAAGGTCAAGGTATATCACATCCACAGTTCTCCGCACATCCACAGACCCTGTCACCTTTTCATAGAAGAAAATAAAGTTTGTCACGCATGAGTTACATTTGGTGAGTCCATGCTGGCTGTTCCTGATCGCCTCCTCCTCTAGGTGCTTCACACTGGATTCTTGGAGGACCTGCTCCACAATCTTTCCAGGTACTGAGGTAAGATTGACTGGTCTCTAAGTCCCCAAGTCCTCCTCCTTCCTCTAAGATTAGCTCTACAATTTGCCCTTTTCCAATCATCAGGGACCTCACCCAACCTACATAAAGTTCTCAAAGAGGATAGCTAATGGCCCTAAAATTATCTTAGTTGATTCCTTTAATATCTTAAAGTACATCCCATCCAGCCTTGCTAACCTGAAAACATCTAGTTTCTCTAAGTAATCCCTAACTTGTTCTGCCACAACTCTAAGCTGTCTGACTGTGTGGCAGGGCACCTTTGGTGCCTGACACTTTAAGGGCTAGAACAGACAGCAGAGCAGCCTGCAGGTAGCTGCACTCTCAGTCAGGAGTCAAATGGCCAGCAGTAGGCTGTCTGATGGGGAAGAGGGCCCAGCTGCTAGAGATAAGAGCAAGCCCTGAGCAGGGGAGCCAGCAGTTTGCTGCAAGCAACTGGAGGGAGAACATTGCCTGATTGGAGCTTATGCTCACGTAACATCTTGGAGATACAGGCAAGAACTATGGGGATGGTGGAGGTTCCTGGGGCATAACCTAAAATTACACCCTGCTAAGGTAAGATGGTATGGTGGAGATGCCTGTGGCAAGGTGGTCCCCAGGAAATGCTACACCAGTTACCTCCCTAGTGAAAGGAGAGTATGGTGCACCTTATAGCCTCAGCCCCCACAACCCCTGGTGGATAACCTGGAAGTAGGGACAGGAAGGATCCATGCACATCTATGGACGCCCAAGTCCCATGTGATGTAAGATCCTGTAGGCCTCGGTGAAGGGGCAGAATAGGGGCCCCAGTGAAGGGGTGGAATACAGGATACTTAGGGCATGCAGAATAGGGTTTGCAAGGACAGCCTGAAGGGCTGTGCATGATGGTGCAGAGTAGGGTCCGCGTAGGTGGGCTTGAAGGACTGCACAAGGGCAGTAGAGTAGGGTGTGTGTGACCTGAAGGACTGTGCACCAGCCAGCCCCAGTAGTAAGATAACATAAGTGGAGGCTCCAGTGAGAGGGTGTAAGTGGAGGCCCAGGGATGTACAAGGACACCTGAGGCCAAGCTGGTACTTTGGATACCATCTGCAAGTCACAGGACACAGTATAAGGGAAGGTTCAGAGCTGTGTATAATGCCCTTGGCATCAGGACATATAATGGGCAGCCTCCTGCATTATTACATCCTCTTTTATATCCTCTCCTGGATTCCATTTCCCCTCACACTTGCCTCCCAGGGGTTCCTGCTTACCAGTTCCCTGAGTTTGCTAAAAATCTCTGTTTTTCCGGAAGTCCAATGTTTTTATTCTGGGTGCTCTTCTTCCTTCCTCCCTTTAGGATCCTGAACTCTATTATTTTGTGGTTACTGTCACCAAAGTTACCTTCCACCTTCACCTTCTCAACCAATTCCTCCCTATCTCTGAGCAGCAAGTCAAGAATAGCTCTTCCCATAGTCAGTCTATCTGCCCTCTGTATTAAAAAAGTTATCCCTCAGTACACTCCAAGAAGGTTCTGGACTCATAGTTTCATAGATGTTAGGGGCTGGAAGGGACCTTAAAGATCTCTTGTGTATTTCTGTTTCCCTTCCAGAAAATGCCTTGATAATTAAAATCCTCATGAGAGCCAGGTCCTGTGATTTAAAGTTTCCATCAACTGTTTCATGGCCCACTTCCCCCTCTCTCCCCCACAGCTGCTCTCCTGTCTGACCTATACCCAGAAGCTTTCAAAAGGCCTACCTTCCATTTTGTATTGTACCTCAAAATGTATATAGATCTCTTTACATAGATGGCAACACCTCCTCCTTTTTCCCCTTGTCTATCCTTCCTGAACAAGCTATACTCATCCATGACTGTACTCCAGTCATGTGAACTATCCCACCATATCTCTGTAATCCCAATTACATCATAATGTACCAATTTCTTCCTGTTTATTCCTCATGTTTCTCTCATTAGTATATAAACACTTCATATATCTAATTAATAGTCCTTATCTTCTCCCTGAGAACGTTGCTGAGGCTTTCGTTATTGCTTCCCCTTACTTCATTTTTGTTTATAGATTTTAGAAAACGGTTTAAGACCTCACATGTCCAGTTGGCAACTATACATATTTCGTTTTTTTAATACCTCATAGAAGTCATGTGAAATACAGCTGAGATTCTACGACTGTAGACTCCAGAGAGTTAGTCACTGGAACAAAATAAGAATTGGAAGCTCTTTGTGTCTTTTGCTACCCATTATGTTTTCCCCTGAAATCAGGCATTTGCTTGTTACGGTCATAGTAACAAGTTACAAGTTCATTTGTTCAAGACAGCAGGCCAAAAGGGTAAGAACACTGGTGGAAAAGAAAAGGCGTCAATGTGCCACAACACCTATCACCATGAAAAATGACCTGATGAAGAATGCCTTGCCCTTGAAAGCTTCCCAGCCATCCAGTTAATCCAATAAAAAATATCACTGTTGCTTGCTTCTCTCATTATTCATGGACCAGTATGGCTACAATATTACTCTAACACAGGGGTGGGCACAATACAGCCTGTGGTCCAGATCTGGCCCACCAGGGGATTTTGGCCAAACCACGGCAGATCCCTCGACCCTGCCCGGCCCAGGCATGGGGGGGCAGCTTGGGCTGTGGCATGTATGGCTGGTCCCTCCACCCCCAGTGCACAGCCGGGCTGGGGCAGTTTGGCAGGGGGACCGACTTCCTGGCAATTCTCGTGGTGGCGGCTCCTGGCTGCTACCAGTACCAGACCCAGCTCCACTGCCTGGGTAACCAGGCCCATCTACCTCGCAGCCAGCATTGGGGGTGGGACACTGGATGCACAGCTGAGTAGATAGGATGGGGCCGCAGGTGGACAGGGAGCAGTGTCCAGGAGCAGGACAGGAAGGCAGGCAAGACTAGAATCATGGGGCTGTGACAATGCAGGGCTGGGGCCCAGTGCAGAGGCATAATCTGCTACCTACACATCCTTGCCATGGGTGCCAGTTGCACAGGCATTGGTGTGTGGAGAGCAGATCACAGCTCTGCACTAGGCCCCAGGCCCTGGGCCTGTGCTGTCACCACCCCAAGGTCCCTGACCCACCTGCCCACTCCTGCACGCAGCTCCCCACCTGCCCATGGCTCCATCCTGTCCATCTAGCTATGTACCCTTTCCACACAGCTCTCAGCTGGTCCCCATTGGAGACTCCAAGACCAGATGGTGGTGGCAGCAGTGTGGGGCCAGGACTCAGGGCAGAACTGCAGTTGGCTCCCTGTAGGCCCCTGCGCACAGAACTGGTGCCTGTCACAGGGGCATGCAGGGAACAGATCACAGCTCTGCCCTGGGCAACAGGCCTGGGCCTTGTCCTCATGCTATCACAGCTCCGCAATCCCAGCCATGACCCTGCTCACCCAACCCACTACCAGATACCGCTCCCTGCCCACCCACAGCCCCATCCCACCCACGTGGCCATGCACAGAGCAGAACTGCTTAAGGAGTTTTGATGAGCTGTTGGGGTGGGGTTGCTGACCTGGCCTGTGACAACTTACCAAAACTCCCTAAGTGGCCCTCGGGCCAAATAATTGCCCACCCACCCCTGCTCTAACACTTTCAATATCATGATTATCAGTTACGGCTCAATATATATGAGGTGACAGAGGATGTAGAAAAATACAGAGGAGCAAGAGCTAAGCCTAATACTAGTACACAGAAGTGTCTTGGGATAGATATGGAGCTAGCAAAAAGGAAAGCAGTTCAATAGGTAGAAACAGAGCTATCATAAAAAAGAAGCCAGGGGCACCATGATAAAACTCAAGACATTATACTGAGCAATAGCACGTTCACAATATCAGAGGCTTCACTACAGGCAATGAACTGGGGAGAGCATTCTTTAATAAGTCTATGTCACATGGTTTTTTAATACTTTAGGCTCCAAAACCAGCTTGAACTTCTGACTTCCTGGTTCCTGCAGAGGTTTATTTTGTAGTATGCATTTAGAAACATTCTTTTCTTAAATTAATAAAATACAAAGTTCTCATCCAAAAGGAGTTTGCAATTAGATTTTGGCATCAACTGCACATTATTAATTTTCTTTTAATATTGCAGAAATATGATGAGGTTGCCATAAAGACTTTCTCCATATGTAAAGAGATTCCATTTTGGTGAACAAAAAAGATACATGGTTTCCACAAGCTCTTTCCTCTGTAAGTGTCTTTTGCAAGCCATGGATTAACAAGATCACAGTCTATAGCAAAATTGCTATAGGCTAATGAGTTTTTGCTATATAATCAGCTAAATCCAGAAAAGCAAAATGACAGAAGGAAAGAATCAAAACCAGATCTCCAACACAACACTACAAAGTATCACTACTAGACACAACATCAATTGACACTTTTTAAGAAAGAGAAAATCCTGTCTAAAGTATGTTTAAATAGTAAAAAAACCAAAACAACTCCCTTCCCCCACAACCCCCCCCTCCCCCAAAAGCACTGAATTTAATTCTGGAGGCTGCCTCAGAAACCCTAGAGAGCAAATTCCTGAAAAGGTAGATGTGACCACCCAAAAATGCTTTACATCATAAGACTTAAAAGCAGATGAAATTGCAGCTGGAAACTGGACCTGATTTACCAAAATCAAATAGTCTCTCTGTTGACATAAACAGGTATAAAATCCAGTGTTACAGAAACTGTCTCAAATTCACAGATTCTGTTACAAAGGTACAGTCTATGGCCATGTCTGCAAAACCCTATTTTCTTAAGGAGCACTAAAACTGTATGAGCAGGAAATGCATCGCTAGCATCCACATCTTATGAACATTACCAATTTTGCATGCCCAAGTTACACTACTAAGGAGATCATAAAGTGAATGTAGAAGACAAGTTAGAAATGCTACAATTACACACAGAATATGACATATTAGTTGATCTATTAAATAGATTACATGAGGTCCACCTTTCATCACATACGGTAATGTTAGACACAATGCAGTAGCCTAAGTGTCCTTTTCATATCTGCTTTATTATTTATTGCTATTTGTTTTGCTCTTGCACCAAGAGGTTTCAATTAAGACTACACTGCAAGGAGCAATTACTACCTCAGAGAGGTAAATAGGGAAAACAAGAATCTGAAGGTGAAAGGACCTGCTGATGTCCTGCTGAAGATAAGTGAGGCAGCTGAGGCCAGTATCCTGATCTCCTGGCTCCCATTCCTGTGCCTTCTCTACTAGGCCAGGGCACCAGTCTTCAGCATAATATGATAAACCAGTGCGTGACAGGCCCACACTCACCACATCATTGCTGGCCTGCTCTGCTTGCCTCAGCGTGTTGCACCAGGGTCCACTAGCCCGCCATAACTTGGTGTTATTTGAGGTTCCACTGGAGGATGTTGTTCAGTGTCTTCCAAACCCTGGGCGCCTCAGCTGGTGTTTCTTCTGTGGGGCTCCTTACATCCCCATTACCCCACCCCTTTCCACTCAGATGTCTGGCTTGGGTCTCAGTAGAATCTGGATGTGCTGCAGGACACCATCTGCTCCTCCTGGGCAGTCCACCTCCACCCTCTTTACCCAGCTGGTGGTACCAGTGTCTCCAATCAGAAAAGTAACAACTTATCCTTCTTTGTTGGCGCCCTCTACCCTACCTGTGGAGTATACTGTGCATCTGTTGCAGAACTTCTGTGTTGGGGTGGTGACCCCAAGAACACTGGGCTCTGGATTGGCTGGCTTTTTGCCCTGCCTGATAGCACCCTATGGGGTGATTTCCCATGCTCTTGCTTCTCCTACAGGCCTGGAGTTGCCCACTCTTGGGTCTCAGGGCCTGAAGACATGATGGCATGGTGAGTTCTGTAGCCTGGCTCCCTATGCAATCTGGCTGGGGTTGGGAACTCAGCCCAGTCATGCTGAGTTCCTTTCTGCAGCCCCATGGTCCTGCAAAAATGCTGAAGCAGGGTGAAAATAGCCTCAGTTTCGACATAACAAAAGAGTGAAGCTGTTTCAACTCAAAATTATATTAGATACAAAACACTGTTCTGTCCAGACCTCTAAACTGAAGTTGGAATGGAATAGTGCCGTTTCGCACAGCCCTAATGATTAACCAGTTAACTGAGTTTCAAATAGCAACCTAGCCATTTGTTTAAACAACTCATTGCACAGCAAAATGGGAAACAAGTCACAAAATTATGAGAAGTTCCAGAGGGCAAGTAGCTCTGAGCTGCTCACCAGGGCAGCTTTTTATACTGCTGAGGCCAGCACAGGTGCTGGACTCAGCCTCTAGCTCTCCCTGGCTAAATATCCAGGAAGAGCTGGGTAGGGTCAGTTTGCCCCAAGTGGCACAATTTGATCCACGCCAAAGTGCATGTTCAGGCACACATGCTGAGGCACAAATCCCTGGCACAAATTTGTGCTGCTGCTAGTACACACGCCTGCATGTGTGGATGCACCCTCTGAGTTTTTACTCACTTTTTGGAGCAATTCTTTGCTTGCAAAGAACTCAGAAAGACCACAGAAAGTCAAAATAGTTTTAACTCTATGAATTCCACGTGAAAACTTTCAGTTTATTTTATTTTGTTAATCATGTTTGGACACCTAACACTGCTAACATTGCATGGCACCCTTGAAAGACTCTCAAGGGACCTCAGGGTGCCACAGCATCCTGGTCAAGAATCACTGTGATGTACCAACCCTGACCAAAAATCAAATGCATCAATGTGGCAAAAGCATTAACAGCAGTTTGATTTACATTCATTATTGTGGGAGCTGAATAACCTATTAGATCAAACATGTAAGTGGCTATGGCAATGCACTTTCAAGGGGTCATACACTGTCCCTTTCTTTATCATTTAACTACTACTTTTATCCTGTACATTTTTATCACACTTAATATGTTACCATCATTACAACTCTAGAAATCACTATAAAACATTAAATAATAAAATGCTGCTGTTGTAATGAACTGGTATTAAGATCAATCACAGGAGGAAAATAGCCAAATGATGCAGAGGATTACACAAGCTTACTCTATCATTATACAATGACTTTGTCACCATTTTCTGAATGAAAAAGGTAATACGAAAGCCCTTATGGACGCTGGAATGATTGCACAATCCCCAAAATGCAAATATTGTTTCCCAAATGGTAGTAAATAAGAAGCTTCAGATAAATAAAGCCTGGTGAATCTTTCAAAATGAAAGGAACTCCCTCATTTTCCTGAGCAGGGACCGGATCAGCCCCCCCACTGGGACCCCTTCAGGCCCCAGGGGAGGCGCACCCAGGCCTAGGGTCAGTGAGGATCTAGTCAGGGAACTTCTGGAGGGACTGGACGTATTTAAATCAGCTGGTCCAGACAATCTCCACCCCAGAGTGCCGAGGGAATTAGCTGAGGTCATTGCAGGAGCCCTGGCA
>NW_017728907.1:13258333-13269395 GCF_001723895.1 Crocodylus porosus
CCAGCAGGCACTGGGGGAGTCTCTGTTCCCCCAAGCACTACTAGGAGTGACTAGAAATAACGGCCACAAGCTGGCAGAGGGTAGATTTAGACTAGACTTCAGGAGGTGCTGCTTCACTGTCAGGGCGGCTAGGGTCTGGAACCAACTTCCAAGTGAAGTGGTGCTGGCTCCTACCCTGGAGGTCTTTAAGAGGAGGCTAGCGGCTAGACAAACACCTTGCTGGGGTCATTTGATCTTTCCTGCCATGGCAGGGGGTTGAACTTGAAGATCTGCTCAGGTCCCTTCCAACCCTACCAACTATGAAACTATGAACTCACATAATGTTACAGATTAAAAAGGCCGTGTTCTTAGAGCTTTCTAGTAGCATTGGCAGAAGTCCTCAGTCAACACCTCCAAATTGTCTAGACATGAAGTTTCAAAACACTAGCTTGAATTATGAATAAAAATGAAAAAGAGTACCAAAATATTTCTTAATAGGTGATAAATACATGATCAGATACCTAAAAATATCCAAGTAATTAAAGTTTTCCACATGCACATATTTGCTCCTAGCCAGAGAGAAATATATATTTCTGGCTAAGAGCAAACAGAAAACATTTTAGACCAGAAGATAACACTGATTTTATCCAATTTGGAAAATATCAACATATTTTTTCTCCCTAAAACGTTAAAGTTTCCCTATAGAAAATGTCCAGCAAATATCCAAGGTTTTACAAAATAAAACACTGAACATATGCTATTAGTAGTAGAAGTTAATATTGATATTATTGCAGTTTCCTTACTCTGAATACAGGCCCATTGTATTGGGTGTTGTAGAAATACAGAAAAGCTTAACATTTTGAAAGGTGAGCAGAAACATAATCATGTCTTCAGCTCACTAATTAAGTCAAATGCACTTTTGTATATGCCCATTAGTGCCACTACATAGTTACTTTTTCAGTACCTGGGTTATTATTTAGTTTTGATTGCACCAATCCCAAGCAATAGCACTACATGCTATCTATGGTGACCTAACTGGACAGAGAGTGTCTGTGTATTTAAAAAAAGAACAGAATTTTAAAATCAGAATTACCCTGTCTTCCGTGTTTTTACTTCCATCGTTGCAATACAATTAAACATAACACAAATTCCTTTCAAACAGAATTTGAGTAGAAATCTTGATCTTTAATTTTAAGTGCTAGAAAAAGTAGGCAGGAACTTAGAATTCTATTCCATCAGCTATATTTAAATAATTTCCCCTTCTGCTCTGGACACAAATTCTATGGCCATGTATTTGAAATCTGTCAAATTGGCTAAGTAACAGAAAATCTCAATAGCTTTGAGTTATTTTTCAGTTTTGCTCTGTGTGCTTCCAGTTCTTTGTTGTTAATTAGATCAAGCAATATTTCCACTAAGATTATGACAGTAGTGTCATCAGCATGCAATTTGTCCAGGCTTTCTAAAACCTCCTATATTGCTTTTAGTACCTCCCTGTGAAGTTCTTTGTTTCAAAATTATACTGTATGATTTGATCATAGTCTCTCTCATGTTCACTACAAATTTTGATATCTTTATGGTAGTTGCATGCAAATATTGAAAGTCTCTCTGAGACATCCAGCAACTACAGCTGGGAAGCTGTTGCATCAATCCTCCTAATCTAAATCAATGTACCAGAAGACTAATAGTAACTGCAGAAAAGTTTTGAAATGCCCAGTGTGCTTTGGGACCATATTGCTACTTTTTCAGAGAGATTTATAATCACAGAATAGAATCATCAAGTCCGGTCTCCTGCCATGGGGAGGAGCTCACACGAGCTCAATGAGGTGCTTGTCAAGCCTCCTCCTGAACACCTCCAAGAATGGTGACTGCACCACCCCTGCTGGGAGTGTGTTCCAGATTCTAAATACCCTTACAGAAACAAAGTTTTTCCTAATGTCCAACCTAAATCTTTCCTCAGTTAGCTTGTGCGCATTGTTTCCTCATCCTCCCTGGAGGTGCCTTTCTAAAGAATTGTTCCCCTAGATCTTGGTGTTCACCCTTGACATATTTGTGGGTGGCTATCAAGTCACCTCTCAGCCGTCTCTTGCTCAGACTGAACGTAGTTCCCAGAGTCTCTCCTCATACGGCCTATCCTCCAGGCCCCTGATCAACTGGATGACCCTTCTCTGTACCCTTTAGAGTTTATCCACATCCTTCCTGAAGAACAGTGCCTGGAACTGGACACCATATTCCAGCTGTGGCCACACCAACTTCAAACAGAGGGGGAGGAGCACCTCTCTGGATCTGTTCAAAACACTTTGGCCAGAGTCCTATTTGACCTGCTGGCGACTTCATTGCACTGCTGGCTCACATTCATCTTCTGGTTGATTGTCACCCCGAGGTCCCTTTCAGATACAGTGCCAGCCAGTGGACCACCACCCATTGTACAGATATGGTGAAGGTCCTACCTAGATGAAGGACCTGGCACTTGTCCCTACTGAACCTCATCTGAGAGCATTCAGCCCATAGGACCAGTCTATTGAGGTCATCTTGGATCCTTACCCTATCCTCAGATGTGCCCACATTTCCACACAGCTTGGTGTTCCCACAGCTTGGTGTCTGCAAACTTAATCATTGCACTTTCCATCCCCCCATCCAAGTCATTGATAAAGATGTTGAAGAGCACGGGCCCAAGCACCGATCCCTGGGGGACACCACTGAAGACAGCCCTCCAAGATTGAGGCCATCCCATTGATTACAACTCTTTGGGATTGACCTCTGAGCCAACTGCCAACCTACCTCACTGTAGACTGGTCTAGGTCAGTGCCCTCCAGCTTAATTGACAGGAGCTCATGGGAAACAGTATCAAATGCCTTGCTAAAGTTTAGGTAAATGATGTCAACTTCATGCCCCTTGTCCAGCTGATTAGTTACCTGGTCATAAAAGGACACCAGATTTGTTAGGCATGACCTGCCCTCAACAAATCCATGCTGGTTGCTTCTTAATACCCTACCAGTTACAAGTTTGTGGTTGATGGCTTCCTTGACAATTTTTTTCAAAGATTTTTCCCAGGACTGAGGTTAAACTGGCAGGTCTGTAGTTTGCAGGATCATCTCTTCCCTTTTTTAAAGATGGGTACCATGTTAACCTTCTTCCAGTTGATCAGGATCACTCCCAAGTTCCATGACTCTACAAACAGCTTTGCTAGAAGCTCTGCTATGAGCTCAGCCAGTTCTTTCAGGATTCTTGGATGCTGGTCACCTGGCCCAGCAGACCTGAACATGTTTAGATGATCTAAGGGTACCCTCATCTGTTCAGGACTGATTTTATGTGGACTGTTGTCTTCCCCATAATTGCTGGGCCTCTGGACAGGTGAACAGCTCCCACCTGATATCAGGAACACTGATGTGAAGTAAGCATTTAGGAGCTCTGCCTTTTCATGGGAATCAACTGTGGGCTCCCCCCTGCCCCCGAATTCAGTAGGGGTCCCACAGTGGAGCTTGATTTTTTCTTGTTCCCTATGTAACTATAGAAGGACTTTTTGTTATTATTTATTTCAGATGCCAGCTTGATTTGACTATGCAAAGAAAATTACGAGTTTTGGGCTAAGTACAGACAGTCAAAAAGTCCAAGGAAGAATCCATTCAATCTTTGCAGCCTAGTTGAAGCTACATAGACTGAATTGATAAGTGAGTGAACACACATTCACTTTTGATTCCAGAAATACAGCTGCATACCTGCAGTGGCTCAGGCCAGAAGCCAGGGGGGCACTAAAGCATGCCTCCCTGGGTAAGGCTAGCTTACCCATCCTGCAAGGGGAGGTTTGCAGGGGAGGTACAAAGCTGGGACTGTAATCTGGAGGGGAATCTGAGACAGAAGTTCAATAAACCAATTTAACCTAAAATCATTTAAGTCTGATACTACATCTATCCAGGTTTATCATAAACCTGTTTCAGTAATTTTGAAAGTGGTTTACGTGCACTGAACTTCTGTCATATTGCAGATTTGAACTGGTTTCCAACCACTTATAGTGCTTTGTGTGTCATTTCTGTCCCTAGCCTTGGAGAATCAAGGTCATGGAAGTTCTCTTTTACTTACCTGCAATTGTCTGAGCAAAAGCAGGGTTCCTTGTCATGCTGGTTTTTAATTGGCAAATTCAACAGCTTGAACACAATGGATAAAGTTAGCCTTTCAAGTCAGTGTTTACATGCACCCAATTATCCCCCCCCGACGGGTTAAAATATGCCATCTTCCCATATTATCTTGCAGCAGGAATTCTACTGAAAACTAGATATTCCTTGCAGTAGCACTCTACAGATGAGAAAAAAGAACTTCCCTGCCTCAAAGATTATTAGGCCATGTCTATATGGGAAATTGTGCTAGGCAGTGGCACCCTCAAGCATGCCGCTCTGTTCTGCTCCTGAAACCTGAAGCAGTATAACTGCACTTCCATGGTGCTGCAGGAAGCTACACAGAACTGCTGAGTGACACAGCCAATTAGCCAAGCCTCATGCCAATTAGCTACAGTGACTCTAATTTAGGAAGCAGCCCAGAAGGTGCAGTGTGGCATACTTCTGGGCTCTGCTTTTTCACACAATAAGTTAATAGTATAGACACAAACTATAACATTTTTCTTAAGCCCAGCTTAACAACTAAACATATGGAGGTTTACATACAAGATTCATCTCAACTTTAAAGGCTCCTGGCAGACATTACACTTAAGACATGATTAACCAGTTAACTGAGTCTTAAATAGCAACTGAGCCATTTGTTTAGGCAACTCATGTCACAACAAAATGGGAAACAAGTCACAAAATTTGTCCACAAAATACACATAATCATTTTACATATGGCCGATTTCCATCCTGAATGTGTGGCAAAGACCCCACCATGTAGCCTGATGCCTGCTGCATGGTGGAGTTTGGTTGGCAGTTCCCCCCATGACAGCAGGCTGACAGCCATGTGATGCAGGGGCTGTGCCCTACATGGGGCTGGCTGTACCTTGCTGTGTTCAGGGTGCCACGGCAGAGGAATTCATCAGTTGGCAGTTGGACCAAGAGTGCTGGGTCACAGGAATTCCAGGTTCTCTCTGCACTGGCAAGTAGTAATGGCACATTTGGGATATGATCCATGTTTGGAGAACAGATCCTACCGCATCATTAAATGATTGGTGTCACTGCTACAGAATGCTATGGTTATAGTAACAGATGCCGATCACAGAATGCTAAGGTTACCATATCAATCCAATCCACAACGATTTGCAAATGGATATTTCGGCATATTCTATGGCATGTCTAATTCTGAAAGAATCCTTTATAAAAGGATCTTACTAAATACCCATTTCTTGTTAAATATAAGAAATATACAGTTTTTTATGTTAAACCCTTGTGCTGTTCATTTAACAGTTTGTCTCTTTCTTTCCTACCAGTAGAAAATATAATACAGGAAAAGAGTTAAATGAAAAACAGATTTTCTTTCTGTAGTGAAATGCATGTGGCTTCCATTTTCCTTCATGCAATGTGTCACAGACAGTCATCTGAGAAATCTCTCCCACAAATCTAGATTCAAAGTTAAATGCAGTTTCAGAATATTGTCAGTACAGGAATAAGGTGAGAACTTTTTCTGTATGAAAATGCTGCCTGCAACACTTGTGTGCTGTACCTGGTTAAGGTAAAGCCTTTATAAAAATAGAGTCAGACCTGACTAATAAATCCATAATCTTGTGGCTATTCAAATTAGTATAAATGTTAATAGATCTTGTACATATACATAGAGAAAACTACTAAAATGTGCAAAACACAGCAAAGTGAATGTATAAATTAGTAAAACTTTTAAAAATTCAATTCATATGTAAAATAAGGACTCCCCACCCCCTCCCAAGTAGCTCACATAACTACATTCATCCCTGCCAGCAAATGTGATTAGGTAACATTACCTCAAGGTTCATATACTCAGGTTTTTGTCAGATCAAAAATAGAATACGCATCCTGACGAATCATTTTGAAATTATTTATCTCCATTGGGAAAAAAGGATGCATTCTTACCTGGAGTTAGCTAAAAAAAGGGGGGTAATTAACAGAAAATAAAAGTCTCACTGGAGTTAAGATGGTTGTATTAACAGATGTTAGCCGACCAAGGGAAAGTAGATGCATTCTTACCTGCAGTTAGCTAAAAAATGTGGTAAGTAACAGAAAATTAAATTCTCATGAAGTTAAAATGGTTGTATTAACAGATCTTAGCAGATCAGAGTAAACCCTAAGCACCATCATGTAAAGTCTTCACCTCACGTAGTAATGTGTGAACACCGAAGACAAAGCAGCCTGCAGTTTTACCTTGTGCCATGATCACATGTGAACACGCCTTTCTTCCTAAATGTGGACTTTGTACCTTGAAGGAGAATGGGAGGAGAGGGTCATCTAAAGTGGCTTTTTAAAATGTATTTATTGTGTCCCCTCATTTTAAAGCCTCCACAAAAACTCTCCCTGAGGGGACAGGATTCAATCAACACAAATTCAGAGTTGCAACGAAGTTCAGTTGAGAGATATATAGGAATGCCTCCTCCCTAGTAGTCCCAAATCTTTGCTGGCCATGGGAGCATACACCCTAAACCAATTTCTGGCATATGTGGGATATTGGCCTGGTTCCAGGCCAGCCACAATCTTGGCCACTTGGCTAAGGTTAACAAAAATAGTTTGAAACATCATGGGAAGCACTAGGTGTTGCAGTCAACAAAGATCTGTTTTTCTATCTCAATATCATTTGTTGTCTTCTTCCACCAGTGTGATCATTTGACAGATGGGAGACACAATTTATCATCAATTGGTATTCCTGAAAAAGAGAGGATATATAAATGTCCCAGAGAAGAAGGTATAATAGAAGTTGTTGGACAAGAGTGCTGATTTGGCTGGAAATTTGTTTCCTTTCCGCATAGAAGGGAATGTTGCCCTTATCCACATAGTATCTGACTGTATTCCAGTTGTGCAACATGACTAACAGCCATTGAGTGCATTTCATTTTCTCTCTCTTCATAGGGAGATAACTGCAAGTAGTGGATTGTTTTGTTGGTAGGATTTGGTCTGGGGCTTTCTTAAATGTACATACAGCTCTATGGTTAAATTATGAAAAAGTATGCCTTGCACATGTAGGAAGTAGTGAAGTTCCTTAGTTCCTGAAGAAAGTTATACCACAATTTCAGAGTAATCCCTGGGAAAGCTACATTTCCTACAAGGATGAGATCTGTCCCACTGGTAGAAAGTTCCACTGTGCCTTAGAAGTTGTCTACCACAGTTATTATTCGAAAAATTTAGACAATTTTTAAATAGGCAAGTATTTGTAAATATAAGTTCAAAAGACTCTTTAAATATTTATATTGTATGCCAATCAAGACTGGAGCCTCAGTGGGTTAAGCAGTTTGTAAAAGGCAAACCCTGCTCCAAAAGAACTTCCTGTCAAAGAACACAAGCAATGGACAAAAGGACAGAGAGGGAAACCATTAAATATATAAAAAGGAAAAACAGCAAATATACATTTCTATATTTACTTGGGTAAATACATATCAACATAGGAAACAGCTTTTTAGTCTAGACATTAGACCTGAGCTGGATTTTTGTAGGTGTTATAACAGCAAGTGGGTCTTGTGAAGGGATTTTGGGGAAAAAAATTGGTTTAAAGGCAAGTTTGAAGGTGTTCTATGAAGAAAGGGTGGCACTGAGGAAAGTACAGAATTGAAGAAAGTTCAAAAACATTGGAGAGGAACATAGAAGCATGCAGTAAAGATGCATATCACTCAAAGAGTAGAGAGGGCATGAAATAAACATAAAATATAAGAGTATGAGTAAGGAGGTGCAGTCATCAAAGGCTGTAAACTTAAGGAGGGGTCAGCAAGAGGAGGCTGCGCTCAGATTGTTTTAGCAACGATATTCTGCATTTCAAAGAAGAGGTGTAATGCAAGCACTGGGTGGCACTAATGGGAAAGTTAGTAGAAACACAACATGACATAATAATTTGGGCCTGGATGAACATTTTAAGTATCTGGACAGAATTGAAGAGTGACATCTTTAAAACACGGTGGACAAAACGGTGATGACAGCTGAGAAAAGTCTGAATGTGTACAGCAAGAGTGGTGAGCAGGTTACTGGACTGATTAATATGAAGGAAATGGCATGTTCCACTGACAGAAGTCAGGAGGATTGTGAACGGTATTTGAGAAAAGAACAGGAATTCAATAGCTTTTAAAATGAATACCAAGATGGACTAGAAGGTGGATAGTGCCTGTTTACTGAAGGCAGCAGAGGGGTATATATTATTGAACAAAGTTGGAATATAATAAGGGGTTAGAGGACAGAAATTAAAGCGCTGCTGGAGATATGGCACCTGTACAAACATCAGCGTGTCTCTGCAAAAATTGTCTAAGACTCCATGAGTAAAATATTAATGCAAGCTCATGCCTGGCCACTTCAAGACTTAAGAGATTTTAACTGACCAGCCTGAAGAACAAGTGGGAGATGGAGTTCATACTTGAGATTAGACAGATTCAAAAGCAATGTCAGACATGCTATAATACTGACAAGAGGAGAAAGGTTCAGAGAAATAGAAAATATAGCCCAGAGGTTTATTTTTCTTATTTTTCACCCTATACCCAAAAGAATGATTTACTAACTTAACTGAATAATCTGACCAAGTCCACATAGGATTTTGAAACAATTTTCTTTTGATATGAACAATTTTCACTCATTTTCCCCAGGGAATTCTTTTTTAGGCCTTTTGTGTTGTAGATGGCACTTGGATAATTTATTGTGGTCCAGTTTCAGGCACAACAATTAAGAAAAAAGTTTGACCTCTGGAGAGGATGGACCTAAGGCACCTGACCACGGGTTCTGTCAGGTGTACAACAAGAGATGCTACCAAGATTCAACTGTGGTCAGTGAGGCGTAGAGAGAAAAAAGAGCTCGCTGAAAGTAACCTCCTATTAAAAGAATCTGAGTGTCTTCATGCTCTCTCTCTCACGTAGATCCATTTCTCAAGCTACCAGGACTGAAATATTATGTAGTTTTGATTAAATTCACATAATTAATTTGAAAATACTTCCCAGTGATTCAAGCATAAGATAAAGTTTGGCCACCATCCTGAAAGTAGGCCTCACTAAGATATGCATTAACTAACCTAGTGATGAATACCTTGGGGTATGACGACAATAAGGTGTGCTCAACCACTTGGAAATACACCAATGACCACACTCTTCAGTGGCTTAATAAATCCTAGAAGGAGTAAGCATAACAGGATTGAGTTGTGATCTTGGAGTTAAAGCATTAGCATGAGGTATGGTAATTTTCTAGAACCATCTGGTCATATACTTAGCCAACAAATTCCCTGCCACTGCAGGGGCCAAGCCATTGACAAGACACTTGTCTCTTCTGCTCTCTTCTTGTGGCATAGTGTGATTTTTGATGCCCCTAGTTTTTTCCTATTAAAGATTCTAGGTCTGCTATAGCATATTCTGACTGGTATGCAGGAGTGAGAGGGGATGTTTTTATGGACCATTTTGGACTTAGCAACTATTACATAGTTGCTTCCAATTGTAGGGGAATTAAGTCAGTGACCTAGGTGAACCCCCTCCAGCCCTGTGTTCATCACTGTTTAGATTAGACTGTGGCTTTCTTTCTATTCTTACTACTGGATAAACAGTTATAGTAATACAACATTTTGACAGATGAAAGGAAATATGACAGAGTCAGTCAGTCAGTGGTGTCTGGCAGTGGTGTGGGAGAACAGCTAGACGCATGAGCTAGCTGGCTGTAGCCTTCCCACAGTGGCTACAGGTCCACTCATCAGATGGTGGTTGAAGTACAGTCTGCTTTCTGACTCACCTGCAAACCTCAGTCTGGACTCTCTGATGGCTCTCCACAGTGACTGCACTAGTGTTGACCTGAGTTCTCCAGACTGAGCAGCTGTGGGCAGGATTCTCCCAGGTGTCAGTAGGAATGCTGAATTTCTTAAGACTTTGCTTGCCCTTGTCACTGTATTGGAGCTTTGGCCTTCTTCTGCACTGCAGGCAGTTCTTCAGATGGCCATAGAGCACAGGCTTCAGGAGACAATCTTGAGGCATGCTCTCCATGTGTCCCAACCAGGGACACCCCAGGGTACTCAAGGAGCTGGCTAACATCATAACTCAGCCTCTGGCATGGATCTTTGAGAACTCCTGGCACTCTGGTGAAGTGCCCAAAGGTTGGAAGAAGGCCAATGTGGTGCCTATCTTCAAGAAAGGGAGGAAAGTGGATCCGGCAAACTACAGACCCATCAGCCTGACCCCTATCCCGGGGAAGGTCTTAGAAAAGATTATCAAAGAGGCCATCCTTAATGGATTGGCCAATGGTAACATCCTGAGGGACAGCCAGCATGGGTTTGTTGTAGGTAGGTCTTGCTTGACCAATCTTATTTCCTTTTACAACCAGCTGGCCTATCACCTGGACAAGGGAGAGAAGATTGATGTCAGATATCATGATTTTAAAAAGCCTTCAATCTGGTATCCCACGATCACCTCTTTGCAAAACTGGGCAACTACAGTCTCAGGTCCACCATGATCTGCTGGCAGGGGAATTGGCTCTGTGGTTGGACCCAGGGGCTGGTGGAAGATGGAAGTCAATCGTCATGGTGCCCTGTGACCAGTGGGGTCCCTCAAGGCTGCCCTTGGATGTATATTGTTCAACATCTTCATTAATGATGTGGACATTGGATTCAACAGCAGACTGGCCAAGTTTGCCAAAGACATCAAACTTCAGGCTAAAGCATCCACACCTGAGGACAGGAGGGTGATCCAGGCTGACCTTGGCAGGCTCAGAAAATGGGCAGACAAGAACCTGATGGTGTTTAACACCAAAAAATGCAAGGTCCTCCGCCTTGGGAAGAAAAACCTGCAGCATCTTTATGGGCTCGGCAGTGCAATGCTGGCTAGCACTACAGATGAGTGGGACTTGGGGGTCATGATTGATCACAAGATGAACATGAGCCTTCAATTCAATGCTGTGACTAGTAAAGCGAGCAAAATGCTGGCTTGCATCCATAGATGCTTCTCAAGCAAATCCCAGGACATTGTTCTCCCATTGTA
>NW_017728907.1:13269825-13349477 GCF_001723895.1 Crocodylus porosus
ATGATCTTCTGAGGTCCCTTCCAGCCCTAATGTCTATGAAATCTATGAAACCAGCGACGCCTGCGAAGTTCCAGCATAGTCTGCATAGACTGCAGGCCAGTGCTTTCAAGGATCTGGTTGTTGATGATCCATTTGTTAAACAATGGTTTAAATGGTATAAAACTGTTCGTTAAACTGGTTAAACAATGTATTAGCTATCCTACTGAAAATGTCAGTACAGATGAGACCCAGCAATTTAAGACCGTTGGTAACAGATTAGACATATAGAGCTAGCTATCTGTATGACAGCAAAATCAATAAGTACCTTGTCACCATTAGAATTTTATGATGATAAATCATTATCATCATCAATGATGACAATATCAATAAAAACAACTTTTAACAATAATTTTCAATAATAAGAAGAAGATTCAAGCGACTGTTGATTATGGTACTAGCAGATCCTGCACATTTTCTTGTACAGATCCTACTCGTTTTCTTCTCTTCTGTAATAATGTGACAGGATCTCTCAGTGCAGGGAGAGCAGTAGATGTGATATATACCTTGACTTTAGCAAGACTTCAACTTTTGACAGTTAAATGAGAATAGTTAATGAGAACATGACAGTTTCTCCCATGATGTTCTCATTAACAAGCTAAGGAATTACAGACTAGATGGAAGTACTGTAAAGTGGATACACATCCTTGGTTGCATCCTTATGCTCAGAGAGTAGTCATCAATGACTCAATGTCTAGTTGGGAGGAAGTGTCAAGTGGTGTTTCTCGGGGTCTTGTATTGCTCAACATCTTCATTAATGATTTGGGTGCAGGACTGACTGCATGCTTAGCAAATTTGTAGATGACACCACATTGGGTGAAGTTGCAGATGCTCTGGGGAGCAGGGCTAGGATCCAGAATGACCTAGACAGACTGGAAAAATGGTCCGCAATCGATCAGATGAGATTCACATGAACAAGTGCAAAGTCCTGAAATACTGAACTAGGGACCAAGTAACTGCATGCATAGATACAGATTGGGGAATGGACTGAATCATAGAAAATTAGGATTGGAAAGGACCTTAGGAGGTCATCTAGTCCAACCTGCTGCTCAAAGCAGGACCATCCCAGGCAAAGTTTTGTCTAGCTGAGTTTTAAAAACCTCCAAGGATAGTGACTGGCTTCCCAGAGGATCCTGCCCATGAGTTCCCTGAGCAAAACCAATTCTGCTTTTTGAAGTCCAGGGTCCTTATTCTGCTCCTCTCTGTCCTTCCTTTCCTCAGGATCCTGAACTCAATCAACTTGTGGTCACTGCTGCCCAACCTCCATAACCTCTCTGGGTAACTTGTTCCAGTGTTTTACTACCCTCCTAGTGAGAAAATTCTCCCTAATATTTGCGTTTTCAGCCTTGGGTGCATCCCCATCCAGCCCCATTGACTTGTATATGTCTAGTTCTTCTAAACAGTCCCTAAACTGGTTTTTTGTCACTGTTGGCTACTCAGTTCCTCCCCAAACTGTGCTGCCAGGTGCAGTAGTCTCAAAGCTGACCCTGGGTATGATGACTTAGGTCAAAAAGATATTGAGCACTTCAGCCTTTCCTGTATCCTATCATTAGGTTGCCTCCCCCACTCAGGAAGGGACCCACACTTTCCCTGATCCTCCTCTTTCTACTGACATACTTGTAGAAACCCTTCTTGTTATCCTTTATATCCCATTAGCTGCAACTCTAATTGCATTTTCACCTTCCTGACTATCCCTGGATGCCCAAGCAATGCTTTTATATTCCTTCCTAGTTGATTGTCCAAATTTCCACTTCTTATAAGCTTCCTTTTTGTGATTTAATTTACTGAAGAGTTCCCTGCTAGGTCACGCTGGGTTTCTGTTGTACTTGACAGTCTTTGTGTGCATCGGGATGGTTTGTCCCTGTACTCTCAGTAAGGCTTCTTTAAAGTACAGCCAGCTCTCCCAGACTCCTTTCTTCCTCAGACTGGCTTCCCAGAGGCTCCTGCCCATGAGTTCCCTGAGCAAAACTAATTCTGCTTTTTGAAGTCCAGGGTCCTTATTCTGCTGTTCTCTGTCCTTCCTTTCCTTAGGATCCTGATCTCAATCAACTTGCAGTCACTGCTGCCCAAGTTGCCATCTACTACTACATTTCCCACCAATTCTTCCATTTGTGAGCAGTAGGTCAAGACGAGCACAGCCCCAAGTTGGCTGTTCCAGTACTTGCACCAGGAAGGTGTGCCCAAATCTCTCTAAAAACTTCCTGGATTGCCTGTGCACTGCTGTATTGCACCCCCTCCCCCCCACACAGATGTTAGGACAATTGAAGTCCTCCATGAGAACTAGGGCTTGTGGTCAGGAAATTTCTGTTACATGTTTGAAGAAAGCCTTATCCCCCACTTCTTCCCAGTCTGGTGGTCTATAGCAGACCTCCACCATGACATCACCCTTGTTGCTCTTCCCTCTGACCCTAACCCAGAGACTTTCGACAGGCCTAACTCCAGTTTCACACTGAAGCTCTGAGCAATCATATGGCTTTTTTACATGAAGTGCGATTCCTCTTCTCCCTTGCCTGTCTTTCCTGTTCTGCACCACCAGTTTATATCCATCCATGACAGTGCTCCAGTCAGCGAGTTATCCCACCAGGTCTCTGTTATTCCAATCATGTCATAGTTCTGTGACTGTGCAAGGACTTCCAATTCTTCCTGCTTGTTTCCCAGGCTCCATCCATTTGTGTACAGGCAAGAGGTAACTATTCAATTGCCCTGATTTCTCAGGAAGTATGAGAATACCTCCTGTCACCCCCTCCTGTTTGATTTTCCTCCAGGTCTCCCACTTCACCACTTACCTCAGGGCTTTGGTCTCCAACCCCCAGGGAACCTGGTTTAAAGCCTTCCTCAGTAGGTTAGTGAGCCTGTCTGCTAAGATGCTCTTCCCTTTCTTCATCAGGTGGATGCCATCTCTTCTCAGCAATCCTTCTTCTTGGAACAACACCCCACAGTCAAAGAAGCCAAAGGCCTGCTGGCAACAACACCTGCACAGCCAGGTATTGCATTTATCTGCAGGATGCATCTACTCCTACCCAGGCCCTTTCCCCTGACTGGAACGATCAACAAGAACACAACCTGGGCCCCAGTCCCCTTCACCCGAGCCGTATAGTCACTTTTGATCTGTTCAGGGTCTCCCCTGGCAGTACCGTTTGTGCCCACATAGATGAGCAACATGGGATAGTAGTTAGAGGGCCAGATGGATCTCAGTAATCTCTCCATGCCATCTTGGATCTGGGCTCTGGACAAGCAGCAGACTTCCTGAAACAACGAGCTGGGTCAGCAAATGGCTCCCTCCATCCCCTGCAGAAGGCAGTATCCAACTACCACCATCCATCACTAGGTTAGGCTACTGCTAGGCTGCTGAGAAGGGCCAGGGGAATTTCATCAGGGACCATAAGCTGAAAATGAGCCAATAATGTGCTCTTATTGCAAAATAATAAAATAAATAAAAACAATTAAAACACAACAACATATTGGGTTGTATTAACAAAAGTGTTACTTGAAAATCATGAAACATTATTCTTCAACTCTATTTAGCACTGGTGAGGGCTTACCTAGAAAACTGTGTCTAGTTTTGGGCCCCACACTTTAAGGAAGATATGGATAGATTAGAAAAAGTCCAGTGCAGAACAACAAAAACAGTTAAAGGCCTGGGAAGTAAGACCTGTAAGGAAAGGCAGGAAAAGCTAGAGTTGTTTAGTCTAGATGAGAGACTACTGAGGGTAGATTTGATACCAGTCTTGAAATACTGGAAGGGTGATTAGAGAGATGATGGAGATGGGCCTTTCTCTGTGGCTGTCAGGAACAGGACTAGGAGCAATGGACTCAAGCACCAGCAGAGGGAATTTAGGTTGGAGATTGGGAGGAACTTTCTGACTGTGAGGGTGGCCAAGCATTAGAGCAGTCTCCCCTAGAGAAGTGGTAAAATCTCCATCCTTTCAATTTTTCAAGAGTAGGTTTGACACTTGGCTGGGATGGTTTATAGTCAGGGATGATCTTGCCTTGAGCAGGGGCCTTTTCAGTCGATGTTAGGCTGTCTGGCTGGATTAGAATGTTTCTACCAAAACCAAAATGAATTCAAGGGATTCCTGAATTGTGGTGCCTAAAACAGAATCATCATCAAAGGCTATCAGAAATATAACTTTATGGTAAATGAAATATAATTTGTGCATACCTCAAAAAGCAAGAGAGAGCTTCGACTGTTAGGTGTGTGAAAAAGCTGTCAAAAGATCCTCAATTCATTTTATTTTACAACTAAGAGAAAGCACCAAGATAACATGGAGCAAAATGTGAAGGAGGAATATGACTATTAGTGTAAAAAAAAAAAAAAAAAGTTCAGGGACATTCTAGGCTTTGGCTTGTCCACAGAAAAACCCTAAATCTTTTTTGTGAACTGAAATTTGAAGAGAAACATGGAGAAGAGAGGAGGAAGGGGAAGGGAGAGACATGACAAAAAAAATCCACCCCCTTATTTCCATTTTCTTTTACCAATTTAATATAATGGACTTTAGGACTGATGACATACTAACCTGGGCAGCTTGAAAGTTCATTCATAACCATGACACTGCTGAAGAAATATCAGAAATGGACATAGTCCATATCCAAAGCCATAAGCTAACAATCAAGAGACCTACCTACGTGGATTTCAAACCTCAAATGAAAGGTAAAAGGCAATTTTTTTTTTAAATAAAATATTAGGAATAACCAATAAACCTAGATAAAAAGTTACTCTGGCTAGAGATATAAAATTAGTAGGGGAAAAAGATCAACTATTTTGCTAAAGAGAATATTTTTGTCCTATTAAATCCTGTTGATTTGGAATGTCCTGAAATACACCTGCTTTGAAGAGCTACAATACAATCTGGATGCATGTGCAGCACATAGCCAAGAATCCAATGACTGAAACTAATTTTGTTCTGGGGATTCTGAAAAAACAACTCAGCAGCTCTGAAAAACAGTTTGCACAAATTAATGTCCAAAATTGGTCACGTAAAAGGGGTAAATTTTCATTCTGGGCTGCTCATTTAAAATTATGCCAGAATCCTAGGGACAAGCCAGAACCAGAACCAAGAGTCAGGCCCTAATCATGCTTGTTACTCACATGATCATTCTTCCCTTCTCAGCCTTCAAAATTTGCTGAGATCACATATTTAAAACTCAGAAGTGTGTAACTGAATGCATTGTATTGCCAGAAAAATCAAATTTCTAAATATTGCACAAAGTTTTAGCAAAAAAAATTCCTATGAAGCGCTTTTCACAATTACCTCTTCTCAAAATATTCATCTCTATATAGCACAGACTAAGCTTGATTTCTGTATACATCCTCAGGAAAGGAAGTAATCACTCCACATTCAAGAAACTGGCTCATTATTGTTTATCTTACTTTTGATAAAGATTTATCTTAGAAAATGGACACTTTGTGCAGAAAGTTTAGTGAAACAAAGCAGACACTTCAAATATGCCAGTTAATTGAAAGGGTGGCAATGCAGCCAAAGGCAATAAATACAAGAATAGATGGATTTCAGTTTTTTAAGTTGCCTGAACCAATATTGCATAGGCCTGACTTAATGATCTGGTGCTTGCTATAAAGTCTGATTGTATAATAGAATTTGCTAGAGAAAGCTTTAAGACAGTAAGCAGAGAGATTACCTGTTTTAGAGATGGCTTATGAAAACTGCATTGTTGATCACTGACTTAAACAGAAATTAAGAGTTTTAAAATCAGTTTACTCCCACCCCCGTTTAGTTTCTCTTCCCCACTCCCCACCCCCAAGATCTTTAGGCATTACTACCGAAAATATGCTTAAGCAATAAATCATGTATTTGCTCCCACGTGACTGGTATTCATTAGAGCCAAAGATCTCCAAGATCTGCCCCCAGAGTGTATTATGTTACTGAAACACAGAAATAGCTGCAATGCAAAATTTTGCCAGACAAAACCAAAAGCAAAAACAATCTCTCTCTTAGTTGGGAAGAAGAAAGAATGTTCATAAAAATTATGTTCCTGTGGAGTTTGATTTCTAATTAGGCAGGAACAGCAGTGCAAACTCAACCAAAGCAAAATATTATACACAAAATTCTTATCTAGAAACTTTTCTAAACTATAAATTCTTCTTGCCACATAAAATTCTTCTTTTAGCAAACCTTTCCTGGAATAGAATGAAAAGAAGTGCATCTCAGGTTTATCAGTTATTTAATTTTGCTTTGGCTTCCCGTTAAATGTCGTCTTGGTGTACTCAATGAAACAATCCATTTCCTTTCTGCTGGCAAATTGTTTTGCCTTACTGAATACTACAATCACTTTTGTGGAAGAGGTGACATCTTCTATTAGAGATACAAAGATATCTCGTGACATGGTGACTCAGCTGAATCATTTGAGTATGAAACAGGGAAGAGAACACTCAATTCAGCTGCGCAACATCTGGGTTCTATAAAGAGATGTGAAGTTTTTTTATGCTAAGTTTTTTCAAGGCTAAAGCAAAGACTGGGGCCATCAGAGCATTCAGAATGAAGATAGTGCTAATCTAAAGCATGTAATGCTCTTCTGCAGGACTTTGAAAAAATAACTTAGGTCAGCTAATTTTGCATCTCCACTAATTGTATGTTGAATATGAGTAAACAGTGACTAAGGAAATGTCAAAGCTATTCCATATCCTGCTTTCTCACTGCAGGGTTGGGTGACCGACATCTAGACAGGATGCCTGTAGTTTAAGCTGCAATAAGTCAATAAGCCTGATGCTGACCAGAGTAACTTAGTGACAAACTACACATGGCACTTGATTAAAATCACATTTATGATGTGCTATCAATAAGGGTGAGCAGGTGAACTACACTGAGCATATTACAGCTCCTTAAAAGAGAGGGAGCTAAGATCAGTATATGATAGGTTTTTAGATGTAGGTGTACGCATCATTTGCATGCATGTACCCAATTTAAACATGCAAATTGTCAGTGAACAAAAGGCCATCTACAAGATTCATTCTCTGCATACAGAGATAATTTCTAATTTGTATACTTTGGATAGTTTGCAATCATGAACGGTAAACCTTGACAAAGTGGCTACAAAGAAAATGTAGTAACAAGCAACACAGAACACAAAATTATGCAAGTCTTTATAGCCAGAATGCATAAACTTAGGCTCTCTCTGGGATTCTGAATTTAAGGAGGCAAGGGATGGAAATTGGCAAATATAAGCTGGCAGCAAAGGTTTTCCCCACATCTACAACACAGTGTCCATCTGTGCCCTTTTTGGGCAGGTATCTACATCCTTCAGGTAAACACCAGAAGATTACGCAACTTTTCTTCCCTTCCCACTGCCACCACTATTCCTTTGATGAGAAGATAAGGGCCATTGAGCTCCCTGCAGCCCCTTTGGGAGAGTAGAAATTATAAGGAATAGAGAAATGAGAGAATGAAGGCTCCTTCCTTTTCCTCTCTGTGCATCTCTCTCTCCCTCTCCCTTTCTCTCACACACACACTCTCAGACTGAGGAGGAAGGTACACAGAACTGAGTGTAGAAGAGCCAGGAAAAGAAAGAAGAGGGAATGTAAAAGGTAAAGTGTTAAGGAGCAAGTGGCAGAGAGGCAGTATTAATGAGCCTGAGTCATAGAGCACATTGAGAGAAAAAAAGTGCCAGAGGGAATGAGGGTAGGAGTAGTGGGAGAGAGGACGAACTATGGGGAAGAAGTATAGTGCTTAGAAGTTATAACTCGCCTATCAGTTCCTCATTTCTTTTACATGAACAACACAATAGAGTGAGGAGGGGGACAACTGGATGGTTATTCAGCAAGTATGAAGCAGTGTGAGAGTAATTTATCATACATAAGCCTACTAAGTGCAATATTGAGAAATGAAGTACTCGGATACTTCAGAGCTGAGTGTTTTATTTTTCTACCCTAAATGTAACACAGTTACAAAATTTATACATGTATATTGGGGGTGTGCAAAATGGGCCCTATTTGATTCCAATTCGGCCTAAAGCAGGGGCAGTGATTTGATTTGTTGATTTGGATCACTGTCCCCGATTATATTTGGCCAAATCCGAATCTGAAGATTTGATGCTGATACGGAGAATCAGCAGTTCGGATACAGACACAGCTTTCAATGTTTTTTCTGCAAACCTCGAGATACCAGTGTGGCTCACAAACACTGCAAGGCTAGGGCAGATGGAGTGTCCCACAAAAGCACGGGGAGGACCCCCTGCATGCTCAGCAGGAAACCCAGAAATGGACCAGAAATACTTTTGGTCCACTTCCGGGTCTGCCCAGCAGCAGGCTGGGGGGTCCCTTGTGCCCCCCCTGGTTTGGTGATCAGCTGCAGGGGTACCCTGGGTGCCCCCCCAGATCCAGGAGGCACCAGTTGCTGAGCCAAGGGGATGTGGGGGGAGGGCGCCCCCACACACTGCCCAGCAGACCTGGAAGTGGACCAGAAGTGCTTCTAGTTCACTTCTGGGTCTGCTGTCGAGCACACTGGGGAGCTCCCCCACACTCCTGTGGGATACTCCATCTGCCCTGGCATCGCAGCATTCATGAGCCCCCTGGTACCTTGAGGTATGCAGAAAAAAACATTTAAAGCTATGTCTATTTCTGAATCGCTGAATCTTTCCAAATCAATTTGGCGAGATTAAAGGGTCTCCTGATTCAATTAAGAGATTCAGCCACCAAATCAAATCAGGGACCTAAGTTTTGCACACTCTCTGTCTCTCACTCTCTCTTTCTATGGTTTTTTTTTTTTAATTATTTTGTTTTGTTTTATTTTAAAGCAGAGAGCCTATTGAGCATTTTCAGGTGTATAACTGTAACAGTGGATCCTAATACAGGTAACCTTAGTGCAGCACTCTAACCCACCTTATGATAAACAGTTGCCAGTTCTCATGATTTTATTGTATATCTCATGATATCTGGTGTGAGGGTGAACTCAAGGGCTAGGGACAGACATTCAAAAAGGCTGAGCCTGAATTGATTCAATCTTTGCTGTTTAGTCTAACCTGGCTAGGCTGAACTGGTTTGAAATTGGACAGACATTCTCTCTGGACTGAAGATATTCAGGCACATGCCTGCAGTGGATCAGGCTAGAAGCTGGGGAGCACTAAAGAAGCCCTCTCTTCCCTTCTGCAGGGAGCTGATCTGAGGGGGCCCTATCCAGGCCCTGGCAGGACTGTCTCATTAGTGACAGAGGTCTGCTTGCATGGTCCCAGGCTTTTCTCTTCTGGCTGCTCAAGGGGTGGGAGTGTTGCCAGCCCCCAACCCCAGGCTAGCACTCTGAGGCAAACGGGGGTGTGCAATGCATGCATCTGTTGATGATACAGAGCTTTTCAATCTCCCTCCTTGCTTCATCATACTGTCTACAGCAAACTGACAGGTGAGCAAGCCAGTCACAGGGTGGTGGAGTGATAGGGGGGTGATAAGTCTTTATCACTTAATTAGCAAAACAATAGCTTCTCCCCATTACTTCAGACTTCTTAAACAGCTTACCAGCTGACCTGTTGATAAGCTCCAAAAGCCCTAAGCAGTCACTGTTCTGTCTGCCTGTCCCAGTGAAACTGGAGAGAGAGATGCACCTTTCAGCATTAGCTAGCATACCACATGCCTAGGGTCTGTAGGGCTGGGGTCCTTACTGTGGGAGATTGGGGAGGGGGGAAGCCAGCAGACCCTGATGTGTCTGCAAGTCTGTGCTGAGCTCCAGCCAGGGCACAGAGGCGAGGGGCCAGCCCTGCTGTGTAGCAGAGAGACCTGCCCAGCCCAGAGAGCATGCCGGGATGCTGGGGGACTGTGATTTAACTTAAACCAGCAAGGGGTCTGGGTCAGACACTGCATAAACCAGTTTGACCCAAATCAGTTAAGTCTGGTACTACATTCAACCAGGTTTATCTCAAACTAGTTTCAGCCATTTTAAACCTATTTATGTGTACTGAACACCTGTTCTGTTTAAACCTGTTTCTGATCACTTAAACTGGCTTATGTGTAATGTCTGTCCCTAGCCAAGGTGTGAACAAACAAAGCCTCCAGAATATGCCTTCATAACTACTACTCAATACTGTGACTTTCTTAGAAAGGCGTTGCCTGAAAAGTAAAAACAAACAAACAAACAAAAAACTAAGGGGAAAATGAATTTGTTCTCTCATTTCAGAAATGTTTTTAGCAGGTCAGGCTGAGGCAGGATTCCCTAGAATAGTGGAATTGCAATTTTGGATCTGAGTAATCCAGTAGCCTGTCTTTGATAGTGGGCAGCACTAGATTCTTAACAGAAAGATAACAGGGCACTTTTACATGTGATCCAGGGGTTGGGGCAGTGCTTCAATTACAGCAGCTCCAAGAGCCGCTCCAATTAAAGTGCCACTGCATCTCATGCAACAGCATCCCTACATTTAAAAATGGCAGTGGGGCACTTGAACTAAAGCTCGTTCGACAGCTTTAGTTCAAGTGCCCCCGTCACCATTTTAAAGCATGGGTATACTAATACACAAGATGCAGGAGGCTGCTGGAGCGAAGCAATTGTCATGCTTCAGCAGGCTTGGTTAATCAAGTCTGCTTCGATGAACTGGATTTCCAGCATGTCGCAGCAGCCACCACGCTCATGTACAGATGCCCGCAGAAACTCCATAATTAGCAGAGTTGGGATAAGAATAGCTGTAAGGGCTTTATCTTCCCAGTGACCCTTAATTATCCTCAACCTATTTGGAGCTACAGGATAGCAAATTACTGCACAAAGTACCCAAATTAAAGTGAAGCACAGATTTATAATGATGCCCAGACCCCTTTAAGTTGACATTAACTTAGAACCTCAAAAGATAGACATTGTCTAATATTTTCCCTTTCAGTGTGCATTATTCTAATTCTATCATTCACCGTGTTGTCCATTCTGTTAGATTAAATAGGTTCTCTGAAGTTACTCACCATCTTCCCTGGACTTAATCAACCTAAATATTTGTGTTGTCTATACTTTTTTTAACTCACTGTTGTTCCAGCTCTTTTCCAAATTACTAATTTATTTTAACACTCCAGTATTAGTATAGAACCTTGAGATCCTCTGCAATTATGCTTTTGCCATGGTAAAAATTGATCATTTATTTCTATCGTTTGCTCCTTTTGCTAAACTTTTGATTCACAAGAATATGTGGAGATAGAAGTTATAATTTAGAGAGGCTCCTAACAAAAGTCTGAGGGAGTTGGGTAACTAAGAGATAGTCCCTCAGTTAAGTAGCCATTTAGTCAGAAACAGATTGCATAAGTCTGCAGAAGTTGCCCACTGCTCCACAATTAAAGTTTGTTGTTCTTCCCATTTGTGTATGTCTATGTTTTTGAATCTGGCAATCATTATATGGTGTCAGAAGTGGCAAAGATGACAGAACTTAAGAGAATTTCAGATGCAAACTGAAAGAACTGGACTTTAAGAGTGAGTGGCATAATGCAGTCCTATGGAAAGACAAAGGCTGCCATTAGTGACCTTCCTGGACACTTAGGGCTACTACAGATGTGCAGTGAGCTGACTCCGATACTCTGGAAATCCAGCATGTTGGAGCAGACTCGATTAATCATTCAATAAGCTTTAGTTCAAAGCGCTCTGCTGACATTTTTCCGTGCAGGGGATGATGATACATGCAACATTCAGGTCATTTTAATTAGCATGGCTTGCTAATTAAAGCACTTCCTGCACCTCCCAGAGCACGTGTAAAAATGCCTTTATTGTCTAAGTAACATGACAGTCAATCAGACGTTTTGCAACTTCAACCTACCCTGCAATATAGCAGAGAACTGGAGAGTATTCAGACAAAAGTTTGAGTGGTACCACCTAGCTGTCACAGGGGCAGAAGAGAAAAATGACAAATTCAAATCCTCAGTCTTTTTGCATATTGTGGGGGAGGAAGCCCTGGCTGTTTATAACACCTTAAACTTTACAAAAGTCCAAAATTTGCAGTTAAGAGTAATGCTGTCTGAATTTGAGAAGTACTGCATGCCAAAAAAGAATGAGACTCTTGAAAGATACTGATTTTTAAATGCAAATAAAATGAACAAAATATAGATTGCTATATTACTGAACTGAAGAGACAGAGTAAGAACTGTGCTTTTGGGAACTTGACAGAATCTCTGATTAAAGATAGGAGTTTTTCTGGGATTGCAGGCACTGCATTCCATGAAATGTTATTGTGCAAGGGAGACTTGTCCGTAGAAAAGGCAGTCCAAATGTGGAGAGCAGCAGAGCTGAATACACCAAAATGGGCCATTTATGCCACAGGTTTTCAACCTTTTTGGACCAGTGTACCCCAGCAGCTGGACACGGAGTAAAAGGGGATGGGGGGAAAGGAGAGGTGGGTGGCCGAACATGGAGTGGTGGCATCCTCTGCATGTGAGCTTCTCCCACCCCCCCGTATCCGGGCAGGCAGCACCTGCACAGCACCATGGGATGGTACATGGTGGCACTACATCCCTACCCACCCATGCATACCTCCTAGGGCCTTCTCAAGTACCCCTGCAGGTACGCATAACCCCAGTTGACAACCCCTGATCTATGCAACAGTCATGAAAGAATATAGCCAGAAAAAGCCACGTCACAGTGGAATTTTCCATTGGCAAGGAGACTTTAAGGGAGAAAGAGAAAAAGGGCATTGAAACTGTGGAAAGCAACATGACCTCAAACGTACTCCATTTGGAAAACTCTTGTTTTAACTGTAACAGGAAGAACCATTTTGCCAAGTGTTACAAATCCCAAACACAAAAACCTCAAGTGCATACAGGTGATAGCATACCAAAATAATTTTATACACACATGATAGAATCAAGCAAAATCATTGAGAGGGACTGGATTATGCCAGTGGAAGTGCAAGGAGCAATGATTTCAACTAAATTGGACACTGAAGCTCAGGTTAATATTTTACTAGAGCACCAAGATTGAATGTTAAAATTAAAATCAAAAGCAAGTCCAACAAACATCAAAATATCTGGCTATTCAAGAACAAATACACCTGTGAAAGGGAGAGGCACTGCTAGCATCCAATATAAAAACAGGGTATAGAAGCTCCCATTAATTATGGTATGGAGGGAGATGGCACCTTTTTTGGGTCTGGCACCTTGTGAGAAGCTGAATCTAGTGTTAAGTGTTTGCTTGCAGTACAAGACACAACATTCATGCCTCTTCATTGACTGTCTTGGCCATCAAGGCCCAAATCTGGACAACCTTATTAAGAAGAAACCATTTGTTCCAGAACACAAGAAGCAACCATGTCCTTGTGGGAAGAAATGTACCCACGGACACAAATGCAAATACTATCATGCAGAAAGAAGAAATCAGCCTCAGCAGTTTGCAGCTTTGTGCCACATGTAAAAGCACACCAGCCAAAAAAGGTACAAGCCAATCCAATCCCAGTAAAAGGACTCAAGTCTATCAAGACTTGGAGGAAAAAAAAACTTACCACCAAAAACAAATCAGAAATTAGATCTGATACTTTGTCAGTCTGAGAAGAAAGTGAAACCTGAAAAACTCACAGAGCCTTGCTAAAAGAGTTGCAAAAAAGAAGACATAGAAAAATAAGTGATATAAAGATTCACTCCAGAGTGAAGTGCTAGTAACCTCTCCTCTGTAGACCGACAGGTGTTAACTGATTTAGCAGTTGTTGTTAAAGAGGGAAGATGGTGTGATAGAAGTTATAATTTAGAGAGGCTCCCTCATAGGAAACTGAGGTAGCTGGGTATTTGGAATATGATCCCACAGTTAAATACCAGGTAGTCAGAGACAGACTTGCAAAGGTCTGCAGAAGTTGCCTAGTGCTCCACAGTTAAAGCTCCACGCCCCTTCTCTTCCTTCCCCTCCCCTCCTGCCCACCACAACAGACTTATCAGCTTTAACTTTTCTTTACTGGCCTTGTGAGGTTCCTTTTCAAAGTCTCAGTCTGGCACTGGCAACCTACAGCCTGCATGTCAGATCCAGCCTGCCAAGCAATTTCTTCTGGCTCATGAGGCCCAGATATTTGCATTTCAGCAGTGAGGGGATTCAGGCCACAAGCACCAGCCCACCTCTGACTGCTGCATTATATCAGTCTGCTACTCCAAAAATGTTGCTGGCCCACCTGATCTGAACAGTCAATCAATTATCTTTTTATCCACTACTGACACTTAAAAAGAATTCTAATAGGTTAGTGAGATACAGTTTTTCTTTGCAGAATCATGGTTACACTATATATTACGATCTTCCATGTGACCTTTTGCTTTATTTTTAAATGAATTTTAAAGGTACAGATGTACTGCTTACTGATCTGTAATGCCCTGGGAGCATACCTAGAGCCATATTTGGATCTATTTTAAATTCTTTCTTCCACATCTTTGGCATGATAGCTTATTTTAATAAAGAATTCACATTAGCCAGCAGTTTAGCAACTTCATTCTCTATTTGGCCATATTCCCCCTCAGAGGCAGAAAAATCTACAGTGCCATATACGTGGATGGAAGACTATAATGTTGAAAAATCCGTAAGTTTTGCAACCAAAACTGCTTTGGCCCGAATAGTGCAAGTAGTGACATGACACTGTGCGTAGACCTGCCAGCTCATAAAAATGCTCAAATATAGCAGCTATTACATTTAGACATTATGTTCTTCATAACGACATTGTCCTAATATTAGTCTCAAAAGAAGTAAGAAGTTTGTTGGACTGCCCAAGACACTTCGTTTCCTTCAAGTTAAAAATCAAAGAATATTTTAGGTTTATGGAAAAGGATCTCGTTACAGTGATGAGTGTAGGAGCACAACAAAAATGTTGGCAGGATGAGATACTCATGAAAATGAACATTCATCACCACCTCTGGAAGGAATTTAGGACAAATCCATGGTATCAATTTATTCTTGATATAAACTAACTCATTATGAGCTGAGGTTACAGCAAACAGGAAAGTGACTTTCCATTTAAGAAACTACTGCACTCTAAGTGATTCAGAAGTTTATCAGTGTTGTCAGGAACACATTAAAATCCCACAAAACAGAGGGGGGTTTATAACAGAAGATTTCCAATATCTCAAACATCACATGAATCAGATGACTATGGTTGCAAAGACACTTTTGTCTGGAACATTAGAGGCCATAAGGGAACAAGGCATCAAGGGAACATAGATGGAATTAATCTTAAAACTAATCTTAAATTAAATTGGTTAAGTGGTTTTTGGGGATGGAGGGATGGAACATTTAAAAGTGATCACACGGGCCTAAGTCATCCTAGCTTTTCTAATTAAAGCTTCAATGTATTCTGATAGGCCAGCTGAAACACCTGCTCAACACAAAATGCAGCTAGAGCTCTGTTTTCATCAGGAATCAAACTTCTAAGGGAAGGATTCTAAGGGTAGGATGCAGTAAGGTATTTTGGTTTCATTTACCCATCTATGCTGAAACTATCAGGCTGATAGAACTGACCACCAGCAACAGCCATAGGATTCAGAACAGTATTTGCCTGATTCACCATGAGGTTATTGGGTTCATTAAGGCTAGAGACAGACATTCAAAAAGGCTTAGCTTGAACTGATTCAATCTCTACAGGTTAGCCTAACTTGGCTAGGCTGAACCAGTTTGTAACTGCATGGACATCCCCTCTGGACAGAAGAAATGCCAGAACATGCCTGCAGTGGCTCAGGTTAAACACCAGAGGACACTAGAGCAGTCCTCCCTTCCCTTCTATACTGCTGAGCTGAGGGGGGCGTGGCCAGGCCCCAGCAAGACATTCTGATTAGGGAGGGACTCCCTCCCCTCGCTGCTCTTGAGCAGCCCAGCAGGGAGTTGATAACATAGCATTTAATCAGCCCATCAGCAAAGCAAAAGCTTCTCTTATTAGATCAAGCTCTTAAGCAACTTTTTCCCACGAAGGAACTAAGAAACATTACCAGCTGACCTGCTGATTAGCTCCAGAAACCCCTAAGTGGACACTGTCCTGTCTGTCTTACACAGACACCTCTCAGCATTAGCTAGTATACCTCAGGCTGGCTATGGTCCGTGATGTGGGAAAAGGGAGCGGGGAACCTCTGCTTGGGGGGCGGGGAAGGAGGGGCATGGGGAAGCCAGGCAGATGCTGCAGTGCCTGCCGTCTCTGTCAGAGCTCCAGCCAAGGAGCAGAGAGGAGAGGCCAGCCCAGCTCTCTGGAGCAGAGCTCCACCCAGGGCTACAGATCATCTGGGATACTAAGGGACTCTGGTTTGAGTTAAAGCAGGAAGGGGTCTGGGACAGACATTACAAAAACTGGTTTGACCCAAATCAGTTGTCTGATACTACATTCAACTAGGTTTAATCTTAAACTGGTTCCAGACATTTTTAAACTGGTTTATGTGCACTGAACACCTGTTCTGTTACAGGTTTAAACCAGTTTCTGATCACTTAAACTGATTTATGTGTAACATCTGTCCCTAGCCTAAAACTTTCTCTTTTGGTCAGAACCTTTGCTACCAGGAATTCAGGATGCTGCCCTCTTCCTTCCCCAAAGCATGAAAAACACTAGGCCTGTAAAGAGTGGCAAGTATTTGATTCTGATTCGGCTGATTCAGAGGGACAGCGATTTGATTAGGTGATTTGAATCACTGTCCCAATTCGATTTGTCTGATCTTCACTGATTTGGCCATAGACTAAGCAGGCAGCAGCCCCTGAGGATGCTGAACATAGCTGCCTCTAGCTGGCAAGTCTGTTGTGGTGGGCAGAAGGGGAGGGGCAGGGAGGGGAGGGGCATGTGGGGTGCAGATCAATGCCCCCATAGTGAGGGAGGGATTGGGCCTGGGGCTGGGAAAAGGTGCCCAGCTGGGGCAGGGAGACACGAGACTTGGGGAGGGGAGCTCTTGCCTCTGTGTACTGCCGTGTGCCACCAGTCTGAGAGCTGCTCTTACTGGTGGCTCCTCTGGTAGCTCTCACTGCCGGTCCAAGAAGGCATGGGAGCGGGCGTGTGCCCCTGGATTTGCATGGGGTGAGCTCGGCTGGGCTGTGCTCTGGACAGGTGCTGGAAGGCGCTGGGAGTGGGGGTTATGGCATTCCGCCGCTTGTCCAGCTTCCCCATGCCTCCCAGACAAGACGTGGATCAGGGAGGGGTCAGCAGCAGGGTCTATGTGGAATTTTAAAAGGTGGCTGCAGTCCCCTTACAGTCCCTGATCCACTGTGCTCTGCAGGCAGGCGGAGCCAGGGCTGCGCTCCAGGCTGCAGCTGGGGCTAGCCACCAAGAATGCAGCCCTGGTTCCACCTGCCCCGCAGAGCGCAGCCTGGCAGTGGGCAGCTGGGGGTAGCCTCCTGGAATGCAGCCCAGCCCAGCTCAGCCCACCCCACACAGATCCGAGGGCACACGCCCACTCCCATGCCCCCCAAAACCAGTGGCGTACAGTGGCAGAAGCCCCCCTTTCCCAAATCCCATGCCTCCCCGCCCCAGCTGGGCAGCTTGTCCTAGCCCCAGCCCTAATCCCTCCCTCGCTGCTTCCCTCCCTTCCCACCCACCACAACAGACTTACCAGCTGGAGGCAGCTGTGTCCAGCATTCTTGAGGACTGCTGCCTGTTTAGTCTATGGCCAAATCCCCAAATTGGCACCAATCTCTCTGAATCAATCTGGAGACTTCCAATTCAATTCGGAGCTGTTAATGGGTCTCCCAATTCAATTCCGATTTGGAGATTTGGCTGCTGAATAGGGCCGAATCTCCTCCGAATTGAATTGGCTACCGAAGCTTCACACAGCCCTAAAAAGCTCCCCTTGCTAACGCTGTCTTTTCTTGGTGACATTAACAAATTTCTTGTTTAGGCATTTTGTGAAGTAATTCATTGCCAGTTGCTACTCTACTGAAGAAAAAGCTAACCCACATGAGTATCCTCCCATAACTCAGACTCACTGTAATGGGGACTTCATTTGCTAGGTAACTGGCAACCAGGAATACTTTGAAAGATATGGAATGCTCTAACATCAGTTGGGCTTTATAACAGAAAAGGCCCAAAGCTTCTCTGTTTGTTACTGTTATGTCCTTCTAAATCAAAGTTAGGTCTCTGAAGGGGCTTTTTTTTTTTTTTTAAACAGATTTACCTTAATTTCCTGAGCATTGATATGGAGCTGTTTGAGAAATCAAGCAAACTAGGCCTAAAGCTGCTGTTCCTAGGCTCTCCATCCATCTGCTTTAGATAATTTAAATCATACTTACTGGATACGTGCTACGTTTGACTGTATGGAATTTGAATGCTAAATCCTAAATGGAGATTATCTTTGGTTCATCACCACACCAGAATGGCCCAGAGGTCATCCATCACAAATTTCTTTTCTTTAGCCTAGGACTTGGAATCCACTCTAATAAACGTCAAATTCTGCCACATTTTCTGTCTGCCAGATTTAGAATACTCATTTTCCTTTGAAATTGGAACCCCATTATCTATTCAGTCCAGCTCTATGGATATGACAGTACCTTTAGAAATTACTAAACCAACAGATGCTACTGGTATTTAGAGAGACTGGCATCACCTAAGAAACATTTTCTGACCTTTGGTGTGAAAGACGTTATAAGGAAAACATGTTACTGCACCACATAGAAGAAGTATTCAACCCAACAAGCAGCAGAATTCATGTGGTTTGTTGTTAGATTTTTAAAATTAATTTATCTCAAAAACTCTTCAAAAAGTAAAATGAAGGAAGAACTTTTAACATTTGCTCCAGTTATTAACATTAACACACGTGTGTCATGTTGAACTGTATTTCTATGTAAAAGAAGTGCTCCAGGCACTGATTAAGTAAGCTGCATTCAAAACATTTTGCAATCTTCTTAACTTTCAATTTAAGAAGAGTTCACTAACTGAGCTTATGGATAAATCTCCGATTTATCCGATTTTGCTTTTGGTCTAAAACAAAGGAAATACAACTTCTGGAGCTGACAGGAAAAAGTAACAAAGAAAGAGTCTGCAGGAGAACGAGAGTAGATGCCTGTGGGGGGAATATCTTAGAATCTACGGTAAAGTCATACTTGGCAAAACTCAATAGATCTGGTAAACATCAAAGATAAATTTTAGCAGGATAATTCCATCTAGTACCATTAAAAGAAAAATGGGACCAGCAGGGTTACCAGTGAAAAACAATGCCAGGCCTAATAGCACTGATCTACCAGAAGCAATTTATTATGACACCAGAAATAGCTATTTTCACAGTGGATGCTTGAAATGAAAACTTTAAAGCTTCTTTAAGTCTTGAGCTATAGCAAAGTATTCAGCCAGCCAGCCAAAATAGCTGAAGGGAAATAGGAAGGCCACATATGGAACTAATTACTCACGTAGAGGCTATGACAAAGAACATTTCTCCAGACTTTTCATGGGGGCTTCACTTTCAGGAAGTAGCTATAATTACTGTTCAAGTCTAGAGCAGCCTGCATGCTGCTGACAGTTCCAAGAAAAAATGAACCTATTTGCCCTTTTCTTAGTCTGAAATGCCAAAATATGAAGTACAACCAGAGCCATTAAAAAGAAACAAAATAAGCACCAACTTATTGCATTAGCTTTTCAAATGCAATTCTTTTTACAAATTAGCTTTTGCAGCCTTTAAAGAACTGCAAATTTTGCTTTTACATTAATTTGCTCTCTGTTGGCTGCTATGAAACTGTACATCTTGACTTTTTACAGCTTTTCCATACTGGGGCCCACTTCCTGCCCAGTTGAAGAAAAAAATCTGGCCTGAAGATGAAATGACTGCTTAACATTACACTAAAACATCTGGTACCATTTTATACACAGACCCATGTCTGAGAGCAGGCAATTCTAGCGGTCTCACCAGCGGCACAGTGCATACCCAAACCTCCCTAGGGTGACATCATCCCATATATGGACTCTCAGGCCCAGCCCTCCCCCTTTTCCTGGTCCTAAATTCATTGCCAGATCCCCAGTCTGCTGCAAATGTGCCACGTCAAGACTGGAAATCACAGCACTTCAGTGTGTTTCAGTGAGTGCTGCAGAGTTTGAGGGAAAGCTGAACAAGACCCGTGGTGCAGGAAGGCAGTTCTTCCCAAAGACTAAAAGAGGATTTAAAATAAATAAATAGAAGCGTCCGGAGATCCTGCTCCGTCGCCCCAGTGTTCAGACTACCTGTTCAGGACAATGCTGTTGTACAGTAGTCTGCACATTGGTTAGACTGGGCAAGGGAAAGCAACGGCATGGACTATTGGGGACGCAAGTTGCGCTTGCCAAGGAGAAGACAGTTATTGCTCCTTTCAGATCTCATATACAGTATTTTTCTTCACAGGTTTTGCACACTAGGGAATAAGAAACGCTAAGGGACACTGAGAAAAAAGGAGGACTTCAGAATAATGCGGGAAAGACATTCTGGTAAGGCCTACTTTGGAAGAACACCTGGCCTATAACCTGACGAACCTAGGTGATTTCCCCTCCCCCATCCTTCCAATCATCACCGCAAGAAAGATGGAGCTCTGATGATTTACTAAAACGTATGCAAGAAACAGAAAGGTATAATATATATATATATATATATAAAAAAAAATAGAGAGAGAGAGATAGCTATAGATATATATAGATATAGACATATATTACCCAGAGAGGTGTACCAGTAACTTCCTCTTTTTCTAACTTAAAATAAAGCTTGTTTTTCCCCAAACTAAAAAGATAAATTAAAGGTTTTGTAGATTGTGGCATTTAGTATGGATATATAAGGGGGAAATGAATAAAAAAAATGCAGGAAAAATACTTGATAAAAATACGGATTTTAAATAGCTCCTGTTATGAAATATAGCTTTTATGTCAATTTAAAGACACTATTTCTGTTTTTTAAAAATAAATCAATACTTAGGAAATGTTTGTTATGTTATTAAATGAAAAACACTGTTAAATATTTCTAAAAGTGCCACTGCTGGAAAAACTGTACTTTGATTTTAAATGCAGCTGAAAACTTCTTTGCAAATAATATATAGCATATATTCTAACAAAAAGAAGTAAAAGCGACAAGTAAATATAGCATGATGCATCAATAGGCTTTTGCCACCAGAAAAACTGAAACCTCTGATTGGCAAGTAAAATTTTTCCTGAGAACAGAGACTGAAATGGTAAATAACAAGTGAAAAACAAAACCAGTAGTGTAAGGTCACTATAAATGTCTGGGCATTGTTTGCAAGAGATCAGCACCAACTGATGGTTACAGGTCTCTTGTCTATACTGTGCTTTGCTGATATTTCTTCTAGCATTCAAAATGATAAGTTACTTTGTCTCAAATCCCACTGATAAAAATGGAATTTGTAAACGAATGCAGAAGTTTTCTTTGGTGAGTTTCCAGCTGTCCTGGTAAGGGAAAAAACCCCTCAGGCTAAATGAAATCCCTATGGAGAGAATAATACAAAAAGTCTGGGATGCAATTTGATACCAGCTGAACTTCAGAGTCAGCTCCCTTAAAGTTAATACAGATAAACTCATACAACTTCAATTTAAAAACATCTATATAATGATCATTATTTCTTGGGAGATTTTGAATTCATGTATTACAAACAGATACCAAAAATACAACTAACATTGTAATTAGAACATGCAAATAGAGATTTTTTAAATCAATCTTGATACTATGATTTTTTTTTAAAACATATCCAGTATTACCTTTCTCAGTGCTCTTTCAAAGATAAGTAAGAGCCCTTTGAGGAGCTATAGTTATTCAGCTTTAGCTTCACAGTTCCTATACTGGTGATCAAACTGCTTATAAAGCAAGAATTATCACTCTTATTTCCCCTACCTTGCGTCATAGTTTGTGTATTTTAACTAAAAATATAGTTTTATTATATACCTTCTTTGGTTCTATTCCACAAGAGATTTTATCTCATCTTTGGCACAGAAGAAATATTTTATTAATCGGTTACAATGTGATCAGAATTTTGTATTCTTGATCTTTTTTAGAAAAAGTGATCAGGAAAATAATAGCACACGTTTCATGCAAAGTTGTTAACAGAAATAAGAGGCAACAGGAAAAGCAGACAAATGAAACTGAATTCATATACATAAATATTTCTTGCTTCTAATATAAAAGTTGTTTTAGGCATGGCGAATCTGAAGTTTCATGGCTTGAATTTTGTTTAAGTGGAAGGAAATACGTAGGCTTTAGAGTCTTTGCTCCACACTAAGAAATTTGCTCAGCTAGTTTCAAGGGAAATATGCCCCATATGAAGATTTTTCCTGGGTTTTTTTTTAATAATCACTTTTACATCTTTCATAGCTTCTAGAGTAGAATCACAAAGCCAGAAAAACTGGAAGCCATTCAATGAAAGCCAGTTAAGTAAACTAATACTAAGTTAAAGAAAACTGGAATCGACTTCTGCTAATTAGGAAAGAACAATAAATACATGCCGAAAATGTTTCTCTTTCCTCTTTACCATTTATTTGCATGCATCTTTATATATTATAATCCTATGTATTTAGAAATTATTTCCTCCACCTCCACCAGTCCTCAAAGTTACATTTTTAGACTATATGGTTGAAGATACAGGGGGGCCCCCTTGGTGTGAGTTTTGGAAAAAAGGGAGGGAGACTGCAGTATGCAAATAATAGGAAAAGAAAGACTGTATTGTTTATAAGGGACAAGGAAATACCTACTTCAGTACAGCAATCAAAATGATTTCAAAATATGAATTAAAGTAACCCTTCTCTTCTTGAAAAAAAACAAACAAACACAATTTGAGTTGAAACAGCCTCTAGTTGATTTTAACCAGCCAGAGAAAAAGAATCATACTTTTTATTGCAGACATTTGATTTGATACTATTATGGAAAGAATATTTATGGGAATCTGATTATAAAAATAAATTATAAATATGCATTCATAGAAACACACAGCATCAATAACCAGACTATTACAGAACAAAGAAACAACAGGATTTGCACAGACTAGAAATATTAATTGCCTTTTGGTAGGGATAAATTAAAAAATTTAGACAGTTTCATGGTTCCACAACTGTACAAGCAGTCAAAACGATTGCATATAGTAGAATGTCTGATGTGAAAGAATTTTCCTATAGATAATACAACAACAGAAAAGGCAAATTAAAATCAGTACAACCACCTATTCACCACTAGGTCAGTGTTTCTGTACAATGGATCAGTTAGACAAGTCATTTTCTTTAAAAAATAAACTACTATGTCCAAAAAAGTTAGCACAGGGAGAATGGGGGAAAAGAAAAAATAGTATATTTTTTAAGATGACGAATCATTTAATAAAAAGAAGAAAAACAGGAACTAAAGGAAGCAACTCCTTGACCTTACAGAAATGAAATAAAATTCCAGATAGACACATTGAAAAAAATGCTCAAAAAAGCCACTGAGTCTTCACCCCTTTGTCAATAAGTTGCATGTTCTCCCTCCCCCGTTAGGGCTATTCCCTCTGGCTAATGTGTTTGTCTTAGCCAGATAGACTAAAACACTACCACCTTCCCCCACCCCCCACACACAAACACACTTCTGCAGACCACCCAAGTATCATTGCTATGTGGGAAATGCTATGAGCAAAAAATAAAAAAGTCAAATATCAGCATTTTTCAAACTTCTAGACATATTAAATAGTAAAATACAATAGTGTCAGCATTACGGAATCAAATATATTAATCAGAATGTGAAATATATAAAAAAGGTCTCATATGTCCTCCAAGATCCAATTTCTTTACTTAAAAAAAAAAAAAGTATTTTATTTTAGGAATAGCGCTTTTCTCATCTCCAACTGCATATTTCAACCTTACTTGCAAAGAACTCTACTTATTAGAAATGTGCTGCACAGAAAATTCCAAGTTAAAATAACATTAAGGGTCAGGCTTTTACCTACAAGAGACAGGAAATACCAAAATTGAAGTTGGAACTCTTTTTATTCACTCTAGCGTGCTTTAGTACTGCATTATATATAGTTTCTTTAAAACGTATATCACCCACTTGAATAGAGACCAGTACATGTTGCAATTGCATAAAATTTCAGTCTCAACTCAGTTCCATAGCTACCAACAGTTAAAGTCAGACCCTTCAATGTTATTTTAATATAGGTTTGCGTAGTAGTCTATGAGGTTTTTTGCCTCTGCATTCCTATGCTTTCATAATATATGTGAAATATTGATTTACTTAAATCAAACCATATTTTATTAATTCCTTTATCATATATTGCACAAAAAATAGCCACTTACTGTACAATTTTTGTAAACATGCAACAAGTACCTTTATAAAGTATATATTAACCAACGGACTATAACAGCCTGATCATGAAGTACTAAGTGAAACGGTTAGTTTAAGAACGAAATATACTCTCCTCAGTTCCACTTATTAAAAACATCCAACCACATTATTCTATTCAGTCTCCCTGTGTTTGGTCAGTAATTTCTAGAACACCACCAAGTAACTCACCTCCTTTTATCCTCACCCTCCCAACCCCGTTCCACAGATACTTGCTGCCCATATTAAAGTGCCCTGTGCATTTAGGGTTTGATCCTTTTGTGCTATTGGTTCGAAGGGTGGATTGTTCGGGCCTTTTTTCCTAGACAGTTGTTCTTTTTTGGAATGCCGAAACAATAGGAAGACACGCTTCTAGGTTTTTCCTCCAGCATAAAGATCCTTGACACATTTGAGCACCAAATCCACAAATGAAAGCAAATGAAACTTATAATTAACAAATCATTTTATGTAGTTTTAAAAGCATTTCTGATTTATCATTTACTTTTCATGAAAGCAATGAAGTAGTCGACATTATGAACTTATCTTTTAAAAATGTCAGGCTATTGGAGGGCAAAAGTACAACCTTAAAAGTACTCAGTTGTAATTTCACTTGGAATTCCTATAATATTTTAAACAATAGTTGAAGACATTACACATCTATTGTCTTAACTGAAATAAATTATACATGAAGTTTTTGGTCGTGTTTTTTTTAATATACCTAAATTTCAACTTGCAAAGTTTAAAGCTGATAATGCATACATTTGAAACTAGCCTGTTACTTAAAGCAATATAGAAATTAGGGCCAGAATAGTAGAATAGTTCATATCTATCATGAAACTTAAAAAACAAACAAACAAACAAAAACACCTGAAAAATATCTATCTTGCATCCCTTTAATAAAAATCAACCCTATTCTAGCCAATGTTCAACCTGGAGTAATTTTTTAATTCCTTTTGTTCAGTATGGCACAGGTTTTAGAAAAGTCTAAAAATACAGTTAGAACGACCTCTGAAAACTACTCCTGCTGGCGCTAGTGAGCAACAATGACTTAAGAAACCATGATTTGTATTAAAAAAAATATGGAACGTACTTTTTAATCCAACACCGTTTTTATTTTTTATTGTTTAACATACGTTAGGCATGCTCAGGGGAATTTGAAATTAAACTGTTATATTAAATGAATTATTAGTAAACTAAGCTCCTTTTGAATGTTCTAAAACAAAAGTCTCATATAACATCAGTTTCACTTCCAGCATATTCTGCCTTACTGGGTTGCTTCCCTTTATACAGAAAGATTTTTTTTTTTTTTTTTTTTTTTACATGCAAGCTTGTGGTACTTATCTGCTCCTAGAAAATATGTACTGTGTAAACATATCCTTTATCTTGAATGTCAGTATTTCTGCGTTTCTAAGAAGAGTAAAAACATCTGGTTAAATCATGACATGCTGTGCAATTACAGTATGTAGGCAAACTTTTGTATGAACTGCATTTAAAATAAACCATGATTTAAATCATTGCTCTTTTAAAAACGTTCAGTGTGGCCATTCTATTGAAATCCCATCTCGTATAAATGTCAGCACAACTATTATGTAACAAAGGCATATTTTCTGAATAAAATCAAATGATGTACTTGTTCTACAGCTCCCTAATGTTTTAAAGTGTAATTCTGTCATGTGTGTTCCCTGCCCCTACAAATTCCCTAAACTTGGAATGGGACAGACTGATTCTTATCAGACGGTGAGGAAAGGACCCCCTGATGGATCCAAGGGATTGGCTGGACGGAGTTGTCATGTGTCTGCCTGTCTACACTTGCTGTGCAGAACATCCACTCACCTGTACAGCAGGCACAGACAGGCAGTCACATGACAACCCAGCCTGAATGACAACCAGCCAATGAGAGAACAGCTCTGACAGACTATAGCATCTTCACCAAGAGCTACAGCAAAGAATCATTTTTGGATTTCAGTCTGTTGGTTCAATAACTAAAGTCATGTGTACTTTTTATTATTATTAACTTGGTCATAATATTGAAACCCAACCAAAGTAAGATGAACGGTGCCTATAAAATAAAATAAAACCCACTGCTGAAATTTTTACTGTGCTTTCTATAGTACTCTTTTCCTAGTTGTTCTGATTAACTAACTAACTATGATTTTTACTTGTGCTCGGCTTTGCGGCACCTTTGTAAATGGGAAGATAAAAATACATTTCTCACTCATACTTTAATAACCATAAATTAATTGGTTACTCATTTTTATTAAATTATGCAACGTTTGCATACTTGTTAATCATACAAAAGAGAAAGTCTTTCTTTAACTAGGTAATTCTATACAAAAAAAAGATGCTGTTTGACTTAGAATCCTTCTCCCACCCCATCCTCCCCTTCACTAATCAAATTTTAGCCCTCTGGAGTCAAGAACATTCACTTCCTCATTCATTCTCACCCCTTCATCACAACATATACACTGTTTTATAACTGTAGTAAAAGTGTAAATTAAATTAAAACAATAAGATTTGGTTCCTGAATGGTGACAGTATATTTACCTTGAAATAAAAAAGTATTTTACTTGAAAAGGAAAATTATATAAATGTTGCAAATAAATGGAAAAAGTCAAATTTAAAGGGTTCCCAACCTAGGGTCCAATCCTACATTCCTTGTACACTAACATTTCCAAGAAAGTTGTTGCCAGTTTGGAGTTTACAAATTATATAGGATAATAACTTCTGACAGCATTTCATTAAATATACAATAATTTTTACAAATTGTATCCTTTTCCTTGCAATGAAGAGTTTTGATTCACAAAGCTCTTTTCATTTCTTATCTCTTTTTCACACTGTGCTAGAACCTTGATAACAGGGTTACTAATCCCAAGACTTTTTTTTTAAAACTGGCAATTGGAAAACTTTTTACTGGCAATCTATATAGATCTATCTATCTATCCATCCATCTATACATAGATATATATAGATACACACACACACACACGTTTTTACTATCAGAAAAACAAGCCCTGGGTTGGCAGCCCTGTGACTGCAGCAGTGGTTTTCCACCCTGCTGCTCCTTCTAACCCAATACGTTGACACTTCTAATTACACTCTGCACCCTGCTCGCACCCCCCCCAGTCTTCCCCCACCAGCACCACTCTCCCCTAACATGGCACTGACCCCCCCAGCTGTTGTCTCTTCCCCCCTTCCAAGGTCTGCAACACCGTCCCTGTTGCAAGCAACTATGGAAATTCTGATGAGCCAGACAGCCATGACAGACAGCTCACTGGAGGGCATTAAGCAGTGCACCTGCTTGGACACAAGATAGAGCTGCTCTGCTCTTTCTGTCCAGCATCAGTGCTTGAATATAGTTTGATTTGAGCACTGAATCTTGAAACAAGCTCAGGACTTCTTATTTTTATGGAGGCCCTATTATTTTTAAGGAATTTACGTACAGGCATTTTTAGGCTGGTTATTTACAGATGGTCTGTAAATTTTTGGACAACTGGCAACTTTGCTAACTCCCATTCTAACTCACAAACCCTATAATCTAAACACAAAACATGAGGTCTTTTAAACCTTCTAGCAAAGTTAATAGCTACAAACTAATGTGAATTGCTAAGATTTGATTATTTTTTAAAAAATGAATTACAGATTACCTTACCCAGTAATGTTCTTGAAATTCTCCACTAATTAAAACTTTCATAGATTTCATAGATTTCATAGACATCTGGGCTGGAAGGGACCCCGGAGGATCATCAAGTTCAGCCCCCTGCCCCAGGGGCAGGAAGTCAGCAGGGGTCATAGGATCCCAGCAAGATAAGCATCCAAATGTGTCTAGAAGGCGTTCAAAGTAGGTGCTTGAACCGCCTCCGGCAGCAGTCTATTCCAAAACTTGGGGGCTCAGACAGTGAAGAAGTTCTTTAGTTGTCAAATAAATGAATGCATTAGCCTTGTACTTAATTTCTCATTTATTAGCAATTAGTCCCATTAAAGATAATGGGATTAGTCATTTGATAATGTTAAACATATGCGATAATGCTAAGGTCCCCATCTATAAGATGGGGACCTTAATTCACATTGGTTCTCCCAGAAATTCATATAGTTCTACTCCTTTATCCAGATTTTTCTTCATGTTCGAGGACTGATCAAACTGTCAAATGTTTTATTTTCTGCAAGCAGTAAAATACTCATTTATAATCACAAAGATTAAAACCCTTGTCCTTCTGTCTGAACAGCAACAAAATAATATCAATAAAGAATAATACAATCAATTTGTTTCTAACTTCACTAGTCAAGTCAAACAAGAAATCTGGAAAGCTATCTTTAGGGAAATGCATTTATATCCAAAATAACTTACTCCAAAATAAATTCCACCATGAATTCTTTACTATGAAACCCAGAGCCCATAAATGAAGGAAAAACTAGCTTCTGCAAATGGCAGCAGGTTATAATAAACACTTACATTTATAGGTACTTTCAATCTCAAAGTAAGTCCCAACTATGCAAACTATAGGCGTCAGCCTACATGGGAAGAGCCTCACAGCCCCATTGTCCTACAGACATTGTACCTCAAGAGATGTCACTCAGAACAGTTCACTGGCACACTGCTGCTTCTACAATCCTTAATGGTTTGAAATGTAGATTCATTCTATGCCTAGTGAACTCCAGTGCTTAATGGAGCAAGGACGGCAAGCACCATGCCCCTGCCTATTTCCCAATCTCTCTGGAGAAGCCAGCACCACAAACAGAGCTCAAATCAGAGGGTCACTGTGCTCAGGTCTGCGTAAAAACTGACCAGCTTATAAGTGGGAGAAATTCCTCATGGACATACATAACCTGCAGCTGTAGAGAGCTGAGTCTCTGCGAAAATTGGTGAATATGGATATCACTGTATCACATCAGTGAAGATTACCAGTCCTAAGCTAGAATACAACAGCACATAGTCAAACTAATGGATAACTTATGATAAGAAATGACAACTATCTTACTTAGTCAAAAATAAAGAGAATGTTTAGAGAAGAAAAACGTAATTCCCCAAATAGGAATTGGGGTAGAAAAATCAAATGAAATGTAGTCTACTTCCATAAAAAAATGGAGCACTGGACTTTTAATGACCAGTGGTAAGAGTCTTCAATTTTAACCTTTTACATAAAATATCAAACATCTGAATTTGCTGACTGTTAAGTCTGAAAGGTCTACATATTAAAACAGGGTAAAAATCTGATCATATTTTTGTGATCTCTACTCCAGGAGATAACTGACAAGAACAATATTTCAATCCCCATTAACCAGGAGATCTCTGTAGCATCTGAGATACTGCACTCTTATCTCCCTCTTCATAATTTAAAGAGCTACTGTGACATGTCCCACACCAATCTATTTAACTACTGCCCTTTTCATGGCAAGTGCCAAGCAGTTGTTCTTGTTTTTCCACATATTAAAGGTAGTTATGCAATGGCAAGACACCTTTACATGATCTGCACTCTTCAGAAGTTATCAGGTGACTTTGGCTAATAAGACTATAGCTAAGTAAGCAATTTAAATTAGTGTAGCACAGCAGAAGACACTTTCAAACGTTCACTTCCTGCTGACCTTAAATACAGAACTCAAGAATTCCCACAATTCACCTTTGATGCATTTCTAAGCACTTGAGATAGCACTTAGCCAGAAAAGTTAACATCACTGAACTCTTAAGGATGCAAGAATATTTCCAAAGAGAAATGCTGGTAACATCATTAACCAAAAAAAGAAAACACCATTCGATTTATCCCTGGAAACCAAAGAACAATTTTCCCACGATATGATAATAATGCAGAACATTTGGTTCACTGGAATTTTCAGTAACTTCTACATTATAACTTAAAAGTATTAACCATCCCTTATTTTTCTCAAATAAATGTTTAAAATGCCATATAAGAATAATGTCTGCTTTCAAACCTGCCCATTTACAAACATACCCACAAATTTGATTTCTTGAATCTATTGTTTTTATGACCTCATAGTAAAGTAATCTAAACAATACCCTGCCAGAATTTTGAAGACCAATCCACCTCCTTTCACATGTACTGTACTTCTTAATTACTCTAATTTATTAAAAATATTTTTGATCATAATAGATAATAGCCCCCAGTGTAAATCAGAAATACCTATACCCCTGTGAGAGTTAACCAAAGGTATGGGCCTTCCAAATTAACCTTACACAAACTCAAATTTAGAATCCATCCCAAAATAAAGACTGTTTCTGGAAAACACTACTATTAACACTCTTTGCAATGCCCTAATACAATATGCCAGGTATATGTAAGATCTCTACTCTACTCAGTGAGTGCATCTACACATGGTATTAATATGCCTAGATAAACTCTGGCACAGTTTGCACCAGAGCCTATTGCTCCTAGACGCATTTACACATACACCCAGGCCACAGCATACTGAGCCATGGTGCTGTAGTCCTGGATGGCAGGTGGTCCAGGGAGTCAGCCTGCCAATCAAGAGCTGCTCCACCCCAGTTCACCAGGCTGCGGAGGGGGGGCTGAGGCATGAGGGTGTTACAGTATGGGTCTAGCCAGCAGGCAGTCCCCACTCTGTGGCACCCTTGTGCCCCAGCCATCCCCGGTCACCATCTATATGTACACTGTGGCACATACTAAATAACTCCGCCATAGGACAGTACATGTGTCAGGCAGTACTATCCTACATCAGAATTAATTTACTGCAGCCTAATAATGCTGCACATGTAGATGGTGCTGCTTTACTGTAAAGCTAATTAGTCAACTCCACAGTAAAATACATGTGTAGGTGTGCCCAGGGTGTCTAAAACCAAGTTTCCTGAACTATGATGTTTATAAAGCCAAAACAAAAAACAAACAAACCATTTTTCCTCCAAAACTGCCATCAAACACCTTATCTCCCTCCCAAATCAAAACCACCCTGCTCCCAACCAAAGAAATTAAGTTACGATTTATTTAAAACAGCACAGAAGCATTGGAAAGTGACATATTATCCATAGTTACAAACTTGGTATTTTTAACTCTCATTTATTGCTTAACTGAATATTCTTTCATATGAATAGTATTTTATAACTCAAGTGAATTTACTTGACCATAAGGACCATAAGCTTGAAATCAAGTTAACACCACTAAAAAATTATTCACAATTCCAGACCTGACATTCAGCAGAAACACAGCTGTAATATTTAAAAAATTAATCTAACTATTTATAAGAACAATAACTCAATACTTTTACTTTACATATTAGATGCAACAAAATCAAAATGGACCAGAAAATTCCAGCACGTTCTTGTCTTTACACTTTGAAAGAGTTAAGGATTAGAAGTTTATATTCAATGAGAAGGAATACTATATTTATGTTCTCAAAAATTATATAGAAGTCTCAACAGTATCAGTAGTCCCTTAAACAAAAGGAATAGATAACTGCAAGAACGCTAGTCACCTAAAATGTGATATCCTGAAGTAAGTCAGGTTGGAAGAAAAATAGGAATAGGAACTCAAGTTCAGTGCAAACAAAAAGTACAATCTTCATGAGATGCATGTCAATAAATACAATCATATTTCCTATGGGCATCAATCGTTATGTCCTTACCTCATCATCTTTATACCAGGACAAGCTTTCTGCAGTCAGAACAAACCAGTATTCCTTGGAGCCTCCTTTCATGATACCAATGTTGTTGATGGTCAACCAGCCCTTCCGGATTACCTGTACAGAATTGTAGTCAGACATATGGTTAAGGTAATCTCTTGTTGATTACACACCAAATCCAAATCCGATGCTACATTCATTCTCAAAACGAACTGCTCTTTAAAGAGTAACTTTTTCATTTTCTGACCAATTTATAATCTAGTATCTGCAGGTTCTGATGACTACAAGAAAAAAAACACAATATAAAACAAAAATGACCATTTTAACACATAGGAAAAGTGGAGGGAAGTCTAGGCATGGTCATGCTGTAGTTAGATCCTTATCTATAAAGGTTAACTATCAAATGTGTGATTCTAGCACAACTGCTAGCCAAGTAGTAGTAAACTGTGGAAACCTGCATGAAAAACACCAGGACTTAAACCTTATATTTACTTCACTGCTGTGTCTATAAGATTGTTAAGTGTAGAGGCCATTTCTGCAGCTGGCTATTTGAGCCACCAGCTCAGTCTGTGGCTTCTGGAAACCTTATACATCAGAGAAAAGGATGTTTTGAAGGGTCCCATCAACTTAGAAAGGAGGCCTTGCATAATTTATATCCTTTCAAAGAAAAATGACTGCATTTACAGAAAAGTAGAGAGAAAAAGCAAAAGACTAGAAAAGATAAAGAGGAGAAAGAGGAAAAGAAAGGAGTATATAAGAAAGACGACGACTTCTTGTGTCTCTACACCATAAAATGTCCGTTTCATCACACATAGTTTCGCTTGTTTATTGTACTTTGCAACATATTTCATTTCACATGAGCCTTCAAGCAGTGGGCGCTACAACAGGTGTCGCAGGACACTCCCGTGCCCTGCTCCTAGAGAGTTATGAACTTAAGGTGGGGGAGGTGTGTCACAGGGCATGGAGGTGCCTGCTCCTAGGAAAGGCACAGGTGCCAGTTGCTGGGGCAACCACAGTTCGGTCAGCTGACCGGAAGGGGGCAGGGCCTGGCCTATATAAACAGCCTAGGCTGAGGCCAAGCAGGCAGTTCCCTGCTAACAGTGAAGGAGCTCTGCTGGAGTATTACAACCTGTAGAAGCTAGATGGCCTGAACAGCTTCGGTTGAGGACTGGGTGGAGCAAGCCCTGGTAGGGTTTTGAACGATGGCTAGCCAGATGGCTTGGAGTTTATGTTGTAGCCCAGGGGCTTGAGTTTTCTCTTGGTAGTTGTTACACCGGAGGACCAGGTGAGGCTAATAGGGGTTGGAGGAGGCCTCAGAGGGGCTCCATAGTGGTGTGGGGACCCCGGTGCCAGAGAGGGCACAGTATTGAGGGGGGACATTGACCCCGGCCCTGCGAAAGGGGCACAGGAGATTGAGGGCCAGGCAGAGCCGAGGTCACCTGAGTTGTAAATGCTTTAAGACCCGAGGAGGGGATTTAGGGGGCCAGGCACGGCTACGGCCACCTGAGCCCCAAGGGTGAGAAACCCCAAAGGGGGTATGGATGAGAAACCCCGGAGGGGGCTTGTATTAGGGCCCAAGGGGATTCGGGGCCAGGCATGGCTATGGCCACCTGAGCCTCGATTGAGGGGAATCGCCGAGGCAAGGCCCCAGTGTGGGCAGCAGCCGCGGGGAAGCCAGGGAGCCCCACGAGGGCGCATGACAGAGGAGCCCCAGGGAGGGCAGGACCGAGCGAGAAGGGCCCGGTGGGGGCTCGGCCTAGAGAGGCTGGGAGCGTCCACGGGGAGTGTGGACACCGGCAAGAAGCACAGAGGATGCAGGGATAGAAGCCCCAGGGAGGGCGAGAGCATTGCGTTAAGCCCCAGGGAGGGCATACAGGAATAAGAGCCCCAGGGAGGGTGAAAGCATTGCGTTAAGCCCCAGGGAGGGCGAGAGTACAGAGAGAAGCCCCAATGTGGGTGACGGTGTGGAGAAGGTCCCCGGTGAGGGCCACGAGTGGAAGACAAGCCCGGAGAGCGTCTGCGAGGGCGCGGGCAACAGTAACTGACTCAACAACGTCCGGTACATCTGAGAGGCTTGGGGCGTGGTATAAGGGGTGGTAGGAGCCACGCGTAGCCCATAAGGCTGGGTGCACCAAATCAATCTATACGGAACGGAGGCCAGGATAAATAAGAGCACTGTGTCCAAGGGGACAAAAGGCAGCCTCCCTTATAAAACAGATACCATCAAAGACATGGCGGGCAAGAACGAGGGTGCTTGATCACCAACTTGGCATGGTAGGGGGTGCCAGGAGAGATCACGGCCGCTCCTAGGTCCCCATCCTGTCACAAGACGTTTCATAGTCTGAGGCTCTGTGCTGCAATCACATGTGGCTGAACCAGTGGTATTGCCCCACTTCTTCACTAGTTCCTTGGAGCATCCGACTCCAGTACATAGGCAGTTGAGACACTGCCACCTTTGCCATGGTTTGTCAGGTACTGGTGGTAAGAACGGAGTCACTGGAACATCCATTTTTTGTTGTCGGGTATTTTCTTCAGTCTCGTTCCACATCTGTAGTCATGTCTCCTTGGGTTTCATTGAGAGGTTAGGTGCTGGTAAGGAAACTCCTGCATGACTTCAGATGTTTGTGTGCTGTGTGGTCATACAGGGGGTAGATGAGTCTTTCTTCAGACAACTAGCACAAGTTTCCAGATTACAGGTCCTGGTTCTCATAGGGGACTTCAATCACCCTGACATCTGCTGGGAGGGCAATACACCAATGCACAAGAAATCCAGCAAGTTTCTGGAGAACGTTGGAGACAAACTTGCTGGTGCAAGTGTTGGAGAGACCAACTAGGGGCCATACTCTTCTTGACCTGATGCTCACAGGCAAGGAAGAACTGGTAGGGATGTAGAAGTGGATGGCAACTTGGGCAGCGGTGACTACAAGACAACTAAGTTCAGGATCCTTACAAAAGGAAGAAAGGAAAGAAGCAGAGTATGGACCTACAACTTTAGAAAAACTGACTGACTCCCACAGAGAACTGATGGGCAGGATCCCCTGGGAGGCCAGGCTGAGGGGGAAACCAGTCCAGGACAGCTGGTAGTATTTTAAAAAATCCTTACTGAGGGCACAGTAACAAACCACTCTGCTGTGCAGGAAAAATAGCAAATAAGGAAAGCGACCAGCTTGGCTTTGCAGAGAACTCTTTATTGAGCTTAAACACAAAAAGGAAGCTTACAGGAAGTGGAAGCTTGGACAAAACTTGGGAGGAGTATAAGAATATTGCTCAGGTATGCAGGGATGAAATCAGGAAGCCACAGCACAACTGGAGCAAGTTGCAGGTAGTAAGGGATGCAAAGGGTAACAAGAAGGGTTTCTACAAGTATGTTAGCAACAAGTGGAAGGTCAGAGACAGTGTGGGTCCCTTACTGAATGGAGGAGGCAACCTAGTGACAGACAATGAGGAAAAGGCTGAAGTACTCAATGCCTTTTTTATCTCGGTCTTCACAGACAAGTTCAGCTTCTAGACTACTGCACCTGGCAGCACAGTTTAGGGAGAAGGTGAGCACCCCCAGTGATGAAAGAACAGGTTAGGAGCTATTTAGAAAAGCTGGATATGTACAAGTCCTGGATGCAATATATCCAAAGGTGCTAAGAAAATTAGCTGATGTGGCTGCAGAGCCGCTGGTCATTATTTTTGAAAATCTGTGGCAAACAGGAGAGGTCCTGGATGACTGGAAAGGGGGAAATATAGTACCCATCTTTAAAAAAGGGAAGTAGGAGGATCTGGGGAACTACAGACAAGTCAGCCTCACCTCAGTCCCCAGAAATATCATGGAGCGGGTCCTCAAAGAACCCATTTCTAAGCACTTGGAGGAGAAGAAAGTGATCAGGAACAGTCAGCATGGATTCTCCCAGGGCAAGTCATGCCTAACCAACTTGACTGCCTTTTATGATGAGACTAGCCAATTGCCTGTCAAGAAAGATGGGGGAGAGGGGGCTGGGATGGAGTACTGCCACCTAACACCCCATGCTTCTGCTTTTCTGCCTCTTGCAGGGAACAGGGAGGCCTGCTGGGCTTGGCTCCCCCACCCTCTGTCTGGTCCAAGGCACAGCTTCGGAATCATGGCGGTGCTCCCCCATGCTTGAAACACTCTGACTGGCTGTTTCTGTCAGCCAATCAGTGTGCCAAGAAAGCATTACAGATAGACAGACTTAGGCTTTTATAATATTAGAATAACTGGCTCTGTGGATGCAGGGAAAGCAGTGGACTTAATATACTTTGACCTTAGCAAGGCTTTTGACACCACCTCCCATAGCATTCTTGCAAGCAAGCTGAGTTGGATGAATGGACTGTAGAGTGGACAAAAAGCTGGCTGGATTGCTGGGCTCAAAGGAGATTGTCATAAATCAATGGCTGAATGTCTAGTTGGCAGTCACTGTCAAGTGGAGTGCCCTAGGAGTCAGTCCTAGGGCCAGTTTTGTTCAATATCTTCATTAACAATCTGCAAAATGAGATGGATTGCACACTCGGCAAGCTCACAGATGACACCAAGCTGGGAGGAAAGTAGATATGCTAGAGAGCAGAGCTAGGATTCAGAGTGACCCAGACAAATTGGACGATTGGGCCAAAAGAAATTTCATGAGGTTTAACAAGGACAAGCGCAAAGTCCTGTACTTAGGACAGAACAATCTCATGCGTTGCTCCCGGCTTGGGACTAACTGGCTAATCAGCAGCCCTGCAGAAAAGGACCTGTGGGTTAAAGTGGGCAACAAGCTGGATATAAGCCAACAATGTGCCCTTGTTGCCAAGAAGATTGACAGCATACTGAGCTCCATAGCAGGAGTGTTGCCAGATTGAAGGAAGTGATTATTTCCCTCTATTCAGAACTGGTGAGGCCACTCATCTGCAGTACTGCGTCCAGTTTTGGGACCCCAACTATAGAAAGGATGTGGACAAGTTGGAAAGAATCCAGAGGAGAGCAATGAAAATGGTTAAGGGGCTGGGGCACATGACTTAGAGGGAGGCTGAGGGAACTGGGTTTATTTAGCCTGAAAATAATTGTGGATTGTGAGCCCCCCTCCAGCTCAAGCTGAGACAACCCCAGCCTGCAGCTCACTCTCCCTCCCTTCCTGCAAAAAGGACTGGAACTGGGAGGTAGGGGAGCAGGTCTAGGGCAGAAAGGCTCCAGACAGGCTCCTCAGCTAGATTGGCCCCAAAGTGGAGCCTGATTCCCGCTTCCCCACCCCCTGGCCCAACAGGCAAACATCTGTTGGGTCAGGCAGACTGCTCTAACTCATGACACTTTATGTAAAGTGCTATGAGTTAGAGTATGGGCCTGTGCATCTGTCAGCATCCATAATTCCACTCCATTCAGAATTCACATAGGTTCAATTAGTGAAAAAGCTTTGACGTGTATGCAATGAGAGAATAATTTACATTAAGAGCATAGGAACATAAGAATTGCCATTTACTGGGTCAGACCACAGGCCCATCTTGTCTAGTATCCTGTGTCAAACAGTGGTATAAAGTAGATGCAGAAAGGAAGAGTTAACCAAGTATGACCAGGTTTTTTTTAATGTTCCTCTCTCACTTGCAGCCTCCAGCAGCTAAGGTCTAGGAAGTTCCAATTCATATGTTGTACCCCTCACTCCCATACTCAATAGCTACTTTCCTCCAAGAATTAGTCTAGTCCCTTTTTGAATCTGGCTAAAATTAATTAGTATTCATTAACAAGGACAAAGAAGAAAGGCCCATGGTGTTGCCTCTGGGTCTTGAACTGGCCCTCCATACTGCATGCTGCACAGTATGCAACCCTGAGGCTAGGAGTTCAGAGCAGCTGCATCTCCCAGCTCTGGGGATGTGTGGGGTACCCCTACAGCTATAAGTCTCCAAGCTGAAGAGACTCCCAGGTGTGGAAACTTGCTTCTTGCTGGTGCAAGGGGAGCTCAGGATTGGACTTCCTCTGCACCAGCAATAAGCCATGACAGGATGTATTGCATGATCCCACAATTTCGCCTCCTGCCATGTACAACTTATGGCCTGTAGAACTTTTGGATTTGGCTCTTGGGTCTCCAAGCAGTATTCAGCAGTGGGGGGCATCTTCTGTTGGAACTCTCTCTATGTCCCTGGGAAGAAAAGCTGCAGCAGCAGGGTCCTACCACTCATCTGCTGTTGACCCAAGGTGGGTCATCCCAGCCCACAGCCACAACAGATTGCCTACCTCTGACCTAGGGTGCAAACTAAGCAGACTGATGGGAGCAGCAAACCTGTGAAGGTCTATCATCTCTCTGTTAATTTGCATGCTAATAAAACAAACAAACAAAAAAACCCTTTAAAAAAAGTGTGACTTTTTACCCCATATAGCAAACCACACTGAAGACATATTTGAGAGCACACTGGGAAAGGTACCACTATACAAATCCAAAGGTACATCACATCCCTGTATTAAATTACATTTTAATACATCTACTAAAATTAGTGAACATCTCACTGAACCTAATTGGAAACAACCATATATGGAGTGTGTGTGTGTGTGTGTGTGTGTGTAAAACTAAACTAATGTGTGTGTGTTTGATATACATATAGATGTGTGATAAATATATGTGTGTGTTAAATATATGTAGAGAAATAGATAGAGTATAGGTAGAGTATAGATAGATATATGTGTGCATGACGTGTGCGTGTGCGTGTGTGTGTGTGTGTGTGTGTGTGTGTTCAATAAATGCATGTATACACATACATACAGCTGACATGAACTACAATGCAGTGGAATTGTAGTAATTTAATTAAATAACTGCAGCACTGCAGTAGGAATTTTACAAACAAATCAAACAGTTATGGTTTCTTCAGCCAACTTCCTCAGCCAGCTCCCAATATAATGATATTTATATACCATCTTCTGAATGATTCAAAGCACTTCAAACAGAAAGTCTCACATGAAACATGCAAGGAATGAAACAAGAAAAGAAAAGACCAAAGATAAAGGAGGTTAAAGCAGCAGGATGCCTGCTGAGTTACAAGTTAAAATACTGAATTACTGTAAGGAGCAATACACCACTCAGGGAAAGCAGCAGCAGCAAAAAGACAGCCATACCAATGCTGTATTTATGGTTTGTTAGAACAGGGACCATGGAAAGCTGATTCTGCAAGAGGCCACAATGAGGATAAATGGCAAGATGCAAGAAAGGACCCAAAGATGAAGCTCTGAGTGCAAGTTCTGGATATATGTATTTTGTGATCACTTAAATAAAAAGAAAATGAGATGTCATGCGTGTTTCATACAATGCTTTCCTCTGGTTCATGTTGAACTCTCAGTTGCAAATATGTGCTCTGATAATCTGAGGGAGAGGATGATTGTAGAATGTTAAGAACCATCTGAAATTTAAAAATTCTTTTTAGTTAAGAATAAGGAAATTCTTTTAACATTTTTTCTGTTTTGCTAACAAAAAAACCAAATCCTTGTAATAGGACTCCCAAAAGAGGATCTCTTTGTGGTCCTGAAGAATTGACCAATGCCACCTCCTAGAGATGTATAATCCTCAACAGATATATACAGTAGGCAAGCTGGTTCGGTAATATCACTAATCAGTCACCTTCCTATTATTTATTCAATAGTAGAAGGGTTCTGTCAGCTGTTTCCTCAAAGGATTCAACTGTCACTCCTACAACATACCAATAGCCAGAAACCAAGCCAAGGCAACACCTTGGGCATGTGTGTTTTCCCTTCACTTCCTCACAAAAAGGGTACTAAGCTCCATCAACATATTGAAGTGTGTAAAGGAAGAGCAGACCAAAATGCCAAGCAATTAGAGACTGGATGTTATGAAAGGGGAAATTTAGATGTAGGGAATGAGCATGGGGCCATATGTTATTATGACTGAATAATTCAAGTTTCTAGAAATATTACATGGGCATACTTTATAAGTAGTAGGGTAGGAGCATTGTTATAAACCATGATGGTCCAGGACATAGGCAAGAAGCAAGGGTTTTTACTGATACCTTTTACTGGGCCAACTGTATAGTTGCAAGTGATGTTAGGCCCATTCTACATGCGCACATAAAGGCACAATTAGATCTAATGCATGTTCCGCACAATCGCGCCTCCAGCCATGCCACATGTACATGGCAAGAAGCACAACCATGGACCTGTGCATTAGATCCAGTCACACTTTACTGCTGGTGTAAGGAAAACCCAATTCTGGGCTCCCCCTGCATCAGCAAGCAGGCACCCATAGCTGGGAGCCCCCTTTACTAATGGGGCTCCCAGCCATGGGGGCCATGCATGCTGGGACTGAGTTCCAGAGCTGATGGGGCCCTGGGCTCTGGCTGCTCATGGGGCATAGCCAAGACCTAGAGCCCCATTGAGGCAGCTATGACCTCCAGGACTCAGGGGCTGGACCCCTGTGGCTGGGAGCCCTGTTAACTGATGGGGCTCCCGGTTGCAGGGAGACCCTGCTACACACGCAAATTACAGCTTGATAGCAACCAGCTATAAAGTTAGTACACATTTTTGAGATCTAACTTTATAGCTGGTTGGAGCTTTTTATTGTACAATAGCTATTTGCATGTGAGGCTAGTCTCACAGTAATTGCTCAATTAATCAGTTAATTATACACTACCTGTAACATGTAGAGTGGGCTTACATGGCTTTGGGTCTGGGCTTCTACAAATTCTATAACTTCTACAAATAAGTGGCATTTCAGTATTTTCAGGAACAATGGCTGCTTGCAGATGTGGGGAAAAAAAACAAGTGTTTTACTTTAAACTCAGCATGCTCCTGTGCTAAGCCCAGTGCATGCCCAGAAGAGGCATTACATTAGTTGGACCCGGCTTGCCCAATCTCTGTATAGATTGCCTGCTTCAGTGGAGCTTTTTGGTGCCTTTACCTAATAGCTGGTTGAACAAAAGCACCAAAAAGCCCTGCCTAAGTGTCCAATAACATGCTGCTTTTTCCAGTAAAGCACAGGTTTTTGTTTTGTTCTGTTTTGTTTTCACATCTGTTAGCGCCCAATGTTATCTTTAAAAAAAAAAAAAAGAAAAGGCTCAGGCTACACTGAAAGCTCCAGAAAGGGACACACACTGGCTAAGTATTATTGTTCAGATTTTCAGACTGGAGTCTCAAACTGGCTTTACCTCTCAAAATTAACCCAAACCTTACCTTATCTTTGATATGAATAGCATAGATTTTTAAAGAAATGTCTCAGTCCCTATAATTTACTTTTAACCAATGTGCTGTTTAACTTTTGTGCTGCTGTCAACAACCAGAATGATAAAACAGTATTTGTTTTCATGACCATTTATACTCTGTTTCATTTCCCAATGCGTCGGTTGCAAATACTCACAAGGATTTTTTTAATCATATTACTGAATTTCATTTTTCATGTACCGGATACTGATGACATGAGTTATGAATGTCAGGAAGGTGAGAAACATTAACAGTACACAAGAAGTGTGTGGAGATAATATTCTGTCTGGAAGTTGGATAGTATGAACAGGATGAATAAAGGATGACACAGTTCCTTCCTTCAGAATTTGGAAAACTAAACCAGGGTAACTGAAAAAAAGAAACTTCTGAGGTGTGTGCGCATATGCACATGTGTGCGTCCACACGCATGTGCACCAGAGGAAGTCGTTTTGCAGATAATTCAGCTGCACAAAAACAAATGATATCTGTTCCCTTCCCTCTCCACTGTTTCATGAGTAAACAGGAAAGCAGGATTTGATGGGCAAAAATAGATTTGTATAAACTAAAAATGGATGCACAACTTACTACAGCTATCTCTATGAATTAAAAAAACACCTTAAGTAGAGCAAATTGTAGGACAGAGTGATTGCATTAAGTAAGTGTCAACAGTTGTGCTAGCTACTTTTAAAAGGTAATACGTGAAAGACTAGATTTATATTCAGTCCAAGGAGGCAGGAAAAAGGGTAAGCGTTCAAATCAGCAGATCAAGACTCCAACCAACAGGAGCAAAACAGAAGCCAGTGGCCAAGTTAGAGTATTTGCATGTATACACAACTGGTCCACCAAAGCTTTGCTAGTTACAATGCAATTCCTAAAAATACTTTGTCTACCTATAATACTACTTGTAATATGGTAGAAAACTTGTCCCAACTGGCAGCATCATAAAAAGCATAAGAATAGCAACACATCAGTGAATAAAACATCAGGATTTTCCTTATGTTAAAATGTGAAGCGCTTCACTGTTGCTAGAGGCCAGAAGAGAATAATGTTTTGGAGGAAGATCTACTTCAAAGGGTGGAAAAGAAGATTAGTGAATTATATGAATCCAAAGGTCCTCTTGCAGTTGGCTCAGAAAACAGTAGAATACTGGTTTGTATAGAAGGCAATCATCAAAATATTCAGGGTATCTTCCATTATAACTCATATTCAGAGCTCAACTGTGAACACAGACCAAATGAATTCTATATCTTGTTCATCTCCTTAGCTTGCAAACTTATAACCTCTAGGAGACTGTTTCCCAAACAAGTTCCTGGGCATAAGGTGCCCTTCTTTGGGTTGTCATTGCTTCCTATCAGTTCCCATAGCAGATAATAGATCTTGTGACTGGAAAAGTGATGGTACTGGCTTAATTCCTAAAGGTACTTCCTTTGATGGAGAATTCAGCTTTTGGTGAAACAAAAAGGACATAAGCATTAAGAAACATCATATGCATCCAAATACAGTTAAGCAAAATTGAAGTGATAAAGCAAATTAAGATGGAATAGCATAGTAGCAGAACTGAAAGCTTGTAAAGAACATGAGTGTTCAAGCCACTGGTCTACTCCTACAATCTTATGAAGTGAAAACTCTACAGCACTGCACATCTCAAAGTCATTTTGAAATTTAAGATCAGGTAATCAAAGAGGATCAGGGGTTTCAAAGATACAGCCCATGGAGCTACGTCATCTAGCCCCTGATGCTGGCTCTGGGTCTTGATTTGATCCACAGGCAGCACACAGCACTTGCTCCAGGACCTGAACTGCAAGCAGCACCTATGAAGAGCCAGTTAAGGAACTGTCCCATCCCCCCTTCCCATGGACTCACACCACCCACACTGGCCAGTCTGCGACATGCACTGTGTACAGTGCAAGTCCCAAAGTGGCTGGAGTGGGTGCCGGATCCAGCATGGAGGGAGGAGTCTGCGAGTCCCCCGCATGCTGAATCCAATATATGTTCCAACTAGTGTAGGACTGCACTGCACATAGCACCTGCTCCAGACAGTCTGGGTCCCATGCTACATGTGGTGCCCATGCCGAACTGGCTGGAGTGGGTGCCACATGCAATTTACATCTGAATGCACTGGAACAGGTACTAGATCCAACATGTGGGGGAGGGGAGGATCCATGGGACCAGCCCCATGTCATTCATCTGACCTGTGGACCAGTCCTGCATCATTCATCTGGGCCAGATGAGTTTGACAGCTCTAGACTAGATCATCATAAAATGTTCCACAGCAAAACAGGTTCCTCTTACTCAACAGAACTGTCTCTTCCCTACTTAAGACATTCTAGTTTCACTTTAAATGACAAAGACATGGGTTCTTATTTTCATCCACTCGTCTTTTCAGACAGATTCTTTTACCTAAAGCTATCATTCTAGATTATACAACAAGTCAAAGGCATTTAAGAGGTAGAGTGTGCTGACAACATGAAGCAAAAGGATTAATGAAAACTGAAGAAAATGGTGCAAGTTATCTCTGACCTCTGAAGGTGAGCAACGATCAACAGAGTTCACACAAATTCAATCACTGATTCAAAGGAACAAGAATCATCCCTGGTTTGAGCTTAGTTTGAGTTTAGTAAAAAAACCAGAACCAAGCCTATTGGATCCAAACTTGCAAGGCTTTTCAAAAGGTTTCAAATCAATTTAAGGTTCAGATTTAGCCCCTACTCCAATTGTAATGGTTACTCCATATGGGGTAACTCTAGTATTTTGCTACTGAATTACGTCAAATTCTGTTTTTAAGCAATATGTAAGATCCATCACATATTCTCACACTGAAGGTGGTAAATGACCGAACACATAAAGCAATGACACCTTTTGTGTTTGAAAGTTCTATCGGAAATGAGATTTTCACTGAAAGTGACAATGTTTAACAAAATTTTAGTAACTGACAAAACCATAACTTCACCATGCAAACTATACAGTTAAGACTTTGGTCAGTCTTCATGAACCAGTTTTTTTCTAGAAGTGCTATGTAAAACAAAGTTTCACACTGGTTATGTTAAACAGATTTGAAGACAGACTAACCTGTGGCTTAAAAAGAAATCTTGAGTCAGGTCAAAACCTCAGGCGGTAGCAAAAAGGTCAAAGATTAAGTGTAATAAGATAGATTAGTAGAGAAAAAAAGGAGCAAAAAGTATGCTTCACAGAAATCCGTGTTACATGTTTTGCACAGATATAATCCAAATAAATATGACCTTATTTCTGCAATGAGTAGCAATCCTCTTCTTCATCATTGTTCAAAACATATTACAAACAACAAGGAAGATGTGGCATTGCATAAAGGTACCCAAAATCATTTGAGGGTAAATTTAATCATATTTCCAACAAATCATTCAATTCTGTTTAGTCCCATATGCCTTACTCAAAAGCTAAACATAACATTTTACTCTTTTTATACTGGTTATTGCTCTAATTTGTCACAATAAACAACAAACCAAAAATGGATTAGTTATACCACACAGAGCCTATCAAAGAATACATGTTATACAGCAGAAAGCACAACCAAAATTTATCATTCATCTCTAAGTCACTGAACTGAGTGTGACTTGTTACAAAAATGAACTGCTAAATGTTTAGAGTATTAAGTATAAATCACAATATAACATTCATTCAACTACTATTAAAATTTACTTGTAAGATGGAAAAGTTGGGAAAGAGTCTATTCCTAACATACTGATCTTTCCAATTCTACAAATAAAATGGTAGGAAAATTCTAGATATTTACAAAATTATATCAGGATGTTTGTTTATTGGTTCTGTGCTTGCCAAAAAATATTTTTGTAAGTTAAGATACAAGGCCCTTTTTAAACAGTTGTCACTCAAGAAATAACTGATATGTCCCTTTAGTTACTGAAATCAACATTCACCCACCTTTCAAAAAGGCAGAGCACCTCCATCAGTTGTGAACATCAGATAAAGGAATAGTTTATTTTCCAATGATATTTATAAAAGGACACTGATAATTAGTCGTTTTAGTTTATTTGTTTAAAACAGTAAGTTAAAAATTTTAAGCTTTTTGGAAGCATTAATATACAATTTAGTTGTTTTAAAAAGTTGGTAATTTAATGAACTATAACATATACGTTTTATTGAAACTTTAATATGACAATTTTAGTTGCACTACTTCAGATTTGTAAATCACAGCAGGTTAGTCATAGTGAAAGGATGAACTGTGATTGTATTTCACTGGGGTGTTAAAGATGAGATAGTTTAACAGTAAAATGTTTAACTGCAAGCATTCACTAATGAGTTAGCAACAAACTTCGCTCTTTGAGAAGTTAAATGAAAAAGCAACAATAAAGCTTACAGAACTTAGCTCGTACAATTTGCCTTGAAGGCGGTAGATTGGTTCCCTGAAATAGCAAAGAATTGTAAAAATAAAGTTTTATTTCAGAATCATTTTGTCTCCATGGAAGTAATTTTGTTAAGCTAAAACAATTAATAATAAAAAGTCCGTTTAACATTATCTCTATAATGTGTGAATTTCAAAGTGTTGTTTTTTGTTTTGTTTTTTAACCAACAAATTACAATTTTTCACATTTTTTCCTTAAACCCCAATGTTTAAAACAAAATAGTTACGCTGAGTCACAAGTAGTTACTTCTGTTCATATATATCAATGCAATTGCACAACTGGAAAATTTTCTTTTAATGGGACAATTGAAAGTGAAGATAACTATACATGTTTGACACATTCCTGTCTGACTAAACAAAAAAGGAAGCATTTCCCAGGGGAAAGGAGGAACTAGTCTTTGGATAACATTCAGTATTTAGACCTTTCAAGTTGCTTTTTTTTCCCTTATCCTGTCAAGTTTATTAGGTCAAAACCACTATTTACTGAGAATATGGTCAAAATCTAAGGGTATCACAGCTTTAAGATTTCCAGGATAAGAATGGACCATTCTAGCCATAATTTAGAAAATGAATTTCAGTTTTTGGGTATTCAACTTATGATACTTTTAAAAAGATGACTGATCATCAGAAAGTGCTGAACACCCACTTCCTACAAATCAGGAGCTTATCTAATCCTTTAAGTAAGCTCACATTCACTCAAAATCAGTAATCAGTTGAAAAAAAAAATCTCAGCCTTTGCCTCTTCATTTCTATTGTTGGCATGGGAGCAACCATGCTCTAGAATCAGAAAGATATGTAAACAACCCAACTAGGTTTAATCAAAGTAAAGTGCCTTTATCTTAATTTTGTGTATCCAGAATTTACACCATCAAAAATGACCACAGATATAATGATGATTGTTGTTTGCTTGAGAGAAAAATAACTAAGCATAGATTTTAGACTGGTTGTAGCACCTTCATTATTTTAACTAGAAAATATATACATATACACCCTCCCTCCCCTCCATTCCTCCTCCCCCAGAAACTGATCCTGGAAAATGCTGAGCAGCCTTAACTTGCAATGGAATCAGGATGAAAGTTGATAGCCACCTCTAAGGAGTGCTCAGCACGTTACAGAATCAAGTCCACGCCACACAAAGAGAGACAGCCAGCTTATCTGGTTAAAGCAATCTCAGCAAAAATGCCATTAGTCTGTGACCACCAATCAGGAAAACTAACTGGGTTTATTTAAAACAAGACTGTGGTATATAATCATAATCATTATGAAGTTAAATGAAAGGTTTTAGCAGAGGTAGACAAATCTGCCTTTGCCAACTTATTCGCCCCTTCACTCTGTTATCAAGCTGTGCACATGTGTGAATTAGTAAACTACTGTGGGACAAAAAGCACATAAGCAAATACTCAGAGTTCTGAAAACTGAACTCATGCACAAGTTTTAGGTTAAAAAACCCCTTAATTTAGGGGCAACATTAAGAGAAATTCTATGTCCTAAAGGGCAAAAGGGAAGAGGCACTGGAAAAAAAAAAGCAGTGCAACTTGTCGCAAATTTATTAAAATATGTAGCTGGTAGCAACATAAGGAGTCAAATGGTTCCAAAAAATTATATAAAACTAGAATGAAGAAAAGATGTATTTTACAATATGTATCAAGCAAAACTGGTAAATAATAAGCTTAAAGAAAAAATACAGCTGATAAAACAAGTAGCTAGCATTCACTTGTACATGCAGTGCACCATTTTCTTAACAGATGCCTACCTGATTTCCAACTGTACTTTTGTTAACCTGACTGCTTCTTTGTTGAGCACTAAGAAAACAAAGAAAAATATTACACTGAAGAAAATTAGAAATGCTAGTCTAGATCCTGAGCAGTAGGTTTTGGAAATAAAACATTTAAAGAGCCCAGAATCAGATGGTAGTTTCATACAAAAGAAACACAGTAAGCTCAGTTCACATAAATATTGGTTAGTGGCTAGTTCTTCTAGTAGTATCCTTAAGTACTACGAACAGAAAATAGATCAGCATGTAAAGATCCTTATTAGTCACTTTCTTTGTAATATATGCTGTACTACTAAGTAAGCCTCTATTTCCATTGATGTATCTTTTAAAGGTTGCTACAGGCATGTAAAAGTTATGGCACATTTGCACGTGTGGGAAACCTTAGCCTATCGATATTAGAGCCATGGAAAAATAAGTCACTTCAGTTATTTAAAGCTATGCAACAAAATCCTCCCCCTCCTACAAAGTCCCTAATGGCCTTGCCCTGCCAGCTTCTTCTGGATATTTTTCTAGTTTTATATGCTCTTTGAGGGCATAAATATAAAAGCAATAGATAAATCCATCACAAAAGGTAGTTTAAAAAGTGGAATTTTATAGTAATGCAGCACATTTTAAATTAAAACAAACAAATTCAGATGATTTTGCACAGTTCCTGAACTTTGGCAAGTCCATTACTGAAATGAAACACGTTCCTCATTAAAAACAGAAAAGTTATGATTGCTGCAAAATTTAATTCTAAAGGCATTTTATAAGCTATCCACTGCCAATTAGACTACACAATACAAATATTAGTGGTGTCTGAAAAACACATTTTGTCTAATAGACTATTAAATCTTCACAACAGCCATTTGATAATAGCAAATTTTGTCTGAATAAGAGTTGCAGACATTTCAGCAAACACCAATTAACTGGTAGAAATAAGCATTTAAAATAGCATCATCCACACGCACTGATTTGAAAGTACAAAAGAGAATAGGTATAAATAAGAAATCTAAGCAAAATCTATTTAGATCCCAGACTAAACACCCAAGTGTGCAATTCTGCCATTCCAGAAAAAGGTTGAAGCACTGGGTACATAGGCTCCAATTATGCAGGTACTCTCACACAAACAACTTTACTTGTGTTAATTGCCCAGCTGTTTTCACTGGGACAATCACAGGCATGCACATTTGAAAGACTTTGCTATCTGTCACTTCATGGGACATGCCACATCTCCCTAAAGCCTCCTCTGTGTTCACTGAGCATATAAATACCCTTCATGTAGAAAACATAAAAAGTTGCCCCATAACAAGTTTGTTAGTTTGATTTTTTGTTTTGGTATACACATAAGCTTGCATTAAGGAAATACCTCTCGACCCTCACTTTGACATGTAATGTTCAATCTTCTTAGGAAAAAATTATAGGCCTGTAAGACTAGAAGGGACTGAGAGTCATGGAGTCAAGCTACTTGCTCAGGTGTAGGATTCACTGCCATGTGTTCTGCCCTCTGTGGTAAGAGAGAACAATGTTTCTCCATCTACTTTATGGCAGCTTTTCAAATAGTTAGAAACCGTTATTATGTTCCCCTTCCCCCACCCCCTGACAAATCTACTTTTCTCCAATTTAAATCTACCTACTTGCTTCAATCTTTCCTCATACAGCTTCCTTTCCTACCCCTTTAACGTCATTGTTTACCATTAGACCCTCTTCAGTTTCTCTACAATTCATATAATAACGTACCCAAAATTGGATATATTATGCCAGTTGAGGCTTAACCAGTGGCACCCAAAGTAGTGCTATCACCTCTGTTGTCTGGTGCACGGTGTTTCTGTTAAACTGTTTTTTTCTTTTTGCAATAGCATCACATTGCTGTTTCATAACAAGTTTGTGATCCACCATTAATTCCCAGATCCTTTTTAGAAGTTCTGCTGTCAAGCGAATTACCCCTAATTCTGCACCTGTATTTTTTGTTCTTCTTTCTGGAGCACGCTACAATTGTCTGTGTTAAATTTCATTTTGTTGTTTCTAGTCAAGTTCTCAATTTTTTATGATCCCTTTGAATTTCAATCCTTTTCTTCAAGTGTTTACAACCCTTACAAATTTGATCAATGTGCTCTCTATCACTGCATCCAAGTCACTAATAAAAATATTAAAATGGTACTGGACCCAGAACAGACCCTATGAAACCCTGAGACTCCCAGACAGATCTGTCATTTATCCATGTAAGGTTACTCTTTGCCTGCAGTTATTTAATCAGTTATATAGCCACGTAATAGTAATCCCATTTAACCCAATTTTCTCCAATTTAATTAGGAGACTATGGGGCTGTTAAAAACCTTACAAGAGTCTAGGTACATTTTATCTACTACATTCCCACTATCCACCAAATCAATTATGTTATACAAAAAGAAAACGAAATTGGTTGGCATGATTTGTTCTTAACAAATTCATAACTGGATACTAATTCCACCACCTCGTCCTTCACATATTGACAAACTGACTGCTTTATAATTGACTTACAAAACTTCTTAGGTATTGAAGTCAGGTTTACTGGGCTTTAAAATCCCCCATATTTTCCTTTTTTCCTTTGCTTAAAGATGGGAATGACATAAGCCCTTCCCTAGCTTTCTGAGATCTCATCTGTCACACAGGAGCTTGCAAACATTACTGCTAGCAGACATGCTTACTTACAACTGCAAATATTAAAACATGTAAATAGACTGCCATTTTGTGGTCTGTGCATACCAAAGAATGGGATTTTGTCAACAACTCCTACGGATCAAAGTTTTAAGTCACTAGACGGAATACTTTGCTTAGGTAGATAGGCTTCTCCAAGTAATCCAACAACACATTCCTTTCCAGTGGAAGACAGAAGTGCCCTCTTCCATGAATGATGAAAAAAACAGGTCATTCAGAACCTCTTCCTTCCGGAGAAGATGAGTGAATAATATTCTTTAAAAACATACATCTTCAGAAACTGACCATCTGTAATTTTCTTTTCTGTACCATACCCAGATTAATGGATTTTTCCTCAAATTAGATGCGATATTACAACAAAATAGTGAGAAACAAATGGAATTGATACTGTTCAAACAGGGCACGTAACTATTTTTTTAATATATGGACAAGCAGATTATTTCCAAAACACAAGACAAGACGGAGGCAAAAAAACCTCAGGATTACCCCAGGAGAAATAATACACATGGAGGGAGGATGTCAGCATCCTGGCTCAAGAAATGTATTGTGTTAACATTAATTGGCCAAATCTGGATTTTTCTTTTGGAGAACTAATCTAAACTATCATGCTAGGCCCTTGTAAGAAACACTGGTAGTTTGCTATTCAGATTTGCTTATTTTAGAAAGATATGGTATAAATTACCCCCTTATCTTAGGTTTCCCTTCATGTGGATACACTACATACTGACTTGGCTTGTCTACAGTCTATTTTTCTTTTCCTTCTATGTAAGCTGCCACCAGACACATTTTGAAACACTGCCAATCTTGCATCTTCAGGGTTTTCAATACAAGAAGAATGATGTTGTGACCAACACCAGTGTTAGACTTCATGTGTGTTGAGTGTGAGCCTGTACCTAAACATCAGAGGGTGGGCACCACACATTTCCACTGTTATATTTGAAGGTTTCCTTTTTTTTTGTTTTTAAGTTAAATTGGTATGAATAGAAAATGAAGAGTGTGTCATTGTAATAAAGTCTTTATTACATACTTTGCAAAGCCAATGAAGTCTTCATGGTTGGTGTTGATATAAGATACTTGGATGTCAATCAACAGCAATACCTGAAAACGATAAAAGAAAAGGAAAATTTCAGTTTGCTATGTTATTAAACACCTGTCTTTTATAACAATTTAAGGCAAATGCAGCAATATTTTCTAAATCCCATGGCTTTTTCCTGCTTTGCTTATTTAATAACCTAGGGAAAAAAGGAGCAACAACAACTACCTTCAGGTCCATGTGGTGACCTCATTTTCACTGACTGTTTTTGCATAAATTAGGACTAATTCTATGTGGCCAAAGAAGAGTTGAAGCACAACACAGATTCTAGCATTATATTTTGCAAGATAAACAAAATGCACTGCTTTTGCAACTACAATTAGATTACCAGAAGCCATAAATCATGGATGGACACCCCAATGGATTGAGCTCCATATACCAGCAGGTAACACGAGACAATTGGTGCCCTATTGAATATAGGGTCCAGGTGTCTGACAGGATAGAACAGGTGATGGGGTAAATGAATTAATAATTCTATCTAGCCCATGCGGCCCCTAAAGAATTTAGAAAATTAATATTTATCTTCCCCCGGCTGCCTGTCATGTGGCCCTCAATGGCTTGCCAAAATTCAGTAAGCAGTCCTCTACCCAAAATAATTGCCTGCCCCTGGATAAGGCTATAGCCCGGCTTATAATGTGGGCATATTGGCCAGGACTCCATAAACAGGTGGACCAGTTCTATAGAGCCTGCCCTGAATGTCAGTGGTATTTGGACCATCTACCACCTTGGGGCCCCTTGTGGCCTTTAGAGGTAGTTTCAAGACCCTTCAATAAAACTGTCCCTGACATAATCAGCCCACACCCCAGGAGCGCTGCTGGGTACCAATTTGCTCTTGTCAATGTGGATTACGCCACACCTATGAGAACAGTGACAGCCCCTAAGGTGGAAGAAGAGTTGATCAGATGGGAGTTCACAAGTGGAGATCCCAAAGGAGATGCTTATGGACCAGAGTACTAACTTTATATCCAGAGTATTAAAGGAGGTATGCAGGATCTTTAGGATCTGACATCTGAGAACCTCGGTGTACCACACACAAACTGATGGCCTGGTTGAGCAGTTCAACCAGACCCTGAAGTCCATGATACGAAAGTACATTCAGGGGGACACCAAAAGGTGGGAGTTGTGTATACTCCCGCTCCTGTTTGCAATTCAAAAGGTACCCCAGGCCTCCCTTGGGTGCTCTCCTTTTGAATTAATCTTTGGACACATGCCTCAAGGACTGTTAGACATAGTCTGAGAAGGGTGAGAGGAAGAGGCAGCGGGGGGTAGTAAAAACTCCCACCGGGTAGGAGATCCAAGAGCAGCTACAGAAGGTGAGAAGTATCACTCAAAATAACCTGGAGGAAGCAGATCAGAAATGCCAGTATGACTCAGGGACTCAGATACGAGAATTCCAAGAGGGAGACTTGGTATTGGTAATACTACTGGACCTTACCAGTAAACTGAAGACCAGATGGCAAGGTCCGTTTAAAGTATGGAGGAAAACAGGCCCCACCAACTATGAGGTAGAGCGACCGGGCATGCAGAAAGGTAGATAAGTGTACCACGTAAACGTGTTAAAACGAGAGGTAATGGAGGAGTGGTGACCCAAGTGGTCAAAGGACCGTGATGACCCCCTGCTGACCCCAGTGATAGGGGAACAGCTACCCCAAGGAAGGTGGGAACTGGAATGCCTGGTGCAAAAATATAAAGATGTTTTCACAGAGGTGCCAAGCTAGGCAAAGGGGGTATGTTATCAGATCCAGACGAGCCCAGGGCAGGCAGTACGAGAACACTGGAGAAGCCTACCCCAGATGCTATATGCCCCAGTACAAAAGGAATTAGAACAGATGCTGGCTCAAGGTATCATCAAGGAATCACAGAGCCCCTGGAGAAGTCCCCTGGTGGTGGTACCAAAACCAGATGGGTCCATCAGGCTCTGCATCGATTTCCAGAAGGTAAACAGTATCTCCTCCTTTGATGCTTTCTCAATGCCTAATATAGAAGAGAGGCTAAAGAAGATAGGGCAGGCCGAGTTTATCTCAACCCTGGATCTAATGAAAGAGTACTAGCAAATCCCCATGGCACCAGAGGATAAGATGAAGATAGCTTTTGGCACACTCTGGGGTTTGCAACGGTTCACTTGGATGCCTTTCAACCTACATGGGGCAGCGGCTTCTTTCCAGAGGCTAATGGACAGGATCCTAGCAACACACCAGGAGTACGCCACAGCCTATATCAATGATATAGTGATCTTCTCCTGGACCTGGGATCAACACGAGGCGTATACAAAATATGCTAGAAGAACTGAGGCGCAGTGGGTTAACGGCCAACCCCAAGAAATGTGCCCTCAGGAAATCAGAAACAAGGTATTTGAGGATTAAAGTGGGGTAAGGGAGAAAGTGGGGCAGACACCCCTTGCAGACAAAGTGGAGGCAATACGGGTCTGCAGGTTACCTCAAATGAAGAAGTAATTAAGGTCCTTCCTGGGGCTGGTGAACTATTACAGATGACTCATACCCTGGTTCTCAGAAACAGCCACCCCTCTTATAGACCTGCTACAAGGCCGAGGAGGGGGTCGCTTAGACTGGACCCCAGGGGCCCAGACAGTGTTCGCCAAGGTAAAAGAAGCCTATGTAACACCCTGTCGCTGTTTACCCCAGACTTTTCACATATGTTCCGGTTGCACACGGATGCTTGTCACGGCTGTTGGGGCGGTGTTGTCACAACACATCCAAAGGGAAGAAAGGCCTATAGCTTTCACTAGTAAAAAGTTTGAAAGAAAGTGTCTGGCCATAAAATGGGGAATCCAACTGTTTATATATTACTTATATGGGAGAAAGTTCCCCCTTATTACTGACCACACTCCACTTCAGTGGCTCCAGACCTCCAAGACAGAAAACCCCAGATTAATGAGATGGGCCTTAGCCCTGCAACCTTTTTTTTTTTCTATAGAGCACTGGCCGGGGTGAATGAACATCGTGGCTGACTTCCTATCCCGACTGACAAGACGGCAACGGACCAGAGGGAATGCTGATGGACAAAAAGAACAGATCCGGACAAAAGATGATGAGAGAGATCTTGTGGGGACTCTCCACTGGGTGGGGGGGAGGTGTGTGACAGGGTGCCTGAAGCACCTTGCCACGAACAGAATCAGGAAGGAATAAAAGAGAGAAATTTACCTCAGGGAGCAGGAGGAGCCATGCCAAACCCCACCGCGATCAGAACGATCGAAGAAGTTGGCTGAGGTTGCAGCGGATCAAACACATGAGAAGAAAAAAGTGGTGTGGGAAAAGAACAAAGAGAAAGGGAGAGGTACCATGCTGACAAGCAAAGAAGGAACAGCTGGGTCAGGCAGGCAGCCAATAGGGAACTGCCACGATGGACCCAGCTGAAGAGAGGAAGATTTAAGGGACACTGGGGAAGCATCCCGAGAGAGGCAGAGAAAGAAAGACAGCGGAGAAGAGCAGAGGAGAAGAGGAGAGAGCAGGCGAGAGAAGAAGATTGATTAGAGGGCCAAAGTGTAAGCTCCAACCCCGTAACTTACCAGACAAGGTCCAGCCGGAAATTGGAGCCAACAGAGAAGCTTGAGTGACTAGTGAGTCCAATTCTGGGTGCTGAAGGGAACCACTCTGAGAACTAAAAGGAAGAGGAACACAAAGGTGACATTACTCCCCCAGAAGGGGAAGAAGAGAGAGTGGACCCCAGTTACAAGAGGGTGACGGGGGACACACAACCAGAGAAAGAGAAATCTTGGGGCCTGTGCAAGGAAGAACAAGGCAAGCAGCCACTTAGACAAGGGCCCTAGTCGAGATCCTTGAAGCAAAGATAATAATGGACCTTAGAGGCAATCAGCAGTGCCTGGAACATCAGGTATGGTGAGGGCAGGGGATGGCGATGGTGGAGCCCTGCGAAAAGCCACTAATGTTTTGAGTCCATAACCATCTCAACTGCCTCCCAGTAGTGTCTAAGCATATCTCCCATAACATCAAAGGCGTGGCAGACAATCTACTACAGTGAGACACTACTATTTCAGCAGGGAGGCGACGTGACTCTGGGTAGCGCAAAGACCACCTTACAGATGGTCAAATGTGTGGGGAGAAGGAATCATAAACTGTGGTAACAACACACTGAGCAGTTTTTTTTTTTTACAGAAGCATTGAAACAGGAGAGAACAGGCATACTGCAGAGTATATCAGTAGTAAAATATTTGAAGTCTTACAGAAGATTGGGAGTGGTAAAGTATTTGCTTGGTGGACTGACAATGCAAGTAACATGAAAGCAGCATGGGAAATCATAATGGATAAATATCCACATATTACTGCAATAGGATATGCATCCCATGGGCTAAACTTGCCTCTTAATGACATCATGAAGTTGGACAATACAAAAAGATCTATAGAAGAGCAAAAGAAGTTATAAAGTATGTAAAAGCTACTCATATTGTATAGCTGCAGTCTTTAAGAAGCAGGAAGAAAAGAATGTAAAGAATAAAATAGTGACACTCAAACTGTGTAGTAAAACTAGATGCTACTGCATTTGACTGGATTACAAAACAAGCAATACACCTAGGACTTGATATTGGAAAGGCATTTTGAAATGCTGCAGAATACTGAACATCTTCAGGTATTTGGCCCAGAAATGCAGTTTGGGACTCTGCCAAACATATCCCTGGACTGACCCCAAGCACATCCCTCCTGCAACAGGGTGGCAAGGCTTTCGCACAACACATCCTCTGACTGCTCTTGCTTCTCGCCTGCTTCAGAGTCCTCCATCTTCTGCAGCATGTGAAAGAACCTTGTCTATGTTTGGAAATGGTCATACCAAATCAAGAAATAAACTAACATGTGAAAGAGCAGAGAAGCTTGTCTCAGCCTGGGCAAACCTTCAGTTTTCAGAAGACCATGAAGATGATAAAAATGAAGGATCAGACGAAGCAGAAACTGCTGATAGTAATAGCTCAGAAAATTACACTGATTAGACAAACGTAGCAAAATTTGTATTCAATGAGCCTTGGCTTTTTTCCCCCTTTCCTTCTCAGCTTTTCTTCTAAAAATGAGTGCTTTCTGTATCTGCTTGACACTGTAGAGGAGACTAAGTCCAGAATACATAATAACCTTCTTTGTTTTACTATAATGTTGATGGTTTCTTTTATTTTCAACTTTAATTTTTGCCTGCTTCTCATAAACTAGCAAAAACTAAGAGATGCTAGGTTCCTTAGAGTTCAGCAGCTTGTAGTTCCAGTTATAACAAAAATTAAAAACATTTTAAAGTAAATTCAATTAGTAAATTTGTAATTATTGTCTGAATAAACTATAACTTTTACATTTAATAAATATATCAAACATGATAATTTTATGAGCAAACCAAGTTATACATAATACATTTTATGTTCTTAAAGTGGCAAAGTGAATCTAGATCTGTAAAGGGTGCTAAGGAAATAAGTATTGCATATATTTACATTTTCCCAAAATTTCCATTCTTTTCCCAAAAAAATGGGGGGGAGGGGGATGTTTTCCCCAGCTTCAAAATTTCCGTAAATTTTACATCTCTAGTTAAGGCTTTTCATAAAATAATACAGGTAAAATCTTTAGAGGAGTCTTTCACCATACAGTTTCCTGACCCATCAGATTTCATGTTTATTCCCACCTGTCCCTTGGTCTTCTCCTCCCTTTCTCGAATATGGCCAGCAACAATCCTTTCAGTTTCTTCGCAAAGTCTTGGATAGGTTGCCAACTGTAAAATAAAAGGATTAGGTTTTTAACTTTCTAGGTGATGTTAAGAGTATATAAATGTAGGATTTATATTATACAAAATTTCATCCCTAGAGAAAAGAAGTTTCAGAAAATACTAATAACAACAAGAACCTATGAAAAAAGATTAATTACCAGCAATAATCATTTTAGAGTAGACATATAGACACAAAAACTCTTGAAATGGGGGTGTATATCTGTTTTAATATGCTCAAGGGAGTAATGATCAATTTGGGTGAATGCTCCTTTGCAGAAATGGAAAACAATACACATGGGACTTCATAACTAATGCCATCAAATCTTGTTCATTTTTTCTGAATCCCTAGCAAAGCTTTTCCAAAGTGGAAGGAAGAAGAATGGAGAAAGAAGATGTGTATGTGAGCTTCAAGAACAACATACTGTTAAGGAAGCTTTTTTTGTTTTATAATTTTTTAGTATTGGCTGCAAAGATCTGGAAGACTTTCACTTATCTCAACATAGGATGATTAATGTTTGCATGGTTACATGCTACTAAAACCAGCTCAGGGCTATTTTTTCATCTAATTTTTGCCCCCTAGCTCCAATTGGTAAATTGTAAAGTTTAGAGAAACACCTTGAGCACATCAATAAACTGGTTTAGATTAAACTCATGTAATTTTTAGACAGAAATTTTGGACATGGACATATAATTACTGCAATTTATCAGGCATTTGCACTCTCCAAGTATCCTGGCTGAACAACGCAGTCTTGAAAGATAAAGAACATCCTCACTACAATGAATCCCCATGGGACTGGAACAAAAGTTCTAAAAGACCAAGTCAGCTATAATAGGGTTAGTCAATTTGCAGCATCCTCATCACCACAAAAAATCAGTTCTGGCTCTGGGATTGTTAAATGCTGGAGTTCGTTATAAATGGAGTTTGATATAATACTGCTGGGCTGTAATTAGTGGGAAATATTCTCTCAAGCACTGAAATAATGGACATGATTCATAGATGTGATTCCATCAACAAAGTGTTGGCTCCTAAGAAGGGGGAAGACAACTCCAAATCCTTCCAGTGGGCTAGTAATAATTGTGCTTTCATGTCTGACAAACAGAATAGTTTTGACAGATGGTTATAAGGTATAAAGACTGTACTTTGAACTAGTCTAACACTGTATAAGTATTTATCATTTATGTAGGTTTTTTTGTTTTTGTTTTTTGTTTGTTTTTTTACACAAAATAGTACCTGCATGCCAAACAGGGCAAGATTTGAAATCAGAATTATAGAAATCCGTGAATGTACTTTTACTGGAAGTTCTCAGTAAAAACATGTTCCTTTCAAAGTAAGTCTTTTCTACATCAAAAAGCCTATGACTCTTCACAACAATTCATTACACTTTTTAGGAGCAAGCAACATCAGAATTCAAGTCTGACATAATCCAGACCACCAGAGAATATTCTGGATGTGGATGAAGAACGTAACCTGTGACAAAACATCTGAAGGAGGAGATGCTTTGTCTTGCATTTCTCAAGTCAACTTCTTGAATGATACTATTATGCATAATAATGAAGTTCTCTTCACTATCTGATCAAAAAACAAGATAACAAACCATGTCCTTATAATTCTGAATGGGTCTCTTAATAGCTATTTTACAAAACCAATGCAGTTAGTTTTGCCTTGACATAGCAGTGGGGAGACCCTTTGGATGAATGCAGGGGGAGAACTTTTATTAAAAACTATTTATAACTGAAGTCACTTAAACAGCTCCTGCTCTATGCCAGCTCAAGTAAAGGCCATATTGTTTGACAGACCTTCAGAGAAAGTTTTTCTCCTTGAGAAAAGCAAGGAAATATTAATTTTTCCTTTCTTCAATAGTCATCCATCCACTGAAATCTACACAGCTTCAAGTCCATCAGAAGCAAACAGAATAATAGAAAAACTGCCAGAATCCAAAAGGCATTTGCTAAAACCATGCAATCACTGCAGTTCCTATTGCTAATTATTCTGTTATTCCCTTACCCTTCCCAAAAAGGTACTACATTTCTTTTTAAAATCTAAAGTACTTTCATTATTTATGCAAACTACTTACACAAACTTAAACTAACCAACAGTACTGAAAGAAAAGAGGTGCTGGGATTTCCACCCTTAAAAAAGTCATAGTAGCTAGTAAAAAAAAAATAGAAAAGACATAATCAAAACCAAGTTTTCTGTACACACCTGCTTCAAATGTTCATATTTTTTAAAGGTGTATGCACATGAGGAAATGGTTCTTAGAGGGCTCCAATTTGGATGCCAAGGAAGCATGCATAATCTAAGTGCATGGATCTACCCACGAAGTGCTCAAGGGAAAAGGCTAACATTGCAACAGCAAACCTGCTCCAATGCAGTTTGGTGATGCTAAAGAAAGAGAACAGTCCTGAGATGACCTGAAGGGAGTGAGATATGAGAAACTGTACAAAATGTAAAAGCAATACTCACACTTTCTTATATTGTATTGTTATGATAAATTTTCAAGTGCTCTGTTTTAGAAGATTAAGATATATTTTAACTATATAATCTTAAATTTGTATATCACTACACACTCGTGTACACACACAAACTTCTATTTTTATTAAAAATAGCTTCCAGCCCAGAAACAACATCAAATTGTCTACCTTGGAATGGAGACAGAAAAGATGCCTGGGAGAACTAGTGATATTTTACTTTTCCATTCAGATCAAATGATTTGCTATCAGAGAACAGAATATTCTAAGCTAGTAAGTATATTTAAAACACATTCACCCACAATTAGCTGACCCCTGAAGAGACCCCAGCAGTGTTCTAGAGGCCACTGTGCTGCCAATATGGCATACAGAGAACTGTCACACATGATATGGAATAAATCAACTGTGGCATTGCAGGGTTGCCATCATAGGGCAGCAGGGGAGGAAAAGGGCAGGGGAGAGAGGGAGGAAAAGGACAGTGGGGAGAGGGAGGGGAAGGGTGCAGTGGCATGAATGCACCCCTCTTTCAACTGACTGTCACAGGAGCACCAGCTGAGGAGTGTTTTTAAGTCCCAAAAGCAAACGAGAATTCCCCTGCCCTGCCTCTCCATGCTCAATGGCACCTCTCCTCCCACAGCTGCCACGGGGGTGGACCTGTGAGGTTGCTCCAGAGCTGCTCCTTAAGTTCCAGCTGGGCTCCGCATGGTGCTGGGTTCACCTAGGAACAATGCCTGCAGAGGGTGGGTTCTCCCTCCATCCCTGGCCCTCTTGGTGTTCTCTGCCAGCATGGGAGCAGAGGCAGGGCAAAGGAACCTCCTACTGTTGCAGCATGCCTGCAGTGGGACAGGAATGGCTCTGAATCATAATTTATGCAAACAATAGACACAGAGAAATGCTAAGTATTTGCATATACTTCCTAAATACTGAACATAGTTTGAGAGCATTGTTTTCTCCAAGTTATGCATTTTGTGCGTTAGTTCTACAAGCTCTGTCACTCTTGTAGAAAGATTCCTGCTACCAAGCTCCTCCACCCAGCCACATGGAAAAGAGGCTCTAAATTTCCTCTCTGTCCTGGATCTAAATCAGCGAAGGCCAGCCTTTTTGCAGGAGTGCCATAAATTAGCCCCACATCTTCCCTGAGTGCCACCCCTATCCCCTTCTTTTGCCTGATCCGTGCTCTTTCTCCTCCCTGCCCTATGCTTTCTGCCCAATCTACTCCTCTCCCCAGTGTGCCACATATTAAGGCTGTGCAAAACAGCACCATTTCATTTCAACTTCCGTTTCACCATTTCGACAGAACAGTGTTTCGTTTCGTGTTTTGTTTGGTTTCAAAAGCACCGTGAAAACAGCTGGCATGGTAGCACCTGCTGAGGAAATGAAGCCTGTCAGCTTTCAAGGAGATAGGTGCAAGGGTTTCTGGCAAACTGCACCTCAGGTTCTGCAGCATGTGTGTTAAGGTGCACCTGCACTGTGTCCTTCCCCTCTCTTCCCCCTCCCACTTCTTACTTTGTTTGCCTGCAGGCAAGACCAGCTTCAGCTTCGAAACTCATTTCATTTTGAGGCTGTTTCGAAGCCCTTCGTTTGATTTTGATTTCGCTGTTTCAAGCTCGAAACAAGTCGAAACAGCATCAAAATGAAACAGCCGGTGAAATTTTGCACAGCTTGACCATGTATCACACACAAAAGCTGCCAGTGCCACTTGTAGCATGTATGCATGCCACAGGTTCAACACCCCCAATCTAAATACTCTCTCTGCTCCTTGATCATAGGGCTTGGTGTTGCCATTCTAAAGCTTCAAATACCTTCAGGTCTCCAGCTTGTGGCAACACCTGCGAGCTCCAAAATAGCATTCCTAGAATACACGTTGCACCAACAGCCACAAAAGAGTTTAGCTAATTATTAGTGGAAAAAGATCCACTCAAGTAATCTACTACAGGATTTCCTCTGAGCCTTAACAAGTGAAGAAATGAACAACTGACCCACTGGCTTTAAGGGAGACTAAGAATTATGGTTCTAAACCACTTGGGCGGTTTGAAATCCAGAACTCAACCGTATCTATTCTTGTTGGCATTCTGATGATGACTGGGGAGAGAGAAAAAAAATCTTACTAATGCATCACAAGAAACAAAGTGACCCCAACTTGGCAGGTCTCGTGCTCCCCAAAAGAACATAAATTTGTCTTCGATTCTTCCACTGATGGAAAGAAGAGATACAACTCTGGGCCTGTTCTATAATCATTTAGCCATAAAGGTAAATCAGAAACCCTAATGCTCTGCACCAATTTTTATCAATACCTTTTGATGACATTTTATTTAGATTAAAATAGGAATGGGTAAGATACTTAACAGTGCCATCTTTTGCTTATAAAATGATTTTGTGAGACTCCCATGTTTGTTACATTTCCTTCCCTTGACCAAAAAAATAGATAGCTCCAGCTATGGCCAAGGGCCAATGCCAGTTCCAAGAATGATACATTTCTGTCAACCCTTACATATAATATAGCAGAAAAAGTGAATGAGTGTAAAATTTTCACAAGCTCCTATGTGATTTTTGTTCCCAAGTTCCATTTTCAAAACTGACTGCAGCATTTAGGAAAGATATTGGGAGTTGGTGTCCTTGGGTGCCTATACATGTGCAAGTGAAGCTGCTCCAACATGCTGTGATTACAGTGCGTTGGAGCAGATTTACTTATTTGATTTACTTATTTGAGATTTACTTATTTGATTATTATCACATTCCAGCAGACTCCAGTGTCACATATATCAGCATCTTCACACTGAAAAATGGCAGCAGGGAGGCTTTAACTAAAGTTCATTCAACAAGCTTTAGTTAAAGCACCCCTGCTGCCATCTTTCAGCATGTGATGCTCCTGGTGCTTTAGAGCCGCTCTCAGAGCCACTCCAATGGAAGAGCCCCTCCCCCCCAGTACACATATATAAACAACCCTCATTTCCAAAGCAGCTCTGAAGATGGGAAATGGACTGAACTAAGTGCTTTGAAAATGTTACCCATTTATTTTTGTGCATCAGATTGCAATGCAAATGACAGTAATACTTATCCCATACTAATACTTCTCTGGTAATAAAGAAGGAGCACACTTAGACTTACAAAAAGAGATGGACTGGAAGAAATTAAAAGGAAACCTGTCATTACAGTCACACACCATACAAGGAATTCTGTAGGTATATAAGAATGAAGTAAAGTATCCAATATGGAAATTAACCTATTATAAAAAAACCTCAGCTGTTCTACAAAAGAGTCTGCCAATAACCAATACTGTATCCATTACACTCATGCTCCTATAAAGGAAAATCAGTAAGTCTTAGAATAAGAATAAGAAAATAGATAAAGGACAGCCAGCTATCTGAACGTTTGAAAAGGCCATTCATAAATTGTCTTACCAGAGGTCTATTAAGAGATCTAAGAAAACAAAACACAGAAAATATAGGAAATAAATGGTCAGTTTCCATCATAAAAGGATGCTTATAATGAAGTGTCCTCAGAATCTGTACTGGGAATGGTGGTCTGGGTAAGAGTGATTGTTCAAATGGTAATAATATCAGATGACAATTATTTATGAGTCAGGAGCAAAGTAAGCCAAGAATTACAGGAAGCCCTAACCACGCAAGATGACTGGGCAACACCACTGCATATTAAATTCACAAAAAATAACTAGAAGGTGATGTACAGCTGAAGGAGCAATTCACAGCTAAGTCTAAAACCATGACTGATCAGGAGGAACAGCTATGCATCACTGAAGAAAAAGAACGTGCAGCTGAAATAAAAAAAGGAAATACGAAGTTAGATTGTATTATGAAAGGAAGAGAGTATTACTGATTATATTGCCATGACCAAAATGGATAGCATGCCCTCACCTTGAATACTGCAGTCAGTTCTGTTCACCCCATCTTGAAAAAGGATCTAGCAGGCATAGAAACGATCCAGAGAAGGGAAGTGAAAAAGAACAGCAACATGGAAAAACTCACAAATGGAGGGGTATATAAAACTCTCCCCAGAACAATAAAACTTAACTTTTTATAAAAAAGGAATGCATAGTTTAATGAGAAGACTAAGAGATGACATAGCAAAGGAACAGAAAATAATGAATGACAGAAAAAGAAAATCAAAAGTTCAAATTTCCCCACTTATATTAAAACAAAGTAGCAGTAAAAAAAGTAAAAAAGCAACAAATCTAAAAGGAAACATATTTATTTGATATATTTGATCAGTGGAACACACTGCCACCGAAGACAGAAGTCAAGAGATTAGAATTCAAAAAATTATATATTTATGTAAACATTAGTTTATATCATACAGTGTAACAAATATTAAGAGATTAAAGGGTGTTGCCCCCCTTATAGGGTAATTCAGAGGCAAAAAGATAGCCTGCAACAGGATGAAAGTTAAAGAGAACCTTTGAAGAACACTGGCAGAGACAAGATAATGGATCAGATGGAACCACTGACTTCTGAAAAGGCTATCCCCTGCAATAGAGGAACATGCATCTGATTTTTGATATCTGTAGGTTATTCAGCTATGTACCAAACCCCAAACTTTTTGTCACAATAGGAAAATAAGGCTTGGGATTTTTTTGTTTGTTTGTGTTAAGGAAACAAAACGTTTGCATTTTAAAATTATATTTAATATTTACTACCAGAGGAGTCTGCTATTTCATTATATCTGTTGGGAAGGTCTCTTTGGATTTATCTACATGTGTGCTTTACTACAGAGCTGACTAACTCCACAGTAACATAACACCATCTACACCAGGGGTGGGCAATTATTTTAGGTGGAGGGACGCTTACAGAGTTTTGGCAAGCCATCGAGGGCTGCATGACAGGCAGCCAGAGGCAGAAAAACATTAATATTCTAAATTTTTAGGGGCCCCGTGGGCCAGATAGAATGGCTTGGTGGGCCGCATCTGGCCCGTGGGCTGCATTTTGCATACCCCTGATCTCGTATTGGAGTGCAATAGGTTAATTAACTTCACTGTAGGATAGTACTGTTCAGGACAAGTACTATCCTACAGCGGAGTAGTTACGTGCGCTGAAACACGCACACAGACAGTGACCAGGGCTGGATGGGGCACAAAGGTGTTAAAGTGCAAGGGCTGCTGGCTGGTTAGCCTCATACTGTAGCACTCTCATGCCCCAGCCAGCCCCCTCTGCAGCATACTGAGCCGAGGTGGAGCAGCCTTGGGCTGGCAGGCTAACTGCACCTGCAGATGCACCCTTTGAGTACATACACTTTTCACCTAATGGAAGCTAATTGCACAGCAGATTTTTTTCAAATTAAATTAGTTTGCTACACACTCTTGGCAGTGCTTAAGGGACTAAGGTCACCCTTCTACCTATGTGTAGTACTCACACTTGTGAATGTGTCCACAAAACAAAGAGAAAACTAGATCCCCCCTTCGAGGTTCTTGAAAACTCCAGATTATGAATTAGCCATCTGTGTATACAATGAACAGCACAGGAAAGTAAAATCACTGCTCATTAGTTCTTTGAGGATTTAAAAATGGTTATAGTGCAAAGAGGTTCTATATGAAATCTATAATTTGGCAAATCTGCTCCTTAGGTATATTTGGAATCTCATCTTTATTAGCAAATTAATTATTCTTCTACTTTACTTTTGTCCATGCTGCAATGATAACTTTAGATCGGAATTGGCTGGGGGGGTTTCACCTTACACCGCTATAGAACTGTTAGCTAGGTTTCACTGGTAAGGGCACTGAGGAGATTCTGCTCTGTTCATATTATGCCCTCAGTAACACTGTGCAATATGAATGAGGGTAATATGGTTATACAAGTAAATGAAGAGCCAACTGACATAAATAATATAGTGAGGATACAGGACCCAGAAATAAACTTTTTAAAGCACCAAAACCCATCATGAGTTGTATATGACTACTGGTTACATAAAAAGTTAATCTTTATTTGTGAAACAAATTATCTACCATAATAGCAGGTTAACAGACTATTTCAAGTATTAGTGAATCCATTCAGAAGTTACCTTTTTTGTGCATTTCTTGACAGTGTTGATTAACTCTTGCATCACCAGATCCACGCTTTTTAAGGAAGGCCCTTTCAGCTTCACTATCTGTTTTTTAACTATAGCTTCAAAGGCCATGTCTGGAGTAAACAAACCTGTTCTGTGGACATATAATAAAGCATGTAAGATACTGAAGAAATACTTCATAGAAAAGAATATAACTTGAATGAAAGCACAGTACAGAATCCCAAGCATCATGATGATATGAACAAAAGAATTCTGTAAGTTGCAAGATGGATAGTTAGCTTAAAGTACTCTATAGCTCAGCTATTTGAAAAGAATATAAACCAAAAAATAAAGTATTTATTTGACAAACGTTGCTTAATTATGTTAACAGATTATAGTATATTATCATATTTTTCAGTTTAGTTTGTAAAGTTGAATGGTCTTAGTAATACTAGGACTCACTAAAGCAGTATCTCTACTACTTAAATCTTTCCTGACAAATGTGAAGAGGACCACTGGGCTTTGACATGTCAGTTATAGGGAGTGTGGATTACAAAATGAAAAATGAATAGGTTTGTGCTGAGATGTCTTACAATTCTGCCATTTGTACATATATGGTTTAGGTAAATACTTGTCTTCATACCCAACATACTATTAATCTCTTTCTTTTCAAAGATTTACAACACTATAAAAATAGCTGAATGAAAATTGGAATGAGTATGGAACTCATTCTGCTCGTTTCTCCTCAAATCAGAAGATTTAATATAAATTAATTTGTTTACTAGGTTGAAGAATAAGAATGTTAAAAAAAAAAAATCAACTTAACCTGACAATTCTTTTGTGAAATAATCCCATACCAGAGCAGAGTGTCAAAACATTTAGGGCAGCTGCATTCTCAAATGTCTGACAATGTGCATAGAAAGTTAGATATAAACTTTCTATCCAAGCTGTGTGGACATATACAAGTAAACAACTTGTAGAACTAGAGACTCTAGCCCGGGACAGCTACTTTTTTGTTGAAAGTGCCAAAAATATATGCAACCTTGACTTGTAAGATGTTGGAGGGCCAGGGACAGACAGTGCAGGGAGCCATGAGGGGCCCAATCCTTGCTGTGGCAGCGCAGCCCCAGCCCTTTCCCCAAGGTGTACATGCCAAGGAAAATGTCTTTGCATATCATGCTCTGGCACGTGCCAGGGGTTGCCTATCCCTGCTCTAACCTTTATTTCTCCTTCCAAAACTGCGTGCATAGATCTAAACTTGATATACAAAATGATTCAGACGCCTTTAAGAATGCTGTCTAAAGAAAAGAACATAACTTGAATGAAAGAAATGTAATTAAAATTGTAAGACTGCTTTCTTGAATAGGCCAAGAGACCTCATAGACGAAACAAGAAAAAAGCTGTATAAGTATTGCACTCAAGAGCAGGGCCAGATATTCAGTCCCTACGCAGATGTGTTGCTTGAAGCATTCCAAATAGCAAGTTTACAGAAGTGTGCCACTAAAAACACATTTCAACAAAGACTCTAAAAACTGAGCAATATCTACGAAACACTTCCTGAAACATCAGGGCATTACATCAGAGTGCACAGAGGATGGCTTGATCTTCTAGCACCCTAGGCAGGGGGTTGGAGAGAAGGATTCCTTGCAAGTCTCTTAGCCTCCAGAGGATCACAAAGACAACCAAGCACACAGACCACCATTCAGTGACTGTCTATCCTCATTCCCTCCCACTGTCCCCCCCTCCCTCCATGGGCAAAACACTGAGATGCCAGAAAACACAGCAACTTTCTTTTGTACCCCCCGTAGCCAGAGAGCACTGCTGTCATTCGAAGTGTTCTAGCAGGGGAGCACAGGAGGAGGGTGTATTGTCTGTATGATACTGAAGTGATCCAAATTTAAAGTACTCCAAAATGGAGTGGAATTTTCTGTCTATGGCCTTAAATACATTGGGCAACCAGTTCAGAATCAAGCCGAATGGTAACTTCAGTTGCAAAACACTGTGATGCCTAGAAGGTCACAGTGAAACTGCATACAGACTAATTCACTGAAATAATCTATGAGATGAATCTGTTTAGCCCTAGGTTTGCTATAAATAATATGGAAAGTTTACAGAAAAGTTAAGTTCTACCCTAAGTAGCAGTTAAGAATTAAAATCTGGACTAGTACTTCACAAACACTTGAAAGGTGAGCTGTGCAACAAAATTAAGCCAGTTTTGCCTGTCCTGCATGGCAGCTTTTCTAATATTATAAAAGCCTAAGTCTGTCTGTACCACTGTATTTTTACTCTGATTGGCTGACAGAAATAGCCAGTCAGAGTGCTCTAAGCATGGAGGAGTGCCGCCAAGATTCCGATAGCATGCTGAGACCTGGACAGAGGGTGGGGGAGCTGGCCTCATCTCCCCCACCCCACTCCCTGCAAGAGGCAGAACAGCAGCAGCATGGGGTGTTATGTGGCGGCACTCCATCCCAGGCCTCTGGCTCCCCATACCCCATCATTCGTGACAGGCAACTGGCTAGTACAGAGATAAAGGCTTAACCATTTTAATGTATACATCTTTTCTGTAGTACCATACTTACCCAAATCCAAGATGACTCTGAATTTAAGATGACACCCCCCTCCACCCACCGCATAACCAGAATCAATACATAGAAAATGTATACACCTTACCCCCTGCTGCCAGCCCCCCCACCCCTTATCCCCGCCCGCTACCTAGCCCCCAGCACCTGATCCCCCATGCTTGCACTCCTCGGCACCTGCCCTTCCCACTGATGTCTACCCCCCCAACCACTAAACCTCTATCATCTCCACGCCCCTACCTCTCTCCTCCCATGGTCTCTGCCCTCCCCACCCCTCCCAAGCACTTACCCTCACTCAAGCTGGAGCAAGCACATGCTCCACGCCCTGGGCTGGAGCTGAGCCAGAGCCTGTGTGGCAGCGCATCTTTGAGTGTTTGCCACTTTAAGGGCTGGAGGCAGATATCTTGCAGGTGCCAGCCTGATTACAGTGGCCATTTTAAGATCCAATTTATACAGGGTGAGGCAGCAGTCTGCTGCCAGCAGCCAAGAGAGAAACATCAGCCAGCTGAGCTATAGCTCAGGAACATCTTGGAGGTAAGGGCAAGAGCTATGGGGATGGTTTGGAGGCTCCTGGTCCCAGGCATGACCTAAAACCGTACCCTTCCAGGGTAGGGAAGCGTGGTGGGACTGCCAGTGGTGTGGCAGCCCCACTTAAGTGCCAGGACCGATCACCTCCCCAGTGAAAGGCAGGTTGGGGCACCTTAACCCCTACCCCCCACCATCTGGTGGGTCTATAGGAACTAAGGGGAGGCCCTAAGGGGCAAAGTATTATGCTAGGAGGCCCCAAAGGGCATAGTGTGATGTTGAGAGAACCCAAGAGGCACAGAGTTATGCTGAGGGCCTGTGCAGAGTAGGATGCAGCAGGGTGCCTGAAGAACTGCATGATCTGGCGTGCTGAATAGGACTGCAGAGGGTAGCTTGAAGGGCTGCACTGGGGCATATCAAGTAGAGCTACCACGGTGGCTTGAAGGGCGATATATGGGCCAGCCTCAAGTGTACATGTGCGTGTGTGTGCACGCATGCGAGACACGTTACCTGGTGAGGGGCTAGGGCGAAAGCAGACCAGCCAAGGCATAAGGTGCCACCACATAGAGTAGGGGAGCACAAGCAGACCAAAGAAGCTGTGTGGCAGGGCTGAAGTGAGAATAGCAAAGCCCAAAGGCCTCAAAGGGAGCAAGGGCAGCAGAGTGTTGCCTAGTGATAGGATGTATGCAAGAGGCCCCTGTGAGAGGGAAGCGGAGTGTATGTAGCTCTTGTGAGATGGGGGCAGCGTGAATGAGTGCGTAAGCAAAAGGCCAACAATGGATTGAGTTTGCTCAGGCCTCAGACTGGGAAACAAATATAATCTGGATGCCATCTGCGAGGCATGGGCCACAGTGTAGGTGACCTACGGAGCCATGGATAGTGCCCCCTGGCATCAGGGTAATGCAAGGGCAGCCTTCCACTTATTGCATCATATTAACATTAAAGTTGTGGCAGGCAAGTTAGGGCAGACTGCCCTAGGCAGGTGGGTGGGCCGACTTGTGACCTAGCCTTGAGTTTGCCCCTGTCACAGCCTGCCAGAGCTAGAGCGACGGTAGGTGGTGGGGGCAGAAGTGGTGGAGAGGCAAGTGGGAAGACAGTTACTGCAGCTCTGACCCCAGCCCCAAGTCAAGCCCAGAGCCACAGCAAACACCTGTCCCCTTATACTCAAATCCAAGATAAGGGGCTTTCCATCCCGTTAAAAGGGGACAGGGAAAGCCTAATCTAAGATCCGAGTAAAGGCTGAGATATTTCCAACTCAGAACTACCCCAAGAAAGGGTAGCTGATGCCTTGGGAAACACTAATCTGGATCACAGTAATCTTGCCTCCCTGGTAAATTACACGATTCAGAAAAAGTGCAAAAATTTAATCTGGTTTGGGTAGAGATTACTGGCTAAACCTGAACAAGTAAAGGACAGTATATCACGTCATCTTTATAAGGGAATTCAGCTTTCAGGGGTTAGTTCTTGCCCACTCTCCTTGTTAACAATATAGAAACTAGCAACATAGTTGTTATATAAAAGTGATGCAAAGAATATTGTCCAAAGGAGTCAACCAGTGATAATGTAAACATGAAGACCAATTTCAATTTCAGTTCAACTCATCTGCTCCTGAGTTAGTACAAAAGCCTATAAGAGAGTCCTTTCAGAAACTGTTTTATTGTAGAACGTACAAATATTAGTGGTTGTTTCCACTAGACAGTTGCATTATCATCAATATTTTAAAAACTGTCTATTTGAAATCCTATCTATCAATACTAAGCAGAAAAAGACCCAAATAAGATAAGATAAATGACCCACCCCAAGCTGAATCTCTCCAATCCCAAGCATAACAAGACTACAGATATGTCCACAAAAAACTGAGTCTTCCCTGATCTAATTAGTAAATCAGACATTTAGAGAAACAGCCAACAATAATATAAATTGAAGCAATGGAAGAAAAACAGATTTGGTCAGCAGCACAAACTGGAAAAAAAAAACAACTGTGCCATTTCATGACACAGGTTTTCCTCAAAGACGTATGACCTTTCAGAAATATTTGTTTAAACAGCTTGATAGGACTCCAAATCTGACACTAACTTGCCACATTCTGATATTCAGAAATCAATTGGATGGCGCATTTGGCTTTAACACTATGAAAACAGATCTGGAAAACCTGAAAGGCAGACTGGATCTTTCAACAACAAGACTAATAGATCCAAATATCAATACAGATATGCCCAAAGAAAGAGTGACAGTTTCATATCCACCTTACCCCATTTGATTATTTAGCAAAATTTGGCAGTGGGTTTCATGAAGACATAAAGGGTAGGGCTGTGCAAAATTTTGCCAGCAGTTTTGTTTCAACACTGTTTTGACTCATTTTGAGCTCGAAACAGTGAAATTGAAACAAAACAGAGAGCTTCAAAACGAAACGAGGCAAGTTGAAACATTTCAAAATGTTCAAAACGTTTTTTCGAAGCTCAAGCTGGGCTTGCCTGCAGGGAAACAAAAACCAAAGTAAGGAGACAGAGGGGGTTGGGGTTGGGGTTGAGGGGAAGGACTGCTCTCATTATTGACTGTGTAGCTGGCCAGTGACTGTCATCCTTTCCTGAGGTCTCTTCCAATCCCAGTGCTCTGGGGGAGGGATGGAAAAACTACATAAAAGGCAGCATTGTTTGAACTGCCCTGCTTTCTGCCCTGGTGTCAGTCGAGTGAGGGCGCACCTTAACACACACACAGGTCACCCACCCATGTTGCGAGTTTTGCCTGTCAGCAGCTAGAGGTGCAGGGCCCCAGAACCCAGACTCCCCTTGCACCTATCTCCTTGAAAGCTGGCAGGCTTTGTAGCTGCAGCAGGGCCTAGCAGGCCTGCAGTTTTCACCCTGCTGTGCCTTAACACACACACACAGTGTCACTCATGTCATGAGTTTTGCTTGTCTGCAGCTTGAGGTAGTTTCCCCCAAACCCCTGCACTTATCTCCTTGACAGCTGGCAGGCTTTGTGGCCTCAGCAGGGGCTAGCATGTCTTTAGCTTTAACCCTGCTGTGGCTTAACACATATACGGGGACATGAGGTCTTTTGCTTTCAAGATATTGAGGTGCAGTTTCCCTGAAACCCCAGCACCTATCTCCTTGAAACCTACGAGGCTTCATGCCCTCAGAAGGGGCTACCTACCATTCCTGCAAGTTTAATCTAAATCAGGCCAGAAATGACAAAGTTATAGGCTGTTTCAAGCTTCCTCATTATAGCCTATGGGCGAAACATCGAAACAGCAGAACTGTTTTGACGAAACGAAATGGAACAGCAGCTTTGAATCGAAACAAAATTTGAAACAAAATGCTGTTCCACTGAAATGCAAGTCGAAACAGAATGGTGCCATTTTGCATAGCCCTAGTAAAGGGTAAAAATAAAAAGCAATATATGCCTAGGCTAGTATGAAGATGCTGATCAATAGTTTTGGATCACTGCTTCTCTGGGACAAAACTGGAGGCACATGGAGTTCTCCTTCAAAACAAAGAGCAGGGTCTCCAGACTTCTGGAGTATTGACGTGGCCAAGTTTTTGAAAAAGCACTCATGCTGAGATTGAATTCCAAATGATGCAGCCTGCCAGGATGTGTTCTTCCACAGAAAATGGAGAGCCCCAGGTGCAACATGATATGCAATGTACCACTCCCAAGGCTTGCCAGTTTCTTGACATAAACATCAAGAATGAACTCCCTCTTATTAGTTGATACACTACATGGCTGTGGTGACGCGTGTCAAAATTGGTACCAATTTGTCACTGATTTAAGGAAGATAAATTGCTCCAAATGCCAAGAGGATTAATAAACCTTTGTCTCTCTGGATTTCCAAAGTCTTTGTGCTTACAGATGGCACATGCAGAGTTCTAACTGAACAGCTCCACAGATGAGAACCAATGAATGGTGTAAGTTCCTTGAAGGTCTGAGTTTTGTTTCTTTAAAAAGCAGTTCTCAGATTGCAATATATTGTCTTTATCCAGGACTCCACAGATCTCATTCTGAGCTGAAAGAGTTTTTGGTTCAAGGTGCAGCAAGGGAAGTTTAGGTTAGATATTAGGGGAAAAAATACCTCTCATGAGGAGGGTAAATAAAGCACTGGAACAAGGTACCCAGAGAGGCTGTGGAATTTCCATCCTTGGAGGTTTTTAACGTTCAGCTAGACAAAGCCTTGGCTGGGATGATGTAGTTGGGGATGGTCCTGTTTTGAGCAGGGAGTTGGACTACACCTCCTGAGGTCCCTTTCAACACTCATTTTCTATGATTTTCAGTAAAATTTGTTCAGAAATAATATCCTATTATAAGTGTGTGCAACTTTTACAGATGATGTGTACTAAGTCATAAACCATGAAAGGACTTGAATTATCTCGAAAGTCAATTCAGACTGTCATATGGGATATTTATAGGCATCTGGGATTTAAAAAAATGGGGAGAAATGGCATGAAAATGAAACTTTCTATAGAGAACAGTCATAACAATGACTTAAGTCTAATCTGGAGCATCAGCTTCAGATAGCTAGGAGCTAAAAAGTAACGCTAATACAAATCCCATAGAGATGTATTTATATGCCTCACGCAGTCTGAGAAATATATAAATTGCAAATGGGAATAGGTGTGGTCCAGTAGAGGACCATACAATACTGTTCTATCAGCAGAAATCCATTATTGATGTGTACTATACTTCAATTCCGATTCCCTCTTATGTGATACAATCCACAAACTGCATATTGGTAAACAAAGAGTTAATGGGGACGGGAATAATTAGCCATCATGGCTGCATCTGGAGGGGATTAAGTTGAGTCAAAATTATTGGGCACAATTCCAAAAGAGTTGAGCTTCCTGTAAAAGAGGCTGGAAAGGCTCAGCTGGGGGAAAAGTCCTGAATGTGGAAGCAGTTTAATTAGAAGCAGACTAACTCCTGGCTTCAGAGCTAAAATACATGGATAAGACTTAGGAAGGTAGCCCTGTTGGCTGGTGTTCTGCAAGTATAAGGATCTCAAAGATATCTCTAGGAGGAAATACCTAGGAGTGAAGCAGAGGTACACAAGCTAATCTCAAGTACCAGAACAGAAGCCATGGTGCTCTGTACAGGTTTCTCAGTGTAAGGTAGCCTGCACAGAACTCCACACTGCTGAGGGTAAGCTGCTGCTGATCTAGCCTGAATATCTCTACATTATCCTGCAGTGGAGACATACCCATAGATATGACTATAAACAAAAAGGAACAATAGTCCCACACCACCTTGTTATAAAAGGCTATGCTATCCCCCAGTTTCTTATACACCTTTCAGTGTACTTGGCCATTTTTCTCCAAATAAGCAAATATGGGCACTACCTATAGCTGAAAAATATGTAGCCACTTAAAACTCAAAATAAATAAGATGCATCCCAAAATAAATAAGATGCATTCCCAGTGGATTCTGGCACCTTGATTACAGAACCAACTATTTTCCCCATGGTAGAATTCAAAAGGCAGGAAAAGCATGAATGCTTCAACAGAGCATCAAAGCTATTCTGCAAGACGAGCAGAGGATCTTGTTCTATGACAAGCCATATTTTGTGCAATATCTGCACTAACAGTAAATCAGTACAAGGATTCATGGCCTAAATCATGTGTAACTGACAGATTTCAGGGACAGAGCTCAACCCATATGCCATAGTATCAACATCCTAAATTCAAAAAGGCACTGTGTACAGTTCCAACATGCCAAGTTCCATGGTTTGACATTTGACCTTGTGCCTTGTCCTCTCCACTTTCTAGTGGGACCTTATTTGACCACTGAGGGCATGTGCACTGATCATGAAGGGAATATCTATAAGCAATTCTTAAAGGAAACATAAGTAATTTTTGTTCTTCTTTTATTTTTTTAAGGAATTAAGTTCTTCTTAAATTTTATGAAAGGAACCAAAGGAACTGTCACCTACATTGTATGAAAGGATCTAATTATACTGTATTTGTAAAAACTCTAAGAGTGGCACTTCAGCTCTTCACATATATTGTTCCGATTCACCCTTGTGTGTGGGCATTAAGGCCAAATAAATACGATTTCAATGAAGGTTTTACTCCATTTTAATGACTTCTACATGTTCAACATTTCATGTAGCTTTTTTCTGTACCAGTTATGTTCTATAGCAAGTGCAATCAAAAAAAAAATCACAAAAAGGAACATCATTACAGAATCACTCTATTCTGAATTTGTGGCTTCAATCAATCCCATTAAGTCCAAACAGTATGGAGCGACATAAATACCCTGTTTTATTGGAGCAGGCTGCAACACCAAAGCAAACAGTACAACCAGAAGTGAGTTCATTGAACTGCTCTGTACCTGAACTCTTTAAGTATTTCAGACAAGTTTGGTAAGTCCTTGGAAAGCAGTGGGCATGGCCAATGACCCTAATGGCTATGTTAAAAACAAAAAACACATAAAGGGAAATAAAAAGATTTTTTAAGCAACTAAATAAGGAAGTGATAAGTGTATATGAATTTAAAAGATTGTTTTCCACACATGTGTCTGAACCTACAGAAATGGGAAGCACTTGCCTGATACCGTGTATATTTTTGATTGCGTAGCTAATTTCTCTCCGCAGTTCTTTCTCATTGAATTCCATCTAGAAGAAAATTGAGAGCATATTTAATGAATGGACATTTAAAGAAAAACTAGCAAATATTAAAGTTGCGAAATGGAGCTGAACAACGTGAAAACTCAACTTGCTAAACAAACTTAGCAGGCCATTGATACACCCGTTTGTAACTATTGCAAAAGAAAGTGAAGTCTTTATACACAGTAATTTTAGAAGTTCAAAGCTGTGGAGGCAAGAACAATTATTGAAAGTGAGACATACTGAACGACATTTTCCATTCCAAACAAACTGCTGGCTGAAATAATTCTGCAGAGCATCCTTTTAGAGAACCAGACAAATCCAGATCTACAACATTTGGGAAGAGCTACTTTAACAGAAGTGTACTCCATCTTTAAAAAAAATATTCTGTTACTCCATTTTCTTTACAACTTATCTGAAGGCTTGGCAGAAGTGTGGGGGCTGGTGACTGAAGCAGAACAAAAAAACAGTTTTCCAAAACTTATTTCTTCCCTCCTATGAAAATTTGGGGAGGGAAGATTGCTGGTTTTCCACTCTAAATTAAAGTAGCAAAACCTCCCAAAACACAGTTAATTTCCACAGCTCTAGTCTTAAAAGATGCACTTAGGTAGTAGCCTCTTGAACATGAGAAACAGAGTCATATCAGTTGCTGTTGTTTACCTGCTCAACCTATCCAGAAGGAGGATGCTGGAGAGAAGACAACTGCGGAAGAACCATGGGAAAAACAGAAAGCATGGTAAAAACCAAGACAGAAGACAGACACAAAGCTAATTTGGACATTTTGCCAAGTAGATAGACAAATGCAGGATCCTAGATGTAAAAATTCAATTCCATCAAAACTAATTGTGCAAGGTATGTGAGAGAAGAGAAAATACATCTATCCAAATTTGGCTACTGGGGGGAGGGGGAGAACAGCTGCACACCTGAAAATATGAAGTTACCATTATTACAAAGTGAGATTCATTACAAATTTGAGAACATACTTCAAATTAAATTGAGCTATAAAGCGAGCAAATAGGAAATATTCGTTGCTAGAGACAAAGTGAACACTGTGCTCTGAGCCATTTTAAAATTATTATAGCTTTATGAATAAGTTTTGAAAATTACATGGTACTGAAATTGCTTCTCAGTGTTCAGAACCTGAAATAAAAACATTTTTCTTCTGTGGGCTAGTGACAGTCTTCCTTTTGTGTAATGGGCTCCTTTTGATTAAGGGTTTACTGTTAAAGTACCCTCTTCAAATGAAATGGAAATTCCCCTTGTCACTGTTAATATGCACATGAAAACCAAGTAGTAGAACTGAAAGGAAGGAGGAAAGAGATACACATACCTTTACTAGTTCAAAAGGAAAACGCTCATGGAAAATGCGATTGATTTTGGCACCACCAGACAGTTCTAAGGTGTCAACCTGGTCCCCTGATCCTTCAATTCTTTTTTCAAAGTCCACTGAAAACTGTTGAACCATCCTGAAATTTTTTAATCACACAAATGCAAAATGCTTACACTAAAGTTGTTTATTTCAGTATTATGCCATTGTAACTATGCCCAATGAATGATTTTTCTGCAGTTAACAGCAATATCTGTATGTATATTCTTTCCCTCTGATAGGACAGCTACAAGTATAAGTATAAATATATAATCTCTTAAAATTAAGTTTAAAACAACTGGTATTGTATGTTTGGCAAAATATACACAACAGGTTACCAACAACTACACTACTCCTGTTTTTATCCCTATTACAGATGTGTATAAAGTGATAGTCCTTTCCAAAATTTCTTTGCAACAGGATAAGTAAATATTGTGATTCTCAGAGCAAACGGCATTAGACAAATATATGTTTAACAGTTCTCCGGAGTTCAAAATCCTTCATAATTAAAGGATCTAATCAAAAGTAAAGATGAGTGGTGAAAACCTAGAAATAATTCTTCCATTTTAAAGCAGAGATTTTTCTTGTACAGAAGTTACAAATCTCCAGAAGGACTTTTTCCAAGTCCTTGGGAGCTCTCAGACAGTTCAGCAGTGTAACATGAATCAGACTGACAAAATTTAGACCTTTTGCTAGAAGATTTAGAAGACATTTGGTAGATGAGCCTTCCTGTGCCAATACTAGGCAGTCCAAAAATGAGTACTGAGGAATCCAGGTGGAAGCTATCAGTCTGACATGTTCCAATTTGCCTAAATTTCCTTAGACTTAGCCAACAGAAGTATTTGGTTGCGGGTTTTTTGTTGGTTTGTCTGTTTTTTGAGGGGGAAGGGGAGGGGGGAGAGGGAGAGAGAAAAAGAGAGACTATAATTCACTTCCATACAGAAGGAAGTCTTCCACCATCTAGTTTTATGGAAAGCCCACCATGTTTTCAAGTGAGTTTTCATCACTGTCATGTACATTTGACAATGATCTTTGGAGATGCGGAACTCCCAGAAAGGAAAAGGTATTATTATGATCGTGAACTTCAGATCAAATCAATGAGTTTAGAGAGAGGATTACAGAGACTTGTGTAACCATATGAATCTCAACCTACTAATACACTCCTGCTTTCATGACTAATACAGGACCATTTACTCCTTTTACCTTTGGAAGCAATGAAGTCACAGGAATAAGAAACTTTCATTTGACATTATAGGTCATCTTTTTTTTAACACAGGAAGTTAGGTTACCTCTCCAGTTAGCTTATGAACTGGAACTCAGGAAAAAGGATGCGGAAGGATATCTGGGGAATACCATGGAGTGGAATGGGATAAAGGCCGTGTTTATATCATCTCCATGTCAAATGCAAAACTACTGACAAGATAAGCTCCATCCACCTCATCCCACTCCTCCTTTACCCAAGCCTCACGATTAGCCAGAGTAGACAGCTTCGCAGAGGTCGTTAGCATATGCCACAGCACTATTCCTAGACCTGCTGTCTCAAGAGAGACAGGAGCCCTTTTTTTAGAGTGTCTACACTGTCTAATTGCCAAGCTTGAATGTGGGCAGAGCAGGAGTGAGTGGGCAGAGTTTATTCTTGGCAGTGATCTTAGGCTTGGCAGAGTAAAGAATATAGACTTGGCCATAAATCTTTTCTGGCTCTTTTCCTCCTTTAGAAAGTGTTATGAGTGTGGAAGAAGCTAATCCCACTAGAAGGCATGTCATGCCAGCAGTGCCTGGCAATTCCTAATTACCCAATGCTAAGTTAACCAAGAAGTACAAAACCTCTGATCAAATAAACAGAGGCATCCATCATCCCTTGCTTGTGGAATAGTCTGAGAATAATCACCCTTGCTGTCTATCCTACAACCACTGAAATGGCGATCCAAAAACAAAATGTATCTATGAATGATGAAATTCTTACTTAAGGACATGTTGTGTCTGGCTCATTGAACAGTGTGGTAAAAGAAGCAATGTATAGAAAGACACCAGCTTCTGCAAGAAGGATCTACAGTTTTGATGGTCATTCTCCCTTTTCTGTAATTCCAGAATAATAGGAGATCATGCATCCTGTACAGGACTTCTAAGGGTTTTATGGCAATGCTGTTGTCATTTACCCAATAGAGTTGTGAAAACATTTGAAGGGGTGAAGTACGTACAAACCATATTGTCAAAAGGTGAAGATAAATTATTCTTAGAGTTCCTTCCATAGACCTATCTGTGGCACTTTCAGATGTATACAACTGTGAATATCTGAATGTATGGAAAGTAGCAAGAGGAAGCCCTCATTAAAGGATGTTCAGCAATGCACAGATCTCCTGAATTATATCTAGGACATTACCCACACCATCCTCTTGAAACTAAACCTTTTCCCAATTAGTGAAGCCCAAAGGATATCAAAGCAACACTGATCTATGGTCCTTTTTTTTAAGCATCTCTTAAATCATTTACTGTATCAGCATATCCTCTAAAACCTTCTGAAACCTACTCCTTCAGTGTGTGTGAATAAAACATCATTAAAGTCTGTCAGAATGCTGACAAAAACAATGAATTTAGTGGCTCAGATTTGTATTTGGGTACTGGTCTTGAAAGTTGCAAACTTCCTTGTTATGTAATTATTTTAAGCAATTTTCATCCTCTTTACAGGACTGAACTATCACCCATCTCCTCCCTTTCTCTGGCAAAAGAAGGAAGGCAGAAAATATACTGATCCATAACAAACATCTTTCTATCTAGCTGCATAATTAGGGGTGGGTGACTGAGTCACCAAGCCCCAGTGACTGATTGTGAGAAGGCACAAGGATAGCTGTCACTGCCACTGCTGCCACTGTTGCCCAGGGTGCAGAAACAGCTTGTTGTACCTCTATAAGAGGAAACATGATCCTTAAAACGTGAAAGTGCCTATACATGTGTTGGTTTGCATTCTAGTTAGAACTTATCAGACCAGACTAGATTAATCAAGTCTCCTTCACATTCTACTTAGAATGCTTCAGCATGGCCTCGTTGTCACATGAATAAGACCCTGGGGTTGTTGGCTGTAGCCACGTTGGTCCAAGATGTAGCTGTGTTGGTCTAATAAAAGATATCACACTTACTCAAAGAACCTTGTCTGTATAAGCCCCTGTGGGTTTAAAAATGGCCACTGTGGTGCTTTATCTAAGCCTCATTGAATCAGGTTTAGATGAAGTGCCCCATAACCATTTTTAAACCCACAGGGGCTTAACAGACATGACTCATTTTAATTAAAAGCAGCTCTCCAAGAACCGTTCTAATTAAAACGTTCCCACCCACCCACCCACAAGCACATGTATAGGCAGCCTGAGTGCCTGGGCTTCTTGATCAAGAAGCCTTGAGTAGAATCAAGAACTCAGACTAAGGTAGAGCCTGCACAGAGTTGACTCAAACTATGGCATCTAATCAACACTGAAAAATGCAAGGTTCTCCACCTTGGGAGGAAAAACCTGCAGCATCCTTATAGGCTCAGCAGTGCTACACTGGCTAGCACTACGGAAGAAAGA
>NW_017728907.1:13350042-13357662 GCF_001723895.1 Crocodylus porosus
CCAGCTGACTTCCTGCCCTTTGGGCAGAGGACTGGACTCAGTGATCTTCCAAGGTCCCTTCCAGCCCTAATGTCTATGAAATCTATTAAATGTGTGTATTAAATTAAAAAACAAAAATATCTGACCCTTAAAATAAGAATGAACAGAACAGTAAAGTATATCATACCCTCAAGAACCCTCATGTAAAAAGGACAAACCTAAGGATTTGGACTGTAGCTCATTATAGCTGTTCAAATACCACAGTAAAGAACTTGATATAGTGTGGGTGGCACTCACACTAAGAATGCAACTGCACTGTAGTGAGTATCAACAGCATCCAACCTGGTACTCTTGAGGACAACTGTTTTAAGAAAACATGCATTTGATTAAAAGACAAGACCATGCATCCTGAGCTATGCACAGCATTCCAGGATATTCCATCTTAGCAAAGAGTATACACAAGGCATAACCCAATTACAATGCTCAAAGAAAAACACTTTAATTTAGGTTTGGCAAGTAAAATGAAGCAATAGACAGACACTGCTTTATACTACTATAATGAACTGAATACTAGGGGTGTGCGAAGTAAGCCGTATTTAATTCAGATTCGGCCCGATTCAAGGGACAGTGATACGATTCATTGATTCAGATCACTGTCCCAATTCAATTCAGCTGAATCTGAAGACTCAATGCCAATTTGGAGTATCAGCAATTTGGCCACAGACACAGTTTTAAATATTTTTTCTACGTACCTTGAGGTACCATGTAGGGCCTGTGAATGCTGAGATGGTGGGGCAGATGGAGTGTCCCACCGGAGCACATGGTGGAGCCCCCGCTCCCTCAGCTCGGCAGTTGGCCACAGGGGGACCCTGGGTGCCCCCCCAGACCCAGAAGGCACCAGTTGCCAAGGTGGGGGGCAGGGAGAGGTCCACTTCCGGTCCACTTCTTGGTCCGCTCTGCGGCAGACCAAGAAGTGGACTGGAAGTGCTTCTGGTCCACTTAGGGGTCTGCCACCAAGTGCGCTGGGGATCAAATTGAAACAGCGACTGAAGCTTTGCGTAGCCCTCCTGTGTGTGCGCATGTGCATGTGTGCACTACACACACACACACGTCACTACTAAATGAATTATATGAATGAACTCCTGGCACTCTGGTGTAGTGCCCGAAGACTGGAAGGCGGCCAATATGGTGCCTAGCTTCAAGAAAGGGAGGCTGACTTCTATCCCAGGTCTTAGAAAACTTTATTAAAGAGGCCATCCTTAATGGACTGGCCGACACCAACACCCTGAGGGATAGCCAGCACGGGTTTGTTGCAGGTTGGTCAAGCAAGACCTATCTCATTTCCTTTCATGACCAGACAACTTATCACCTGGACAAGGGAGAAGAGATTGATGTCATACATCTTGACTTCAAAAAAGCCTTCAATCTGGTATCCCATGATCACCTCTAGGCAAAGATGGCCAATTGTGGCCTTGCCTCCACCACGATCCACTGGCTGGGAAACTGGCTCCATGGTCAGACCCAGAGGGTGATAATTGACGGAAGTCAATCGTCATGGTGCCCTGTGACCAGTGGGGTCCCCCAAGGCTCTGTCCTTGGACCCATATTGTTCAATATCTTCATTAATGGTGTGGACATTGGAGTCAGAAGTGGACTGGCCAAGTTCTCTGATGATACCAAACTCTGGGGCAAAGCATCCACACGTGAAGACAGGAGAGTGATCCAGGCTGACATGGACAGGCTCAGCAACTGGGCAGATGAGAACCTGATAGTGTTTAACACTGAAAAATGCAAGGTTCTCCACCTTGGGAGGAAAAAACCTGCAGCATCTTTATAGGTTCAGCAATGCTATGCTGGCTAGCACTACAGAAGAAAGAGACTTGGGGGCCATCACTAACCACAAGATGAATATGAGCCTTCAACTTGATGCTGCGGATAGTAAAGCAACCAAAACGCTGGCTTGCATCCATAGATGCTTCTCAAACCAATCCTGGGATGTCATTCTCCCCTTGTACTTGGCCTTGGGGAGGCCACAGCTGGAGTACTGCATCCAGTTTTGGGCTCCACAATTCAAAAAGGATGTGGAGAAGCTTGAGAGAGTGCAGAGAAGAGCCACGCGCATGATCAGAGGTCAGGAAACACACCTTACAATGACAGGCTGAGAGCTATGGAGCTCTTTAGCCTGGAAAACCGCAGGCTCAGGGGTGATCTGATGGCCACCTGTAAGTTTATCAGGAGTCACCACCAGGATCTGGGGGAATGTTTGTTCACCAGAGTGCCCCAAGGGATGGCGAGGTCAAACAGTCATAAACTACTGCAAGACAGTTTCAGGCTGGACATAAGGAAGAATTTCTTTAGTGTCTGAGCCCCCAAGGTCTGGAACAGCCTGCCATCGGAGGTGGTTCAAGCACCAACATTGAACAGCTTCAAGAGAAAATTGGATGTTTATCTTGCTGGGATCCTATGACCCCAGCTGACTTCTTGCCCTTCGGACACGGGGCTGGACTTGATCTTCCGAGGTCCCTTCCAGCCCTAATGTCTACGATATGGGAAACCCCTCTTAAAAGTATAAGTGTCTTTGGAACTTGAGCCTTGTTAACCTCTTTGGCAACTGCATAGTGTCCCAAGTTCTCCTTTTACTGGAAAACAGTCACCTCCTGAACTTAAATGAGACAGAATTTACACATATGAAAAAAAACTAAGAGTGCACACTCACTGCAGTAAGGCTTTGGTCTTTCTAGTTGGATCTTCCGGTTTGAAATTTTTGTATGCCTCCACTTCATGTTCTATAGAAAGCATTTGGCTCTGAAGTTTGCTCCTGAAGGCTGGCAATGTATCCCGAATGTGATTGGTGAGTTGCTGAAAAAGTTAAATAAAAAATCCTTTAATACTGTGAATACAGATGGCTGTAAAGGATGGACACGTCCTTTTGAATGCCCAACAAAAAACTTATGACCCATGCTAGGCCCTCCAGTGTACTTCCCTTTGATCCAACAGGCATATCCATAAGCCAAAACAAAATCCTCTTTTCTTGGCCACATTATATCAAGGCTTGAACAATTTCCTGGTCTCCTCATTATGCTGACCACTAAGAACACTTGTGTAAGTAAGGAGTACTTACTCAGCCATGTCAACAAAAGCCACACACATTTAATTTCCAAAGACATCTCTTAGCACCTAGTACTTTAATCCTAGATCCCCTTCCAGAAGAAAATGACACCCTCAAGCACTGCTCTATCTCAACCCCATTGCAGAATTACTTTGCTGCTGTCCCCACTCCTCAGCACACAGGAAATCCTCAGTCTTCCAACTCCTCTTCATTTATGCCTTCTGCTTCTTTTTGAAAAGGGCCATAAATGAGGGAGAATGAGGAGTAAAGTTACCTCCCACTCAATGAGGGGAACGAAGAGCACCTGACAGCTTTAGTTACTCAACTCCCCCTTTCTCTTAGTCTGCCACCCCACCCCCCAAACATTTATTTTCTTCTCTTCCCCTCCAGTTTTAGGTTGTCTCCATTGTTCTGTTCCTCTCTCTTTTGCTGTAATCCAGAGAAAAAACCAGCTCCCAGCCACACTCAACCTATGAACATTTCTACACCCCTACAGATGTGAACAAGTAAGTTTTTCTACATATTGTATCACTATCATACATTCAAGTTATCTAGGAGTAAATTAAATGGACCTTTACATGGATAAAAGTCTCAAAGCCATCCAAAGTTTGAACATTTTCCTTCTAGCAATCTTCAACCCTACAAAGGTTTTAAGGACCCATTAGATTCCCTTTGGACAACACAGCAAGTCCTGGCTATTCCACTGAAGAGGTGATTACTTCAAGGACTACATGTGCACTATTGGAAAATCTCCAGTATAATATTTCTTTTATTCCCATAGATAGAGCAGTGGTGTTAAACATGCAGCCCTCAAGGCTCCAAAATGTGACTTTTTAGGTCAACTGTGTTAAGATGTGTTGTTTGTATAAGCTGAAAGTACAATACCTGAGCTATACGTCCTGCAACTTTTAAACTGGAATGTTTGAACTAACCCTTTTACTACAGGGAGGAAGTAAGGGTCATCTCCCCAACTAACTCTAGTCACTTTTTCCTATAAACCCAGAAGCATCCCTGATAGCTTCTGCCAAGCTAAGTCCCAAGGACAGCAGAATAAGAGCTAAACTTTCCCTGTTTGAGCATAATAAAGTATCTAACAAAGGGTGGCACCTTCCAACACAAGACAGTATAAAAAAGAGAATGAGATACTGGGAAAGTCACCAGTTACAGTACCTTCTTGCTCAGTCCAGATCAGATTAGCCTGAGAGATGCACTGAATTGTGCCATCTGGTAATGGTCCCAACATGGTAGCTTGAGACAAGCAAATGCCTTAGCCACCCCGCTCCCTATTTCTAAATTAAGGAATAGGGGGAGCAAGGTATAGAAACAGACAATGTTCACTCTAGATTTTCACACAGAAGTCCTGCAAGTGCTTTCAGCTCCCATCATACAAAGACTAGGAAGTGGTAGAAAACCTGCCCCTACACAGTTTTTTTGTGACAGCTTGTCTTTTTTAAATAATACATTTGTTCCTTGGGCTTAGGAAGCAGACCTCCTGCTCTATACTATAAAAGCTTTTTGTACCAACAATTCTGAAAAAAAATCTTTCCCTATATCATTTTACCAGTGCTAATCCCACAAGCACTGAAGAGTTTATAAGAGGGAAGCAAAGGGGGAACACTCACTGAGTGTGTAAAGTTTGACCTATGTTCATGTACATTTTATATATATATATATTGATGGGACCTGGAATGTTTTGGACAGTACTGCCAATGTCTTATTTGGCTTGTGAGCTCTTTGGGTCCTGGATCACTTCTAAGTACACTTTTGACACTATATGAAGAATGACTTATAAAAAATATAGCTAATGTGTTTTGGGGCTGGTCCAAGACATGGCAAGAGTAATGCTGAAATAAATACAATACCACATTCATAAAGTAAAGCATATGGACTACAGGGTAGAAAGATGGATAAGCTCAGGAAGGAAGAAATGGTTGCTATAGCATCTAACTAATATCAGGGAAAGGTCAAGAATTATTTTAGTTGTCATATTCTTCGAGAACACTGCTTGATTTATTGATGTTTGGGATCTATCAGTCTGGATGACTGTATTTGGAACTGTAACATTCTCTCCACTCACACATTCAATTTTCTACCTGAATTTCCTAACTTTATAAATAAGCCATTATTGCATCTTCCATCTGCTAAATATGGGGGGGTTTCAACCTTTAAGTGACAATGATGCAATTAATTTATGTACCAATAAGTACAGCTCCTTGGTTTGCAGTTACATCCCATAGCCAACATTCTACACCCCTCCCCAAACAAATAAAGACTTTTAAAAAAAGAGTTGTTCTGAGAAGCCTGTAGGCTCTAAACAAAAGTTCTACCGAGTTACTTTCTCCATGGAATGAAACACTGGAGTTTTCTTGGAGCTCCACCTTGTGGAACCAGAGTTTTGAATTTCCAACAGAGCCACTGGCACCAACACATGTAATAACATGGGTACAACTTGCATGAACCTCTACAGCATAATATTTTCCACATACTTATAAACCCACATAAATCCAATAAATAAATATTGAGGTGTGTGGCAGTGTGTGGTTTCATGCAGCAGTGAAATGCCAAAGAATTACTATATCTACCCAAATAAAAGTTGACTTTGAATTTGAGGTGACTCCCAAATAATAGGATTCTATACATGAACTCCTTGCCACGTGAGACATCCTGGCCCAGGGCAGGCAATAGCTCAACTTTGGCTGCAGCCCCAAACCCCGGAGGTGAGAGCCAGCGCTGAGCCACCACCTGCTCTGGGCCTGTACTTGAAGCCAAAGCTGAAGCTAAGCTGCTGCCTGTCCCCCTATCCCCTATTCAAATCCAAGATGAGGCTTTTTTTCCACCCATGCTGATTGGGGAGGGAGGGAAAACCTTCATCTTGGATTTGAGTAAATACAGACAATGCTGGTAAAATAAGGGCCTTGTTACACATTACATGTAGCACATACTAATTTTAATTGGTGGTAAAATTAGCACATGCTTTGAGCAGTTGCACATTAAGGGTTAATACTTCCTGTAATGTGCACTACTCTGACTTGCCCTTAGAAGGCTGGTGAGCCAAGCTAGAAGCCAGGCTAGCTTTGTGCCTGCCCAGCTCACCTGCTCTCAGGGGCAGGGTAGGTGGCCCAAACTGTAGGTAGCAAGGGAGGTGGCAGGAACCCACTGGGCCTGCCAGTCCTTGCTTGCCTGCAATCTGGATCCTCACTCCCCTTCCCAGATCAAGCCTGCCGCCTCCTGCCTCCCCACCCACCAGCCCAGATCAGGCCTGCCATTGTCCCACCCATCCCCTCTATGCTGGGGCGCCCTCCCTGCCGCTCAGAACTCCCTCCCGGTCCCCACTAGGTCCTCATAGCTAACCCCAACCAGCTGTCATCTGGCTCACCTGCAGCTCCCGACATTATCTTGGGGAAACAAGCAGGGAAGAGGAACCCACCAGCTGCCCCCACTATTCTCTGAGCTAGGCTCAGCCTAGAGAGTGCCAGTAGTAGTGGCAGGCAGGTTCCCCTTCCCTGTTTGTCCCTCAGAAGCAAGAGAACTGCTGACCATTATCTATTAGAACTTGTGGTGATTGGGAGAAGTTCCAGATGATTGGAAATGGGCAAATAGAGTGCCCATCTTTAAGAAAGGGAAGAAGAAGGATCCAGGGAACTGCAGACAAGTCTGCCTCAACTAAGTCCCTGGAAAAGTCATGGAGCAGGTCTTCAAGGAATCCATTCTAAGCACTTGGAGAAGGTGATTAGGAACAGTCAGTATGGATTCACCAAGGGCAAGTCATGCCTGACAAACCTGACTGCCTCTGTGAATGTCATGAGAGCAATGAATGTGATATTCCTTTACTTTAGTGAGGCTTTTGATATGGTCTCCCACAACATTCTTGCAAGCAATCCAAGGAAGTGCACTGGATGAATGGACTGTTAAGGTGGATACAAAACTAGCTGGATTGTCTGGCCCAAAGGGCAGTAATCAGTGACTCAATGTCTAGTTGGGAGATGGTATCAAGTGAAATGCCCCAGGGGTTGGTCCAGCGGCTGGTTTTGTTCAGCATCCCTATCAACGACCTGGAAGATGGGATGCAATACCCCTTAGCACATTTACAAATGACACCAAGCTGGGGGGCGTAATAGATACTAGGGCTGTGCGAAGCTTCGGTCCCTGATTCAATCTGGGGGAGATTCGGTCCAATCGGGTGGCCATATCTCCAAATCCAATCAGGAGATCCTTTAATCTCTCTGAATCAAATCAGAACCCTCCAAATCGATTTGGACATAGACACAGCTTTAAATGTTTTTTCTACATATCTCTAGGTAGCAAGTGGCTTGTGAACACTGCGATTCTGGGGCGCATGCAGTATCCCACAGAAGTGTGGGGGGCTCCCCCACGCACTTGACAGCAGACCCAGAAGTCAACCAGAAGCACTTTCAGTCCACTTCTGGGTCTGCCGGGGAGCTCACAGGGGGGCCCCCCCGCACACCCCAGCTTGGTGACTGGTGCCTCCTAGGTCTGAGGGGTAAGCACTCGGGCCCCCTGTGGCCTACTGC
>NW_017728907.1:13357762-13376791 GCF_001723895.1 Crocodylus porosus
GAAGTACTTCCCGTCCACTTCCAGGTTTGTTGCTGAGCACATGGAGGGTCCCCCCCCAACACTGCTGTGAAACGCACCATGCACCCCAGCTGTGCTGGTACCTCAAGGTATGTAGAAAAAACATTTAAAGCTGTGTCTATGTCCGAATCGCTGATTCTCTGAACCAGCATCAAATCTTCAGATTTGGCCAAATTGAATAAGGGACGGTGATCTGAATTAATTAATGGAATCACTGTCCCTGATTCAAGCCGAACTGAATAGGGCCCATTTTGCACACCCCTAAAAGATACATTGAAGGGTAGGGCTAAGATTCAGAGAGACCTAAACAAATTGGAGGAGTGGACCAAAAGAAACCTCATGAGGTTCAATGAGGATGAGTGCAAAATCCTGCACTTATGATGGAACAATTCACTGCACTAATACAGGCTGAGGACTGGCCAGCTAAACAGCAGCACTGCAGAAAAGGACCTGGGAGTTACAGTAGGAAATAAGCGGAATATGAGACAACAACATGCTCTTGTTAAGAAGGCTAGCAGCATACTGGGCTGCATTAGCAGGATTGCAGCAGAGGGGAAGGGGCAGGGGCCAGAAGCCCCAGTGGCTGGGATGTGCCCAGAATGGGAAACAGGAACGGAAGCGGGATTCTTGCCTTTAGGTTCTCCCCTGGCTGCCCCCACTGTCACTGTGGGAAGAGACAGAGCAGCTGGGAATGATGCCTCCTGGGATGCTGGAGGACCATTTCCAACTAGTTTTGGGCCTATGGAGCAGTCACGCATGACTGCAACATGAGCTGTCCAAACCCAGTTAGAGATAATCCTTTATGGAAGAGGATTATCTCCAAACTGCTCAGAGGGCCCTTAGCACATATTTCCTTGGCCTAATACATGGTCACTCCTATTTTAAAGGCCCTTAACACGCATTTAAGTTACTGTGTAACAACACCCTAATGTAAATTGAAAAAGATAAAACACTTCCTGAAGTTTTACTATCTCACATCTTAAAAATATGGTGTTTCCTAAGAAAAGAAAAAAAAAAAAAATCACACAAAACAAAGATCTCCTAAACACAAGCAAAGCTGTAACAGGCCTCAGAAACCAGTTCTGCAGCACAAACTGAATTGCTGTTCCTTGCTAGAAGACTTTCTGGCCCACACAGAACATGCTTCAACAGGGCCATCAAGTTACAGGCCTGATAGATCATGGCAGGAATATGTGAAAGCAGCTAGCGATTCAGTCTCTTTCTTCTTAAAAACAACAAAACAAAACAAAAAACAACAACAGGTGAACTTTCCAAGATTCACAGTCTTTTCCAGGTACAGACAAAACTTTCTAAAACTGAAATCTGAGAAATGTCTTACCAAGGTGTACATACAGGAATGGCAAGCGTGTTGGCAAGATGACTGGATTGGTTCAGAAATTTAAGGATGTCCTTGGAACATACACTATACTTTTCATATTTGAACTTAGCTGAACCTGTCACTAAAACCTGAAGTTTACTTTCCATACAAGCTAATAATTGCTACCAGGAATATTACATTACCCATAGAACTCTTAGAAACTGAGTGGTTCAAAAGAGTAATAATCAGTTTTGTCACAGTTATATTAATCTGTAAAAACACAGAAAACTGCTTTGCCTTTTGTGTTGGGAAAATAAAGGATTTACTCAGTTGCACTGCAACACTGATTTTAAAGCATTTTATACGGAGCCAGACTTTAAAAAAAGAGGGGTTTTTTTTTGGTTTTTTTTACACACATGGTTTGGCTTGTACCTGATTTAAAACTTTTTGCAGATATGGTGTTCCCATCCGATCTGCCATATGCCGATAGGCTGGATGGGAAAGGAAGAATTTCCTTTCTGCCAGCAGAGCTGCTTTAATATCCTTCTTGCCATCAATGTCTTTCTGACTTCGGTTTACAACTCCAATATACCCTAAAACAAAATAAATCCTATCGCATAAGTCAATGCAGTTATTCATCATAGTACAGTGCATAGAAAATTTATTCAGGCTGGCTTAGTTCACACAAAAATATTCAAATTCAAACATTCTGGGTATTGCTTTAAATAGTGTGAAGAGGGTTATAGGCTCTAAAGAGTTCAGACTCAATACAAGCAAGTACATCTCCATGGAAGTCAATGACTTAACTTCTGTAATATCTAAAATTGTGGTGTAAATTTTAAATGAGGTATAAGTTGGGGAGAGACCATGTTGAAATGGAAAAACACTGAGGCAACAAACAAAATAAAATAGAGAACCCTGGTCCTAAGCTTTCCTGTCATCTAGTCTGATATCATTGTAGCTGAAATGCTTTCTGTGTAGGGGTATTGACATAAGAATCTACTCAGTGAGACTGTATTGTTCTAATCCAAAATGACTTTGAAATCTAGCAGTGGAAATGAATATGTCTATGGTTCCAGAAATAATCATAGACAAAGCTTCTGAAAGGAAGCAGAGCTTAGCCTATAGAGGCGGTATCAGCATTCCAGTGGTTGCTTCCAAAGTCCATCAGGACAAGACAGACTCCTCTGTTGTGAGGATCAACAGATTGTCATGGGAAAAAGGCGTTTACAGGTAACCAAAATTCATACTTCCCATTAAAAACCACTGGCCCAGCCTGTTTTCTGATAAACATTCCAACAAGGGAAAAATAAGTACAGCCTCCTGTTACATTTGCTGTTTCACAATTTAGTGCAATGGTAAAAGCAATGAACTCAGGTTCCCCATAACCTTTGCCTCAGCTCCAGAACACAGCACTACGTTAAAATTAAGCTACCTTCTGGGTTGCTAAATACCTGTTTTCTCATCACCACTTTGCTACAGAAGCAATGGGCATATGGATTTGAATGCCTACCTCTACGAAGAGGGAGTAATTTGTTCTCCAAAATTTCTCTGGCATCTGTTCCTTCATCCATCAGATCCAATTTTGTGATGACACCAATGGTTCTAAGTCCTGCACCATCAGGAAAATAATAAGAAAATATCACTTAAAACTAAAGAAAACCAACACTTCATTGACCTGTGATGACTTTACTTAGATAAAGAAAAAAAAGTATTTTCTCACCAGTCTTATAGCTCTACTCAGGGAATTTTGTACAGGAGAGATGCATTGAAGTTATTGGTAATTTATTTATTTATTTATTATTAAAAACTTCTGAAACATTTCAGAACTAGGGGGAGTGCAAGAACAGATGATAAATTCTGTGTACATCCATCATCTATAAGCAAAGGATCAGCACAACAAAGATTATGGATGTCTATTTATTTCTTTGATTTATATGCCACCCTTCCCAACAAAGGGTCAGAGTGGCTTACAATAAGAGTGCAGAACTTATAAAACAGGAAAACAAAGCAACTAAAAAATCAAGTACAGTATCAACATAAAATGGAAATCCCAGGCTAGCTTCACTTGCTAAACTCCTACCTAAACAGAAAAGTTTTAAAGTGCTTCTGAAAGATGTCCAGACACAGTGTTTGGAGAACGTGAAGGTGGAAGGAATTCCAGAGCTGAGGAACAACCGCTGAAAACAGCCTCCTACACATTGTCAAGTGGACTTGGTCCTATCAACCACATATGAAGTAATTTAAGCCATGCTAAACAAAGACAAGAAGTTTGCTTGTTAGAGGCTGTAGTGCTATCACTGGTGGCTAGTATTGCAGCCCTCACTTCTGGCAACACATCCCTTTTGGTTTGCTACTATCCCATCAAACTCTTCCTGAAGCCTACCTCTGACCTGTTATTCTTTCAAACTTGTATTTTTTACTCAAGATATTGTAATAGACTATCCTTCCAGAACTAAGATAGACTCAAGATGACTTGAGTTCATCACTATGACTGCTCAGAGAAAGAGGAAATGCTTGTGGTAATTCACAAAGTTCACACCTCTTAAGAGTTTTGCATTTTAATCCCCCACATGGCAGGGGACTGGTGTTATTATGTTGCCAACCTAAACTCCTCTTGTTGTGTGCATTACCTCAATGAGCTAGGCACTCCCAGAAAACAATCACTTTATAACATTTATAGTATAGAAGTACCTAAAGGCTACCATCAGCATGAAGGTCCCACGATGCTCAGTACTGTTCCTAGGGATGCATAACCCTTTCCACAATGAGGTATATTTTATGCAATTGCCATAAGTTGGTAAATTTTAAACTACATTTATAATATCTTTTGAATTCTCCTGCATGATCAGAAATTCTGTATTTTTATGTCAAAATTTAAGATGTTCAGAATCAATGTTGTGTTCTTGTACTGTTAAATGCATTGTTTACCTCAGCACATTATAATGTGTTTTTACTAACAATATTTTTAGGACAGGAAAGGTGTACATTCTCTGACACTTACCTTGGGGGTCTACTTCTTTAGCTAACTTCAATGCATCCGAGTTGGCAAGATCAGTGTTGGCTGGAGTCACAGCCAGGATCAGACAGTTTTCTCGAGAGATGAATTGCATAATCATCTCTCTTATCTGTTGTTCAATATCTGGAGGTTGATCCCCTACTGGCACTTTAGTGATTCCAGGCAAATCAATAAGGGTCAAGCTTAACACTGAAAAGACACAAGACCACAAGCCTTACTAACAATATTGCACACCTAGGTCCCTGCTAATATTCAAATTAAAGCTGGATAGAAACCAGCTATAGAGTTGTTACAATATTCAAGCACTAACTTTGTAGCTGGTTGGTTCTTTTTATAGTTGAATAGTCATTTTTGTCATAGATAATTACTTTGCATGTGTGACTGGTATAAATTTATTGCATGATTAACCAGTTAATTGTGTAGTATATGTAACATGAAGCAGGGGACGAGTACAAACGAATCAAAAGTCTGAAGTCCTAGTGAATACTGACACATCAATTTATATACCTTACTTCAGAAGTACAGAGAATCTTATATAACTAGCTTTAAAAAGGTACGCAATATTTGTAACACAATGGCAACAAACAATTCAAATCAGGACTTAACTTACAAAATTGCAATTATCAACAGCAGCACCTTTTCAACTGGTGTCTCACTTTTAAGAATATAATTAGATACTAAAGGTAGAATTTGTGAAAAAAGGACCATGCATATGCTGGCCATCCCAAAGTTATCCAACAAACAAGTTTTACTTGCTCTACGTTACAGGCCAATAGCAATACAGGTAATAATTTAATGAGATGGGCAACCAGGGCACAAACCATTGTCACCCTCTTAGAAGGGAAACAAGAATTGCAGCTGCTGTCACTCTTGGCCCAGTCTCTGATGCTGCTGTAGCCAGCCCAACCCCTGCTAACATGATGGGTACAGAAAATAAGACAGCTTCAGTGGCACAATGCTCTGCCCAGTCTAATTAGCCCTGCTAAGATGCAATATATTTTATTCCACACACAATACCACACAACTATAGTTATACTACTCCTGGAACCCAAGGTAACTTGGGAATCTTTGACTGACCCTGCAGTTTGCCGTGTAAAAATCCACTAAGGGACTAGACTGCCTCTCTTAGGAAAAGGTCATTCTAGGACTTGAGAGGCTGAATTGATTTCATCACCCAATGAAGGCTTTACTTAGCTGCTGAATCTGGATCCACACAGTGGTCCGTATGGAACGTGGAACCTAAGAAACAGGTGATAGCTTTGAATAGCTTACCAATGGAAGCTTCTTCAGACCTGGCCCCAGAGGAGACCACTGTTCCACTATAAAGGTTCTTCAGTTTTCTAGAACTTTAGAAACCAGCTGAACAGTAAATGGGATTGTGCACAGGATCCAACAAAAGTGAAAACAAACTGGAAACTTCCTCCCCTCAGGAAGCACAAGTACCAAGGTAATAACTACAGGCAAGAAGGTGTAATAGGATCAGAGCAAAGTAGTGCTGGAAAGGACCTCACAAGGTCATCTAGTCCAGCGCCCTGGTCAAGGCAGGATCATTCTCAACTAAACCATCCCAGCCAAGGGTCTGTCTAACCTGCTCTTGAAAGTTTCCAAGGATGGAGTTTTGAAAAGTTCTTTAGCCAGCCTGATGCAATGCTTGACCACCCTTATAGGTCAAGAACTTCCTCCTAAACTCCAACCCAAATTGCCCCTGCTGAAGCTTGAGGCTATTACTCCTAGTTCAGTTCTGTACAGTCACAGAGAAAAGCCCATCTCCATCCTCACTGTAATGCCCTTCAGGTATTTGAAGACTGCTATCAAATCCCCTCTTCTCCTAACTAAACACCCCTAGTTCTTTCAGCCTTTCTTAAGTCAGGCTTCCAAGACCTCTAATCATTTTTGCTGCTCTTTGCAGAACTCTTCCCAAACTGTCCACATCCGTCTTGAAATGTGGGTCCCAAAACTGGACACAATACTCCAGGTGAGGTCTCACCACTGCTAAATACCATGGAAGAACCATTTCCCTTGATTTGCAAGCGACACTCTTGGACACTTCTTGGCCATTTGAGCCACTTTCATTATAGCTACCCATTTTAGAAGCAGAAGTAGAGATGATGCAACTGAGAAGCAGTACAACTGCGAAGCAGATGACTGCATATAGACATGAACCAGTTTATTATGAATTATGTCTTGGAAGGTAGCTGCTCACATTTTCTTGGATCATTCTCAAAGCACGGCATATGTGAGCTCTGCTAGGCAGCACTGCTGGAGGTGAAGACAACTTTGAGACAATCAAAGCTTTCAGACATCCAGGCTTTGATCTCAGCCAACTTGAACAGAAGAGTAAATACCTTAAAGCAGGCCAATAGTTGGGCCATTCAGTCCCCAGCAGATTCTTTTAAGACATTACTGAAATGAAGTCCAACCAAATCAGCATGGCATTTTCAGGAACTAAAATTCTGTCATGAGAATCAATTTGACCATTCACAATTACAGGAAATTCTCCAAAGTCGAAGTAAGAAAAATTTTTAAAAAGGGGAAGATAGATATTTTCATTACGCTATCATAGGATCAACTTTGCAACTGAACACCCACCTTGCTTGTGGGAGCCAAAAAAGGGTGGTTAGTGAGTTGGAGTGACAGGGTATTCTTCTTATACAGCCTCCTGAGCAGGAAAAAAAGGATTCCCAGAAGGAGGAGACCACATAGATTAAACTAAATCATTTGATTTAGGCAATAGCTGCTGTACTCAAAGGACTGCACCACAGCAGGTGACGGGAAACACACACACACACACACCTCAGCCCTTCTATTGCTCAAATTATTCTGAACATCCAAGAGAATCCTCTCCACTGATGAGCTATAAGGCAAAGCATGATATCCCACTCCCGCTCAGCTCTTAATATCTGTGCAGGTCTGTACAATACTGAAGCATTTGAGTACAGAACGTTCCCACTTGGAAGACTAAAGCTGTCAGTCAGGTACATCGTCATCCCTGCTTCTTTCCCTACTTATTTAAGCTCTTTTAGTTCTTGATCAAGACATCAGTTTAGACAGAAAGAAAAAAGGCCTTGGCAAAAAAAAATAAAAAAATACAGAGATATTTTTTCAAGAAAAGGCAGCAACCTGTTGGAAAGCCTTCTTGGAGGAAGTTACAAAGCAAAATGTTTTTTCTAGACTAGCTACTACCTGTCCGCTTGACAGATGAGGCAAAAGAAAGCGTTATGGTCTATGCCAGGGGTCAGCAATGTTTAAGAATAGCAGGTTGCTGTTTGCAACCCAGCTTCCCCTGATGGACAACAATCCCCTACACAGAGCCCCAGCACTCCTTGCTCTGTGCCAAGGACTGCTCTTGCATCCCCTTACAGCAGCCTTTTCTTATCATCACCACCGGTGATAGGTAAAACCCAAATTCAGTAGTGAGACTAAGCACAGATTGTAGTAGTAAGGCATCTCTGAAAGAATGCAGCTTGATATACCATACCTTAATATATTTTAAAATTGGTTTTCAGTGATTATATCCACTGTAAAAAACAGGGACCTACAATAGGCCAGTTTCACGGTGCAGAGAGGTTTCAATGTTAAAGAAAAGAGAAGGATTTAAATATGTACAAGGCCTTTTCAGAACATATACAAATTACACACTCAGAACCTTTACTTGAAGCCAATTTTATGAACTGTATCTTTCTGGAAGTTTACTTGGTCAAACGATGAGAGAACACACACACACACACACACACACACACACACACGATTATATATAAATGTTAAACTACTGAATATAGGGTAGAATGGCTTTACTTACCATGTGGTGAATATACTCTTAAATTAATAGGTATTGAAGAAATGCCTTTATTCATTCCTGTTACTCTGTCTGTTTCAGCTTCAATTTCTTGACGAACTTCATCAAAATCTGTAAACTTCCTCCCTTTGCAGTGTAGAAACTCAGCATATTCTGTAACAAGCATATGTGTTTTACTTAAGGTTTTTAAGATTACAAGACAAATGTTTTATAATCTTTAGATAATAATGCCAAAAATGCATGCTGAACTCATTGAGGAGTTCCGAAGTGTTGTGAATATGAATGCATGTTCTAAACAGCACTGCTACAGATGAAAGACAGCCCAGAATGAAAAGGGTTGGGTTAAAAAGGGGGATTACTGGATATAATTATTGTTTTTATTTTTTACAGCCCATCCTCTGAAGCAACATAAGGGGTTCAAATAAATAAAATGTAGATTAACAGACTAAGAAACAGATCTGATTCCATTTACCTGCAGTGTATCACTGAACCTGGGAAAAAGAATACAAGTTGCGTGCCCTGAGAAATATCTTTTTTTCCTGAAATGTTAAGGCTCCATGTTACTCTGTATTTAACAGAGAATCCCTGTACATTTCTAAATGAACCTAAACATTCGTTTTTAAGTACAGAGACCCTCATTTTCCCTGGAGAATCCATATGAAATCCCAGCAGTATAAATTAAAAGTGTTAGAGATTTCCCAAACTCCTTTTGATGATTCTGCATGGGGGAAAAAAAAATAATTTATAATATATGCATTCCACCAGTCACCATACAACTTATCCTCCTGCCCATGTAGAATATCTGTCATGAATTTCCCTGCTTTGAAGAATGGTTGATATATTCTCATTTTTTGTTTTATTTCTTCCTAACATTGATTAATCTTCTTATAAACTTGCAGCCAAGTCCTGAAGCGTACGGTCACGCTCCTTTGTATTTTTTCTATCTTGTCAGCTTGTGTACCAGAAACATGATTCATCACCCTAGAATTGAAGGTTCTTCTTCCACACGAAGGAGAAACAGTGCATAAAGTCAACTCCACTAGTAAAGAGGCAATTAGAATGGCATGGTATATAATTAATAATCATTAATGCAATTCCTGATGATGATCTCTGATCCAAATGAATTGTGGTTTTAAATAAATAAATAAATAAATAGAGGAAATGGAGTAAATGGGGGTGGAATCTAGGAATTTAATTCTTTGCATTTCAATCAAATTTAGCAGTACCACACAGGACCATATATTTAACCATATTTTCACAGAGGAAGATATATTCGTGTAGATGAAAAAAACTTGCTCAGGACACAATAGCAGATGAGACTTGCAACAGCTGGATTGAGCTGTGATTAAGAAAGTGTAATGAGTATCAGTAGTTTCCTGAATCTTCCATAAGCCATTTTCTTACTGGGAAGTGATATTGTCTCAATTGTACAAAGAAATGAAACTAAAACATAAAATGTGTCCATCAAGGGTGATAGCTAAATAGGCTGAAAGCAAAAAGGGAAAATGTTCTTCTCTTTAAAATGCTGCAGTCCTTCTGGTTTCAAAAGTACAGGTTAGGGGAAATCCAAAAATAATATCAATGCCTTCTTTGAAGCATATGAAAAATTAGGCAATGTATTTCAACAGATGTTCTATAAAATATTGGTAAAACCTTCTGGGTTACCTCTGACAATTTACAAACTCTAATGTAACTTTTGTGATTTTTTTTTTTTTAGAAAAGACTGTACAAGAATATTTAGTAGGGGTTTTTACACATGCAATATATTAAATTACTTCCAACAAGAAGGTATGTCTGAATTTTGTCACATATATACATGATCCACAATATTAAGTAATTAGTAACCCAGTAGGCCTGCCACATTTAGAAAGATTAAGCTTGTAAAACATCTGATCACAGAAAATGGAAGACTGCTGTCAAAATAAAAATATGCTGACAGCTTGGTCCTCATTCTGATAGAATTCTACAAAAGGAACTCCTTCTGTAAAGAAAACTGCATTCTTATCTACAGTTTTCATAAGATGGCTCATCAGATATTCCAAGAGAATACTGCAAAACAGAAACAGTTAGCATTTAGTGTATGGTCTGCTTACTCCATGGTGTGACTGATACAGCTGATGTTAAAAGAAGCTTCTCTTTGTTCCACTTGACTTTTAGTAAAAGAAAGAGACCCTGCCTGTTAATGTCAGGAATAACTATCATGCAACTTGAACGAAAGACTGTACTTAACCAGGTAAGTAACCATCAACAAGAAAATAGATCCAGTAATATTTGTGATCACTCCAATTCCAAAGACTTAGGCTGAAATAAAATGCAGACCCTATGAAGTGTTATGCACCAAGTAAGTCTGCAGAATAAAAATTAAATTAAACAAGTGGGGCTTTGTTTTATCCCCTGCAGTCTTTGGACTGCCTTTGATACTGCAACCAACAGCTTAATTCTGCTAGTATCACCATAAAAACAGGTTTGAACATAATCCCCTGAGGTACCTTCCAACCCTAATTTTCCATGATTAATAAGCTTTCATGCCATAACAAGAAATATTAATGGTTACGTTTTCCTTAATTTTTTTGTTCAAATTGCCCCACAGAAATTAGTCAGCAAGTAGAGATGACCAATTTTTAAAAATTGGAGTAAATATAGGTCAAAGATGAAAGAGCCCTCTACCTCAGTCTCCCTTGCATGTGGCTCCCTTCCTGTTCCAGGCAGACATATTGGATACTGATCTGATAATATGTAATTGTTTTAGATTGACTCTTCTTAATGCCTAATTTTCAGGTGTCTCTCTCTTCTTTAAACACAAGGCATGTTAAGAAGAGAATACTTTCCAAGAGAGTGAAAGAAGAGCAAATATATAAAACCTTTTTTCCCCACCAGAATCCAAACAGAAAGCTACCTAATTATTTCAAAAAACACCTATTTAAAAAGCCAACGCTGCATTTTAAAAATAATGGAAGGCTCACAAACAAAATAATTCCAGCACATTTAATTCTGTGCTATAATGCAGTGGCTCTCAACCTTTTGCACCTCACATCCCACCAACCATTTTATCAAAAACCTCTGGTCCCACCATGATAAAAACAAAACCCCACTTTTTCCGAGAAGTGTATTCCCATGGAATCTCAAGCGTGCAGGCCCCCTACCTTTCTCAGGAATGCCACTTTATTCAGATAAGTCCCACCTACACAACCTTTGCATCCCACTAGTTGAGAAACACTGCTATAATGTACAACTACAAAAGGTGTGATAACAGGCTGCTTCAATTTTGATGACAGCAGACGAGTCCTACAAACTGGCTGGATGGAATAACACGTTTCCAGATAGTTCCTTTTATTTTAGCTCTTATTTCTCCCCACATCATCTAGCTTATTAAATGGGGCTCGCCAATTATACTATTAAACATTAACCATGATTTATGTTTTCAAAGGACTATCAAACTACCTTTCTCAATTATAAACTGATCTCACAGATAGTAACTGCTATGTTAGTTATGTCTAAAGTAAAGCAGGAACCTTTTCCAACTTGTGAATATTTCAGGAGTCCAGAATTATTCAACATTGTAAACTGGGACAAAATCTGATGCCTTTTGAAGGTTTTTGACAAAAAATAAAAAAAAGGCGACATGCATATCCCAAAATAGCAGCTAGTGGCAAAATTCACTTAAAATGGGGGAAACCGGGTTCAAGTCTGGATGATCTGGAGAAAGGACCTGAACTGAGATTCCCTATATTCCAGATAAGCGATCTGACCACCAGGGAGTCTAGAATTCTGGTGATGCAGATCAGTATGTCTGTCACTTTGATCAAGCCCAGTGTGAATCCACTTCAAGTCTGAGTTTTGCAGCAATAACAACAAAACAGCCCGCACCTCACCTGAAAAAATCCCCCACCTTTCCAGTTGCACTCACTAGAATTCACAAAGGTAACTGGGCTAAAAACTTCTAAAACCGAGGTTCCATCCATGTTGGAGCATGGGCGGCATTACTAGATCAGTGAAAAATTTCTAAAGATGCAATAGTGTCTACTCAAAATATATTACAAGCTCAAATGCAATATTTCCCCTGACCTTGCACAAAGGGTAGAAATCCTCAGGGTTCATGGTGTCTCATCATAAAATGATATCTTTGCAAGTAAAAAAAAACAAAACCCTGTCCCATTCTCATACGCAGAAGTTGTTTAAAGGAGACTTGTAACTGCTAGGCAGTAGCAGAAAAAAGTAAGGAGGAAAATGACATGAATGCAAAAAAGGCAGGCTTTTAATTTAAGAGATCTCATCCACAGAGTGGGTCAAGGCCCTGGTAGCAGGTCAATAAATTTCCTGGGAAGCTCTGTTGTTCTGCCATGATTAATCAACCTAATGAAGTCAACCCCCAATGCCTGATTGAAAATTTTGCTTTCCTTTTTCATATGTTTGAGTAATTATCAGCCTTACTCCTTTTGACACTGCAACTTTAGATGCTCTTACCACAGACAGAGAAACCATCCAACTCTGTAATTGCCTCTGTCCTTGCTGTATATCAGTTTGGTCTTCTTACATCTAATGATTATTACTTTGGTTTATATTTAGGATAAGATAATTCTGGAAACAAATGAAGTCAGGATCTTGCATGACATGAATTGGTGACACTACTTTAGAAAGGAATTCTGCAGCCTAATAAAGAATCCAGTCTGTAAAGAACTAAAGAGTTATTTAATATGCTGTGGCCGTTTCTACAAGAGACATTTACTGCGCAGTAGACCGATTAGCTGCTTGATCAAAGTTGCGCATCTACACATCTGACCCTATTAGTCTGGAGTAAACTAATTAAAGCCGCAGCAGGATAGTATTTGTAAATACTACAAGTATTTCCAAGTATGTGCAGACCAGGGTTGGCAACATTTTTGGGCAGAGTGCCAAAAACACCCGCAGCCTTGACTTGTAAGATATTGGCATGCCAGGGGCAGATGGCAGAGAAGCTGCGAGGGGCCTAATCCTTATTGTGACAGTGCAACCCTGGCACCTTCCTCGCCGTCCGCCCCAAGGTGCATGTGCCGAACAAAATACCTTCATATGCCATGCCTTGGCACCTGTGCTAGGGATTGCCTACACCTAGTGTAGACACTGTCCTGGCTGGCTGGGGTACAAGGGTGCTTCAGTAAAGGGGCTGATTTTAAAGTAGAATCCTCCTTAGTCTAAGGATAGATGCGTACTACTTGAAACTTATATCCAGTCTGACAGATTTAATGATATAACCTCTCAAGTTTCAAACCACAAATTTGGATTTTTGCAGAAAATGAGCATCAGAAAAAATTCAAAGACAGTTACACTCCAATACAAACAAAGATATCTGGAACAAAGGAGACGCACAGTTCAAACTTAGCAAGAAACCTAGGACAGTGATTATACAATCCATGATTTATTTTGATGGCTACTAGAGCTAGAAAAAAGAAGTGAGGGAAGCCATACATCTGGTTTGAACATGGATACACACTTTGAGCAGAAGACACCAAGTTTCCTACTGCTGGTGGAATTAAAAAAAGAAAATGTTTGTCCCCAAATCAAGTTTGCCCTTGTTTGTGGCCTTCAGGGTGCACTGTTATTTCTCTCCACCACTTAACAGTGTCTGTCAATCATCACACCACTTCCTTGAGGACCTACTTATCCTTCAGCATTTATCAGATGGTATCACCAAAAAAGAAGTACAACACTCCCTTTCCTCACAGACGTTGCTTGCTGCCTTGGCGACACATTTCATAGACAGCCAATAGATACACCATGTGGAAGCTCATTGAGATAGACCTGGAACACATCTAAGTATGCAGAATCTGTCATAAGGAGGAGTTTTGCACCTTAACGTTCCCTGAAAGACAAATCATAGCATCAATGCTTTGCACATGTTGGGCATAATGCACTAGCTCATCCAAGAGCAGAAAATCCTTACTAAGAGAGAGCTTTTTAGCATCTCATATAAAGTCTTATAATTTAATTCTTAACTAATAACAAGGCTATGGAATATAACAACACACTACTTCAATTTTGTTAGCTCAAGCTAACCTATGCACCAAATTAACAAAATCTATTTAAAGTTTTAGTTCTGAGTAACTGGCATGGAATGTGTGTTTGTGTTTAGGTTAAGGGGAAAAGAGAGAGAAAAAAACCCACTGTGAATCCAGAAAATGAATCTTAAAATAATTTCAGAATTCAGAGTTAAAAAACTTGTTGAAAAAAAGTAAGGGAAATCCTATTTTGCCACCAGGTGGCAATAAAAGATGAGGATGTGTAGAACAAGTTTCACAACAAAAGCAACCTGAACTAAATTTAAATGATCTTCACCAGGAAGAGCATGAGCCTATTTTCAGAAAGTTCCTAGTGTTCTTTGACCTTTATGGTGATCTGCCTTCCATTTAGCGCTATAATTAACAGAACTGGAGCTAAACAAGAATATTACATGGGTGGATTTTTAATCACAAGTAATACAATATAATGTAGTTAGTTGAAATGCATGATCTGTGGCAAATAACCAATCATTTCCTTAGCATCTAATTTAAAAAAAACAACCTTTGAGTCTCTCCAGATTTGGCTCGAGGCCAATCTTTAAGTTGTTTAAAGCTGAAAAAGTATGTTTTAAGCCAAGTCAATTTGGCTTCCTAGGGTAAGAAAAGATGGAAATGAAACGCATGTATTTAAACAAGATCATCTATGACAACATCTTTATTTGAAGCCAGCAGGTTTTTTTAAATATACAAGAGAAACTTGTATACTTGCAAGAAGTAGCAAGTATTACCCCAGTTTTATAGACAAGAAAAATTATAGCCATAACTTGCCTAAAGTTACATCAAGAGAGTCTGTCAGAACCAACAATAAAACCTAAATCTCATGACATTTAATTTTGTGACTCAACCATCCTGCCTCCAATTATTCACCAGCAAATTTTAAAATATTGATCGCTTTCCATAAACTAGAGATGAACTAATACACTGGTCCATATCATCCTGGCACTGATAAAAGGAAAGTTGATATTATTGGCAATTGGTTTTTTTCACCAATGTGGCTGACAACGTGGTTGGGGCAGGGCAGGCAGCAGCAGCACTGGGAGTGGGGGTATGGCAAATTTTGGGGTGGCAGTAGCCCCCCCCCATAGCCCACCCCTCCTAGCACCACCGCCTGACCCAAGTGCAGTCCTGGCCCAGCCCCCACCAGAAAGAGGCCGGCACGGCCCCAAGTACACAGCCCACCCTCGCCCCACACAAATCTGGGAGGTTTATGCCCCCCATGCCTCCCCCAGGGGTGCACACAGAGGTAGGAGCCACTCCCCGCAACTCCCAAACAAGCCACCCATGGCTCCAACCCATGCTCTGCCCTGGTTGGGCAGGTCCTGCCCCTGTCCCAGCCCCACTCCCTCCTTCCCTTACCATCAGGGCCTCAGTCTGCCCTCCCACACCCTTGCCCCCAAACTTACTGGCCAGATACTGCTCTCCAAGCTGCCAGGCTGCATATTGGCAATTGAATCAGTATCAGCTAATATGGCTAGTTAATAATCGGCCACTGGTATTGGCCAAGGAAATGTTTCTTGGTGCACCCCTACCATAAACCAACATTTGATCTCATTCGTTTTTTTTCACCTGACACTTAGCATGAAAGGCCTTTCAAGTTGTAGAACTTATTAAAAATGTTTAATGTCATCTTTATTCTATATTCATATTGATACAGGACCTCAGTATTTATTCAGAAAATTTAGCCTAAATAGAAGCAACAGAAAGCACAGGGGACAGAAGATGGGAAGTAGAGAGGCTGGATAACAGACACTGAGACATGGTTAAGACAGACACTGGCAGGTCAACAGATAAAATAAGATGAAAAACACAGAAGTGAAACCAGATGGCACTGTTACAGAATATAATTGAGTAAAGCTGGGCAAATTTAATAATAATACCAACAATAACAACAACAACAATAATCCAATAAAATATATGCTAGTGAACTATTAACTAATATAACACAAATATAATTCAAGGGGGAGCCTTGAAACCCCAGTTGGTGTTGCTGCTTCTCTAGCTAGAGCAATAGGGGCAGTGGCAGCTGGGTGAGAGCATAGGGGCTGCATGTTAATCTCTCAAGGGCCACATATAACCCTTAGGCCACCAGTTGAACACCCATAGTGTATTGCACTGTGGGGATGGAGTCTTCTTTCTCCCAGACTGGCAAGATGACCAGACTTCAGAACAAAGCTCCTCTTTACTCAGGAAAAATGAAGATCAAATTCTTCCCACTGACATGCCCTTGGTGGTTAAGATATGCCCCTTTGCTCTGTTGTCTGCCCTGGGAATCATGAGGTTCTGCATCTAAAGAGCTTTCAAAAGCTAAGAGGACCATCCTTCACACAGCTGAGTTGTAGAACTTGGTGTGAATGACACTATCTAAAAAACCCCATTGCTCACTATATCAATCCGCATTCTGAACTACCTTGAAAACTGCCAACTGTGATCATCATAAATCATCCAAAGTATTAGAAAGAGCAAACACACAACGCCTCCTAGATGGTGGACTACTGAATGATACTGAAAGCCAATGACTACTTCATATCTCTCCTCCATTCTCCTGTGGGCAAAAAAAGATTATATCCTCAGCTGTTGGGAACTGATGCAGAGCCAAAGAGGAAGAAATGGACAAACAAATGGGTGTACTGAGGAGAGAATGAAACAAACCATAAACCACTTCCCAAGCTAGTAGGCCCCAAAAAAAGGAGGTGATGACCCATACTGATAGGTGATTGCTTCAGATTAGGCATTAGGAAAAACTTCTTTATGGTTAGTGTGTCCAGAGTCTGAAGCAGACTCACCCCAGAGGTGATACAGTCACCTTCCCTGGGGATCTTCAAAAGACGACTGGATGCACACCTTGCTGGGATCATCTGACCCCAGTTGTCTTTCCTGCCTTAAGCAGGGGTGCTGGACCTGATGATCTCTGACATCCCTTCCAGCCCCTAACTTCTATCAATCTATCTAACATCCAGTCAAAAAAGACTTCCTTTCAGTACCAGAGAATACAACAGTGAGATATACAACTGTGAAGAAAATTAAAACAGTCCCAATGCCAAGCACTTTCCCCAAGGCACCTGACAGAAAGGTTCCCAAGGTCTCTGGCACCAGATACATTTCCAATTTCTAGAACTGCCTGATACCAAAGCTGTCCTGGTGCTGGGTCACTTAGGTCAGGCACACACATGGCACCATTTACTCCTCTATTTTCTAGGCTCTGAAGGACAGTCACAGTGACTAAGAGCAAATAATGTTCTCCAAAACAGATAAGACAGCAATAGACTGCTCTGTATCCAGGACAATTAGACAAAATTGTGCTCCTCACAAAGCGTGGGTAGAGTGGATATACAGTCCTAGTAGGTACTATTGTTCTGAAACATAAACCTTGTATACTGAAGGGCAGACATCACCTAGAGCAAACATCTATGCAGGCAGCAAAGAGAAAGCCTTTATTACAAACTACCAGAATAACTGCATGTACCACTAAACACTTGCATACGTTATCCTATTATGAAACTAAATTTAAATATTTGTTTTGGCTTTCCTGATAATTTGGGAAGAGATGCGACACAAAAGCAGGGTTTATTATAGCATGGTAATGTGCTAGTAAAATTCTGTTCTCCCTTTTCGTTAAGGATGAAGTAGGTATCTACTGCTACATAAAGAATACATTCCCTTAAACTCTACTTTTCACAGAACAAGGGCTTCATATTTATTCAGATAATTTTCCTTCTTCCAGGGCAACTTTTAAGCAATGTTTTTAAAATGTCATATTTCATCTCTCTTTGTTAGAAGACAGGCAACTTCACTTACAACATGAGCTGTTGACTTGGCTTAAAAGAAGCACAGTTGACCTTATCTGTATTCTTCCAAAGTAGTTCATAGTCTGTATATGCAATGAACAGGAACTACACTTGATCTGAGCCAAAAGGCACCCAATAAAGAGAGATATTCTAAAGTCTCAAGATATTTTCAAGATTAATGTTTTTGAGAGCAAATGTAATACAGAATATATTTATAAATACAGCCCTCTTTATTTGCATTCATATTTGTAAATTGATGGGCACCCCAACACAGGGTGAGATCCCATAAAAATCAGGATAGCCAATAACAATGGGAGCAGAGATCTTTTTTCAGAATACTGTAAGGTCACCCATAACATCCATATTTTTACTTCTCCTGACAAAATGCCACTAGATATTACTGACTTTATAGGACTAAGCAAAGAGAAACTGGCAGCTGCTTAAGGCTCTCTTGTCAGTTACAACGTTTAATGAAAGGCTTTTTATTCCTGTGTGACACTTTAAGACAATATGAGATTTATATAGATGTTGTAACAGCAGTGGAAGCAGGATGAATGTTTCACTAGAAATGTTACTAACTAATTTGTATTAATTATAAAAAAATAGAAAATCTGACTAAACAGCCAAACAAAATAACTAAGGATAGTCAGATGCTAATTTGTAAGATTTTTATTTTAAAGTACAAAAAAATTGCAGAACTGTGGAATCTCTTGGTTTATTGTTGAAGCTTTACTTTTTAAACTGCTTCTACTTTGCCTTGCAAGCTAAGAAACAACATCAGTCCACTGCTCCTCAAGTACCAAAATATTTTATGAGTTTGAGGGCCAAGATTCTTCTATTAACCAAATCCTTCTGTACCCTTCCATGTGACCCTACTCAGATCCTTTAGGCCAAGTCTGCCATTACTTTCAATGTGTACCATAGTTTCATAGTTTCTAGGGTCAGAAGGAACCTGAGCAGATCATTGAGTCCGACCCCCTGCCATGGCAGGAAAGAGTACTGGGGTCAAACAACCCCAGCAAGGTGTACATCTAGCCTCCTCTTAAAGACCCCCAGGA
>NW_017728907.1:13377136-13391877 GCF_001723895.1 Crocodylus porosus
CCGACTGCAGCCTATACCAACACCAGAGGTGTCAAATCCTCCACTCCCTCTGCTATCACCACCAGTTCAATTGCATCTCTAGACTCCCTTTCCCTACATACACTACACAGTCATGGGTCGATCCAGACAGGGTGTAGTGGTGCAGCTTCACCTCCCTTTTGGATTGGACCACACCACAGGATCCTCCAGGGACATTTTTAAGTTCTTAAAGGAAGTAAAAATCCCTCTCCCTGCCTTTCCCCTCCTCTTCCGCCTGCTGCCTTTGTTTTTCCAGCTGTCCCAGGAATTGTTTCTGTCCAGCCCAGCCAGGCAGCATGCAAGCTGGGCCAAGCTGGGTATGGAGAAAGTGGCAGTGGGGCTGGACAGGGGCAGTGGCGATGCACAGAGGGTACACAGGGGTGCATGTGCACCCCCTGAGAGCACTGGTGTACCCCCTGACCAGCTGCGCTCGCTGCTTAGGCAACGGGCAGGGAGTGGAGCACTGTGGCACTCCCAAAAATGGCCATAGCCACTTCTGGAAGCAGCAGCAGTAATCAACAGCAGTGATCAGCCATCTCACGATTGCCCACAGAAGGAACCCCCAACCAATCCCCAGTCGGCAGGATTGGCTGCGGGGGAACTGTTCCTCCCCCCCCCCAAATCAGTGAGACTGGCTGCGGGGGGACTCTCCCACAGTCACTGGGAGTGGGGGCTATGCCCTGCTGCCACTTACTCCCTTCCACCCAGAGCAAGCCGTGCCTACATCCCACCCCGGCTGGGCAAGCAGCAGCAGGGCATAGACCCTGCTCCCAGTGCTGCCACACTCACATTCCGCACCCCCCCAACCTCCCTCCCCAAGTCCAATGCCCCCTGTCCCGGCTGGGCAGCTTGTCCCAGCCCCAATCCCTCCCTCCCCCCTCCCCCAACCTCAACAGACTTATCAGCTGCCTGTGTAGTCTATGGCCAAATCACCAAATCTTTTGTGAATTGATTCGGATACTTCAAATCAATTTGGAGCTTTTAATTGGTCTCCCATTCAATTCTGATTCGGAGATTTGGTCCCCAAACTCAGGCTGAATCTCCTCTGAATTAAATCAGCTACCGAAGTTTCACACATCTCTAGCAGCCACCCATGTAATATAGGTTGCCACTCCTGCATCTCCATTTGGGAAATGCTAGGTCTTACCCTGTACACGGGCCTGGGGGCAACATGGTGGGGCTACTTGTGGTAGGGTAGTTTCTAGAAAATACCACACTGTTGTACCAGAGTACGCACATCAAAACACTAGTCCCCACTGCCTGGTAGGTACTCCTTGGTTGGAGAAAGGACACCATTCTGATAGAAATGTTCCTCCGCTGAGGCATTAGGCAGGAGCAGCAGCTGTAATCTGTTTCTTTCTGGCAGAAGCTACAACAATTGAGGCACTGAACGTCTGGACTCAGTCTGGCCTTTAGACTCTGTCTTGATGGTCTGAAGGGGGGAGGGGGGGTGATAGTTCTAATGCAGCCTCCACTCCTTCATGCTCTTGCCTAGGTGTACATCCTGAAAGTCTTAGTGTGATGGTCACACAGACCTCTTGTACATACACTATGATCCAGAGGATCGATGGTTGCCAAGTCAAAATATATATATTTACACTTCCATGCAAAGAAGAAATATGTATTTCTCCTTCCCTTGAAGGTGTAAAGAAAAGGTGGACATCACTGTACTCCTTAAATGCCTATCCCAGTTGAACACTAAAGGGAGCAGGAATGAGAGAATTACATACTGGAGAGTCTATTCATGGTACTGGGGAAACTAATGTACCATTCTCTATTTAATTTGATTCATAGCACATTAGAGAAGTATGGACTTGATCAGATCAATTCAGCACAGCTCCCGCATGAAAAATTGTGCTTCTCTAGCTTGTTACAGCTTTGGGTTTCTTTTATTTTAAATTTATAAAATAAGTAAAGGTGACCCAATTTAGTTAAAGCTGCTTTAAAAAACAGTACTGGAAAAAAATAAAAGTACAGTGTACTCTACCAAAGTGTACAGCCTTGGGGCTAAAAAAAAGATACAAAAAAAAGAAAAAGCTGTGAGCTCCCCTGGACTTTGCACTTACCCAAATGTAAACCATTTTGAGAGAGCACAGAGTACTTTGTGTTGTGATATTAGCAAGCCTTCAGTTAACAAACTCCCATCATTTGCAAGACTTCTAATAGCAACCCTGAAACTGACTACTAGAAGCATTGAAAATGACAGGAGATAATCAGTACAGACCGCTTTGTACTTAATAAGTACTGCTTATAGAATTAGTTAATGGTGTGATAATAGTGGTGTTAATGGTGTGATAGTATCAGTCACAAACCAAATGGCTACTATTATTTTCAAGTTATATGTTGGTTTGGTGGTTACTATTTCACAGATTTCATAGACATTAGGGCTGGAAGGCACCTCAGAAGATCATCAAGTCCAGCCCCCCACCCAAAGGGCAGGAAATCAGCTGGGGTCATAGGATCCCAGCAAGATAAACATCCAATTTGCTCTTGAAGGTGTTCAATGTAGGTGCTTGAACCACCTCCAATGGCAGGCTGTTCCAGACCTTGCGGGCTCAGACAGTAAAGAAATTCTTCCTTATGTCCAGCCTGAAACTGTCTTGTAGTAGTTTATGACTGTTCAACCTCGTCATCCCTTGGGGTGCTCTGGTGAACAAATGTTCCCCCAGATCCTGGTGGTCACCCTTGATAAACTTACAGGTGGCCATCGGATCACCCCTGAGCCTGCACTCTTCCAGGCTAAAGAGCCCCATGGCTTTCAGCCTGTCGTCGTAAGGTCTGTTTTCCTGACCTCTGATCATGTGTGTGGCTCTTCTCTGCACTCTCTCAAGCTTCTCCACATCCTTTTTGAATTGTAGAGCCCAAAACTGGACGCAGTACTCCAGCTGCGGCCTCCCCAAGGCCAAGTACAAGGGGAGAACGATGTCCCAGGATTTGCTTGAGAAGCATCTATGGATGCAAGCCAGTGTTTTGGTTGCTTTACTAGTTGCAGCATCGCATTGCAGGCTCATGTTCATCTTGTGGTCACTGATGACCCCCAAGTCTCTTTCTTCCATAGTGCTAGCCAGCGTATTAGAAGGATGTTATTAAAAGCCTTGAAAGTAAGGAAACATAACAGTCTTGAAACAATTAAGTTGCAAAAATTTAGCACTCAAAAGCTGAAAAACACAAGATTTCAGGTTACTGTATTTCAAAGTATATAGGTCAATACCATGTATAGGTTGACCCCCCCAGCTTTCCAATCTGAAAGGTAAGGATTTTCATAGGCACAGTGTATAAGTTGGGGCCGGCAGTGCCACTCACAGGAGATGGGGCCATGCTAGCTGTCCCCTGCGAGCAGTGCCAAGCCTGGCACTGCTGGCACAGGACGGGGAAAGGGAAAGAGACAGGGACAGGGACTGGGCTGGACTCAGCTAGACTCAGTGCTTGGCTGCAGCAGCGCCATCCCCTGCGAGCGGCGCTGCCAGTGTCGCTCACAGGAGATGAGGCTGCACCAGCCAAGTGCCAAGCCCAGCTGAGCTCAGCCCTGTCCCCGTCCCCTGTGAGCAGTGCTGGGCTCACAGGGGTGGGGCTGCTGCAAGCAGTGCTGCCAAATGCTGAGCCCAACACTGGTCACAAATGATGAGGCTCTGCCCATCGGGCACCAAGCCCAGGCCTGTCCCTTGCAAGTAGCACCAGGCTTGGCATTCAGCAGCACCGATTGCAGCAAACAGGGCCAGGCTTGGCACTCGGCTGGTGTAGCCCCACCCCCTGCGAGTCCAGTACCGCTTGCAGGGGACAGGGACAGGCTCAGCACTCGACTGGCACAGCCTCATCCCCTGCAAGCAACACTGGCCAAGCTCCAAGCCCACCCCTGTCCCTGTCCCCTGTGAGCAGCACTGGGCTCGGTTAGGCTCACAGGGGATGGAGATGGGGATGGGCTTGGTGCTCAGCTGGTGCAGCTCCATCCCCTGCGAGCAGCACTGGCACAGTGTATAAGTCAAGTTTGATTTTTAAGACACAAAAATGGGCTTTAAAACCTGACTTACACATGGTGAAATATGGTACTTATGCCACCTTAATTTACCCTTATCTTGTATATATGAATTATGGAATTCTTTAGGTACTTGAACACTTGGGGTGCTGGCAGACATGAAAAAAAAAACTCAAAACAGCACTTTATAGGAAGAGGAAGCACAGCAGTTTGACCCAGCTCCACAGTATCTGTACAGACTGCGCTTCAGTGGAGCTTTTTATCTAATAGCTGATTGAATCAGCTTTATTTAAAGTGCTCAAAAAGCCCCACTGAAGCACCCAATCTATATAGATGTTGGGCGAGTAATCTCAAACTAAGACAATTCCTCTTCTGGGCAGGAGCTGTGCTTGGTGCAGGGGCATGCTGAGCTGAACGCTAAGCACTCTTTTTCATGTCTGTAAGCAGCTATATTGCTTTTCCAGGGGAACCCTCCCTTATTCACTGTACGGGATGGAAGGTGGAATGAGTCAGGAAGAAAGCAGGTGTCTACAGGACTACTGCCTCATTCGCTGCAGTAGCTGGAAGATGCATAGCAAATAAGAAAGGGACTCAAGGAAGAGAAAAGAGTATTTTATGATAAAGGCAGCTCATTATCAAAGAGAACCAGACTCTATCCTTTCCCCTGTGAACATAAGAATTATCATGCATCATTCTTTGTTCCAAGAATTTGTCTAAACCCTTTTTGAATCTGGCCAAACTGTCAGTTTCCACAACATCTTGTAGCAGTAAATTCCACTCTTCAATTACATGCTGTGCAAAAAGAAGACTTCCTTTTGTTAGTTCTACTAGCTACTAGTTTCATTTTATGACCCCCAGTTATTGTACTGTGAGAGATAGTAAATAATAAATCTGTTTACTTTGGTCTTTACCATTTAGTATTTTGTCAACTCTTATCATGTCGCCTTCAAACATCTCTTTTCTGAACTGAATAGGCCTAGCTTCCTTAGTCTGTCCTCATATGAAAGCCTCTCCACACCACTAATGGTCCTCATTGCTCTTCTCTGTACCTTCTCTACTTCTATATCCATTCTGAGGTGTGGGGGGACTAGACCTGGGCACAGTATTCAAGGTGTGGATGCACCATACATAGGGACCAACCAAATTCATAGCAGAAGTCAAGCGCGCAGCTGATCCTTTAATCTTGCATGTCCCCCTGCACCCACGTTGTCCCTTTCCCCGCTCTCGCTGCTGATCAGCGGAGGGCCCCACCACTCCCTCCCAACCAGCAGGGAAGCTAAAACCAGTTTTAAACATAATGCTGTTTTTGCCTCCCTGCCAGTCAGCAGCAAACAGCAGAGCCATCAAGGGCCCCTCAGTCTATCAGTGGCAGGAGGCAAAAACAGTGCCATATTTAAAACCACACTTGTCACCTCCCTACTGATCAGAAGCAAGCTGCAAGCAGGGGCCCTCCACCAACTGGGAGGGTGGGAGTGGGGGGGAAGAGACACAGACAGACCAGAAAAGTTAAGGGAGTGACAGCACACCCCACTTCCACCATGAATTCGGTAGGTCCCTAACTATAGATTTTTAAAGGGGCACAATGATACTTTCCATTTTGTTTACAGCTCCCTCCTTAATAATCCCTAATGTTTTGTATGCTTTTTGACGGCTGCTGAGCAGTGGGCTAATATCTTTAGTGAATTGTCCACAATGATCCTCACATCTCTTTCCTGTGTGGTAATAGCTAACGCAGAGCCAATTATAGTGTAAGTACAGTTTGGATTATTTTTGCCCAAGTGCATCATTCTGCAGTTCTCAACATTGAATTTCATCTGCCATGCAGTTGCCCATTAGCTCAATAGTACTAGATCCTTCTTTAATTCCTCACTGTCCACTTCTGTCTTTACCACTTTGAATAATTTTGTGTCATTCACAAATTTGACCATCTTGCTACTCACCCCTTTTTCTAGATCATTTATGAATATATTAAACAGTACAACTCCCAATACAAATCCCTGAGTGATCCTGCTTTTTACTTCTTTCCATCCCCAAAACTGACCATTTATACTCATTCTATAACAGCATTCCTGTATGACCCTAGGCACATTGCTCAAAACAAAATTTTTACAGCTCGCCATTGCGCGTTTCTACGTGAGAAACATGATGCCAGATAGAAAGAAGAGCCAAGTGCTCACAATTACAACTGAATTTGGTTGGGGCTTATGCAGTACCATGAAAATATTAAGTACTCTGAAAACCTTAAGCATCTCAAATTGGTAAACCCAAAATTAGGAGGCACTTGACAATGTTGGCCTTACTTTTTACTTATGCATAAAGCAAGATTAACAAAACTACTTAATTTCATAGAAGTGTTGGAAAGATTGAATAAATAATGCTTGTAAAGTATTCCGATTAAGAAATTAAATAACATCCAGACTACTGTACTCAGTGAAGGCCACGTATCACTGAATGTGAAAACTGAAACAAAATAATGAATTCACTAATAAATTCACCCATTCACTGAACGAGGCAAGAGTCCTGTGGAAAAATTTATAGGAGATTAAATAACTAGAGAGTTTGTGACAATGCATACACACAAAATGACAGGTAACTTGAATTTTGTCATTTCCTAATTTTTGAATACTTGATTTTTACAACTTCAAAATCAGTCTAACTTAATTTTTAATATAAATTTAACATTTGTGGATTAAAAATGGAAGTCAACAGCTTGATGATAAAATTTGCTGATTGTTCTATGTTGCTGGTAGTAAAAATCAAGTGGATTGTGATATATGCCAGATGGTTTGCAACCTAATGAGATCATTTGCAAGTATACTGTCTGATACTCCACTTAGATAAGATAAAAAATTCTGACAAAACATTTCAACTCCTCAATCATAGTGTTGTATACAAGGTATAGTTTTATCTTTAGCCAAACAAAACACATTGATACAATAAACCTCATTTGTCCCCCTCTCACTCAGGGGTGGATCCAGTGAGATGCATACTGTGGGAGCAGGCACCAGGGACTTTAAGTCTCCCAAAGCACTAAGAACTCCCCAACCCTTTTGGCACCCACTCCCTTCCTCTGTGATCAGCAACACCTCCCCTCCCATTCATTTTGAGGGTTACTGACAACCTAAGCAAACAGTTAGACAGCAGAAAAATCTGTTCATTAAACTTTTCCACATTTTGGGTTTAGCCATAAGGCAGCCATCATAACAACAAGAAAATGTATAGCATGTTGTAAGGTTTAGTCCAATTATTATGGACCTTGGGCTCAGGTGGAAGTGTGAGCTCAGCTGAACTCTGTGATCATGTCTATATCACCTCTCTGCCAAGTTTGAGACCACCATCGAGAATATTCCTCCCTCCACTCCACAAATGCTCAGGCTCAGTAATTATACAGATTAGATGGTTAAGAGCATTCCTAAGAGTGTGCCTCTGAAGTGCCACACTCCACCTAATCGGTAGGTTTAGATGTGCCCAGAGGTGAAGGTTGACTCTCAGCAGCCATCTCTGGCTCTGCAGGGAAGCAACATAGGCATGACCTGCATGTACAAATGTTTTCAGTACTGGGGCCTTTATTCCTCACTGTGAACTCAATTTTGGACAATTGGCAGACAAGTTCTTTGGGTGAATCTGATATCTTTTATTAGAACAACTTAAATAGTTGGGGAAAAAAATTCTTAGTAAGCTTTGGGTTTAAAAACCTTTCATCAGGCTGAGGAAGCCTCTGCAGTTGGTGTGTGTGCTCTTCCTGGATAGAATTAATAGTAAAGAAGGCAGAGGCTGGGCTGGTATGCATGCAAGACAGGTAGTCGGTGAAAATATAAACTAAGGAGTCAGTGGGTGAGACAGGCAGGGGACATCAGGGGAGGGAAGAGAGAAGGGGGATGAATGTAGCAGCTAACTAGTGGAAAGGTACCTGGGGAGTCATATGTCAGGCAGGTTATTATAATGCATCATAAATCCAATGTCTATATTTAGTCCATGATTTCTTACACCTATTTAGGGTTGTACACCACATACTCTGTGTGTGTGTGTAAAATACTTATATATAATACACACATAGACACTAAGTGTGTGAGGCAGGCAGGCAGGCAGGCTTGTTTAACTAGAGACCAGAATGAGTGGAGAGTTCACTAGGGAACTTGTCTGGAAACTTTCTCTTACCTTCCTTCACTGTAAGGTTGGTAAGAGGAAGCAGCTTAACAGGGAAAAGGAAACCTTTGGGACCAAGGAGCAACGAACAAGCCTTCTTACAGAGGATTCTGCTAAGGAAGGTCTGCTTGGAGAGTGGGGTAGGAAGAAGTAGGCGGTGGATTTAAGAAACCCAGAGAGATGACTGGAGGACATCACAATTCCAGGGCCACTGCCACTGCCATTTCTTCTGCTTGCACCTGTGAGGTATCTGTCCAATCAGGTCTGCCTTCTGTCAAGGCTTCCACCCAGATCCTGGTTTAGCACTGTGGGGACTGCGGCTTGCAGGTTCCTTCCAGTGACAACCAGGTGGGCGAGTGTCTGAAATGTTACTGGTGCCTCCTGATGGTGTCCCTCATGAAGCAAGTAAGAAGTTACAGGAAGAGGTCAAAAGGCTCTCAAGCATCCTCAGCCATGAGGAGCTCATCAATTTGATGCTGGAAGAGACCTCTAGGACTGCAGAGGAAGGACTGCCAGAGGCAGCTCTGGAGAAGGAAAAGGACATGGACTCCCAGGACAGAGGAAGCTTGTGACCTCTGGCAGCAAGCAGAAGTCATCATCCCCACCTGCAGCAGTTTGGCTGGAGAACATATAAGGAGAAGCATGTTCCATAAGCAGAAGAGGCCAGGCCAGGCCAGGCCTCACAAAGGTTTGGAAGATTGAGACCACTGCCACCAAAAGAAAGTGGTGGTTGGCAACTCCCTTCTACGGGGGATAGAGGCATCCATCTTCCAGCCTGAACTGTTGTCTTGGGAGGTCTGCTGGCTGCCCAGAGCCCAGATCCAAAATGTCATTGAAGGATTACTGAGACTCACCTGGCCCTTTGATTACTACCCCATGGGCTGTTCACCCATGTGGACACCAGTGATGCTGGGGTGGGTGGGGGTGCAGAACAGACCCTGAGCAGATCAAAAGTGACTATACAGCTCAGGATGGTAAAGGAGACAGGAACTCAGGTGGTATTTTCTGGACGTGTACCAGTCCATGGACCTGGACACGATGCACCCAAGGGTGGTGAAGAAGTTGGCCAAATTGATTGCAGAGCCACTGGCCATTATCTTTGAAAACTCAAGGTGATCGGGAGAGGTTCTGAACAGTTGAAAGAGGGCAAATATAGTGCCCACCTTTAAGAAAGGAAAGAAGGAGGATCTGGGGAACTATAGACTAGGCAGCTTCACCTCAGTCCCTGGAAAATCATGGAGCAGGTCCTCAAGGAATCCACTCCTGAGCAGTTGAAGGAGAAGAAAGTGATTAGGAACAAGCAGCAAGGACTCACCAACCATGTCCACACAAGTGTGGACATTTTTTTCCCTGGGTACAAGAAGCAGCAGCACGCCTTGTCCCACTGCTACTTGTCCCTAGGGAACTCCTGTGCCACGTACCCTCTGGTGCACAGCAGGGGTAAGGGAGGCTAAGGCCAACACTGAGCTGGCCTCAGCAGCATAACTTGGGGTCCTGGAGGCCTCCTGGGGCTGCAGTAGTAGCAATGCTGCTGCTCAGAGCCTGGCAGTTTTGGGCAGTGCATGCTGCCCCAGCGTGCACCACTCCACTTCTTATTGTGTGGAGTTTTTTGGCCCTGGGATCTCCCAAGGTCAAAAAAAGCCCACACTGCTACCTTGCAGCATGGAGAACAGCTGAATGTGAGGTATGTGGCATTGCAGACATGTCTGCAGTGCCACATACCAGAGGCCCATGCTCGTCTGGACATGGCCACCAAGTACAAGTCCTGCCTGGCCAACCTGATTGCCTTCTATGATGAGGTGACTGTCCCTGTGGTTGTTGTGAGAGCAGTGAATGTGGTATTCCTTGACTTTAGCAAGGCTTTTGATATAGTTTCCCACAGCATTCTTACAAACAAGCTAAGGAAGTACAGGTTGGATGAATGGACTGTAAGGTAGATAGAACACTGCCTGGATCATTGGGCTCAAAGTGTAGTAATTAATGGCTCAATGTCTGGCTAGCAGCCAGTATCAAAGGGAGTGCTCCAGGGATTGATCCTGGGGCTAGTTTTGTTCAGCATCTTCATCGACAACCTGGAAGATGGTATGGCGTGCACTCTCAGCAAGTTTGCTGATAACATTAAGCTGGGTAGAGTAGTAGATACACAGGAGCATAGGGTTAGGATTCAGAGAGACCTAAATAAATTGGAGGAGTGGACCACAAGAAATCTCATGAAGTTTAATAAGGAGAATTCTAAAGTCCTACACTTAGGATGAAACAATCCCATGCACCAATACAGGCTGGAGACTGACTGGCTAAGCAGCAGCTCTGCAAAAAGGGACCTGGGGGTTATAATAGACAGCAAGCTTAATATGAGCCAAGAGTGTGCCCTTGTTGCAAAGAAGACTAACAGCATACTGGGCTTCATTAGTAGGGGTGTTGCCAGCAGATACAGGAAAGTGATTATTCCCCTCTATTTGGCTCTGGTGAGGCCACATCTGGAGTACTGTGTCCAGTTTTGGGCCCTCCCCGCAGTGTTAACCAAAACAGTTAAGAGAGCTGGGGCACATGTCTTATGGAGAGAGGCTGAGGGAATTGGACTTATTTAGTCTACAGCAAAGACGACTGATGTGGGATTTAATAACACCCTTCAACTACCTGAAGGATAGTTCCAAAGATGATGGAGCTAGACCAGGGGTTGTCAACCAGGGGTACACTAGAAGGCCCTAGAAGGCAACACGCAGGTGGGCAGGAATGGGGCGTCACCATGCACTATCCCATGCTTGCGCACAGGCACTGCCCATCCGGCTGGGAGCCGGGGGTACGCTGCTCTGTGTCTGGCCACTAGGGGTACACTGATCCAAAAAGTTGAGAACCCCTGAGCTATACTGTTCTCAGTGGTGGCAGATGACAGAACAAGGAACAATGATGTCAGGTTGCAGCAAGGTAAGTTTAGGTTGGATATTAGGAAAAACTCTCACCAGGAGGGTAGTAAAACACTAGAACAGGTTACCCAGAGACATTGTAGAATCTCCATCCTTGGAGGTTTTTAAGAACTGGCTAGACAAAGCCTTGGCTGAGATGATACAGTTGGGGATGGTCCTGCTTTGAGCAGGGGGTTGGACTAGATGACCTCCTGAGGTCCCTTCCCTAATTTTCTATGATTCTACAATTTTAAATCCCATCCCCCCAATAAATTATAGCTATATATACACACACACATGCATATTATATACATAGCTAACAGTTAGAACGTAGAATCTATATAGCTTTGTGCACATTATATATACGTATATACACATACATATACACACATATGATATACAGCTATGATTTATTGTGTATGCATGTATGTATGTTCAGCTACATATATAGCTATTCCTCTCTATATATATCTATATATCTATAGCTGTGACTTATTGCTGCGTATATGTTATGGAAGGGGAGAAAGAGAAATCTCACCTGTTTTGGCAGTGATAAGTTGTAAAACTAATGGTCTTCTTGTTACAATTCCAGATCCTCGTGGAAGAAAATCCCTAAAATATATAAGTGGTACATGTATGTTATAACAAAATCACTAATCACAAGTGAGACAAGTCTGACAGTTACTGAATACATTTCAATCTTAGGGGCACCAGAAGATTTTTAAAGTTCTTTTCAAGAGCAGAAAATAAATGCTTATCTGTTCCTTTATTGTAATTTAAAATGTTTTTGAATGACGACAAAGAATATGCTAGAGTAAGTAAAGAAAAGGTCAAAATGTCTTCAGGGCAGACGCAGGCCATCACGTCACTCAAGCTCCAACACCATAACATTGAGTGGATGTGTGTGCAAGGGTAACCTTACAAAAGAGAAGGAGAATTAAAGTTATTGTTTCTCTGACAATATACCCGTGGAGAATTCGTTCCAGCCATTATCTTCATGCCTATCCCAAAACAAAGAACATAATGATGAACATTGCCAAGATTAACTGAGGGCCAGCATCAAGATGTACCAAGGTATTCATAATTTAGTTTGCTTTAAAGGGAGTAATAACATTAGCTCCCAAATACATAAGGCTTAAACAGGCCAGACAAAAGACAATGCTCAAAGTTTTCAGCCAACTCTAAAAGAAAATATATTTAAGTAGATGGAGGATGGAGAAGAGAACATATTTCATTAATTTGAGACAGGTTCTGTAGGACAGTGACCACAATGGATTCTTCATTAGTAATTTAATCTAAGAAAGAAAGTCGTGACAACCTTCAAAGGATATATGGGAGCTGTGTGTAAGACCCTAACTAAAAACCTCAGAGAGGTAAACTAGTGGAACCTGCCCAGCCTTATACCATGGCATGACTTAACTGTGAGACAACAAGGCTAAAATACTAACAGACTTAGATAATTACATATTGGTGCACATCAACACCTAGACACTACATGCCAATGAAGCATTTCATAACAAGTGTGCAAGGAGAGAGTACCCAGGTTAAGCTGGTGAACACTGGTAAAATACAGTACACCGCAGTAGAAAACTGCATACAGGTAATGCAGGGAATGCCTTAATAACAGTGACACCTTGAAAGGAATTGAACAAAATATTTCTTTTAGTCAGAAGTGATTCCTCCCAGGAAATGGTATAGCATATGAGAGAACTTGAGTCCGGACGTGTTAATTAGTTGGAAGTATGGGTGGATCTAGAATTTTGAAAATGAAGGTGCACATGGTAAGATGCATCACCACATACAACACAACATATTTTTCTCCAGTTAAAAATATACTACAAGCTCATATTACTCATATACTGAGGGCCTAAGGGCCATATTATTAAGTTTAAGACTGAAGCAAAAAATATATAATTTCATTGGAATCAGTTAAAAACAATTTTCAGGGCTGTGAAATAGGAGCTACATTACCAAGGCCAGCTAATAGATAGCAGAACAAAAGATAGCTTGCTTGGTGTAACATTAAGACCATTAAAAAGAAGAGAGGTTATGACTGAAGTGTTTAAAAGGGATCAGATTGATTATGGGTGGGCAAAATATGGCCCGCCGGCTGGATTCAGCCCACCAGATGATTCTCTCTGGTCCACAGTTGCTCCTCTGAAGGAGAACTGTATGCAGCCCACAGCCTCCCTGGCTTTCAACGCTTCTCACCCTTCTCCCTTTCCTGTGTCATAGCCAGCTGCAGCAGCTCCAGCAGCCAGGCAGCCACTCCCCTCCCCTCCCCAGCCCTGCCCATCCTGCCTCCCAGCTCACAGTGTACGCTCCAAGGCAGGGGTGCTGAGCTCCTGGCCAGGCTTTTGCCCAGAAGGCTGTCTGTGTGCAGCTCCAACCCTGCAACTATTCGCAAACCAGATAGCTCTGCCCCCCCGTGAGAGTTGTAGCTCAGATATGATTCTTCCTGTTGGTGGCAGAGGAAATGCAGGGAGAAAAGGTCCAGGACCTGCAGGTTATCCAGGCCAACCCAGGACCTGGTAAGGGCATGGGCGCTGCTAACGTGGTGCCATGCCATTTCTGTGTGCAGCTTTGGGCTGCGCCATATGGATACAGCTAGAGCAGCTGGCTTGGCTACTGCCCAACTGTGGCACAGCTCCTGTCTAACCCCGACATGAGGCTGGGTCAGGCAGGAGCTATGCCAGCTGCACCTGCGGCCCAAAGTGGCATTTGAGAACACAGTGTGGCACCAACCCAGCTGAGCCACATGCCAGAGAGTTGGGGTGGGGGAGCGGGTGCAAGGAGAAGGGGGTTGGGTGCAGCAGGTTATCCAGGCATGACCACACCAGGGCTGTGCTGTTCCCTCCTTCTCAAGCGTCTGGTATGCAGCCAGGTCACTACCACATTATAGTCCTGTGCCCCACTTCAGGCCATGTGGGTGCAGCTGGCACAGCTCCTGCCCAACCTGGCCATGTGCTCAAGATTGAAGGTAGGGGAGGGGGTGGTGGGAGAGCTGTGGGGAGCTTGTGTGTGTGCATCTGCGCACATGTGCTTGTGGCCCTCAACAGCTCAACCAAACTCATTGCGGCCCTCCAGCGCAAATAACTGCCCACCCCAATATAGGTTATAATGAGCCATAAAGTAAAGCAACTTCCTCAGCATCTCCCAACTGGAAGTGGCAACAGTATTTCTAGGCAGTTGGTTTTAAACTTTGGATGGACCAGGAATCAAAGTGGGGTATAAGTGCACCAGTGCACCCACCCTAGATCTGCCCCTGGTTTGAAGGGAGCATTCACCAGCTCTATCAAAGGTTATGACAAAATCTGGTCAGGCTTCTCTCAGACACTCCCTCACCAGACTTGTCAGGTAATCCAAATGCTGAATTCCTTCCCCTTCCATGTGCTTTAACCCTAGGGAGTTTGAAGAGAGAATCCAGATGCTCCTGCTGTCTTGAGGCCTGTTGGTACTCTCTCCGAGCAAAAATCCACTGTCACCTGCTCCTGAAAGCTGAGACCCATGAGCCAATTGTCTACCCTGTGACTCATTAACTCCTCACATTCCCTCTCCCCTGGAGTTTAAGTACATCCTTCCTCCATATTCTACTATCATGAACTTCTGCTTTATAGAACTTCTGCTTTATAGAGCAGGCTGGCTGACCTGCTCCACCGGGCTTTGAACTAAGCCCGCTGGGGGATGGGGGGACTACTGCC
>NW_017728907.1:13392855-13398743 GCF_001723895.1 Crocodylus porosus
CTGCACCCCAGGGTACTCAAGGAGCTGGCGAGCGTCATAGCCCAGCCCCTGGCACGGATCTTTGAAAACTCCTGGCGCTCTGGTGTACTGCCCGAAGACTGGAAGAAGGCCAATGTGGTGGCGATCTTCAAGAAAGGAAGGAGAGTGGATCTGGCTAACTTCACGCAGCAACAAATAAGCTATACAGAGTTTCTAAATTAAACATAATTTCTTACTTAAAAAGCAACCACAAGAAAATACAGATCATTAAACATCTTGAACACCATGCCCTTCACTCAAAGTCCTTCAGGGGTCCAGTGTTTAGGAAGGCTGCTCTTGGTTTGTCTTGTATGACCTCAAAAACCAGGGTCTCCCTTAAAAAAAAAAAAAAAAAAATTGGTCTGCCACTTCCCTTCTGCTTGGTGCTTCCTGTGTAGGGGAGGCACCCTTATAACCCCTTCTTTTAAGCCCATCCTATATCATCTGGATTTTCTGTTCACCCTTAGGTAATATTCCACTGCTCCAAACTCCAATCTCCCTTCACCTCTGCCCCCAGATCAACCAGCCCAAACTAGCTTGCTTCTGCCTCAGCTAGTGCACTGCCTCAAGCTATGGCCACTTCAAGAGCTAGCCATTAATATTTAATGGATGGTTATTGATCCTGATCGGAGCTATACAAGACTGAGGTCTTGCTCACACAGATAAATACCTACATGAAAATGTGTAGTCATGATACAGCAATTTTCACAGTCTAGCAGGCTTACCTTTCAGAGCTTGGGTTAAGTCCCAGGCTTGAGATTCTGCTGTTTTGATTGGTGGAGCCCATCCACCAATCAGGACGCAGCAAGGGAAGTGAAGCCACACCCCTTTCCTGAGGGGAGGGGGAGAAGAGCTCCCCTGGACCTGACTAGACTGCAACAGCTGGGTCTGAAAGACTTTGGGGGCGGAGCCCTGGAAAGTATAAAAAGAGCTGGGTGCCCAGCAGAGGGAGATGCAACAAGGACAGAGAAGAGTGGGACTGAAAAGAGCTGACAAAAGCTGCTCAACAGGGTGAAGCAGTAGCCCAGGAGAGCCCCCTGAAGACGTCTATTGGCAGGGAGCTGCGGACGGCTCCAGCAGTTAGGCTCTCAGTGCACAGCATGGCGCACAGCTGCCGGCCCCTGGGAGCTGTGAGGTGGCTTGGGTCTGTAACCTTTGGTATGTGGCCACAAAGACAGTGCACAGGCCAGTGCACGGAGCAGGATCTTCGGAGCCACTTGGACAGCTCGGGTCCCCAGCCTCCACACGAGGCCAGGAGCTTGGTGCAGGAGGCGCTGCACAGAGGGTGAGAGACCCCGGAAGCCACTTGAGGTGGCTCAGGTTTACAGCTGCTGACACAGTGGGCAGCAGTTCAGTGCAGACAATGCTACACAGGGAGTCCAGGAGCAGACCGAGCCCCGGTGCTGCAAAAGGCTGCCCGGGCCTCCAACCCCTAGCATGAAGTAAAGCACCTGCTACACACAGCGGTGCATGTGGCCCTAAGCCAGGCCAGTGGCAGCAGAGTGAGGCGGCAGGAAAACCCAGCAGGGACAGAGCTCGACCTGGAGAACAGGAGGCAACCCTCCAGGACTGTGGAGTAGTAAGTAACCCTGAAGAGAGGGTCCCCACAGGGGAGGGACCCCAACGGTTGTGAAAGGGCACATGAACCGCCCCTGGGTGATAAGGGGTGCTTAGGAATCTTTGGGGTCTCCCTCTCTTTTTCTTTCCCCACACCTCCTTTCCTGTAGTGATACCTTGGGAGTGGGGCCCCTGCCCTGGAGGGCACCCAGGTAGTCTAAGGATTGTTTGTTATATTTGTAGCCTGTGCCTTATACTTTATGTGAATAAGCTGAAGTAATAGTTTGTATATTAACAGAGTTATAAGGTTGCACAATCAATATCCTTTGTTCTGGATTGTTCTATTGTTCACTTGTATTTTTGAACAATAATTAGATAGATAGTATGAGGTTTATTGTTTTGTAAATTTGTACATATATATAAAAATCTATGTCCTTACCCTTTAATGGTTTTGTTGTAATAATAAATTTGTATATAGTTAAGTAATTTATTGACTGGGCCTGACTCTATAGGGGATGGAGGTGGCCATGAGCTGCTGTGTCCCTCCACAGCACACTACCCTGCCAATAATTCCCTCAATTGGAGAGGGGAGTACAAACCCGTGTACACCTAGGCTAGAATAGTAACAACTGCATCATCTCATCCACAGTTTAAAAATTGTAGTTTTATCCCTTAAAACAAGGATTTCACCTACCTCTGCATAAAGTATTAAAAGATTCACAAGAAAAAAAAAAGTCACCATACCACAAGCTTATTCCATTTGCAATCTTAATTATTTCTTGCATGTCCTTTGGAGAAACCCAAGCCATCTCAGACATGCCATCCTCAATATCAGACTAAGCAGAGAAGCCCTATAAATATAATCCTACCATCAATATTTCCAAGGCATCTCTTGGTGTAAAAACATCCAGATTTACTAAGAAGAGTTAATCCTAACATACTGAATGCCTAAATCTCAGGTGTTGCCAACTGCTACCAAGGTGTGCAAGGAGGAAATAGCCATTAAAAGGCCACAAGCACTGGCAGACTCATCTGACTCACTGCCATTACAAATCAGTAAAAGAATCCCTCAAGAAATCACAGAAATGGTACCCTGAGACTCCTCTAGAATAAGTGGACATGAACAGCTTTATTGTACTGTTTGTTTCATATCCTGCCTCAACAGGATGTTCTTGTGAAGTACCAGACAGGAGGTTTCCCCAGGTGAAGTAAGATGCGTAGAACAAATTTCTTCCAAGTGATAGCCGATCCTGAGGTTTAATTAAAGTAATGATATGATACAGAATGCATTAAAAATGTGGCCAGATTCTCTGGGAAATCTGAAATTCACACTTCAGCAGTCCTATTTCGGGTTCCCTGAAAATTCAGGTAGATATTGTTGTTTTGAGGACACTTTTACAATCATCAATAGCTAGAAATTAACTTCCATTAAAAAAGTTGGGACTATTAAGAACAATCACTCAATCATTCTATACCAAGGGTTAGCAACACTTTTAGGCAGAGTGCCAAAAATACCTGCAACCTCAATGTGTAAGGTGGTAGGCACAGATGGTGGGGGAGCCACAAGAGTCCCAGTCCTTGCTGTAGCAGTGCAGTCCCAGCTCCTTCCCAAAAGCATATGTACCAAACAAAATGCCTTTGCGAGTTATGCTCTGGCATGCATGCTGGCTATTGCCTACTCCTGCTCTACACCATCACATTTCATCTTCAGGAAGTGCTTACATGTACAAAGAAACAACATCCACCTTTATCCAAAATCTTCCTTAGTACTTGTTCAGCCCCTGTCCTCATTAGCTTAGATGATTGTGGAGACTAAAGCCAGTACAAGGATAATATGGTAAAGCACACTAGCTCATTAGATCACCTATCCAAATATACCCTGTAGGGAAAAGCATAAGTGATTCAGATATTTAGCTTTTTGTGTCAAATCTTTGTTTAAATGAGGGAAAAGCTACATATTAAAACACTGACAGAATTTGTTTAAAGAAAGGAGCTGTGGTTAGTTAAAACACTTGAGATAGGTTTTTTGGAAAACTGCTTTTGTACATCTTGATTTTTATCATCCATTAACTATCACAATTTCAGTATCTCTATGAACTATGAAAGATCGCTCAGAGAAATACTATTTTTGATACTTCTGAATAGGAAGGCCAGTTATATTACATCTAAATATATTAACTAAATTATTTTATGTATCCAAAATGACAAGAGCTGTTCCCTACACTTTTAAGGTGGGGAGTAGATTGTTAAGTTCATATTTCAAAGTGACTGTCTAGGTTTCAAACGGCTTTCAAAACAGAATTTTTACTAAGCAGCAAAAAGAAATGCTGTTTGACAGATGCTTATTGTTCAGAAGAGAGACAGAGTACTCACCAACAGCAACCACAGGCAGCAAAGCTGCCTGTCAGGTAGACAAAGGCCGATAGGTTTTCCCCACTGCTTTTCTCCCTGAGATTTAGTAGCTCCACATAAAAAGAAAATATTAAAACTTTTGCAACTGTCAAATATCCACAACTAACTTTCCATTATCAGCAAAGCTACCAGAATACAAATTGCACATAGTAAAATCTTGATAATTCACCACTCCATGGGAATAGATAATGAGGACTATTTAGCAGTACTTAGCCACTTTCAATTTTGTCAGATGTCTTGGTATGTCATGCACAATACTCGGAAAAGATTTTGTACACTTATAAAGAAAAAAAATATTTAAAACATTTCTAGTGTAAATGCATGCATTCTAGCTCCCTCTATGACAAGGTATGATTATAGAAATGCTACATATACAATTTCTTACCAAAAAAAAAAATCAAAAAGCTTACCATACAAGAATTACAGTTACAATGTAGTAAAATAGTCTGTCAAAAATTATGCTTTGCATTCTTATATATAATTCCTCCCCAATATTGGACAATTCTAAAACATGGAAGTTGATCATCTATGTCGTGTTAAATCAATACAAGATGAAGAGCATATAATGCTTTGTAAGCCTCACTCACTCGGCAGCGCTCTGGAGGGCAAAAGTCAGTATCCTACTATCCTTGTAACTAACTCATTATCAGGAGCAAATTCCATTGCAACTTAGTATGAGCATCCTATGCACCTCATCTCATACCTATGAAAGCTAGACCTGTGTTCTACAGCAAACGTCTTAAATCTTGTGTCACTCTGTGGCACAGTGGAAAGTCAGCCGCACAAACATATTTCCAATTTAAGAATAAGTTTCTTGACTTATTTGAAAGCAGACTACAATGGTAGCTCCTTTCAACATCAAAGCCCTCAAAACAAAAAGATACTTGGAGTGTCAAAAGCTGTATGCATGACAAAGATTTCAAAGTCGTCTCTCAACAGCGAGGAATGCTTGTTGCTAGAGCAGACAGTTCTGAACACAGTAAAATACTATGTTAATTTGCATGAAATTCTGAATGTACTTTGAGACAAAAAAGGGTTGTCAAAAACTTTGGCATGTACCAGGGAAGAAGCAGTAAGACTATTTGCTCTCTTTCAAGATGACATAGTAGTGAGCAGTTTCAAGGACAGCCTTCCCAAAGGTTTTAGAAAGTGGCTTCATCAGGACTTTTAAAAGCTTCTAAAACATAGAAAGAAAATGCATTCAGGAAGAAGTGGCCTGTACTAAACTCACTGCAAAAGAAATACAGTCTTCAAACATCACAGAAAGCAGAGCCTTTTCCCTGAGCAGGTTTGAATCAGAAAGCTTGCAGAAATATGCGCTTGTAAGGATTTTACCTGAAGGCTCTTCTTAAATACTGCAGCAAAGCCATTTGCTATTTACCCAGCACCTAGTTGGGAATGATGCTCAATATCTAAATGTTGCAGGCACTCAGTAGATTTCTATTCAACTTCCAGCCTGATAAAGAAAAACTACAAGTCCAGCTGCATTTCCAGAAGTGACAACCCGTAACAGGAACAACTTGTATTTCCAAGGGACAAAACCTTATTATAGTCAATGGACTCTTACCAATGACTTTGATGCCTTAATAACTTCCATGCCAAAGTCATCTTTCTCCTTTATGGTTTAGTTCATCAGATCTGCAATCTGAAAGAACTAACCCCAGATGTACAGCAATATTTATAACAGTTTGATTTTTAAGATTAATATGTCAGTATGCTCTAGAGCACATAAAGAATAAATGCTTACAAGTAGCAAATCAACAAGTAGTTAGAACCTACTTTAACCAGTTAATTAGAATTATTGGGCGTGTGTAGACAAAACAGGGGCCCTAAATTGAAGTGGTGGGTTTTAAAAAACACTGCTTCAATTTAGGGCTGATTAAACCCCCGTGTCATGCACA
>NW_017728907.1:13398861-13401198 GCF_001723895.1 Crocodylus porosus
GCGGCACCTGCCAGCAAACACCCGACTCAGGTGGTCCCGGGGGGCACCGCAGCTGTGGAGGGAAGCACCGGCCCCTCATGCAGCTCAGGCAGACAGGAAGGCTCTGGGCTTTTCTTGAGTGAAGCCTGCCTTTCCAGGCTGCTGTCAAGCTGCCTGCAGGGCTTCCTGCAGAGCCATGGCGCTGCATGGAGTCCGGTGCTTTGCTCCGCGGCTGTAGGACAGCAAACTAAAACTCCCCAAAGATGTTTTAATTTGCTGCACCCCAAGTCATTTGAGGAGCATTACACCGCCAAATTTTCTATAGCAACTGGAATAAGTGCACAATATGCCACCAAGCTGTGCAAACCGATGCCATTAATGCAGTGCAAAAGCACTTAGCCCTCTTTAAAGTGTTGTGCACACACGCCTCTCATCATGTCTACACACACCCATTAATAGTCCCGCTAAATTTTTCTCTCCACCTCTCACCATCTAAACCTTCTTCCCTTTTCAGTGTTTTGAAGGGGAAAAAATACTGCTTTGCGAAGGCGTTGAACACAGGATACATACAGATGCTTGGGGAGGCTAGGAGGAGGTTAGATCTCATTAAAAATGGCCACTTGATGCAACTTAATTTGCCCAGATGGGGACTTCAAACATAAGGCACGGACAAAAGTTACAATTTTCACTGATCTGACCTCCGAAAGCACTCTGGATCCATGACCAAGCACAAGCACGTGGCTGCAGAGCACTTTAAAAGGGTCTAATCCAGGGACAATCTGAACGCTCATTGCATGAGGATTCAGATCACTGGTCACCAACCGGTCAATCCCAGTGCCTCTTGCAGTTGAGTCTGGGCTGTGGGGTGGGAGCGGGGCTAAGCACACGCCTGCATGTGTGCACACTTCCCCCAGTCCAGCAGGTCAGTTGGGGCGTGGAAGAGGGAGAGAGACAGGGGCCAGATCGAGGCCTCCCACATGGAGAAGGACTAAGTGCAGGAGCAGCCTGGTCAGTGGGGTCCTGGCTGGGCAAGTGGTGGGAGGATCAAACCCAGGCAGCTCATCCAGGAGCTGGGGGGTGGACCCCGGCAGAGGCCTGGGGGGGGCTCATGCCCCGCCATCTGTACCCGGAGACACTCCCAGGTCAGCTGCAATGGGGCTCCAAGTGCAAAGCCCAGCCTGCAGTGGAAGCCACCTCTGCCACACACAGGTGGGGGGGCACATGCCTCCCCAGCAAATGCAGGGTAGCACAAGTGACTGTAGCAGCAGTCAGGGGGGGAGTTGGGGCTGGAGCAGAGGCAGGCCTTGCACAGCTGAGATAGGGCAGGATGGGACAGAGTCGCAAGCAGCTCATCCATGGGGGGCAGTGGGGAACACTGGTATTATTCTTGTGTCCTACCAGTGAGCAGATGTGGAAGACGGCATGAGACGTGCGTCGCAGAGACCAAGTGGCGGCTTAGGGAATGGTATCTTGAGGTGGGCTTTGGCTTCCTTGACAACGACCAGTAAATCATGACGAAAGACATGCTCGGATGGGATGGGCTCCACCTTTCCCCTAAAGGTAAGCGTGTGTTGTCTTCTAGGTTGGCGGATCTCCTCCAGCAGGCTTTAAACTAGGCTCGTTGGGGGAAAGGGGAAGACGAGGAAGGAGGAAGCCTTGGTTCACTAAACCAAGCAGCACTCACAAGTACAACCCAGCCTAGACCAACGAGCAGAACATATACACAGGTAAGCAACAGAGGCCAGGGCAATGCTGAGATTAGGGGGCCAGTGCACACATCCACAGGAGGCCTCAAATGCATCTACACAAACACTTGTAGTAAGGGAAACAAGCAGGAGGAACTTACCTTCCTCCTAGCTGACACCAACCCAGACATATTGGGGCTCACTGAAATGTGGTGGGACCCAACGCATGACTGGGCGGTGAATATCAAGGGCTCTAGGCTGTACAGGAGGGACAGGACAGAGAGGAAAGGTGGGGGTGTGGCGCTCTATATTAAGGAGGAATATACATCCTCATCACGTAGCACAGAGTCAGAGGAGGGACACACGGAAGTGCTCTGGGTTAGAATACAAGGCAGTCAAGGGGAAAGAGCATTAACAGTGGGGGTCTACCACAGACCACCCAACCAAGGGGAAGAGCTAGACCAGGAATTCTTAAGTTAGCTCACGGAGGTAGTTAGGTCAAAGGGCATGGTCATCATGGGTGACCTGAACTTTCCAGACATCTGCTGGGAAGAGCAGTCAGCCAGGTCTGACCGCTCACATAGGTTCCTAGCCAAAATGCAGGACCTCCATCTAACCCAGGAGGTGCACAGCCCCACCAGGGGAGACGCCTTGTTGGAGCTGGTGCTGACCA
>NW_017728907.1:13401298-13411576 GCF_001723895.1 Crocodylus porosus
CAAGGTGGCAAAGGCCTGCAGCAAGGCAGCAGCCCTAGATTTCAGGAGGGTGGACTTCAGTGAGCTAAGGAGAATAGTCAGGGAAGCACTGAGGTCCTGGAGGGGAGGGGAGCCAGGTGTCCAAGAAGAGTGGTTGCTCCTTAAGGAGACAGTCCTCCAAGCCCAAAGGGAGGTAATCCCAACATGGATCAAAGGGAGCAGGAGGGTGGCAAAAGCCCCCATGGCTCACCAAAAGAATCTGAGAATGTCTTCTAGCTAAAAGGGAGGCATACACCCAATGGAAGGTGCCATCACCAATGGTAGGGGCCATCACCAGGGAGGATTATGCTCGGGGATGCAGGGGGGCAGTCAGGAAGGCCAAGGCAGAGATGGAACTGGAATTAGCTTCCCAGATCAAGGACAACACGAAGTCCTTTTTTAAATACATAGGGGGAAAAAGAAAGTACTGGGTAATGTGGGGCCCCTGCAAGACACACTAGGAAATTTGCTCGTCACACCAGACAACAAAGCTAACCTGTTTAACGACTTCTTTGCCTCCATTTTCCTGAGCAGGGACCGGATCAGCCTCTCCACTAGGTCCCCTTAGGACCCCAGGGAGGCGCAGCTAAGCCAAGGGTCAGTGAGGATCTAGTCAAGGAACTTCTGGAGGGACTGGATGTATTTAAATCAGCTGGTCTGGACAATCTTCACCCCAGAGTGCTGAGGGAATTAGTTGAGGTCATTGCGGGACCCCTGGCACGGCTTTACGAGCACTCATGGTGCTCTGGTGTGGCACCAGAGGACTGGAAGAGGGCCAATGTGGTTCCCATATTCAAAAAGGGGAGAAAGGAGGACCCAGGGAACTACAGACCAGTTAGTCTTACCTCAATCCTGGATAAGCTTTTTGAGAGAATTATTCTGGCACATGTCCAAGAGGGGCCAGCAAGGGAGATTATGCTTAGGGGCAACCAACACGGGTTCATTAGAGCCAGGTCCTATCAGACCAACCTGGTGGCCTTCTATGACCAGGTCACCAAATCCTTAGATGCAGGGGTAGCAGTGAACATAGTCTTTCTGGACTTTCAGAAGGCCTTCAACACTGTCTCTCACCCCGTTCTTATTAAAAAACCAGGGGACTGTGGTGTCAACACCTACACAGTCAAATAGGTCGCCAACTGGCTGGAGGGCCACACCCAGAGAATAGTGGTGGATGGGTCATTTTTGACCTGGAGGGATGTGGGCAGTGGGGTTCCGCAGAGCTCGGTCCTCCGGCCCGCACTGTTCAACATCTTCATCAGTGACTTGGACAAGGGGGTAAAAAGCACCTTGTCCAAATTTGCTGATGACACTAAGATGTGGGGGGGATGTGGGCACATTAGAAGGAAGGACTAGGCTACAATTGGACCTAGACAGGTGTGACAAAGTATATTTGCCAACGTGTCCTGCTTGCTCGAAGGGTCTCCCTCAGGATACAAGACTCTCACCCTCCAGGCCACACGCCCCGAACTCGCCTTCCACGACTTTAATGATTCCTGGTTCAGATGGACTGTCTGGCATGTACACGTCCAGAAATGAGACCTTGCGTCCATCGGTGAGGCAGTGAGGGCTCCTCCACCCCTACACCCTCACCCGTGCCTCCGCAGCAGGAATCCCTCCAAAGACTCCCTCTTCTCGTGTGAGTCCAAACCTCACGAGAAGTGATGGAGGGGTAACGTGAATGGTGCTGCGGCCTAAAGCAGCCGTACTTGAAGTCCTGCTCTCTTCTCGAGCAGGATCCTGCCTGGTTCTCAGGGGCCTTCTTCTATGGGCGTTCTCAGCTTGTCCCTCTAAGCTCGCCCCAATGGCTCGGCACAGAGAACACCCCGCCGGCAGCCCGTCCGCCCCTTTTACCCTTTCGGGCTTGCCTTTATCCTGCTTGCACCAAAGCCAGACGCCCCGACGTGCTGCGGTCGACCCGTCGCCACTCTGGGTCACCACCTCTCACTCGTGCCCCTCAGCGGTGCCTTACCGCTGACCCAAAATGTGCGGGCCCGGCCTTGGACGGTGCACATCCGCCCCTCCACTTCCTTGCCAGTCTCTGCCGCTTGCCGCGGCACTTCCGCTTCCACTCCCTGCTCCGGCGTGGCTTTTGAGCCGGGTGCTCCCACCGCGCACCTGTAGGAGGTAAGTGTTTGCTCCGGCTTCTGGCTCCGCGACGGGAGCATTCCTGCAGAGGGGGCAGCCCAGCAAGCTTCACAGCCTGCTGAATTACCTGCTCCCGCACAACAGGTTACAAGGGTGGGTGGACGAGAATAGGATGGGATTGAACACAGACAAGTGCAAGGTGATGCACCTGGGGAGGAACAACCAGCACCATATCTACAGGCTGGGGAACTCCCTTCTTGTCAGTGCAGAAGCAGAAAAGGATCTTGGAGTCATCATTGATACCAAGATGAACATGGGCCAGCAGTGTGGGGATGCAGTCAGGAAGGCCAACCGCACCTTGTCATGCATCCATAGATGCATCTCAAGCAGGTCCAAGGAAGTGATACTCCCCCTCTATACAGCACTGGTCAGGCCACAGTTGAAGTACTGTGTCCAGTTCTGGGCGCCACACTTCAAGAGGGATGTGGACAACATGGAGATGGTCCAGAGGAGGGCCACTGGCATGATCAGGGGGCAACACGGCAGGCCCTACGAGGAGAGGCTACGGGACCTGAACCTGTTCAGCCTCCACAAGAGAAGGCTGAGGGGGGATCTAGTGGCCTGTTACAAACTAGTCAGAGGGGACCAGCAAGCACTGGGGGAGTCCCTGTTCCCCCGAGCACTACCAGGAGTGACCAGGAATAATGGTTGCAAGCTGACAGAGGGTAGATTTAGACTAGATATCAGGAGGCGTTACTTCGCTGTCAGGGCGGGTAGGATCTGGAACCAACTTCCAAGCAAAGTGGTGCTGGCTCCTACCCTGGGGGTCTTTAAGACAAGGCTTGACAATCACCTTGCTGGGGTCATTTGACCCCGGTACTCTTTCCTGCCATGAACAATCAAGGTCCAGCCCACTTAAGGAATGAGTCAGCATCTGTGAGCTAATATAATAATTACTTCACTATTTACTGTGTAATACACTGCACGCTGATGAGCTATGACTAATGATGTGCAAGAAATTAGGACCAAGGCAAGTTGCTCAGGATTAAATGAGATGCTCATTTAAAGTTACAGGTCCAAAAAAGGAGTCAGCCAATCTGCTTATATATTATTTGTGTTTCCTAGTAAAGTTCATTACATTGTACTCTGATAGTAATTTGAATATACCATGTTAAAAGCAGTGTAATTCTGAGAACACTCAGGAGCTAAGTAGAACTGTTCCCTTGATGTAAATTGCTTACCCCAGTACTGAATCTCACCAAATGCAAGTAAAGTGAAAGCAACTCAAGATTCCAAAAGCATTGCTTCAATAATGCATGAGCCATGGAATGCAGTCATGCATTAGAATGTGATTAGCTATTTTCAGGACCAAAAGACTTCACCCACTAAAAGCTATAAAATTACTTACATTTTACTGCACAAGTTAAGGAAGAAAGTACAGCAACACTCTTAATATTACTACATTTTCAATGCCAGCCATTTAGGCAGGAGTGCAATTTAAAATGAAAGGCTTGAATACTGAATGTTATATTAAATAAAGAAAAAAATAAGACAATATGCACTAGTGTGAATCAAAATTATTTCTTATGTAAAAATCTAAACTACAAAAACAAGATTTGGAGGCCATGTTATAACAGCCATATTCCTAACACACTGGCCATTTATAATCAGAAAATAATTAGAGTTTCCATCTTCACTTCAACAGGCAGCTCTCCTGACTTAACATCGTCTCTGTTAACGTTTCGTTATTACATTGCTGATCTATTAGAGAACATACTTGTTTAAAGTTGCTCAATATTCGCTTATAAGGCTGTTTGGTCACCACCTGCTAGTAGATAACTACTGTGACGTAACTGGATTTGCTTAACATCATTTCGCTTAAAGTCGCATTTTTCAAAAACATAACTATGATGTTAAGCGAGGAGTAGCTGTACTAGAACCAGAAAGGAGTTTACCTCCCTTTTCCCTGCAATTCTTTTATAGAGAAAATCTGTGCTAGTGGCTAGGGAAAGACATTCAAAAAGCCTAAGCCTAAACTGATTCAGTCTTTGCAGCTTAGTCTAATCTAGCTAGGCTACACCAGCCTGTAAACAGGTTAAATCAGTCTGTAAATGTGCACACATCCCCTCTGAACTGAAGAAATGCATGCACATGCCTGCAGTTGATCAGGCTAGAAGCTGGGGGGGCGCTAGAGCAGCCCTCCCTTCCCTTTCAAAATGCTGAGCTGAGATGGGAAGGGGTTCCCCCCAATCCTGAGCAGCCCAGCAGGAGTTGATAACACAGTGTTTATCAGCCCATTAAGAAAACAAAAGCCTCTCTCATTAGTTCAAGCTCTTCTTAAACAACTTGTTCCAAGAAAGGAACAGAGGGTCATTACCAGCTGAGCTGCTGATTAGTTCCAGAAAGCCCTAAGCAGACACTCTCCTGTCTGCCTGACACAGACACCTCTCAGTGTTAGCTAGCGTACCGCATGCTGGCTGCAGTCCGTGGCGTGGGAGAGGGAAAGTGGGGAAAACCCTGCTTGAGCAGGGAGTTGGGGGGAGGAGGTGAAGTAAGGGGAAGCCAGGCAAATGCTGCTGTGTCTGCAGTCTCTGCCAGAGATCCAGCTAGGGAGCAGAGAGCCCCATCCAGGGCTGGAAAGCACCTGGGACGCTGGGGGATTCTGGTTTAAAGGTACACCAGGAAGGGGTCTGGGACAGACATTGCATAAACTGGTTTGACCCAAATCAGTTAAGTCTGATACTACATTTAGGTTTATCTCAAACTGGTTTCAGCCATTTTCAAACTGGTTTATGTGCATTGAACATCTGTTCCATTACAGGCTGAAAGCAGTTTCTGATCACTTAAACTGGTTTATGTGTAATGTCTGTCCCTAGCCAGTGTAAGAAAAGCCTTTTTGGTCCAAGAGATGAACAACAGATTTAAGATATTATATTACAAACAGATACCCAGGACAGTGACTCTCAGCTTCCTAAATGTATTTAACACTTGCTTCTAACTCTAGCCTAACCTTACAAAACAAAATATAAATCATATATCATTCTAATGGCAATTTTTCACTCTCCTTCATTGCTTGACCACCTTCAATTCCTCAGGGTTGTTCAGGTAATGCATCACTGCTGAAAAAACAGCTACTGCTAGAAACCCAACATGTAGTCTCACATGAAAGCATAACCCTAACATTTCACGTTTATAATATCTGGCCCTGGTCTACAGATTTCTGCTGCCAAAATTGTGTGCATGTACACATTCACAGCTTCCCTACAGCAGTTCTATCAGTGAAGTAACAACACTTCTGCAAGCAAAAATTACTTCTACCACCACCCAGCAGCTGAGAAGACATGAGAAAAATGCCCAAGCTTTCCACTAGCTGCCACAGCCCATATAACAGTCAGTGCTTCCTGTGTTGTATATCTGGCTAGCACTGCTCTTGTAGCAGAGCCAGCCACACCCACCAGAAGCTGTGCATCTATACTTTGATGGCTTCCATACTCCAGCAGAAGTAATATAGATGAGACCATAAAACTGATTAAATGGTTAACTTGAAGTAACTTTGTCTGGACTACTTTTAGAATCCTAGTATCAGTTTGAATATTTACAAGTCATAGGTTAAAGGAGTTTTTCATGATTTTTAAGACATCTCCATTTTGAATTTTCTATGCTCAAGTAGAGCTTCAATAGCTCAAATACTTTTGCAGTTTAATTGAATCCTTATAGCTTTTTTCCAGCACAGGAAGTGAAGATACCTATCACAGCATCAGAATGATATTCAAACACCCACTCAGACAGGAGGATTCTGCTGGATTCCTATTGCCCCAAAGAGCAGAAAATGGTTATTTCAGTTGGACTGCACCCACAGTGATTTTGGTCTGAGAAAAGGAAATATAGATTGATAGATAAGCAAAATTGTGCATAATAAAACACTGGGTGCTAAAAAGAATTATATAGATAAGAGACTAAAGATCAAGTTATGTGTTTACATTTATTCCCCTAGAAAAAAATCTGAATTATTTTTAGCAGCAAACAAGAAAAATGGGAGAATGCAAAGCATTGATTTCAGGTAGAACAGTAATGAATAGGCAGTTGAAACTTAATCATGACTTCATAAATGAATTACTGAGAATAATTAGCTTGTCAGTGCAGTAGTATATAATACTCTGCACTTTGCTGAGCTACCACAACCAGTGATTTACCAATGCTGTTTAATGATGGGTTTATACTTCTAAAAAGTTGAAATGAGGGATTCCAGGTCAAATAAAGACATGGGAAAAATTTACCTCCATGTTTAAGAATCAATGAAATGTACTGATGAAACTAGATGGGCAGAGCTTCCAAACTATTCCGAATCCTATTTTCCAAAACTTCTTAATTATTTAGTAGAATAAATCCCATTGGCTTTCAAAGGGTCTTAGTCCCTTATGACAATTTAATCCATTTGAATCCATTTCAAATTACCAAACATCAGTAACAGTTTTAACTGCAAAGTTTCTCTATACCAGACAAATGAAACCCCTTGCCCAAACATCAAGAGTTCATGGATTCCACAGGATGTTAATATAGACAGCACTTTTGCAGTGATACTGTGTGCATGACTTTAGCCCAAAGGTTTGCCAAATACTACAATGTAGCTTTAACTGCAGTAGGAAGTAATTATGCCAAAATCAACAGTTTTACTTGGACGTGGTCCAGCACACTATTCATTGTTCTTCAGTTTTAACTTGGCACACTATAAACATTAGCTTGTACTGACTGTTGAATGGCAATATCATGTGCAAAAGTGTCTAGTGTATTTCACAGTCCTATGTGTTGGCATCAGATATCTGATCAAGCATCTCAGTTGAACATGTTAGATTTACACTTACGTTGAAGGGCTTTCTTTTATTGTGTGGGTATGAAACTAAAAAGCAGATCAAATTACTATGAGGCAGTAGAACAGGAAGCCTGTGGTCTACTACAGTGTCCCTGCACAACTACAGACAGCAGGCAAATCTTTTGTCAGGAGCAAATCTTTATAATTTTGAAACAAAATTAGTTACTCCAAAAACAGAACTTCCCAGCCTTGGTTCAATTCTGTCCTGAGAATGTTGGTCTGGAGCTTTGACTTGCCACAGACCTTACCCACTCTGTTCCCTTTCGTGTATATTCAGGGCTAAACAGAAGAATCCAACCCTAACCCCTTCCTTAGAGAGAATCAAGTATAACCACCACTGAACCACTGCATGTGTTGTAAAGTAGATTATGCTCTGGCTATTGAATGGAATCCACCCAACCATGGATGGGAAGAGGAGAAGACAAACACAACTGCTCTTATCCCAGTGCTACCAGTTTAATTCTTAACTGAAAGGTACAAGGTAAAAGTTACTGATCAGAAAAGCCTTGTCAGCACTAACACTTGTTTGCCACTTTCATGAATCGTGACCACCACAAAGAAGGGTAAACACAATGACCATGCCTAAAAATGCCACTGCAAAGATACCACTGCTACAATGTTAAGTTTAACTGGTTCAGTAAGCTACAGGACATAAGATTCGCTCTGTTGTATCTTCTAGCAGAGGATAGTTTTGTTCAGGAACTCTATACAAAGCATATAAGTAATCTGTCATATCAGACTGATGTTCTGCCAAATGTATTCTTCCTCATTATCTTAATGCAGGCAGACCAATTCCTGTCATCACTTATCAACAGAGCTCTGGCTTGCGTTCATTAGCTGGCAAGATGAAATTGTCCCTGTTTCATGTATAAAAATGTGAATGGATATTTCCCTAATGGCAGCTCTTCCCCGAATAAGAGTGACTATTACAGAAAGATGTAATTGGCTAAAAAAAAAATCTAATGACTATAAATATAATTTCAAGCATTATTTTTCTATGCACAGAAGCAAGAGACACTTTTAAAAAATACCACTAGTAATCAGTAGAACTTCCCACACCTTTAGTTCAATAACTATAAAATGCTGTATTCTGAATACACTGAGAGCTGTACTGCAGCTGTATGTGATTATGCAATACTTGTTCAGAAAACGAAGCATAATTAGTTTCCCTACAAAATCTGAGACCTAGATAAGTGAAACAATAGGCTGTGGGGCATCAGCAAGTACAAGATTTTCTCTCTCAAATGCTGATGCCAGTGACTCAGGGCCTTGGGGCAGTAATCTACAGGGCATAGATGTGGCGCTCTGACATCCTTACTACAGCAATTAGTGACCAGTTCATGATTTTGAAATTGGTTCAAATTTTGCTGTAACAGGCTTTTTTCAAGGTTAATCTGTTTTCGACCAAAAGAGAGAGAGAGTTTTAGTTAATTGACTTCTGAGTCAATGATGGACAGAAAGTCTCAGAATCATAATTATACTTACAGAGTATATACAGTTGGGGCATTGCTCTAAGAAAAGAAACAAAAACAATCCCCCATTAATGAGTTTCTTAATAGCCTAATGGATGGAAAAATTAGTCTCTTGGCTTCAAGGCTCAGGACTTTTCAGAAGCTATTTTTCAGGCCCAGTGTCATCCTTTTCTTCCAGTGAGTCTAAAATAGAAATGAAGAGATGGATAAGAAACTCCATGTCTGTGCAGGTATACACATGCTGAAGCACAGTGGTATGCAGGTGCCTCGCAAGTTGCATAGCTATGGTGGAAAAAAGACCTTAACTTGTCCTTGCCTTTGAGGAAAGAAAGTTCTAGACTTGCATAGCACCACATTCTAGCACCGGAGTGGGCAATTATTGTGTGTGGAGGGCGGCTTAACAAGTTTTGGTGAGTTGTCAAAGGCTGCATGGGTAGCCCCACCCCTTGACAGTTGCCCTACCTACCCCCTGGTTGCCACCAACTAGTCCCACCCCTAACTCCTGCCTTTCAGACCAGAAGTCCCTCCCCTTGCCCCCCAGAAATACTCCTTTTGGGAGGGAGTGGTTGACATGTTAGAAACAGAAAACAAAATCATACACTAAAAGTTAAACACCTATTTAACATATTTTAATTTTATTACAAAAAATGTTTTGTTATGATTTGAGTTTGCATACTGTATATAGAGATGACTGCCTAATAACTCAAAAAAAATTCTTAGTCTTTCAGTGTGTGCATGTGTGCACACGTGCGTGGTGGGGTGTGGGTTGGGGAGTCGTGTGGTGTTTGAGGGGTGTGGGTGTGTGGCTCTGGAACACACTGTCCTCTCTTGCAATCAACACAGGCAGCACTGCAGTGTGGGTGTGTGATGTTTGTGGGGTGTGAGGACCCCCCTCACACGCACACTTCCCTCTGTCCCAGCAGCAGGCGAGGACACTCAGGGCATCGATGCCCGGCTCTGGCCAGTGCTGCACATCACAGTGAGGCAATCTGTATCGCAGGCACTCCCTGCACTCACACAGCACTGGAAAGGAGCCCCAGATGCGGGAGCCACTGACTTGCCAGCCCCAGCCGGCTCCAGCACCTGGGGCTTCCCTCCCGTGCCACGCACGTGCGAGGACCACCATCAATACAGACAGCCTGGTAGGGGCTCTGCTCCTCACCTCAATGTGCACTGCTAGCCAGAGCCAGGCATCAGTGCCAAGCATGAGTTCCCCACCCTGCTCCTGCTGCTCGCCCTGCAGCCTGCCCGTGGCCCATATTTTGCCTGCCCCTGTTCTAGATGGAACCCCACTGTGGACAATTTTTTGCCTCAAAGTTGAGACCAAGTATACCAACTAAGTGGGGACTGATGGAGAGATTTGATGAGAAGTGCTTGAAATCAATGTTGGAAGGGAAGGAAATATGGTTAGTCCAAATAGGTTTGCTGGGGGGTGTTAAATAAAGAGGACAACGGGTCCATACGAGCAGGGCACATCCTTAATAGTCCTATTTAAATGGCATGGTCATTTAGGGCAAACGAAAAATTATGATCCCATGTACATACAGAAAAACAGGGGTGCGTTACAGAAACAGACTTGAAAAGCTCTGTGGCCATACTGCTTTCCTGACTTCTGGATAGCAGGTTGGCTGGACTATGTGAGAAGCCAATAATCTTCAGAATCTCTGCACTTGCTTCTAGTTCCCCTTTAAAAAAATCCTACTAAGGCTGCCAAGAAATTAGTGCCAACTCCATATATTTTCATCAGTGGAGCCCTCCATCAAAAAATAAGTGGAAGAAAATTACCTTCTGGAAGGGATAAAAGTTTTGTGAGGTAACGTGGGGGGGAGGAGG
>NW_017728907.1:13411931-13414206 GCF_001723895.1 Crocodylus porosus
AAAAAAAAAAAAAAAAGCGTAGATACTGTTTATAGAGCTGCACACTAGCCATCACATGATAGCAATAAAAACATGTCAGCCAAATGGGCAAAGATAAAGAGCGGAGATGAAACATTGCTCTGTTCACACTGATTCTACTTATGCTCTATTTGCTGTGCTGACAAATCTGGATACTGCTAGTATGCAGGCTCGTAAACAAGTTTCTGTATGCACCATACATCTATTCTCTGTGGCAAACATCCAGAACATTACTGCATCTCAACTCTGCTTTGTAAAACTACCTTTTTTTCTGTTTCACGTAAGATGGGGTAAAGTAGTCTGCTATGTACAGTTCAGATGGTGCTTTCCATCAGTTCCACTGGGACAGAGGGGGGAAGCAAATCAAGAAATCTTGGAATATTCATGTTAAAAGAATAAAATGCATGTTTTCCATGACAGGCTTATTATCCATAAACTGAAATGTTAATTCACACGAAAATTAATTTGCATAGACTATACACAGAAATATGAAAAGTTTCTGGAATTAAAAAAAAATAGATGTGGTAATACCACATATTTTTTACCCAAAGTACTAGAGAACAAAACTACATGCATCTCCTAACACAGCATCAGTACTCTGGTGCTGAGACTGCCATTCTGCCATCATCTATCATTATATTTTATTAGAATGTTTATTTAAGATATAGTCTGAATAGCAAATTATTTCATTGAGAAGAGTCAGATTTACATCAAATTGTATTTCCTGTTGACAGGAACTAAATAAAAAAGAGCATATGCACACCACCTCCCAACAAAGTATTGAATACATTAGTCCCCTAAAGTGAACCACTTTGTAATAAATTATATTTATCATGCACTCCACCTTTGATCACCTAACTTGCTCTCAATCAAAACTAATCCTAATTTCCCATATTTTAGGGCCACTATTAAATACCTCTGGTAAAGGAATGCTTCCTTCTTTTTCTTCTCATGCAAATTCTGCTCCTGAACTACATTATCTAGAGCAGTTTCTCAACCTGTGGTATCCATACCCCTGGGGGTACGCAGGCACGGAAAACTCCCACAGCAAGGGGGTGCCAGCGCTCCCCCTGCCAGGTTCACGTCTGGCTGCTCACCCCCAACCCCAAGCCAGCCATAGGCTGCTACAGGAGGGGGAGGGCGGGCAGACAGATACCCATGCACTCCCCACCAACAGGCAGGTAACTTTTCTTTCTTTTTCATCCTGCCTGGGCTTTGTGGGGTGGGGCACACAGAGACCCCCAGAGTGCAAGGCAGCGCCCTGCTCCCTCCTGCACTGTGGGGACTGGCACCATGACCTGGCCCACCAGGACCCAGTTCACTGAGGGCAGGAGGGCTGGCAGTGGCACCAGGCTCTTCCCAGCACTTGGGGCAGGCTGCAGTGATGGGAAGGGAGCTGCTGCCGCTGAATGCGGGGAAAAGCCCTGTGCCTCTGCCATCCCCTGTCTGGGCTCTGGGGCAGCTGCACCAGGCAGCAGTAAGGCTGCTAACAGCTGCACTGGGCTCTGCAGCCCTGGCATCAGCTCCATGCCAGCGACTGCATGTGCACCTCAGAGCAAAGAGTGGGATAAACCGCTCTCTGCTTTGAGGCACATGTGCAGTCACCAGCACAGAGTTGATGCCAGGGCTGCAGAGCCCGGTGCAGCTGTTTGCAGCCTCCCTGCTGAAGCTGTCCAGAGCCCAGGCTGGATACAGGTGGTGCCAGTAGGGGCATAGGGCTTTTCTGGGCTGCACTGCCTCAGGTTCCCCCTGGCCCCATCTGCTCAGAGCCACAGGATGCTGGAGCCTCTGGGTAGCTGCTGCCAGCCACAGAGCCCAGGGTGCTTTCAGCATGGCTTGCAGCCTTCCACCTGCCTAGAGCCCAGGCTTACAGTGGAGTGCCAAGCAAAATGGCCTCACGTGCCACGCTTGGCATGCACGTTCCAGGGGTTGCCCTTCCCTACCCTACAGGCTTACCATGCCAAGCAAAACGGCCTCGCATACCATGCTTGACAAGTGTACCTCAGGGGTTGCCAACCCCTGCCCTACAGATTTACCTCTAAAAAAAAGCCTTCGATGTGGTATCCCACGATCACCTCTTGGCTAAACTGGCTAATTGCGGCCTCAACCTCACCAACATCTGCTGGCTGGGGAATTGGCTCCACAGTAGGACCCAGAGGGTGGTGGTCGACAGGAGCCAATCATCTTGGTGCGCTGTGACCAGTGGAGTCCCTCAAGGCTCTGTCCTAGGGCCTATACTATTTAACATCTTCATCAA
>NW_017728907.1:13414685-13422035 GCF_001723895.1 Crocodylus porosus
GTACAGAGGAGAGCCACGCGCATGATCAGAGGTCAGGAAAACAGACCTTATGATGAGAGGCTGAGAGCCATGGGACTCTTCAGCCTGGAAAAGCGCAGGCTCGGGGTGATCTGGTGGCCACCTATAAGTTTATCGGGGTGCTCATCAGGATCTGGGGGAAAGTCTGTTCACCAGAGCCGCACAAGGGGTGATGAGATCGAATGGTCACAAACTCTGCCGCGACTGATTCAGGCTGGACATAAGAAAGAACTTCTTCACTGTTCAAGCCCCCAAGGTCTGAAATAGACTGACACTGGAGGCAGTTCAAGCACCCACTTTGAACGCCTTCAAGACACATTTGGATGCTTATCTTACTGGGATCCTATGATCTGCCAACTTCTTGCCCCTGGGGCAGGGAGCTGGACTCGATGATCCTCCAGAGTCCCTTCCAGCCCAAATGTCTATTACAAGCTTGTGCAACACATGGCCCACGGGCCGCCATGTGGCCCGCCAAGCCATTTTCTGAGGCCCACAGTGCTGCAACAGGAAACAAAAGTAAACACTGTTTACTTTCGTTCCCACCCCTTGTTCCCCCCAAACCCCTCAGCAGCTTCCTAATGGCTGCTGAAGGGCTGGGGAAGGGACAGGGTTCCCACACGCACAGTGTCAGCTTGACGTTGCTGACGCGGTGAGTGTGGGAAGAGGAGCAGCCATGTGCCGCTAGGGACACGATGAGCCCAGCTGGAGCAGCAGGGGCTCAGCTGCACTTTCCCCCTACCTACGCTGGTCAGTCCAGAGCAGCACACGGCTCCACCGCCACTTCGGCTGGCTGGTGCCAACCTGGGCGTGTCTGTCCCATCTGGAGCAGCATGCAGCTGAAGCTGGCTTCCCACGTGCTACAGATGACACGAGGAGCCCAGCTGGGTTGGCACCGGCCAGCAGAAGCAGCGGCAGAGCCACATGGCTCCAGGACCTAGACAGGTTACAGGGGTGGGCCAATGAAAATAGGATGGGATTCAATACCGACAAGTTCAGGGTGCTGCACTTGGGCAGTAGGAACCAGCAGCATGCCTATAGGTTGGGGAACTCCCTTCTCAAAAGCACAGTTGCAGAAAGAGATCTTGGAGTCATTATCAACTCCAAGATGAACATGGGCCGACAATGCGAGAACATGGTCAGTAGGGTTAACCGTACCTTGTCCTGCATCCATAGATGCATTGCGAACAGGGCCAAGGAGGTGATCCTCCCCCTCTATGCGACACTGGTCAGGCCGCAGCTGGAGTACTGTGTCCAGTTCTGGGTGCTGCACTTCAGGAGCGATGTGGACACCATTGAGAGGGTCCAAAGGAGGGCCACTCGCATGATCCGGGAACAGCAGGGCAGACCCTATGAGAAGAGGCTGCAGGACCTTAACCTGTTCAACCTTCGCAAGAGAAGGCTGAGGGGGAACCTGGTGGCCATCTCTAAACTTACTAGGGGGGACCAGCAAGGTTTGAGAGAGACCTTGTTCCCCCAAGCACTGCTTGAAGTAACAAGGAATAACAGCCATAAGTTGCTAGAGAGTAGGTTTAGACTAGACATTAGAAGGCACTACTTCACAGTCAGGGCGGCTAGGATCTGGAACCAACTTCCAAGGGAAGTGGTGATGGCTCCTACCCTAGGAGTCTTTAAGAGAAGGCTCAACATTTACCTGGCTGGGGTCATTTGAACCCAGTTTTCTCTCCTGCCCAGGGCAGGGGGGTCAGACTAGAAGATCTACAAGGTCCCTTCCGACCCTACATCTATGAATCTATGAATTGTGGTGTTTTTTGGCCCTCCGACCAAAAAACATTGCCTACCCCTGTTTTAAGGGAAGCTAGCTTTTCCAATGGTAGGATAGGTAAATGTAAGATTTTTAAACCAATTATTTATTCTATGATTTACCTGCTGTGGTCAGAACAACCCAGTCATTCTGCATAAGCAACCAGTTACAACACATGTTGCTGTACCATTTGCATGAATTTTGTGCAAATTAAATTTGAAATCAAATTTGTCTCTCTCTTTCTTCCCCAAACATTTAATTACCACCATAAAACTATAATGACAGAGGGTAGGTCTGGGCACCCCAGTATTTATTTATAAAGAGAAAAACCACAGTATATAAAGAGAAAATACTGGTAAAGACACCGAATTTTAATTCTTTCATGTGTAGCATTCATTGCTATGAGAAATAGCCTTAAGTGGTGAAAGAAAATCATATAATAAGATAAGCATATGATCAATAGTAGCATCAATAGGTTAAAATCTAGTACTGAACCAATATCCCTAAACCAAAATCTAGTTCTAAACCAGTATCCCTAAACAGAAAAGCCCTTTTCTAACTGAACACAGACTGACATAGCCCAGTAAGCAAATAATCCTTTGGCCAAGAGATATCTAGGCAAACCAAGAAGGACTATTGAGGAATATATTCCAAAACAGAAATAATCTACTGAATACTCTATTGAGGAATATATTCCCAAAAGAGGAATGTTCATCCATTCCACAAATTTCCCTCTTCTCAGGGGCAAGCCCTAAATACCCTCGTCTCAGGTTAAGGAAACACAAGTCACTTGGTTTGGTCATTCTTTAATAAAGAAAAAAAATACCCCAAGTAATTGTTTTGGAAAGATCCCCTCAGCAGACCATCCAATTTGCACCTTATGGAGAACATGCTCCAGTTTCCTATGGTATTTCCAGTTAGGCTACTTGACAGGCCTGGAATACAGTCCATTTAATGGAGTTGACATCAAAGTCTTGTACTCCTTATATATTTTTCTTGTGTCTTCCACAAAGGAGCATGCATTTTCCATTTTTTTCAGCACAGCAAATTCAGCTTTTAGTTTTTTTTAAATAACTTGACAAGAAATAAACACAAGTGTGCATATAGTTATTTTAATAATCTGTGCCATAAGCAGCAAACAAATCAACACTACAGTTTAAGCTACAGTTTAATCTAAAACTATTTTTACTGAGTTCATAACACTGTGTGAGAAAAGCTGGCTATGTTGAAACAAATGATAAAACTCCAACTGATTTTTGGCTGAAATGTTATTGATTTTGCAAAAGAAAAACCTACTTATAAGCATGAACATTAAGCTTAGTAGTGAAAATTAAAAGCAAAGTTCCCCATTCAAATAGGAAAGGCAAAGTACTGCTGCTAGAAGCACTAGGTTTCAGAACATGCAAAAACCTCTCTTATCTAAAGCTACACTCTCCTTTTGCTTCCCAGAGCTATCACAGACAACAGTGTTTGGCAGTACATCAAAGCCCAGCATGCAGTTAAATAGGATTTTGCTCATCTCTAGTTAGATAAAGCTGCCTTGTTCATTTCAGTGCAAGTTATTAAAAATATATTTTATACAAGGCCACAGTTAAAATAATGTTCCCTTCCTGTTCTAACCGCATTTACAGTACAAGTAGAGACACACAGCATTAGAAGTTTTTGAGTAATCCATCACAGTAACACCACCAAGCTAGCAACTAAAGGCAGTTCATATGCTATTCTTTATCAGTTATACTGCTGCAAAGACTTGATGGCCAGACCCTACTCTTCCTCATAAGCACCTTGTAAGTAGATATAGGTACCAAAGTGCAAAATAATTACACCCTATTTAAGTGCCTGAAAATCCATTAATGCAGGGCTGTCCAACTGACAGCCCCACAAGAGGTTGTGTCCCCTGTGCTCCTACCCAGCCACTGCTTCCCACATCACTCTGGCTGCAACTCCCTCTCCCTCCACCATCTGCCACTTCCTGCCTACAACCCAGGCAACAGAGCAGCATGGCAAATGAAGTGGGGAGCTGAGGATGAGTAGAGGGCCATACAAAGGAGAGGGGAGAAACATCCATGCAGCCCAGTAGCCTCTGGCTTAACTGATGCAGCGTGAATAGCATGTGGCCCCTGGAGACTTAGAAGTTGGACAGTCCCACATTAATGCATCTACCTTTGTAGTATGTTGTCATTTGGTTTTGACACTAAGGCCCTGCCACGCATGACATTTAAGATGCAATTAACCAGTCATTTCAATGTGCTTTAATAACCAGTGATTATCCTTGTCAGATGCTGTGACTCCCAGAATGCACTCGCATGGCTGGGAGCCCAGGTCAGTTGACAGCTTCCAGCTTTGGGAGCACACGGTTCCCCACTGCAGCTGGGAGCTCAGATCAGCTACTTGCTAATGGGTTATCACTTCACTTATCAATTAAACTAGCAGTTTAAACAGTTTAATCTGTGCATCACAACATCAGCAGATGGGGTAGCAATAAAGAAGGATCCAGGTTTTGTTTGCTGTGGAAAAACGCGGATTTCCTCTTCTAACGAAAAGAATGTGGGGAAATGCAAGTTTCCCCTTTCAGGCTGGCAGAGTCCCAGCCTGCAAGGGGCTGCTTGGGGCAGAGGGGGAGCAGGGGAGGGCAATCAGAGGCAGGGGGTGCCATGTGTATGTGTGAGTACACATGCATGTGCCAGCCAAGCAGCAATGGAGAGCATGTCTTGCAGCTGCCTCCAGGTAAGTATGTGGGGGAGGGGGCACAGGCAACACATTGGGACAGTGAGTGGGAGGGGGTGAACCACAGGCAATTCGGCAGAGGGGGCAGTGGGGACTGGGAGGGAACCAAGGTGACATGGTAGGGGGGCACATGCCCCCTAAGATTTCTGCACCCACCACAGAGCATGAGGTGTGGCCAGGTTGGACCAGGTCCAGGCAGGAGCCACCTCCACAGCCCAGTGAGTGGAACCCAATGCAGGAGGGAGCACCACACCACTGTGACCACCAAGGTAAGGCGCAGCAGCAGCACAGACTTGTGCCCCCATTGCTGTCAAGTGGCCATGGGATTCCTCAGCTTGACTGCCACAGCAGCATGGTGCTCCCACCCATGCTGGGTCCCTGCTGCTGGCCCACAGAGCCCCCATGGGGAGGCAGTAAGGTGGGAAGCCACAAACGCAAAGCAACCAGCCCATATCCTCCCCTACCACGGGCTTTGCTCCAGCCATGCTGCCAACAAAGGAGGGGATGGGAGAGGGGAACCAAGCTCTGCACTCCACTCTGGCCACAGCAGCTGTCTTGTCCCCTGGGCAGCAGCTGGGGCTGCAGACTCTGGCCCTGAGGCACCTGGGAGGTGAGGGGCAGCTGCAGGTTGAGAGTGAAGGGCCATGCTGAGGAAATAGGGTCATAAATGGGGTCATGCTGAGGAAAAGTTTGGGAAGCACTGGATGAAACTATTAATCATTTAACCTTTCACATCCCTACTCTTGCAGAGTAGAAAAGGATCACATTTATTAGGCAGTAGCTTAACGACACAACCAGGCACCCAGGGAATTTCCAGTTGCCACCAGGCTGCATGTGATCATTCCTGAACAGCTGCAACTTTTTTTCACCTCCCCTCCTACACAAGTTGCTGCCCATGACAGTTGCCCCACCTTAGTTACACCACTGCACTTATGCCTAAGTGAAACAGGACCTGGGTTCAGCAATAGGTGCTGTACAAAGATTAAAAAAAAAACTGCGTGTCCCAAATTTCCAGGATGTATTGTAGGTGAACCCTGCTGGATTAAAGGAATGAATACTTTAAGGAATATAATTAATTTAGCTTAAATGCAGGCAACTGTTTATTGAAGCACCCTGAATGATAAGCATGACACAAGACAACCAGGAAGAACACAAAGAAAATATTTGCAAAGATCTTTATTAGTACAGAAAAAAAATACTAATAATAACATTTTATTTATGCCAGTAATTCTCAACTGAGGCTCCCAATTATAAGATCTATTATGATTTGGTTAACCATGGATGCATTAAATCTGTTGTGATGCAGCAGAGCAATACATAAAAGCTTTACCAAAGCATGATGTTTTGGATTACATCTGTACCTAATACACACTGATCTTATCACATATCGACCCTTCCATCTGCCCACTGTATTTTGCCACATCCTGCTCATGTATTCTTAGTATTTGGGGTTTTTTGTTTTTTTTGTAAGACAAGTTTTAAAGGACTAAATAGTATAATCATCATTTGCACACATTGTATAGATTAGTGGTTTTCAACCTTTTTTAGACTTGAGGACCATTCCAGAACTTTTCTGAATTGAGCAGCTTCTCATTTCAAAAACTAATTTATTGCAGTGCTTACCTTCTCAAACAGCAGCCATGTGGGAAAGAGCAAGTACTTACCTTTTTGCAACCCACACTCTCCCTTAAAAGGATGTCACAGTGTCCCAGTTGAGAATCACTGACATAGGTACAAGGCTATCATGATTTCCAGCCTAGTGAAGTAGACTGAATCAGACACTGAGTAGATATGAACCAGGATGAGAGACAGAAGAGCTCCACAGTTCTTGGCCTGGAACAAAAAATCCTAGTGCATATGGGGGTGCCCTAAAGAATAATAAACAGCAAGCAGTGGCATAATTAGAGACTACATACTGGGTACTCCATTTAAATGCATCACTTTCGGTTCTAAAAAAAAAAAAAAATTTCACATATACAAATTCATGTAACAGTATTTATTAACTCCTAGGAACAGCTTGAGCTAAGCTTTTCACCTCCTTAAGGCTCCTGAATGTTCCTTATACTGCCTCGTGCCTTTAATAGCAGCCTTGAATTGATAGGACTTAGTTCAGTTCTCCTCTAGAAGCCTTGGAATTGATGGCTGTTAGTCAGTTTCTCTGATTTAATTGTAGTTTTTAACTGCTTACATCACAAAGTAGGCAGGGAAAACAGATAGTTTATAAGCATAAGTTATGTACTTAACCACTATGAACACAATCAATTTGTTAAAATGAAAGCAAAAGGCAAGTAATTGGGACCAGTGTCACGTTGTGCCGTTAAGCAAATTATGTACTTTTCTGATATGCAAGTATATGTGGAGCACTCTCCATAACACATACATGGCAAAGAGGTTGAACTGCTTTGCAGATCAATCTTAATTCTGGTAACCTCCTAATTTCTGAGTGCTTCACTTTACTAATTTAACCTAGTTTGTGTTTCCAAATTTTAATACATTTGCCAGGAACAGACAGACACACACATACAGACGGTTCACCCAGAATACCTCTGTCACTCCCTCTCTCAGCCTACCACATATGATTAGTGCAGCCCCGCCCGCCCTGAGGTGAAGCCAGACCATGTTGCCCTAAGTTTCAGCTGCATATAAATGCTTACAGCATCCCAGGACTCATGACGAGAATACCTGGTTCCAGTCATGAGTGTGGGGCTAATTAGCACATGGCTCGTTTGTGAGGGGTATGTGGAATACACACACACACACACACACACACACACACACACAGAGCAGTTCTGAGCTATGGGGTCACCACAGCTTGAAATGCTCTTGACTGGTGGAGCCTAGCC
>NW_017728907.1:13422744-13441858 GCF_001723895.1 Crocodylus porosus
GGGCTGTGGTCATGGAAGCCACATCCCTGTATATAAACTCATTACATAATATTGTTATGCTCTTAAACACCTTTCACCTAAGAATCTTGACAACACCAATATTCACTGTATAGGTAAGGAAATGGAAGCAGACAGTGTCAAGTGACTTGTACAAAACCACATGGTAAATCAGTGTCAGTAATGGGAAACAAGCAGTCCTCATACAATAGCTTCTCCCTGTATATGCTGTAAAGTACTCATCACACATAATGAATACCTTGCATTTAAAAATGGCCCTGGAAAATCCTGCTTCTGCCTCTGGTTCTACAAGCATGTCACAAGTTTGAAAAATGAATAACTTAAAAAGCATGTTCACCCACTAGGAGTCCTTGTCCGTCTGCCCCCATCATTAAGAGTAAGCAAAGGATACTTATAACTTATAACTTCTCTTACTCCCAGAAGCCATGATTAGAACCTAATCCTGGATGTAGCATGGATCAGATATTTTAAAAGGTACTTAGGCACCGAAAGACATGAAAAAGGCACCTAGTGGAGCCTTCTAAAATTAAGAGGTGCTCAACCTGCAGCATGCTTGGCACAAGTGGCATGGGCAGTCTCTGTATGTGGCCTACAGCAGGTCAGGTGAAGGGACGGGTAGCACAGAAGTAGATACGGCAGGAATCAGAGCAGCAGATTGGACAAGAAACAAATGCAGAATAACTGAGAGATCAGGCATGGAGCACAGGGAAGGGAACAGAAAGCAGAAGAGCAGACTGGGTAGTGGAAGGGATCAGAGTGGCACTCAGGGAGGGTGCAGGGCTAATTTGTGACATGCCAGACAAAAAGTTGTCCCTCATTGTTCTAAAACAGTTCTAAATCCTCCCCACCCTCTCCCTTTAAATTGGCAGTAGGGAGAGAGTAGGTTTATCTCAAACATGCAAGTGCTTATGTATCTTTAAAAATCTGTTTCTGAGTGCCCCTTGTGGAATATTTGCTCTCAATTCAATGGCAACTGAGTGACATTAGTACCATCCAAGATTAAACTCACACTTAAATAGCCTTTATAATGCCCAGGGTATATATAAGTCCCAATCATACTTAAAATAGCAAGCTGCAGCTCACTATAAATCAGCAAAACTTAGTCCTATCTATACAGCCTAGAAAAGTTACATGATTAGTCTCCTTTATATAACCACTGAATTTGATTACTCTGACCTACTGACAATCCATCTGAGCAAGAACCTAACCCACATAGCTCATATCAGGCTTAAGTCAAACACTATGACGCTGTCTGACAACTGATATTTGAAAGCAAGCATTTATAAAAATCAGGTCTCTGAAAATATCCACGCATTCATCAGATACCTTGTGACTTAGTATAAACTGCCTAAATACTGAATGAAGAACCTCAGATACCCTAGTTACAGGTCAGAGAGTACTTCACCATACTTAGTAACTGAACCAAGAATTCCTTAAGAAATCAACAAAGTTTGGCTGCCGAAATCAAAGAGAATGGCTTAAAGTAAAAACTGTAGGGGAGAAGAATCTTATTACCTTTGTTTTGCTGGTCAGTACTGAACTACAAATATATTTGGACTGTATTGTACCCATCAACAATACTCTAGGATCATATACATAGCAATTTAATGTACGCAACTATCAACCTTATATTTAAATTAAAAATAGGTACATCCATTTAGGATAGAACAAACTTCTTTGTAAATAAGGCATTTGGGGAGGAAATGCAAATAGTGAACTAGACAAAGCATCCGACCCCTAGTCAATGGGCTAGAGTTGTTATTGGGTAAATTTAAATATATTTCTCAGCCTACCAAGGATATTTTTATAACTGGACTAATGTAGTAATTGCAGCCGTACAATGGTTTAGTTAGACAGACACAAAGGAGGGAAATAACATGTTTGAAGAGGAGTGGCTGATTTCTACTTCCACAAGATCTTTAGATTAAGAAAAAATACTGTACCAGTGTATTGCAGTTTCAACTTACTGCTGCTTTTCTGAAATACCAGTAAAAAAAAAAAAAAATACCAATTTTCTCTGAGATGGCTTATTAGTCACTTCTCTGACAGGAAAATGTAAGAGTAAAATGGCTGCATTGATTTTAAATACATCTCCCTGGGATGCACAAATTCTACTAAGCAGGTGTCTTCCCTCTGCAAATAAATGTTCTGCTTCAACACTCAACTGAGTTTCCTTCATTTCCCCTGACAATTGGAAATAGCATTTTAGCAATTACCATTGCAAGGTAGAAAAATAACCTAAGCATAGAAGGAAATGCTATAATTTGGGTAACATGCACTAGTCCATATTTTAGAAAAGATCTAAAAAAAACTAGAACAAACAGTTATATATGCTGCTGCCAGGAAATACATGCAAGTTATAAAATGGTTAGGAAAGAAGGGTACATTCTGACAGATTAGGAAAGTTCCTGTAAAAAAAAAAAACAAAAACAAAAAACAAAAAAAAAACAACCCTCCCCCATTTAAAACCTTAGGGTTTTAAAATTAAAGTGCATGTTTGATTATGAATGACAGGCTTATAATCAAGAGTTCACATCTCTTTGATAGCAATTACTTGACCACATGCAGGTTTTATTACATTAAACAACGGAAGCAAAGAGCTTTCAGTTTTAAAATCTAATTATTAAATCTTCAGTTTTCATAAAAACAACATGAAAGGCTATTCTGCTTCTACCAGAGCAAAAGAAGTCATAAAGAGGACTCTAGAAGCATCAGAGGCTGTCATCTTAAAAACTCATTCTGGTGAATGAGTTAATCTCTGCACAAGTTTCTGCTTTGCTTCCTCTTCCTGCCACCCCCCACCAACTTGAAAGTTCAGTTCACAAGCTTTCTTCCATGCTGCTGTTTTTTTCTTTTAAATGTCACCACTTACTTTCAAGGGAGAGATTTGCAGAAAAGAACAAACAGGAATTAGGGGCACAATCCGGAACCTACTTGCATCAGTTCTGCAGCACCAGATACTGTGCCCAACTCCCAATGACATTTTAAGAGAATCAGGTACTTACTTCTCCTTTATTGACCACATGCCACAGTGTACCACAACCACCACATTAGGCTCTTGGGGTTTAAATAAGGGATCAGTTATTAGTTTATGGACATAATTACTCTTGTTACTAGCATCTATGAGAGGGGGAACAATGTGTGTTCTTACATCTGAGGAATGAGTACTCAAATCCTCAGAAAATGGAAGAAAACACAAACATTTCCTCAACGTCTATGGCACAACCCCATGGACAGGGTCCATTCCTGAGGACATATGAAGGATTAGACAGTAAGGATAGGGACAGAAGTTACACATAAGTAAGTTTAAGTAATTAGAAACTGGTTTAAACCTATAACACAGAAGTTCAGTGCTCATAAACAAGTTTCAAAATGGCTGAAACGGATTTAAGATAAACCTGGCCTGAATGTAGTATCAGACTTAACGAGTTCGGGTCAAACCAGTTTATGAAACTTCTGTCCCAGACTCCTTCCTGGTTCAAGTTAAATCACAGTCCCCCAGCATCCCAGCACGCTTTCCAGACCTAAGCTGCGGCTGGGCTTGCCTCCTGCTCCAGCAGAGAAGGGTTGGAGGGCAAGGGGAAGGGAAAGGACTGCCTCTCCCTCCCCCCAGGCAAACTCCAGCTGGGGTCTGGGGCCAGGGTGAGGGGCTAAATTTTCCTTCCTGAGTATAGCGCTGACCTGCCCTGCTAAAAACTTACTGCTGGCTGTGACTGTGGACTACAAAACCCAGAGGCACCTGGAAGCAGGAAGAAGAAGTGATGATGCAGGGCTCCAGGTTTTCCATTTCCCACGGAAAAAGAGAGAAAACTATAGATTTCCTGGTTTTATAAGAAAAAAAGTGCAAAATGTCTCTTTTAGCAGAGAAACCCATGGATTTCCCCCTTTTGCAAAGAGTTCTGCAGGTGGCTGAGTTCCAGCCTGCAAGAACTATTTATATAAAGAGCAGAAAAGCTCCAATCCTGCCTGGAGGGGCAGAGGGAGGGGGAAGGGTGGAGCCTGCAACTTTTAGTCAGTGGCAAGGCCTAGGTCAGGCTCGCTTTTCTCCTGGAGCCTGTGAAGTGGTATGTGGGGCTTTCAGGGGATGGGGGGGTTGAGGGGCAGGGCTAGGGTGGAAGCAAGGAGGTGTTGGGGAAATACACGGAGTGCCTGGCTGGCTCCACATCTTCCCACTTGCTGCTGGAGTGCCTGGCCAGAGGCGGGTACAACTGAAGAAGCTCCAGCAGCCCTTGAGGGAAGCTGCACGTGGAGGCGCCAGCTGGAAGCAGGGATATGTGGAGCCAGTCGGGCACTCAGTGTTGTTCACTCTAAGGAGGCAAGGGAGACCCATGCCCCCAGACCTGTATGGGGGGCAGGCTGCGAGCTTGAGCTCCCTCCCTACTTCCCATCCATGGGGCCGCTGCAGCCCCACAGGTAAGACCCAGCACGGCTGGGAACAGTGGGGCCACACCAGGATCTCCTTGCCCCCACACCATGCCTCCTGCTGTTCTGAATGGTGGAGCCCCACACTGCTTCCCTCAGTGCAGCCCTGTGTGCAGAAGGTGCATCACTGGGGCAGTGCAGAGCAAGCAGCCACTACAGAGATTGCTGCATGGCTCCTCTATCCCCAGCCACGCCAGGTTGCAGGGAGACTGGGGGCGGCAAGGGCAGCTGCTCGCTCTTCACTGGCCCAGCGATATACCTCCTGCATGCAGGGCTGCACTGAAGGAAGGGGCGCAGGGCTATGCCACTCAGAGCAGCAGCAGGCACAGGAGGCCCAGCGGGGAGAGGGAAAAGGAGATCCTGGTGTGGCCCTGCTGTTCCCAGCTGTGCCAGGTCTTGCCTGAAGGGCTACAGAGGCCCCACAGGAGGGAAGCAGGGAGAGAGTGTAACAGCCAGAGCCAGAGGGATTAATAAGCAATAAATATGTGTTTTTTGGAGGCATTTGGTATTTTGCCTAAACAGGTAATATTAGTTAATATAAAGCTTGTAAGTTTGTAAACTGCAAATGTAACTTGTCTGTCATAAGTTTAACCAAAATGATAAATTAACTGTTCATGGAACTGACTGGGCCCCATAGGCAAAGCTGTAGCTGTGAGGTTAACTGACCTAACGGTTTCTGCTTAGGGTTCAGCTTTAGCAATAAAAAACTAGATCCAACTGCCTGGCACACCCAACACATTCCAGGAAAAAACATCCCAAGAAAGCATATTCAAATGAAACCTAAAAGGGGTTGGGGCATAGGTGGGGTAATGTCAATTTCAGACGTAAAGGTTCTGCATCATAATTGCATATTGAATAAACCCGAGTCTGGGTAGTAACCTTTTATAATAATTTAACACCTTTCAATCCCATAGGGTAACAGCTATAGGGCAACATTGTAAGTGGCTCTGAGGCCAACAGATTAACATAAGACTAGGTATAAAAAGCACGTGCATCAGGTAACCAGCAGGAAGGAGGGAACAGAACGGTCTTTTCTGTTCCACGCCCGGACCCCAGACTCCCGGTGTGAGCAAGGATCAGATTCTAATCAAGGAACTTTCCCCAGTAACCCTCTGACAGCATCAATTGGGGACGCCTGACTTCACTGGAATCACTTGACGCATACCTGGACTATCAATAAGTAGCCAACCCATGTCTGTCTATCTGTTGTTTTGAACAGCCCAGTCACTAATACCTTCGCAGTGCCCAGTTAGTCTGTGACAGAACTGATCCATCTATCTGTTGTTATTATCTGTTATTTACTAATAGGGGGGATCAGCAGGTATTGGGGGAGTCCCTGTTCCCCCGTGCGCTGCCAGGAGTGACCAGGAATAACGGTCACAAGCTGGCAGAGGGTAAGTTTAGATTAGATATTAGGAGGCGCTACTTCACAGTCAGGGCGGCTAGGGCCTGGAACCGGCTTCCAGGGGAAGTGGTGCAGGCTCCAAGCCTGGGGATTTTTAAAAGGAAGTTAGATGAGCACCTTGCCGGGGTCATCTGACCCCGGTGCTCTTTCCTGCTCAGGCAGGGGGTCGGACTAGATGATCTACCTAGGTCCCTTCCGACTCTAGCTACTATGAAACTATGAAACTATTAGCTCTTTAATACTGCATTATCTGCTTATCGCTTTTAGCTTTCTGTTAACTGTTGTGTGTGTGTAAGCTATAATAAATTTGCCTTCACTTCACTCCCAGCTTTGCCTCTTCGATCCAAAACTGAATCAAACAGCCCAGTTGGCCTGTGATAAACTGATACACTCACAATGCCCAGCTGGCCTGTGACAAAATTGGCATCATGAACAGGATCGAGGATGGAGAGTTTGGAGGGGAAGAATGGTGCAGAGGGGTGGACCCCACTGATTGCTTTAACAGAAGAGATTATGGGTATTAAGAATCCATGGTGGGATAGAGAGAGGTTGAAACCACCTGGACCGATCCCACCACAGTACCCTGTCAGTGGGCTGCATTCACTTTCATGCAGAAGGGGAGACCTAAGAAAGGATGATTGTCTTGGCTGCTGGCAACCCGCCTAAGACTGGGAGCAGAGGAAGGCACTCAGCTCCATCATGAGAACCAATCCTTAAAAGACCAAGTGACCCAGCTTGAGAGGGAATTAAGGGAAGTAAAGGATTCTAGCAGTGTCACATGTGTGGCTCCCAGAGCAGCTCAAGACTGACTAGGGATACTACAGCATCGGGAGGGAAAGATACTAGTCATACAGGCAATCACCTCCCTTGAGCAGAAGGTGCAAGTGGCACAATCAGTCGAACCTTCCCCTGAAAAGGTCTGGCAGTGTCTTTATGGTGGAATTCCAAAAACTGGGCTGTGAGATGACCCAGAGAGCGAGGATCTGTATGGTGAAATTGCAATAACTAAGCAAGGAGATGAGGAGTATGTGAGGCTTACAGAAGAAGCCTGTGAGATCCCACCTCCTTATGCCCCACCAGCCCAAGAGAATTTAGGAGAAGACTTAGCCCAAACCTTCCCGGTAGTGGTGGCCTGTGCAGGGCCACAAGGGGGCAATCTCTGGACAGCGACACATTCCTTTACTTGCACAGAAATCCAAGAATTACAAAAACAACATAGGGCCAAACCAGGGGAGCAAATGATAGACTGGTTAGTTTGAATGTATGGTGAAGGGGACTCAGCAGTATCTGTGAGTTGCACTGAGGCAGCACAATTGGTTCTCCGCCCTGAAATCCAGTTGGGTCAGTGGGTCGGGCAGGACCACAACATTACTCTGTTTTCTGCTGCAACACAGGTGGTTGCCGCGGGTTATGGTAACATGGAAGAAGAGCTTAACACTCCCCCATGGGCATGGACTAACTTAGAGGAAGCTATCCACTGTCTGTATCAACTAGCTTTCATTGAAATCATTTGAGGAGGGAACTAGAGGCACACTCTAGATGAAGAACTAGTGAAAGAAGCCATGTGGAGGAGGTTCTGCCAGCAAGCACCAGTGGAATGCACTTCAGCTCTGCTGGCTTTACAACAAGAGTTAGTAACTCACCTGGTAAGAAATGCGATCCGACAGTTGATACAGCTTCTGCCCATCTTGCAGAAGCCAGAGCTTCCCAAACTAATAAAAAATTGCCAAGGCCATGGCACTGGCCCCTGAGAAAGACGACCTGGTAGGGCCCCGCAAGTCCGGGAAAGTGGGGAATAGAAAATCTAAAGCCCTGCATGCACAGATGTGGAGGGAGTTACTAGCAGCAGGGTTCAATAAAGAGCAAATTGACAGGCTGCCCACCCCAGTCCTGGAAGGGTTATGGGGCAAACACTGCTAGGACAGGAAAGGAAAGAAAATAGAGCCCTCGGCACCCCCCTGACCTCCAGCAGTAGGAGACCCAGCCGACGCAACCCCTTGAGCAAGGGGCCATCATGGGGGCAGTAGAGGATCGGGAACCAGTAACACAGAATAATATTAGCCCCGTAATTCAAGTACCTATAAAGATTTGTCTAAATGGAAGGAAAAAGTCAATTAATATGCTACTAGACACTGGTGCCCAGCTATGCGTTTTGCACTGTATAGAATGGAAAGGAGCACAGGGAACTCCCTACCAGGTAGTAGGAGTTGGAGGTGCCAGCTGACCAAGACATTTGGTCTGGCCCACTTTCACCTTGCCTAACGGCTCTGTAGTAACAGCAGCCGCCGTCATGCTCCAGGGAGGGCCGAACCTACTGGGAATAAACGTGTTGCAGGGCCAGCGGTTTATCCTTAAACAGGAAACCTGGCAGTTTGGCTGTGCCATGGCCCAGGAGAGCAAGCAGAAGGACATGATGACAGCAGTAGCCCAATGTTCCATGACCCTGCTCGCCCTGCCGGCCATGAAAAGGGTACACCAACCTCAATACCGCACACTCCCCGAGGCAACATAACCCATTCAAGACATTATCAACCAACAGCTGGAAGATGGAACCATCATTCAAACTCATTCCCTGTACAACAACCCGGTGTGGCCGGTACATAAATCAACAGTCAATTGCCAATCCCCATCTGATTTTAGGACATTAAATGCCAACACCAACCATCTGACGGCTACGATCCCATCTATGCCTGCACTGACGGAAAGCATTAGGTGCTATGGCCCCCAGTGGATGGGATCCATAGACACTAAAGACATCTTCTTTGCTATCCCCATCCATGAAAATCACCGGCCTTTGTTTGCCTTCACATGGCTGGGACAGCAGTACACCTACACAGTCCTACCCCAGGGCTGGTTGCACAGCCCCACCCTGGCCCACAGAGTGGTAGCTGCAGTAGTCCATAAAGTCCAACTGAGTCATCCAGAAGTACACATCTGGCAATACGTCGATGATATCATGGTGGGACATCAAGGCCGGGAATTAACCATTTCTGCTTTTAAGTCCCTAAAGAAGAAAGTGCAAGCATTTGGGTTCACGCTGTCCAGCAAAAAGATCCAAGAAGTCAAGCCCCAGTGTGAATTCCTGGGAATCCAATGGCAGCAAGGTGAACCCACCATCCTGGCCAAAGAGCTTCAGAGTCTGGTAGATACACCTACCCCCAAAAATGTTTAAAAGCTACAAGCACAGCTGAGTGCACTTAACTTCTGGCACCTGCATGTCCCCGAGTTAGCATGTTGGCCTGGCCTCTGTATAATCTATGCAAGAAAAAAACACAGTGGGAATGGAGCCCTGTTGCACAGCACTCAGGTGCCCTGTGCCTGAAATCAGAGACGGCTCGGGAGAAACCCCTACCGGCGGGAAGGGAGAGGCTCAGCTGCCAGTCACCAGGGCTGTGCAGGTGCTGGTTGCTGGGGCAACCAGTGAAACCAGCTGACAGGAAGGGGCAGGGCATAGCCCTTCTTAAGCCCAGGAGGGAGGCCAGGAGGGTAGTTCCTCTCTGGTGGCCGAGGGAGTAGGAGCTCGGCTAGGACAGACAAAGGGGAGAACTCTGACGGTGGGAACATCCCCCGTTGCTGCTGGGGTTGGGGAGCTCTCTCTCTCTAGTAGGGATTGAATCTTGTTTGACCGGATGGTCTAGCTTTTATGTTGTAGCCCAGGGGCTTTGTGTTCTTGTGTTTACTGTTTTAACCGGAGGACTGGGTGAGGCTGTTGGGGGTTGGAGGAGGCCTCATAGGATCTCCACAGTAGCGTGGGGACTCTAGTGCCAGAGAGGGCACAGCAGTTTGGAGGGGCACATTAGCCCCAGCCCCAGAGCAAGAGGAGGTGGTGGCAAGGAGCCCCCAGAGTGAGAGGGGGTGGCGGTGAGGAGCCCCGGAAGTAAAGGAGAGGGCCAAGGCATAACAGGGCCCAGGTCAAACCACGTCAGTACCATCTGTGAGGCTTGGGCTGCGGTGTAGGGAAGGAAAGGAGCCGCAGATAGCGCCCCCTGGCACCAGGGCGCATAAAATAGGCAGCCTTCTGCTGATTACACCAATCAATTAATCAGTTAAGATAAAGGCATAGCAGGTGAGTAAGCAGGCGGTTGGCCCATTACAGGAGGGCGGAGTGACTCCCAGAAAGGCTCCGATAGCAATACTCCTGTCACAATGGTGCATTGGCCAGGAAGTTTTTATACGGCAGCATGCATCATAAGATGTTGGTTTACCCATGGAAAGAAGACAGCACTTGGGCCCATGCAGAAAAAGGAACAACCTGTGGACCAGTTATATCGAACGGTGCAAGGCCTGCTGGACCAAGCTGTGAGACAACAGACCCAGTTGGCCGCCGTGATCGAGAACACCGGACCCTGGCTGACGATGCAGGTAGGACTGTGCGGCTATGGAGCCCGAGTCAACCCCGATGCAGAAGAGGCACCACCCGCGCTGTTGACAGAAGTAACAATAGAGGGAAAAAGCGTAGTGGCGATGCTAGACTCAGGCTCAGTGCAGACGATGGTGTGGAGCGACATGCTACCAGCACGGGAGAGGGGGAGAGCAGATCGTGTGAGGGTGCAGTGTTGGTGCAGGGACTCCCTCGATTTTTGACACTGAGGATAAACCTATGGGTAGGCAACAAGACCCGCCAGATGCTAGTGTGGGTCGCAGAACACCTACCCTACCCAGTAGTACTGGGCTGCGACTGGCCCGCGTTGCTGGAAGAGATAGCTGGTGTGAGGTGTGAAGAGACTGTGGAGGGTTTCGTGGGGGAAACCAAACAGCTTCCCGCCCCCAAGACAAAGCAGGACAAAGGGTGGATGTCACCCGTTTGGGGGAAGATGAACATTTTCAGCTAGAGCAAAGTCGAGAGACCGACTTTCGGTGGGCACTGCAGGAACACCTAGCCTGAAGAGACAACGAGGTGCTGAGGCTGGAACTGATGAGGACTACCCCAACGTTTGAAGTAAGAAACAGCCTCCTCTACCGGATTGAGCAAAGGAAATCAGAAGGAGGGGAGGTCGCACAGCTGCTGGTCCCACAGCAGTATCGACAGGCCTTACTGAAGGTGGCTCATGAGCTCCCCACGGGCAGGCACCTGGGCCAGGACAAAACAGAAGCATGCATTCGGGCAAGGTTCTATTGGCCAGGTCTGATGCAGGAAGTCGCAAGTTATTGCGCTTCATGTTCCGTCTGCCAAAAGGTAAACCCAAGACCACCCCCAAAGGCCCCTTTATTCCCAATGCTGCTGGTAGAGGTTCCTTTTGAGAGGGTGGCAGTGGACATTGTCAGGCTGCTGCCCCGAAGCAGCACTGGAAACCAGCACATCTTAGTTCTGCTGGATTACGCGACACGGTACCCAGAAGCTGTGCCAATGCAGACAGTGTCTGCCCCAAAGGTGGCAAATGAACTTCTGAAGATATTCTCCCGAGTAGGACTCCCTAAAAAATTACTGACCAATCAGGGAACGAACTTTACATCACACATTTGAGGGAGTGAGTAAAGCATTGGAGATTAAACACCTGAAGACAGCCATGTATCATCCCCCAACCAGACGGGCTTGTGGAACATTTTAATCAGACATTGAAGCAGATGCTAAAAAAGTTTGTGGTTGACAGCCCTCAAAATTGGGACAAAATGATACCCCCTTTGTTGTTTGCAGTAAGAGAGGCACCCCAGGCCTCCACCGGGTTTTCACCCATCAAATTATTGTACAGCCGGCAACCCAGGGGGATCCTGAATCTGATTAAAGAAAATTGGGAAAAACAGCAAAGTAAAGACCAGAACATCATCCAATACATAATCCAACTGCGAGACTACCTCAAAGTGGCTTGGAGCGTGGTTTTAGGAAATCTCAGAGAAGCCCAGCGACGATAAGTAAGGCACTACAACCAAGGCGCCCGGGAAAGAAAGTTTGATGTGGGGGACCGCGTGTTGGTCCTATTGCCAGACAGCAAGAGCAAGTCACTCGCCCGGTGGCAGGGACCCTACGAAATCACACGCCGAGTGGGATCGATGGACTATGAGGTATACCAGATAGATAAGCAAAAAAAGAAGCATGTATACCACATCAGTATGTTGAAAAAATGGGAAGACTGGGAGCGTATGTACTTAGCCCCTTACCCTGAGGAATTAGAACTGGGACCCACGTTGACTGAGGAAAGTGGACCAGGTGATGTAGAACTGGCCCTGCAGCTGTCGGAAGAACAAAGGAGGCAGGCTGTCGAGCTAGTCAAGGAATATGGAGATGTGTTCTGGGGAACCCCTGGGGAAGCTCGGGGTATGGTACACCGGATAAAAACTCCCCCGGGCCAGGTGATACGTGAGAATTGGAAACGGATCCCCCAGCAGCTCCAAGGCCAGATAAAAGCAGAGACTGCAACGATGCTAGAGAATGGCATTATATACAAATCCCACAGTGACTGGCAGAGCCCCATCGTAGCAGTACCTAAGCCCAATGGGGAAAATCCGCTTCTGCATCGATTATCAAAAGGTAAATGCAGTGGCCAAGTCTGATGCCTATCCAATGCCCAGGGTGGATGAACTGGTAGAAAACATCGGGCAAGCTCGCTACATTTCCACTTTAGACCTGACAAAGGGTTACTGGCAGGTCCCAGTGGCACCTGAAGACCAGGAAAAGACAGCTTTCACCACCCCGTGGGGGCTCTTCCAGTTCTGACGCATGCCGTTTGGGTTGCATGGAGCTGCGGCTATATTCCAGCGATTTAATGGACAAAGTACTGTCTCCCCATGGGGGTTACACCACGGCGTACTTCCAGGATATTATATACACCAAGAGCTGGCATGAACACTTCGCCGCATTGAGAGCAGTGGTGCAAGACTTGAGGAGGGCTGGGCTAACAGCAAATCCAAGGAAGTGTACAATAGAAAAAGAGGAAACACAATACCTGAGTTTCCTAGTAGGAAGGTGAGACCTCTGCTGAGCAAAGTGGAGGCATTGCGGAGGTATCAGGCGCCCCGTACTAAAAGGCAAGTAAGGGTTTTCCTGGGGCTAGCCGGTTACTATAGGAAGTTTGTGCCTCGCTTCATGGATTTGGTTGTACCCTTGACAGAGATGATAAAAGCTGGGGCTCCAACCAAAGTAAGATGGACACCGGAGGCAGAAAAGGCGTTTCAAGCAGTAAAGGATGTGCTGTGCTTACAACCACTCTTATACACACCGGACTTTAATAAGCCTTTCCTGGTGCAGAGCAATGCGTCACACGTGGCCATCGGTGCAGTACTGGTGCAGAGAGAAGGAGAAGACTAGCACCACATAGCCTACGTAAGCAGGAAGTTACACCCACCAGAACGGAGCTATGCCACAGTGGAGAAAGAGTGTTTAGCAATCAAATGGGCTACTGAAACACCCCAGTATTATTTGTTAGGGCAGAGATTCACGTTGATAACCCATCACACGCCCCTGCGCTGGTTGCAGAGCATGAAGACAGACAATGCAAGACTCATGAGATGGGCCCTTAGTCTTCAACCATATTGTTTTAAGGTGGAACACTGCCCTGGAGCCTAGAATGTAAATGCTGATTTTTCTCTCAAGACAGTACGAGAAACAAGAGGGACCAGGAAGACAGAAGGATCCCCAACCAGAGAGCAACGAAGAGGGCGTATATTTAGGGGCCCTAACCGCGCTGCTAGGAGGCAGGGTAACCCCTCCCAATTCTAAGATCTACCAGGTGGGGCCAGCCAATCAGGCAACTGGAGAAGGACAGGGAGGCGGTAGGGAGACAGACTCCCAACAACGACAATAATGTGCCTGCCACCTCCGTCAGAGGGACACGCCCTGCCCGGGACCATCCTACAAGCCTAAGAGGCACCCTACCAAGGTTGGCTAGTGTGGGGGGACTACCTGTGGTGGGTGACTCCCAACAAATCCCAACACAGTGCGCCTTGGGTAAAAGGCAAGTAGGAGGCACCTAAAAACCTCCACCTCCTATACCTAAATGGCCAGGTGCCGGAGGGAACAGCTGAGAGGAGGACACCCAGATGGATGGAGCACCCGGTGAAAGGGAAGACTCAACTCGGTGAGTTAGGAGTTAAAGGGGGGGAGGTGTGTCACAGAGCACTCAGGTGCCCTGTTCCTGAAAGGAGAGACAGCTCAGGAGAGACCCCTAGTGGTGGGAAGGGGGAGGCTCAGCTGCCAGTCACCAGGGCTGTGCAGGTGCTGGTTGCTGAGGCAACCAGTGAAGTCAGCTGACGGGAAGGGGCAGGGCTTAGCCCTTCTTAAGCCTAGGAGGATAGTTCCTCTTTGGTGGCTGAGGGAGTAGGAACTCTGATGGTAGGAACATCCCTGGTTGCCGCTGTGGTTGGGGAGCTCTCTCTCTCGTAGGGACTGAATCTTGTTTGACTGGATGGTCTACCTTTTATGTTTTAGCCCAAGGGCTTTGTGTTCTTGTGTTTACTGTTTTGACCGGAGAACTGGGTGAGGCCGTTGGGGGCTGGAGGAGACCTCATAGGAGCTCCACAGTAGCATAGGGACAGCATTGATTGGGGACGCCTGACTTCACTGGACTCACTTGACGTGTACCTAGACTATCAATAAGTAGCCAACCCATGTCTGTCTATCTGTTGTTTTGAACAGCCCAGTTGCTAATACCCTTGCAGTGCCCAGTTGGTCTAGGACAGAATTAATCTGTTATTATTATCTGTTATTTACTATTAGCTCTTTAATACTGCATTATCTGCTTATCACATTTATCTTTCTGTTAAAGTGTGTGTGAGCTATAATAAATTTTGCCTTCACTTCACTCCCAGCTTTGCGGCCTCAACCCAAAACTGAATCAAACAGCTCAGTTGGCCTGTGATAAATTGATACATCCACAGTGCCCAGCTGGCCTGTAACAAGGGAGCTCAAGCCCACATCCTGCCCCCATACAGATCCGGGGGCATGGGTCCCCCTTGCTCCCCAGAAGTGCACGCAGCCACTGGGAGCCAGCCCTGCCCCTGCCTAAGTCAGGAGCAGCAGGGGAGCCAGCTCCTTGCTCGTGATGCCTTCTGTTCGGGACAGGGAGCTGTGGACCTGGGTCCCTGGTTCCATAACGCTGACAGCTGGGGGCCCCTTCCAGCAGGGCAAGGGGGCAGGGGCTGTGGGTGGAGGACAAGGGGCATAAGCAGGGCTGGGGGGCTGTTGTGGGGGCAAAGAAAGACTCAATCAGGGCCAGGGGAGGCTGTGGGGGGCCTTTAATTTTAATAATGGATTTTGGGGATTTTGTCAGAGAATTTGGGGAATTTGCCAGAGTTTATCATGGAAAGCCAGGATCCCTGGTGATAAGCAACTCTGCATAGTCCTGCTGCAGTGAGTCTGGACTGCAAATCCCAGAGTCCCTGCACCCAGTAGAAGGTACACTGAACTTGCAAGGCAAGAGGTAATAAATTCTAATCCTAGCCTAAATCCATGATGGCTGTTAGTCCTTTGCCCTCTTCAGACTCTATTACTAAACACAGCTTCATATTGCCACCTTTTGGTGAGTAAAATGATGTTTATCAGTTGTCTACTTCAAGATAACTAAGAACTTGCACACAGTGCTGAGAACAAAACCCAAGTCCACCCACTCTGCTCCGTAGTCTTTTAAAAGGAATAGAGGTAAATCAAATGCTTTTGTAATCTAGTGAAGCTCTGAGTCTTCTTCTGGCAGTCTTCCTAGACCACATATGGAAATGACAACTCTGTTACTGTGTGAACACCAAACGGTCTGGTTCCTTTGGCCAAGTGGTGGAAACTCGCTTTTACATCCAGTGATTCCTCATTCAGTCCCAGTAATGACTGAAATAGATGCTTTCTTATCTTTGTTTCTGCCTTCTGTAAACATTATATCATAACATATGCCCAGTACCAGGATGAATAAACAAGTATCCCAATGTCTAAAGTTAAATCTTTTTCCCACCAATACTTTTATGTAATCTACTGGCAATGTATATGTTGCATTTCCCCTGCAGGGCCTCCTCCACACAGAGGATAACAAGATGCTTTCCAGCCACTTGTTACAGCTGTAGAGCTGAACTGGAAATGTTTGGTACGTGGAGACAAAGGTTGTGGGTTCAAAATCTGTTGATGACCCATAAGAATGAAAAAGAAAGAAAGAAAAAGAATAACCACAGTAATAGTAGAATAACAACTGAAATAATTCTATACAGAGCAAAACATCACAGTAAGACTGCAATTAGAATGTGCTCTACTCATGTATGTATGTTAAGATTTTATCTATTTCACTTAATAACAGCTGGCATTTTAATAAGGTGTAAGAGCTTTTGCCTGTATATCCAGAGTGTAAGAACCTACTTGCATCAGCTCCAAAACCTCAGAACTTGACTAAATAAATGCTGTACTCCCAGAAAGGAAACTCTCATTCTTAAAAAGTCTCTCTTTAACATTTGTGGAAACAGCACTGCCCAGAGACACCCAAAATACAGTAGCTGTAGATGGCTGATGTGCAGGTGAAGCAATTTAATTCCTGCTGACCTGTGCTTCAAAAATTGTTCCCATCTCCAAGTTACTGAGTTAGCTCCTCTCTGACGAGGGTTTGAGAAGTCTGACTTCCACGTCCCACATCCAATTCACTGCCATGTTTTGCCTATACTGCAAGCTCTTTGGGGCAGGGACTCTCTCTTACTCTGCATCTGTGAAGTACCTAACCCAGCGGCGGGCAAAGTCCAGCCCGCAGGCCAGATCCAGCTCACAGTGGACTCTATTTCCCAGAACACCCTGCCTGCATTGCTGAAGTGGGTTTCCCTCGAGACCCCAGGAGCAGCAGAGCCATGACAGTGAAAGACCAGGGTTTCCATGGAGACTGGACCCAGAAGTGCTGGCAGGGCACACAGCAGGGGTGTGCAGGCAGTAGATCATGGCTCTGTCCCAGCTCCGGACCACGCTTCACCACTGCAACATCCCAACCGCTGTCCCGGAGCAGCTCCCCTTCCAGCTGTGTGCCTTGACAGTGCTGCTGGGACCAGTCTCCATGGAAACACTGGCCCCGCAGTATCACAGCCCTGCTATTCCTGGGGTCTCCATGGAAACTAGCCGCAGCGACACAGACAGGACCTGCTGGGAAATGGAGTCTGGCCACCAGCTGGATCCACCATTTTGCTCACCTCTGGCCTAACCTAATAAAGGTCAAAGCCGCTTGGGTCCTCTAGCAGCAGCCCCTGCTGTGGAGACCAGAAGTATCTTAATTTCCAATTGATGAAAGATGGCCCTACTGTAATTGCCATACAACCGCATTAGAGGCAGACAGAGGAAACTAAAATAAAATAAGAGACAAGCCAAAAACAGGAGTTTTTAAGCTCTTGTTTAAAAAATCTCAGGTTTTGAGAGCTAATTATAATTTGGAGGTTGTGATCCATGCTTTTTAAGTTTTGGGGGTTTGGTAATATTGCAAATGCCTTCGTTATATTTGCTAAACAGCAAAATACCGATAGCTGAGAAAAGGAAGGAAGTAACGTAGTCTGAAGATCTGTACCAGCAATTCCCAAAAGGAGAGGGGAAGGAAAGAATAAAAATACGGAAGATTTATGCTATAAAACTGAGATATAAAGGCATTTCAATACCAGAGGGACACTGCATTGAGCTTTATTTTCCTTAAGAAAATCTCTGCTCTCAAAACATAACAGCACATTTTGCTCTATGCTTAGACTCTACCAATTGTACAAGGGTTTTTCTACTTGCACAGGTGCACCATCTCTGGTGAAAATTTGAAAAAATTAAAATAAAAAAAAAAAAAAATGCGCAGAGAACTGATCCTGCCTAAGCGCAAAGAATGGAGCAAAGGAATTCTATTCAACATTTCTATGAATTCCAACTGCTGTAGTATAAAGCCACCACTGTATTTTTTTGTGAAGTACTGTCTACTGCAATTGCTATCAAGGAGCTCAATCCAGCAAAACCACAGTAGTTGGATCACTTTTAAGTCTAATCAGTTAATCAGCAAAAACCAGAAACCTTGGTGATATTTACAGCCAGCTCTTCCACTGTTATATTTCCCCAGAGAGATTACTGCAAACCATCCTAGCATAAAATGGTATTGATATCCTGTAAATGATGCTAGTTTTCCCAGGGCACATTAAAAAGTGTGTTCTCCATACACATTTTGAGCAAACAGCTTATCAGAGCTGCATGAAGGCCAGTCCAGTTACAACCGCCTTCTAAAGAGATGTCAGCCTCTTTGAATACGAGACATTCCCTTGACGAACGTGGCAGCACTGTCATGTTTCCCAACATCCAATGGCATCCCCATTACTAAGCATTTTAGCGAGACAGGAACCCTGTCGGCTTCTCAGAAGGAAGGAAAGGTGATGCCACTCTCCTGCATGTGCAGTGGAAACCATACGAGAAAGCAAAGTTGCAGCCCAGCCCCAGACTTTATCCGTGAAGTCGCTGGCATCACTGGAACACTACAAATCTGGTCCCCAACATCTGTCTTAGCTGCCACAGCAAAGAAAAACAACCCAAAAACCAACCACCCTCCACTCACTGCCTGAATCTCTCTGCTACACCAACCACACTGGAAACCCAGGATGATGCTCAACACCTGTGTGGAGGGGACCCACCACTACCAAAAACAGGGGGTGGGAGAAGAGGAGAAGGGGAGCAGGTTGTTTACGGGGGTGACGGAGCACCCCTGGTCCTGGCGGGCAGCCTCCTCCTCTGCAGCCTGGCAACAAACCTGCATTAACTGGGAGGCTTGAAACACATGCACGCACGCACACGCACCCTTCAACACACCCCCTCCTTCACACACACACCTTCGATACCCCCCACCCCCTTTGACACACGCGCATGTATACACACCCTCTGGCATACACACGCACACACCCGCCTGCCCTTGGACAAGCCGCAGCCGCCCGCAGGTGCCGGGCGCTACGAGGGGCCGAGGGCGATGGCGGGGCGGGCCAGGGGCTCCGAGCAGCAGCGGCGGCGCCGCCCTCGCCCTCACCTGGAGACGCAGTTCTCGAGCACGGAGCTCTTGCCGGCGCTCTGCCCGCCAACCACCGCAATCTGCGGCAGGTCGAGCAGGCAGCTCTGGCCCAGCGCCGCGAAGGCGTCCTGCAGCCGGTTCACCAGCCCGATTAGCCCCTCCATCCCCGCGGCGCTGGCGCTACAGCTACCCCGCCGCCGCCAGGTAACGATCTGCGCCGCGCGCCTGCGCAGTGCGCGCCGCACCCCGGGGGCGGGGCGGCCGGGACACGCCCCGGCCTCGCCCCCCGAGGAGTCCCGGCTGCCGGAGGCTGCCTGGGGCTGGGTCGTGGTGACTGCATGTGACAGAAGCCCCGTGAGGCATCCAGTCC
>NW_017728907.1:13441958-13483733 GCF_001723895.1 Crocodylus porosus
GCCGGGACACGCCCCGGCCTCGCCCCCCGAGGAGTCCCGGCTGCCGGAGGCTGCCTGGGGCGGGGTCGTGGTGACTGCATGTGACAGAAGCCCCGTGAGGCATCCAGTCCTGGTGAAGACCCGCCCCCAGCCCTCACCCTGCCCCAGCAGGGGCGGATCCAGGATTTGGCAAAGGGGGTGCGCCCCAGCTGCAGCCCTGCCCCGCCCTCCGGGCAGGAGCCCGGCGCCTTCGTAAAGTTCCCGAAGCAGATGAGCGTCCCCCTGCCTCGCTCAGAGGCGTCTCCCCCTCTCTCCTCGTCTTAGCCCAGCCCCACACAAGTCCCCCTGGACGGGGAAGGAGCTGCTGTGAAGCTTTCCCCACCTGGGCAGGGCTGGATTAACACACAGGCAAACTAGGAACCTAGGGCCCTAAACTGTGCGGGCCTGGCCCTTCCCTCCATGGTGGTGGCCCTATCCACCTCTCCTCCCTTCCCTTCCCCTCCCCTCTGCCAGCCTTGCCATGGCAGCTGAAGCCCACCCACTCCCCGTGGCAGCAGCACCCGGGTGGGGAAGGGGGTCTCAACCAGCTTGCGACCCACACATTTGTTTGCCTAGGGCCCAGTAAAGGGTTAATTCAGCCTTGCACCTAGGGACAGCAGAGAAAGCAGATGGGGGGCTGGGGGACAAGGGGAGGGGACCTGTGTCTCTGGGGACAGAGGGGAAGTGAGGCTTTTCTTCCACTTTGGGGTCTTCTTTTGAAGTCTGCAGAGGCGTGCAAGCATGTGCTTGTGATTTTTAGGCTTGTTTGCTTTACCTTCAAGCCTTCACATCTCAGCCTTGAGGGGGAAGCTGAGTCCCAAAGAAGCACGTTGCTCTACAGCCAGGAAGGCCAGAGAATTACTGAGAGCCGAGTGCTTTCCTTCACACCTGACTTGCTCAGCATCATGAGAACTGCCAAAACCACCCAGACCGCCACAAGCATCAGGTATCTCCTGGGCCCTGCTATCTCCACTCTAACAGCCCTGTGCTCCTCTGAACAGCATCGTCTTGGAGCTGGCTGCTGCCAGGCTTCTAAAGCAGGCCTGGAGTGAGGAGGGCAGGTCAATTAATTTTTCCAACTATTTAGTTGGTCTAATAAAAGATATCACATTTACCCAAAGATTAAGAACCTTGTCTGCCTATGTCCTTAAATCAACAAGGCTACAACCTTCATCCTCAAAGGCTATTCTTAGAGGCATCAGGCCTCTAAATCTATGCACCAGGCTTACCTCGGGCTGAGTCCCAGGTTTGAGATCCTGCTGTTTTGATTGGTAGAGCCCATCCATCAATCAGGAGGCAGTAAGAACTGTGAAGTCATGCCCCTTTCCTGAGGGGAGGGGGAGGGGGAGGGGGAGGAGAGCTCACCTCGACCGGATTGGAGACTGCGACACTGTCAGGTCTGGAAGACTTCAGGGGCGGAGCCCTGGAGAGTATAAAAGGAGCTGCATGCCCAGCATTAGGGAGATGCATGGGGACAGAGAAGAGCACAGTTTAGGAGAGCTGGTCAGCAGGGTAAAGCAGTAGCCAAGAAGAGCCCCTGCAGACTTCTATCAGTGGGGAGCTGTGGATGACTCCGGCGGTTAGGCTTCTGGTGCGCAGCACGGTATCCAAACCCTGGGAGCTGCATGAAGTGGCTCGGGTCTGCAACCCGTGGCATGCAGCCAGAGACACGGTGCACAGACAGGTGCATGGAGCAGGATTTTTGGAGCTGCTTGAGTGGCTCAGGTCCCCAACCTCTGCATGAAGCCAGGAGCTAAGTACAGATGATACTGCACAGATGGTCCAGGAGTAGACCTAGCCCTAGTGCTGCACAAGGCTGCCTGGGCCTCCATCCCCTAGCATAAGGTGAAGTGCCTGCTACACACAATGGTGCATGTGGCCCTAAGCCAGGCCAGTGGCAGCAAAGTCAGGTGGCAGGAAAACCCAGCAGGGACAGAGCTCAACCTGGAGAATGGGAGCAATCCTCCAGGACTGTGGAGTAGTAAGTAATCCTGGAGAGAGGGTTCCCACAGGGGAGGGACCCCCAGGGTTGTGAAGGGGCACCACGTGAACTGTTCCTGGATGATAAGGGGTGCTTAGGAGTCTTTGGAGTCTCCATCTTCTTTCTCCACCCCCCCACCCAATCTCCTTTCCTGTAGTGGTACCTTGGGAGTGGGGCCCCTGCCCTGGAGGGCACCCAGGTAGTATAAGGATTGTTTGTTATATTTGTAGCCTGTGCCTTATAGTTTATGTGAATAAGCTGAAGTAATAATTTGTATATTAATAAAGTTATAAGGTTGCACAATCAATATCCTTTGTTCTGGGTTGTTCTATTGTTCACTTGTATTTTTGAATAATGTATGTGTATGGTATAAGGTTTATTGTTTTGTAAATTTTCCCTTTCCTCACCAATCGGGCCCCAGAGATTCACCCTCCATGTCCCCTGATTTAGCCCCTTGGATCACCTGGAGGGGATTAAAAGGGGCAGTATAGCTGACTTAAAGGAGACCAGCAAGGGACCAGGAGGAAGGCATTTCAAAGAGCTGGGCCAGCAGGGTGGAAGCAGTTGGCCCAGAAGCACCTGAAGGAGTGAGACCTGCAGGCAGCAGTTAGACCCTTAGCAGCGCGGCATGCCGCTGGCAGGAGAAGCTTCCTGCTGGGCTCCAGGATCCCCCCACAAGAGGCTGTGGCCAGCAGGAGAGGTTCCCCAGCTCCAGCAAAAAGCTGAGTAGTGACCTGAGAGGTTTCCAGCTTCTCCAGCAAGAGGCAAGAAAGCTTGATGTGAGGCAGGGGCTCTTGGAAGGTCAAAACCCCTAGCAGCTTGTTATTTGACATTTTGTATTTTGTGCCTTTTTATATTTCACCAACCAGTATTGCTTGTTATGCTGTTCGTGTTCTATATTTTGTTAAACCTGTCAACTGGAAGAATAAGTCTACGATTGTAAGTGCCTAACCTTTATTGAATCCTGCCCCCTCAGGGTGTTGTAGTGTCCCGTATAGCCCCTGGCTTATACATGTTATGTTCCCACTACTGTTTTTCTCATTAAAAGGTATATGGTTAAGTCCCCATGGGTGGTCTGGCTCTGCTCTATAAGGGGAGGAGAGTCCCTACACCTCCCACAGTGCTTGTGCACCTGCTCTGATCCCTTCAATTGGAGAGGGGGTGCCTCTTGGAGTACCGCCTGGGTTACAAACATATATGTCCTTACCCTTTAATGGTTTTGTTGTAATAAATTTGTATATAGTTAAGTAACTGATTGACTGGGCCTGACTCTAGGGGACAGAGGCAGCCACTGGTTTCCCGTGTCACTCCACAGCACACTGCCCTGCCAATAATTCCCTCCAATTGGAGAGGGGAGTACAAACCCATGTACACCCAAGCTACATTTAGAAAGTTATATATGGCTTTATTTTTGATAGAACAGGCAAGTGTCCTTCAATTCTTTTCCCCCTCTTAAAATGACATTATACCACAAAAATGTGAAGCACAGGTAGATTTTGACAGGAAGTTTTCAGATGAGAAACAGTGAAACTGCCATTATTTGAAACTGAAAGTGATTCTCCCTCAGTGGAAACTGGTGCAGAAGTTTCACATTAAAAATATTTTGAACTGACCCTGGCAGCTTCTCAAAACAGAAAATGAGTTTAAAATATGAAAAATGTGATGCTTTTCTTCCTGTATTCTCCTGAAAGCCCATTAGCCTCAGGAGAGTGTATGGGTCTTAATTTTCTTACTGGGCTGAGTGAGACAGTTCAATGATTTGCTGGAAGTTGTTTAGGAACTTTGTCATTGAAACAAAAGCTTGGCCCAAAGGTGACAAACCCCACCAATAATCAGTGATTCTCTATCTGGTTTCCTTGGTGACCTACAAAATGAACAAACAACTGTCCCATATCCCAAAGTCTGCAATCCTATGTCATAAACAATTCTCTGGTCACCTTTCAAAGTTGTAGCATTGGACATTGTTTAAGACAGTGTCAAATGCGTGGCCTGCAGGCTAAATCCACCCCACAGAAACATCCTAGCCAGCCTGCCAGTAGTCTGGAAGACTACCAGAAGTTGGGTGTGTGGCCAATGAAGAATGGGCTGCTGCAGAATTCAGGGTCCCTGAATGTTGATGGACATGGCCATCAGCAGCACAGGGTGAGTGAGGGCTACACAGCCCATGCTTGGCCCCTGCCACCCAATTTCCCAACCTGCACTGCCACCTGATTCCCCAACTTGCTCTGCTGCTTACACTTGGACATGCACTGCCACAATTCCCAACATGTGCAGTTACCTCAGTGTGGACCTGCAGGTCTAGACCTGCTGCAGCTGCTGCTGGCTCCATGGATCAGGTTCAGGAGGACCCTGCATGGCCTAGATCCAGCCTGGGACCTAAGGCAAGTTTGACACCCCTGGTTAAACCATTAGTAAGTTGCAAGGAAAAAAAAAAGAGCAGGGGCTGTAGGGATGAGGAGAGATCTAGTGCTAGTGAACTGAATAAGGCTTCCCTTTGCCTTTTACCTGCACAGCGCTGTTCTCAGGGTTGAGAACCATTTCCACTAGGAGCTTGAGGAGCCTGAAGGTAATTGAAGGAGAGAAAATTTCAAGTGATCTTCTAATTTCATAAACCAGGGAAGATAGCAGATGGAAGTAGACCACTGGCTAGGTATATGGTACAAAGCAGAGAAGTTTGGTTTTGTGGAACATGGAGCCATCCATTATGAAGAGGGGAGGATGTATGACCTGTCCCATTCCACCTTGGTGGAAAACCCTTCCAAAAAAAAATTAAAATAAAACCAACCCTCAAATCATGTTTTGCCTGCCCCAGATCCAAGACTGAAGGAGATGCTTTAAAATAGCAGGGTAGGTAGAAGAGCAGAGCAGGACAGGTGGAGGCAACAGGAAAAAAATCCTTCCTTCTCCTAAATGGAATCCTATTGGTTCTTAATGCATCTTTTGCATCTCTTGCCCAATGAATGCAAGATTCAGCATGTCCTTGTATGACACTTGTAGGAGATACCCCACCAATTGCAACTACTGTACTCTACCATAGTGACTCATATCCAAAGAGTCTTCAATCTCTACAATATTGTGCTAATTATGCTGCATACACTGACTTTCAGTACAGATGGAAAAGCACAATGTTATTGTAAATGCATTACAAGCTGTATATTTTTCATAGAGGTCCAGTGACTTGGCAGTGATACTAAACCCACCCTTGCTAAATGAAAGAAGGATAACCTTTTCTAAGTGTCCCTTGTTATGCAAGTGGAACCAGGAAAAAAAGATTCAAAGTCACAGGAAAAGCTACAACCATTTTTGTTACAGAAATAAAGTGAACTCAATTGGAGTACTTAAATTGATGGACTGTCTAGAAACCAAGATATTGATGATGTAAGAGTTAATGAGGCAAAGCAAAGTTATTACAAAATCAAGTCAACTTCTTGCAAAGACCATGTGATATCTGCAAGTCAAGTAAAATCCATACTTCCCACCTGAACATGTTCGGAAACGAGGAAAAAACTGCACCACATTTAACTAAAAATGCATTCCAAAGCTAAATCAAGAATGTGAAGAAATAGCTCAGATCAGATTTGCATTGCAGTCACAACACAAGAGTATTCCAATGTATAGGTAGGGAGTCCTGCACGGAAGTCACCATTTCTCAACAGCCTGCCACTCCACACAAATTGCAAAGAAAAGGAAAGAAAAACCTTGAAATTACCACAAATTGCAAAGAAATACTAAAGAAAAGAAAAGCCATGTATACCCAGCTGTAGGACAAACACTGGTGAGAAGAATAGCAGATCCCTTGGCCCAGATTGTTATTACATCCACAATGCTAAGTTTCAGTGAAGATTGGTTTGTGACCAGAAATACAAGAACAAGAAGTGAATTGTGAAAAGGGTTCTGAATCTAAATACATGTAATCCCTGGGCTTACATACTCTGTATATGAACAGATAGCAGATAAAAATTAGAAACATGATGTGTTGTATGTACTTCTTTTGAAGAGTTTGCAAAGTCAAACAATCAAACAGGTATGCAACATCAGCATGATAAAATGCAAAGTTATAAATATTTTTAAAGAATTTGATAAGGTGTACAAACTGGGATGTACTCTATATATTCTTAATGCATTGCAATGATATTGATCTGTCCAAAATAGCATAAACGAGAAAAGTCCCACTGAACACTAAGAAATAAGAGCAAAGCTGAGCTTGATCAGGTGGTAAAATACAACGATATTGAGTAAACATGGACACTACTTTCCCAGCAAATATTTCAGGCTACTTTACATTATGAAGACATTATATTATACCAGTGATTCTCAATTAGGATGCTGAGACACTCTGGGGTGCCACCAGATCCTTTGAAGGGTGCCTTGAGGTGTGAGGAGATAAGTTGGGTTTTTTCTTTTATATGACAAAAACAGTGTCCGTATCTTTATCTTTGTGCCCTTTAGCATTTTTGTCAATTTGGGAGCTCTTGGCTATTGGAGACATTACCAGAGATCACTACATGGAGGCAGCTCTCATTAATCCCCAGAAGATAAGTAAAATGTGAGGAGATAAGCAGGTAAACCAGGCTCAGGCTTGTCCCTCCCTGGATGACCCCCACCCTTACTGCCCAGCCTCTGTGTAAGGAGGTAAGCACAGTAATATATAAATGAATTCTTGAAATTGGGTGCCACTCAATTCACAAAAGATATGGGTCCAAAAGTTTGAGTCCAGATAGGTTGAGAACCAGAACCACTGTCTTATACTGAAGAAGCTTCCTAATGGAGATGCAGCTTTAACAAATAAGAGGAGTTGTTTTGTCAGTATAATTAATCCACCTCTCCAAATGACATGCCTTGCACCAGCAAACAGATTCTGCTGCATGAATATGTTGTGTTTATATATAACATATGTATTTAACATATGCATAATGTCAGGTGCTGGCAAAGCAATATTGGTTGGGGGGGGGCCGGTTCACACTCCTGATCAACAAAATTACTGGTATGCCAGCAAAACTTTGTTAATGGCCCATTACCAAAGCTACTAGGAGTGCTCCACATATATAGAAATACTGGCATCCTGTTATTACAAAGCCCTCCTAGAGTGGTTCAGCTATTGCAGTGCTGTACTTTGTACCAGCTTCATAGAACTGTCACCTTCTCCCACTCTAAAGTGAAACCAACTAAATGAGAAAAAATGCAGTTCACCCATACAACTGCATCTTTACCACTGACAAACAGAGTAACTAAGGCAGGACTCCTTAGGAATTCTTAATAATTTGCACAGAACTTTTAAATTAATAGTCTGATGACTTGTCCCTCCCATTAAATTTTTTAACTGACTTTTCATTTACAAAAGATTCAAACCCAAACCCAAGAAATTCCAAAAGCAAATACTGTGTATTAAAGACTGTTAAGGTTGTTTAGAGACTGCAGAACACTCAGCTCCCCTGTTCCTTCCCAAATACATGCACCTAAAAGCAAGGCAACAAATAACTAAGGGATGGGCAAAATATGGCCTGCAGGCCAGATTCAGCCTGCCAAAGGATTTTCTCAAGTCTGCAGTGGGTCCCTTGGTCCTGCCCAGTGCAGGCATGGGGGGAAGCCTAGGACATGACATATGCAGCTGGTCCTGCTGCCCCTGGGCACACAGTAAGGCTGGGGAAACGCAATGGCCAGACATACTTCCCAACAGCCTTGACAGCGGTGGCTCCTTCCAGCTGCTGCTGCCAGTCTCCGCCACAACCACCAGACCCAGCCTGCTGCCCAGGCACCATGGCCTATCCGGCCTCCTCCACCACCAGGGGTACTGAACGAAGCAGGCAGGCTGGGTCTTCATGGAGACTGGCTAGGACCCCCATGGGCAGAGCACGCTTAGCCGGGTGGATAGGATGGAGCCATGGGCAAGCAAGGAACAGCATCTGGGAATGGGATGGGTAGACAGGGGCCAGGACCGGGGCTGGGGCCAGGTCTAGGGTTGAAATTGTGGGGTGGTGACAGCACAAGGCTACGCTTGGAGTGGATTGCAGCTCTGCCACACACTGTCACCGCCCCATGATCCAGGCCCCACCCACCCATCCCTCTCCTGGATGCTGCTACCCATGGCTCCATTGCATCTGGCCATCCTGCTCCCGAAACAAGTCTGGCCACCACATCACCCCAGCCCTGTTGTGCGCCCAGGGGCAGTGGTACCAGCTAAATGTGTCATGGCTCAGGCTGCTCCCCATGCCTGGGCTGGGCAGGCTGGAGGACCACTTAAGGAGTTTTGGTGAGCTGTTGTGGGGGCTGGGGAGAGAAGGCAGGAGCCTGCAACAGCTACCCAAAACTCCTTAAGTGGCCCTCCAGTCCAAATAATCCCTCACCCCCATTATAAACAGTCTACTGCCAGGGTAAACTTAAACACATTATGTTTATCAAGTACAAAGAAATCCAGATGGCATCACTGAATACACTCCAATTTCAGTTGCTCTAAGAGGCCAGAGAGGAAAAAGAAACACTGGTTGGATAATAAAATGGGAATGCTCTTTTGAATCTTTGCTTTCCTGGTACATGTGCCATTGTAATGTACTCTTAAGAGGTACTGAGCATGGATTGACTTTTCTTTTGCAAATTTACACCTATGTGTGTAGGAAGTTGGCGTAGCACTGTCCAGCAGCATCTACTTAGGACTTGTAACCACAAGAGAGAGCATCCAATTAACACTGGATAGCTGTCACATAAAGCACTTCCTTGAGAAATCTCAGAGTCTGAAGTCAGAGAACTCAGCAGTGGGAACAGGCAATAATGCAACTAGGGGTGAGCTAGGGGGCAGCAAGCTAGAAGGGATACTAGAATCACCCTCCCACCCCTGTAAAGTCCACACATTGCCAGCAAGAGCGGCCCTGTGGCTTGTCCATACATAGGATTCCAAAACAGTCCGCAGCTCCTGCTGTGCTGCTTCAAGAGCAACACCCAAGGTGGGCAGAGCAGGAGCTCAGTCAGGAGCTGTTTAGCAGTTCCCAGCATGGCTAAGACTGCTGTGCCCCTTCTCACCAGTCTCTGAACCACAGGTGCCGCCTCCCCCCCACTCTCAGAACCTGCACATCCCCCTCCGAACTGCACCATACCCCGCTTCCCAGCTCTTCCTCGGGGTTTGCCCAGGGCACCAGCTCTGCTTATTACCCTGCTGGGAATAGAGCTGCTCTGCTTGTCAGATTGGTGGTTCAAGCAAGCTCTATTTTTACCTTGCAGTAAAATATGTGCCCTGAGGAATGTCCTTTACTTTTGGCACATGACAGATTTAGGAAGGAGAAAACTCCTTGTCTATTTAACTCTCTGTGACAGACCACTGGCTGCAGTTATAATGTGGATGCACCTGTATTTCTGCTTCAGAAAACAAAGTCCCCATAAGAGCCCTAGGCAGAGCCTGTACTCTGCAGAAGATGGCTTCTTAGTCCAAGAAGAACAGGAACTGCCTCTCCTATTTGGAATACAATTTATTATGATTTTTATCAGCTACAGTCAATTGCCCCTGGGAGCACTTTTGTGTGTCAATATTACGCGTTCACTTCCAGAGGTCACTGTGTCCATTAAAGCACCCCTTGGGCACATCGGGGGCGGGGGAGGAGGTGGATCTAGGATTTTAAAAAGGGGCATGTGGAGGCAGTGACCAGTGTTGTAGTGGTGACTACACCACCCCTTCCAGCCCTGCCCTATAGCAGACTGCACCTCAGGAGCAGCAACTACGGTCTTTTTTGAAGCCCCCAAATCAGATAAGAAGCATTCTCCTAACTCTTAGCACTGCCCTACTTCCCATCTATGCTTAGCAGCATATCTCCTTCCCTCTCCCCATCTCTACTTATGTTTCCGGGCATAGGAAGGGGTTGAGGAGACCTGTCCACCACTGTCCCAGCCACTCCTGCCCTGCACCAGTTGGGACTGTGATGAGCAGCTGCATGGGGAGCCAAGCTGGGCTGGAGGAAGCAGTGAGGGTGAATAGGTTCCTCCTCCCCGTCAAGCAGACCACACTCAAGAGAACAGTCAGGGAAGGGGAACATATCTGCCCCTGCAGCAGCCACAACTGCCCCCTCTAGAGCTCTACCACCTCCAGGTCAGGCAGGGGCAAGGGCAGTTGCAGTTGCAGGTGGAGGGCAGGGGGAAGGAGAGCGGTGGGGATGTGTCGCTAAGCATAGAGGGGAAGTAAGAAGGTGGCAAGAGTGGGGAAATTCTTACCTGCTTTGGGGACTCAAAGTCCTTGGCTGCTATTTCTGCAGTGTGGCCCAAAAGGAAGGTACAACCACACCACTGCACCCCTCTGGATTCAGCCCTGCTTGGATGCTGTACAAAACATACTGATGTTAACAGGAGTCTATTGATTTCCATGGCCTTTAGGTCAGGCTTCTTGATGCTATGTTCAACAGGCTTACAGGGAAATAAATGGCAAAAATATTCTTTGACTTCACTGATGTAGGATGGTGGCCATCCATCCTGATCTTCCATTTCTTGCTCTCCCAAAATGCTCTGTAATAATGATCATTTAGATTAGGACCCCAAGGTGCTGGGCACAAACATGTAACAAAAAGAAGCCCTTACATAAGCAACAAGACAAGAGGAAGTAGATGGATGCAGATGGGCATCCTTTGCACAGGCAAGAGAAGCAAATTGGAACAGACTGCAATAGAGGAGAGATATGGCCTCCAGGAAGAAGGTAACTTAAAACAAGCACCTTTCATAAGAATATCTTCATACCCCATCCCTTTCCAACAGTTTACAGATACCTATGGGTTCTTTCCTAGTTCAAATGAGGGCCAAATGCTCAGATCAAGTTTAATTGATAGAAAGCTTAGATAGAAAAGATGGAAATACTGCAGTCGGTTGTACTAACTGTATGGTTCTTGAAACTGTAACTTATGATTTGAATAGGTGTCTCCTTTTCTCTACCTCTTATCTTCCCCAGTCTTCTTTCTCACCTTTGGATTTTTTCTACTCTTCTTTCTCTTCCATTTTCTTCTCCTCTTTTCTTCAATCCTGATCGAGAAGAACAGCCCCATTCAGCACAACATCCATACACATACTTGACAGTGCTCAGTATCTGTACCATTGAAGGACCTAAACTCATGCCCAGGTACTGCCCTGAACAGGGATGGGCTGAAGCTGTGTTTATTTCCTGGATGAAGGCCTCTCTTTCCATTTTCTACTTTCTTTTCCACTAGAATTTTCTCCCACTTTACCCATCACTTTCCCTTCCCTTTTTTCCCCTTCCTTGTTCCTTGACATCTCCCTCAGCAATTTTCTTTCATCGTCTTCCCTCAGCCAAGCCCTTGCTCCATCCTTCATCCCTGCCTTGCTATCTCCCAGCTCATTTTAGACCCACTTCCTTCAAAGATACCCTCCAAGCCTAAGGACAGACATTCAAAAACCCTGAGTCTGAATTGATTCAATCTTTGCAAGTTAGTCTAACCTGACTTGGTTAAAACAGTTTGTAACTGTACAGACATCCCTTCTGGACTGAAGAAATGCAGGTACATGCCTCCAGTGGCTCAGGTTAGAAGCTGGGATGCACTAGGGCAGGCCTCCCTTCCATTCTACAGTACTGAGCTGAGTGGGGCATGACCAGGCCCCAGCAGGACACTCTGATTAGGGAGAGGTTTCTCCTTCTCCCCCCACCAGCCCAGCAGGGAGTTGATAACACAGTGTTTATCAGACCATTAAGAAAACAAAAGTCTCTCTCATTAGTTCAAGCTCTTCTTAAACAACATTTTCCAAGGAAGGAATGGAAGGACATTACCAGCTGAGCTGTTGATTAGGTCCAAAAAGCCTTAAGTGGACACTGTCCTGTCTGCCTTACCCCTCAACATTAGCCAGCATACCACATGCTGGCTATAGTCTGTGCTGTGGGAGAAGGGTGTGGGGGATCCCTGCTTGAGCAGGGAGTGGAGGAAGGAGGGTGGCATGGGGAAGCCAGGCAGATACTATGCCTGCTGCCTCTGCCAGGGCTCCAGCCAGGAAGCAGAGAGGAGGGACCAATCCAACTCTCTGGAGCAGAGAGCCCTGCCCAGAGCTGCAAAGCATCTGGGATGCTGGGAGACTCTGGTTTAAGTTAAACCAGGAAGGGGTCTGGACAGACATTGTATAAACTGATTTGACCCAAATCACTTAAGTCTGGTACTACATTAAACCAAGTTTTTCTCAAACCCATTTCAGCCATTTTCAAACTGGTTTATGTGCACTGAATATCTGTTCTGTTACAGGTTTATATCAGTTTCTGATCACTTAAACTGGTTTATGTGTAATGTCTATCCCTAGCCCAAACTTTCTTTTGCCCTGTGGTCTGTAAATAGATCTGTCTCTGAAGCATTCTATGACCCAGTGTTTTGAGGACACTAGATCATTCCTATTGAACTGGAATGAAGGACACATCTGATTTTTAAGTTCAGAGTGGAATATTTGCATTTTAATTTGGGCAGATTGTCAAGAAATCACTCTCCATAAAATACATATTTTATTTTGGAATATAATAATTGTATAGTCGACTGCAGATACATGGCAGCTGCCATCACAGTCATTGTGATATTGCAAATGCTTTTGATATGGCTGAAATTAACAAAGCAGGAGAAACAGGGGATTTCAGTAGGAATTGCTTGAGAGCACAAGTGAAGTGAAGTGAAATGTTTCTTAGGACAGGCTGCTGCTTCAACTCGTTGTTGGCTGCAGGCATTCCCATGCCAGCAGAGGCAGAGTCATGCTGATAACAAGAGCATGGTTGGTCAGCCCCTTGCCAGCTGTGCTGGGGTTATAACACTTGGCAGTAAGCTTCTCAGCTGTGGGAAATTAGTCATGACATTGGGAACTGCAGACTTTATTACTGCAAAATACTCCCAGCTGTTCAAAGTGCATCCAGGATATGAATGACAACAGAATCCACCCCCTGTGGATTCCAGCCTCTTTTAGGCCTAGTCAACAGAGAAATTTCTGCTGTGATACACGATCATGTTATGATAAAACAGTGTTCTGATTCAATTAAAGAGTGGTCTGGGCTAGCCTATGTAGAAGAGGCCAAATTCTGCTGCAACCATGAGACTAAATTCTGTTACAGCTCTTAAACATAACTCTGCTTTTTTATCCCCAAAATCATTTCAAAGCCCAGCTAAAGATGCTAAGTGACAGCAGAAGAACATTTATCTATCCCAATGTTTACAAAGCTCAAACACTTACATGCAGAAAAAGGAAGACTCAAAGATGTAAAGATGCACTGGGCAAATACGGAAACAGAAACACAGCTGCCAGATGGGTACATTGGTGTTCCCTGATAGACTGCTTCTACTTTATGCATATCCCTTAGTACAAAGGAATGCTTTAACCAAAGTATCTACATATTGGAGCATTTTTCATGCATAAGGAATCTTCAGGGGCTTGCAACTTTTCATGTTAATTTGGCAGTTTTCTGATTAAAACAGATTTTCAAGCCAGTTATTGAGCTGGCCATTGGGTTTTGTAACATGAAGTGGTTAAATTATGGACTGACAGGGTACTGATATTCCATACTCACTCTCTTGTGATGGATTGCTTTCTTGAAAAGGATATGGTGCTGTGGCAATAAAGAAACATGTTGAAGATGCAGAGGATGTGAAATAATCATACATGTATCCCCTCCTTTGCTACTAAGGGATGAGTGAATCAGGTTAGATAAAATAAGGCACACTCACAGGCCTGTGTCAGAAAAAAACTTTTTTTCAGCATGGCAAACTAAAGCAATGGAATGCAACATTTCACTGATGATCAAGTTTGGAAACTTGCCATTGTCATTATACATGGAATGATGGACTTCCTTCAGCAAGAGGTATTATTAAAACTCTGACAGACTGCACAAACAGGCTTCCACACAGCTTAAGTGACAGTCTTGTCTCTCATTTATCAGAGATCACATGATGTCTGGAATTCTATACAGCATGGATAGATATAAACTAACAGAGCCATTCACTGCATGTAAACAGTCATCACACATTATCTACAGTGCTTCTTGCTCTCTGATCACATCCCACCATAGTGGGCATGTCTACACATGCAATTAATGTTATTTGGCTTTGCTGTGCAGTAAATTGTAGTCTAATTTACTGCAAGGTAAACTCCTGCACGTCTAGATGATGACATTTTACCGCGCAGTAGATTAGTGTACTGCACAGTAGATTGGGCTACTACACAGTAAAGCATCTTGTTTAGACACAACCAGTGATTATCTGCTACTGAACTACATATTACCTGCAAACCCTCAAACAAGCTTTTGCTCAACAGGGTGAGAAGTGAGAGAAATTTGGTGCTCACACAGCACTAATATCACAATACTGGCCTTTTAAATTAAAAAAGTCTCCCTGGCACAACTAGACTGAAGAAAATCATGCTCATCCTGAGAGGATTCAACTTCAGAAGGTTTTTGACACAGTGCACCAATATTCTAGAGATGTGACTGGCTTATAAAAATGACCGATCCCATCTCCCCTCCCTGCAGGCCTTTTATTGCTGGCTTATCCCGCCACTCATTTTCCTCTGCAATAATAATGAAATACAGGACTCTGACAACTAGCAGCTTTCCAGTAGCATAAGAAAGTTTTGATAAGAGAAGTGGTAGATCTGAGCATCCCCAGTGTGTGAACTAAATGAAGGAGAATAAAGCTTTGCTAGAAATGATCTATAGTACCTAGTTTCAGCCCCTGATCTGCTTTTCTTTAATGACTCAGGTCAGGTGTAATTAATAAAGAGACAGATCCTCAGCCTTCTTAAACCTTCAAATTAAAGTTAAAGAAATCAAGGACACTGAAGCAGTTAGCTACAGGATCATGCACAGTGGCTAAGTAGACTTCCTCCCTGCACATCTGTCAGAGCACCTGAACAACAGCATCCAACAACAGTTGCCAAATAGACTTGCTCCAGGACAGCAAGCAATCATGCCAGTGTAAGCCAGATGTTAGGGCCCCTGTCTTAGTTGTGATTCAGTTCCAGCCTCCACTGACTTCAAGGAAGGTTAGCCCATATTATGACAAAAGGCTCTGGCTTGATGTGCTGGTTTTGCAATGATGATAAACTCTCACTCTGCTCCATTGAGCACAATAATGTTCCAGTTAGAACCAAAATTTGAAGCCCATCTTTTTAAGGGGGAGGCTTAAAATGAGGCAAAAAGCTTATGTTTTCAAAAGCACCTAAGTGGCTTAGGAACCTGATTTCCATTTTCAAACATGACTTGAAGTAAAATGTTCAGTCTTGTACTGGCTTACCAAGGCACTTAAGCACTTATGAAAACATTACCCTTAGGCACTTAGTGGCCTCTTTTCAAAATGGGACTCAGTAATCTGAGTGACTTTGATAACACTGATTTTGAAAATGTAACCTACAATTACTTCACCTTTCCCTCTAAATAACATAATGGAGGAGTGAAGCAAATGTCCCAGAGGTGGAAGACTGTATACTTCTTTTATTGGCATTAAAATGCCCTGGAACGCCTTATCCAAAACAGTCATGTCTCATCTATCTATTACATAGCTTGAAAAAATTCCTCCATCTGTCCAAGCCTCACTGGCCTGAAATTATTCATTATACCATGACATGCAAAAGGTTGACCTATTACAGGAATGGGTGCCCTGGAAATAACTAAGACCAATTCAGAGAGTTTGGGTTGTATTATACATCTCACCTCTGCTTTCTTTTAAGCAGGAATCTTTAACTGCTCTGGTCTGAGGAAACATTGATGCCATTGCAAAGCAGCTTCACATTTGATGTTTCTATAGGGGTCACACCACAGAAAATGAGCTAACAAGAGACTGCAGACACCCTGCTCCCTCTCTCCAAAATAAAAAAAAAATCCATGGCATTCTTCTTTTAACACACAGTTGATGATGGGGCTGACAGTTCGGGGAAATGGTATCATCCATTCTTGTGTGCATAAGTCATTTAGGGGGCAGACAGTCACAAAGAGTTTTACTCTGCCACTTTGCTTAATAGGCTCATGACCCAGGATCAACCCATTCTCAAATCGTGAGTCACAACCCAGCCCCCACACTAGGCCCATTGTGCCAATGGCAGAGAGGTTAGCTGGAAGATGTCAGTGCTCCAAAGCTTGATCTCGATGTGCCAAAGTAATTTGGGAACAAATGTAAACAACCCCCTCTGTCCACTCAGGGGTTTAAGGAGGGAGGCGGGCACAGCACACATGTTCCTAGGCACAAACTGCATTACAGCAACAGCAGAATTGAGCTGTGACATGCATTCAAAACAGGAAATTCACAGGGGTTGTTCAGCTGGCATTGCTGGCTCCTGAACTAGGACCTGTCAGTCAGCAATAGGCTGCTCAAATTTATAGCAAGGACCTCTGGGGCCTCTGTCAGTCCCAAAATTGGAGGGGCATCAGGGAAGCTTGTAACCACCAGTCCCTACTTCTCTGTGGCACTAAAGATTTGGCCCGGAATCACCACTAGAACTGCAGTTTAGTTGCAAACAAAAGCCAGCTCCTCAGCTGGCATGCACCAGCACGACCCTTCTGAAGTCAGCAATGCTACAGTGATTTTATACCAGCTGAGAAGCTGGCCCCTATATCTTAATAAAATCTAGGACATATAACAGGACTCATCCCAGTGCAAAATACTCCATAAGCACAGGAGGTGCTGAATGAGGTTACAACATTGGAACCTTAACCATTAAATGACTAGATATTTGTGTACTGAAAATGGTCCGCCTTAAAATTGCTCTAACTGCAAATGGTAGCACATGTGATCTTGTTCATATTCTTATGCAGATGTCCATGTGAAATATTTTAAGGGTGCTCATCTTTCAGTCCAACAACAGCTGTCTGTCTGAATGCTTAGCTGTGACCTTAGTTGGAATGTCCTTGAGGGGCGCCTCCTTCGCACCCACTGGAAAACTCACCAGAGTAAGGAAGAAAGGGAAACAGAGTGGGCATGTCCTTGGAGCTGCTCCAGAGTTTGTGACACCAGGGAATGGAGTGAATACACACTCAAGGAAAAGCAGAAGGACCTGGAGGCACATAAAGTTGTGCCCCAAGGCATCAGGCTGTTCCTTAGGCAAACTCAAGCATTCAGAAATTTAAAGGAGCAAAATGTCCACAGGGCTACACTGTGGCAGCCAGCACATTGCAGAGACAGTTCCTCCTTATATACTCTGCATTGCCTGTGGGTACCAAGCATACACTGCAACAAAATCTTCCACTCAGCTCAGAAAACACTAAGGAGAGCTGCTCCAAGTGCATGTACAACATGGCTTGTGACATAGGCCAGAACAGCCAGCACCTGGGCTCTAACACAAAATAGGAGAAATCTTCACACATTGAAGAAACTGGGATTTATTTTGCCTTCTTCCCCAAACCAGAAGCCTGCCATCAGATTCATCACAGACTACTTAGTTATCAGATGGAGTTTAATAATTTTATGAAAGAGATTATATGACATGGCTCCCCACAGGGGACCACACACTGACTTTGGAGCCTGCTTTCTACCCTGTATTCCTACAGGAGTTCATAAGCTGGCTACGTATTGCTGGTTCACAAAATAAAGCAGCACAAGATCAGGCTCTGGGAAATTGTCAGTGTGCTATTAAGCCTCTCCCAGCTTTACAGTGCCTCAAAGAGCTCTGGTTATTGACCTTGTACCTGGCTGCTCAAAATCACCAGACAATCTTCCAGCCCCTTTCTCCAACCTGTCAGTAATACCTGCCCCTTGGGTTTTGAAAATCCTAGGATGCAACATGCAGACACAACGACACGAAAATCTGGCTCACTGTAATCCAGCCCAATCACGAAGCATCTCCAGTCTCCTCACAACCTGTCACATGCACATCAAATAGTCAGCCTTCACTTTCTCAGATGTCTGGTTAGTTTTTTCTAACTATTGTAGGTGCCTAGCTTCCTTGGCCAAGGATGAAAAGAGTAAGCTGGGTCCCTGAGAATCCCAACCAGCATTGCAACTCCCCAACTGTAAATGTGCCAGTCTGGGAACAAAGTCCCTGCCTGTAGCTTTTCAAAGAGCTCTGCATTGCTAAACTGTGAATCCTATGCATCTTCCCTTAACAGCCCATGCTGACATCAGCGAAATGTCCCTGTGATTCACCAATGCCTGCTAGCCATGTAAAGTACCCTGTTGTGTTGGTAGGCAGAAGCAAAGGATAGGGAAAGGCAAGAGTATGATAGGCCTTGGCAGATTTAGGATTTAGAAAAGGGGGGTGCAGGCGGTGTGGTGCATCATCCCATAACACAATGCATATTTTTCTCCAATTAAAAAGAAACTGGAGTTTGACTAATATGTTTGGGGCCTAGAGCTGTATTGTTCATTTTATGATCCAAGTGAAACCAAATATAACCGAGTCTCCAGAGGCTGAATACCAGCTTCAGGGTGGGGCACTCCCCCAGGGGGTGGGACTATTTGATGTTCTCACAATGTCGCGGTGTAGACCGCCAGTCTCTATGGGTTGCCTGCGGCTGGCGGCTAGCAGTGAACGTGCACCCCGCACCCCTGATGGGGTGCGGGGAGGGAACTGATGTTAAAACCACCCCCGGAGGGGTGGGTCCCGCTGGTCGGCGTCATTGGTCGGCGTGTTGCTGCGGCGAGGGACAACCAGCACCAGAAGACATCAACTAAAAACAGTCTGGAAAAGGGTAGCTCATTGGCGACCGGTGCTCGACGTCTTCCTGGCAGCTTTCTAAAAGGCTAGAGGAGTACAGCTGTTACTATCCCAGCCTGACAATGGACAGAACTGTTCCCTGAACCCCAACATGAGCCCCCCAATCACTCCACCACGGGTCTCAAAGCGTCCCTTATTACCCTTTACGAATTTTCCCTGCTAGCTCAAATGCCCTCTGGCTCCACTGTCGCCTTATCCCCAACACTATCCTGCTCCAAACTCATCAGACCCCACATCCCCTCAAGTCCTGTTTTGCCTCATTACCCCCTAAATCCATTGCAGCCTGCATAGATTCATTTTCATGATGCTGCCGCCCAACCCCTAACCAACCCCATCACACCCCTCTGAGCCCTCCCCTGCCCCTCTGAGCATTCAGACCTCATTGCAGCCCCTTGCATCTCCAGGACCCTCCTCTCACACAGTCCCACTTGCTCCCAGTCCTTCACACCCCATTTCACACCCACAGAACCCGGCACTCCCATTAGTTCCAAACACTATTTGCCCTTCACACCTCCCAGCACCCATAATGTCACAGCTCTTCTTCACTCCACACTACTCCACAGGCTCTCTTCCTAGCAAAATCCCCTTGGTACCCATGAACACCCACTGAGCCCCTTAGAGCTTCTTTCCCTTAAATTCCCTCCCAAACAGCTCCCCCCAGTCACGGGGCAGGTGGGAGTAGGGCTGTAACTGCTCCCCGCTGTGCTATTCTCAGCTCCCCAGGCATACCCAAAGCTGGCATCCCCTGCCCTCCACCCTCAACATACAGAAAAACAATTGGGGTCAGGGGAGGACTTGCTTCAGCCACCAGCAGTTTCCCTACCCAGACAGACCAGCTCCTATGGCTCTGCCAGTGCCTGGTTTTATGCCACTCCATTGAACAGTTTAGCATCAATGTTTCTGACACTGAGATACTGGAGAGACTGAAAAATCAGCAAGAAGAAATTATGAGATGGAACAGAAGGAAATGTGGGCATTGAAAAAAAAGCATTAAAAACTTGTGGAACAGAGGGAAGTATAGGAAATAAATCTCAACTACTCACAATCCTCTGTAATGAGAGCTGGTATCCTCTCCAGTGCCCTGCAAAAACTTTCCAAAAGATAATGCACCAGACATCTGCATGACAGGAACATGAAGATGCTTACCATACCATATGTTTGTTTCCAATGCAACCTGCTTCTGTGAAGATATGGTGCACCTCTAATGGCAGCTACACATAACAGTACCTTAGAGAATTGCTATATTAGCAGCTATATACTGATACAACTGTTATTGGTAAACTATTCTAGTGTAGCTGTAGCCTTAGACAGCTCAGTGCTTAAGCAATAAGGACTGGGGACATGTGCTTATATCACCTGAGAAGGATGGAATGGGTTAGGAAGTGAGAGCAATTACAGGGTGAAGCCAAGGGGATTTTGAAGGCAAGAGTCCATATGTCATTGTGACGTGTATGGACATTCCAGTTTTATCAGGACTCTCTAATTGACATGTCATATGTTCTTGGGTTGCACAATAGTACCACTCCACCTAGCACTGGTTAAGTGAGCATTACCTGGACTGGATGCGATTCCCCAGACTGGACATGATAAGCAGAATGCAGAGAATGGTCCCACTCCAAAAGCATGCAGCAAAGATGATAAAGGGGGTGGAATGTGAGTAAAAGTTGGAGAACTAGATATGCTAACTCTGGAGAAAAGGAAATCAAGGTAGTGGTGGGAGGAAAGCATGATAGCAGTTTTCAGATATTTGAAAGGCCACCATAAAAAAAGAGGGAGGGGAAAAATGTGTTCTCCCTTGCCACAGAAGGCAGAATGAGGCAATATGCTTGATCTATACCAAACCAATTTAGAACAAAATCTCAGGAAAAGCTGCCCGACTGGGCAATGGAACAAGCTGCTTACGGAAATGGTGGAATCTCCTTCGCAAGGAGCTTTGGAAAAGAGGCTGACTGGACACCCATCTGGGCTGGGCTAACACCACAAATCCTGCAAATAATTTTACAGGATGACACTTGAGGTTCTTATCAACCCAATATAGCAATCCTCTAAAAGTAGGTGTCAAGTGCAATCAGTGTTCTTTGGTGGGAAGCAGGCAGAAAACTAACTCTCTTTAACTTTCCAAGGACATTGGAATGAGTACAGGGGATTCTGGCTCCTGGTATGTGGAGAGCCCAGCACGGGCCTTTCCAAGTTCTGTAGTGGAGTTCCTGAGTTGAATGAGTGCTCCTTGGCCCATGCTCAGAGGTGTGGCTCTTCCTACAGGGAAGGCCTGTTAAGGCATATGACAATTCAAAGAGGAAGGCAAGGGGTGGGTCAGTTTTCCTGCCTCACTGAGAATGCTTGGATGTCACCAACAACCACAGTTGTCATGTGTACTTTCCCCAGTCACACATATACACTTTGCTAGACTGAATTTGTGCCAGATTTCCTAGGAGATCATGTAGTGTTTGAGGCATATGTTGTTGCAGGTCATTGCAGGGCATGCAGTCCTTCATATCATAAAATGACGATATGAGGTTACATGGCAAAACATGTCCAGGACAGCTGCTCCCCTTCCAAATGAAACCTCCACGGTGGGAAGTGGAAAGTGGAAATTCAGAAAGTGGCTCAACATTGATGGGCAACACTACGTCATGGGGAAGTACTAAGCTGAACATCCCCTAGCTACTGACCTGGAAGGTATAGAGATCAGGCATTTATATCTTTGGAAAGTGACAAGGTCTCAGCCCTTCAGTGGGAAACACAGCACCTACTCCTACCCCTTGGAAGCACTAAAATACCAGATCCAAAAGAGTGAGATCATGCATTCTGAATCCATTTCCAATGTTTCTAAATTCTTTTCACTTATGTTTTTGGTTCTCTTTAAGGTCTGTACTGTCCCACACAGAATTATGATGATTACTTCTATTATGACTGCATCTAGAAGCCCCAGCTAGGATTATGGCCCCATTTTGCTAGGACACACACACACACACTGGACAATTCACACCATAAACAGACACAACAAAAAGGTGGAAGAGAAAATAAAGATGAGGATTGTCTACTGCTAGAAACAAACTCCAGGTTTCTTGTGATCCTCATTGTAGTGCTCTACTCACTAGATAGACCAGTGGGGCCAACCTTCTTGGCAGGCATGCCACAAATTAGCCCTGTACCCTGCCTGAATTCCATTCCAACTCCTTTCTCATACCTGATCTGCTACTCTGCTTTCTGCTCCATGCCCTGTGCTCCCTAACCAAGCTGCTGCTCTTTCAACTCCCTGCCCTATCTGCCACTGTGCTATCTGTCCTTTCCGGTCTGCTGTGTGCTACATACAGATGTTGCCCATATCTCACAGGGCCACCCTTGAGATAGATTATGCCACCTTCTCTTTGACCACTCAAATTCCTTCCCTAGTTCTCCCTTCCCCACTGCATAACAATAACACTCCTTGTCCTACTTCCCCTTATCTAACTTGTCTTATCTTTGGCATATTTATAGTGGGAAAGGACAATGTGGCAAGCTTGGCTATGGACTGAGACACCTAATCTCCATGTCTGGGATGCCTTTTCCTGTACTGAGTAGTGAAGCTATTCCATGTTTATCCTTTAGTCTCTCTGCAAACCAAATTTATCCCATGATTCCTAACAAGAATTTAAGCAACATATTACAATGCACTCAGAGCAGTTTCAGTCTACCTTGGGCTCAGTCATGATACATCTGATTAGGAGGATAATGGTATGGGTAATCCAGTCCAATAGTTACAGTTAAGAGTCCAAGAACAGTAGCCAGGATGCTAATCCAAAGGTCAAGAGCTAGAGACAGGAAACAGAACCAGGTAGACATCAGAAGCAGAACCAGAAGACATCAGGTCAATAGCCCAAATACAATCTGAGGTTCAGGAGCCTTTGGCAGAGCCCAGGACATAAGGTTTGGTTCAGTTCAGACACAGGGCATTGGTTCTAAAAGAAGTTTCAGGAACAATTGTGCAACCTAAATTAACTTCTTAGGCTAGCAAAGCCAGAGCCAATCAAGCAGATTAGGTTAGCAGGGGAACTGGCTAAACCCCAGCTGGAGCCAAGTAGCTCATCAAGGTACCTTGCTGATAGAACTCCATGGAGGCTCAAGAGACTTAATAGTAATCATTCCCCTGCATACTTTATCCACACTGCAGACAAAGGAGTTTGATTGCTGTCAAAACACTGGAAAAGTGAGGTCAGAAGAAAAGGAGGGGGCAGGAATTATTGGGGGATGCAGAACAGGATTCAAACAGGCAGTGAGCAGAATGGGTGGGCAGCAGCACTTGAAAATTTTTTTGACACAAGGAGGGCTCCATGCGTTATTGAGATTTCGGGATTGCAACTGAATTTGCAACCAGATGCCTGTGGTGTATGGCAGCTGGTGCCCTCTGCCTGTTAAGCTGGGGCCTACCTCAGTTAGAAATGTTCTCTTCACTTGCTTTTCCTAATACAAGTTAATTTGTGTTGCTGCATTACCCCACCTACTTCATTGTTAAAAATCACACAACTGGGAATGACCAAATCACACAACTTGTTAGCTCAATTAAACCCTCAGCATAAACTGAAAAACCCCAAAGACTCCAGTTAGTTAGTAGCAGTACTGATTAAAACAGAAAGATCCATAGCTCATGTAGCTCACTTGGTCTCTATTTAACACTAATGTAACTGAAATGCAGCGTGGACCACTGTTTTAGGCTGGGAGCCAGAAGGCCTAAATTCCATTCCTTGCTCTGCTATTGACTTGCTGAATAACTCCAGGCAAGATCCTCCTTCAATCCACGCCTCAGTTTCCCCTATCACTGTTTGCTGACCTCAGGGCTTGTCTCACTCTACATTTGTACAGCACCTGGCACAATGGCTGCCAAAGATTTGGTCAGAAACTTGTAATGATACTGTAATACTCCTCCTGCTAAGAAGCCAGGCCAGCTGAGATGCTCAGAATACAGAAATACTTTTGGGAGGGAAGACAAATAACACCACTCTTATGTACACAATCAGTAACAGCTTTAACTAACCCCATCTGGGATCATTTATCAAGTATTATAAACTATCCTCATTCAGTGCCCTTAGCTTTCTCTTCCCCTGAACAGCCCTAAGCTTCTTGAAGAGCTCAAGTCTAGCAGCCCAAAGTCTGTGCTCTGAATTAGCACCCCAGGTTACATTAGTAGAGCCCTCCTGCACCCTGGGCTGGCAAAGGCTGGAAGCTGTGTATAGTGGGGAAGGTTGGGGGAAAAAAGAGACTTGTTAAGCTAGGGGTGGGGGGGCAACCTTTTTGGCAAATGTGCCACAAATTAGCCCCGCACCCTCAAATGCCATGCTGGTCTCTTTACCCTGCCCAATATGCTGCTTTGCTTTCTACCCTGTTCTCCCTATTCAATCTGCTGCTCTGCTTTCTGCTCTGCCTTATCTGCCACATCACTGCTTGTCACCTCCTTGATATGCCATATGCCGCACAGAAACATGCTGCAGGTTGACTACCCCTGTGCAAGGCTTCTCCAAAGCCCCCCTGGCTTGAAGGGACTCTCATCCATCCCCCTTGGCCACAGGAGCATTGCTGCAATGCAGGGGGCGGGGTGCGGGTGGACAGGCAGCAGAGTGGGAGCTCCTTCAGTGTGTTCCTTCCCACTAATATGGGCACAGAACAGGTTGCAGACGGCAGGCCCAGGCAGGGCTTGAGCCAACCAGAAAAAGTTCCTGCTCTTGGCTCCGCTGAGTGCAAACCTGAATGCTCACAAAGCAAGGACTAATGCCTGCCCCTAACAACAGTTGCATTACAGCTGGCAGATGCATAACATCCTGTACAAGGTAGCAGCTTTTCCTTATGTGTACAGAAAATACAGACTGCTTCAAGTCTGCCCAGGGTAATGATCCAAGAAGAGATCCTGTATGGCAACTGTCCAGGAGCTTGGAGGGAGTCCTTTTGCTACAGCAGGAATCAATTCATCCTAACATTCCTTGTTTTATCACAGTGACCCTCAACCTGGGTACTGCGGCACCCTGGGGTGCCACAAGATGCTTTGAAGGGTGCCATGAGGTTTGAGGGACTAAGCAAAGTATGAGGAGATAAACAAATAAACAGGCTCAGGCTTGTCCTTGTCTGGATAATCCCCCACCCCGCAGTTCCCAGTCCCTCTGCAAGAAGGTAAGTACTATAATAAATTAATTTTTGAAGTGCCATCTAATTCACAAAGTTACGGAGTCCAATGAGTGATGCCTCATGTCCAAAAAGGTTGAGAACTAGTTTTATCATCACAAGAGACAAGTCCCTATAAATGACTCGTGCAGGGTAAGAGTCCTACGAGGAGCTCTGCTGTTTCCAATGGCCCATGCTGAATACATGAGGAAAGGGTGGATAAACCTGCAGTAATCGAAGGCCATTCTGGGAATAAGAATCCCTGTAGCTATGTGCCTTGAATACCCCAAGGCCCAGGCAGCATCAGACACTGAAGTGATAAGCGCCGGAGAAAGAAGCACCCCTGAGACTGGAGTTTCTAATGCTGACATAAGGGCCAATCCATCTATGGTTCCATGATACCAAGGTAAGGGGTTATTTCCTGTGCCTGTCCCCTACTTCCCATGTTCCCCAGGGAAGGGAAGGGGATGAGATAAAAACCTATAGAAATAAATGGATTATAGGACCTGGAGAAACCACTATAATCATCTCTTCTGACACCCTGCAGTATGCCAGCCAGAAAATCTCACCCAGGGTTTTGTGTCAAGCCTGGAACATCTGGTTGGCCTTTCAAATCAAGTCCAAGTGCCATTCTAAAGATCTCAACCATTGTCACAGCCAGTTTCCATTAAAACTTGGCACCTTTATTTCCAGTTAGGATTCATCCAACTTCAGCCTCCAGCCATTGGATCTCCTTATGCCTTTAGCTTCTAGATTAAAGAGCTTCCTACTGTCAGAAATCTTGCATGGGCAGCCCAAGCAGATAGAACGGGTGGGTCAGGCACTGTAGGAAAGGAAAGAGCCTCACTGGGCAGCTGGGTAATAAGTTGATGTTGGACAGTGAGGAAGTTTTTTTGAGGGCTGGGCACTTCCTCCTCCTTCCCTGTGTTTAGTTTAGAAATAGACTTACTCAGGAAGCTGTAACCCTTGGCTGATCCTCCAGGAGATGCTTAATAAATAACACAGCTATTCTCAACTTTTTCCAAACCCCTTTTGATGGAAGTCCCCTCCTTACCCAGTCAGGACTCCCATTCAATAATGAGAAACGGCAAAGAGGTAATTCGCTGTAGACAGAGAACACAGTGAGCACCTCTCAGTTCCAGTTTGTAAACAGGGCAGAAAACATCAGGGAAGTTACCCAAAGGGCTTCATAGGCCAGGCCCTGAAAAGCCTTTCATCAGGTTATTTCACATCTCTGTTCTCCTGCCAACTTTTCATCATGTCTCCAATACTAAGCATTTACTCCTCTGTAGTCTTCCCTTTTTCTGAAAGGGCAGAAGCCACTGCTAACTCAGTAGTGTGGCCTCTCCTGCTTTTGTAGGATTCAGGTAGCAGCACCAGATTCTGATATCTAAGGATTAGCAAGAAGCCAGTAAGGAAAATGACAGTCCTAAGATCAGGAGTAAGAGACCCTTTTTTCTCATGGAGGCATCTCTTAGGGTGGGTGGTAGACAGTACATAAATCTATGAGAATGGCTATATGATATTTGCTGGTTCCATGCCTAATCACATCTGCCACCCTGGCTTGGTGGCAGAACCTAGGATGGGTAGAAAATGCCCAGAGCCTGTATTAGACACCACTGCAAGTGATCCACCCCTTCAGCAGTTGCTTTAAGGCTTGAGAGCTGAGCAGCACAATATAACAGAGACCCAACAAGCTAAGCCTGGGTGTAGATGGGTGGGATAATGGGACTGCTTGATTGCTATGGCTGAGGGGAAGGTGCTTGTCTCGTCTACTAGAGGGTGAGATGCAATTCAATAGAGCTGTGTTTCTCAGCAATCTTTGGGCAGGGATTCTGTTCCACAGGAGACCTAGGCCCACAGCAAGCACTGGCAGGCATGTCTCACAATCAGAAGCGAGGCCTCTCAGGAAACACCACAGTACAGCATGAAGCTCCACTGCTAATTCAGGCAGCAACATCCCTCCTCCAGAAGCCTTACGGAACTGATTGCAACAGTGGCTGCTATGCTGCTGGATTGAACAACCCTATTCCTGGGAAGGTACAAATTTGAAGGCGTGTACATTGAGAGCAAGTACAAATGCTTGGCACTTCCTGCCAGAGAGAGGAAAAGCCACCATGTTCTGACAGGCATTTACAGTCGAGAGCTCAGCAGGCAGTAACCCTTCATTTCTCATCATGCCAAACACTGCAGTGTTGCCACAGACTCATCAGCCCTTGTGGTCTAGCTCAGAGATAACTACTGCAGGACTCTGGTCCCCCTGCTGGCCACGTTCTTCTCAATGGAAAGCTCCTGAAGGCATGTATGCATGATAGCCAAGAGCTTTTTTTGAACAAACACATCTTTTGTTCACTATTAAGTTCCTATCACATCTAGTATTATAATATTTGCAGGGGACCTGACTCTAAAAGAACTTACCCAAGCATCACGCACAGTAAATTCTGCCTAAAGAATTCAGATCTGAATCCAGGAGGACTCAACAGCCCCTGCACAGGTCCTACCAGCACACCTATGGCATTTTTACATGTGCTCAGGGGGTGCTTTAATTAGAGCGGTTCCAAGAGCCCCTCTAATTAGAAGTGCCCAGAGTGTGTCTTATGTTCCAGCATTCCCATGCTTGAAAATGGCAGCAGGGGTGCTTTATCTAAAGTCTGAACAATCTTTAAAGTGCCCCCACTGCCATTTTGAAGTGCAGGGACCCTGATACACAAAATGCAGAGGGGCTGGCTGGAACGTGTTAATTACCACGTTCCACCAGACTCAATTCATCAAGTATGCTGTAATTACAGTGTGTTGGAGCAGGTCAGAGCAGCTTCTCAGCTCATGTATAGGCAGCCATAGTGAGGGCCAGAGACTACAGGGTAAGGAATGTAGGCAAGCTAAAGTGAGAGTTAGGAGGAGAAAGTCTAGTTCACAAGTCAGGCAAGCCTGGTAACACAGCTGTCTGTAGGGTGGAAGATGGAGCGAGTCAGGTGAATCCCAACCCAGGCACAGGAGAGGTAGGACTTGGGTCAGGACAGATGAGGGCTTTCCAATTATGAAGGTGGCTTTTCCTTGCTTCCCCCCCCCCACCACAACATAGCAGTTTTGGCCCTTGTGCTCCCACTGCTGCTAATGGCCAGGTCTTTCCCCCTCCTTTGCCCTCATTGCCCAGGCTGCAGGTCCCTGCTTCCCCAATTCCACTTCTAAAAAGGGAAAAAAAAGACATTTATTTTAAAAAAGCAAAAAGAACAAGGAAGTCTCTCACTGCCCACATTCAGAGCTGGAGGAGAACATGGTAGCAGCACTCCAGGCAATACATAGCTGAAATGGCAGAGAGAGAGGGCCTGGTTCCCCTCCCCTGAACCCTCTACAAGTTAGCAAGGACAGTGCTGCAGTGCCAGGGCACAGTGGCCTTTGCAGATGGGAAGGAACTTCTCACTCCATTCATCAGTGCCCAAGAGCCCCTGCTGGGAAAGTGAAGGACTGCCCAATTTCTTTCACTGCTGTACAGCAACCTGTCATTCTCCTTTAATTCCAGAGATCCTGCAGCCTGAAGGGAGCTCCGAAGACTTCAACTCCACTCTCAAAAGCTACAGTGGATGCACTGTTCCTACTCCAGACCCAGGGATAATCTTCTGTGAGGCACAAGGTCAGGGGCACCACTCTTCACACAGCATTACCCTCTCTCTTCAAACCTACAGTATAACTAGATGGATAGCCCTTTGAGGAGGCTGGGCCATCCCTCTCACACAATCCTCACTGCCTTCAGCATGTCAGACAGAACATAGGAGCTGTCCCATGCTTGCCCAGGCTTCTTCAGTGCCCTTTCCAGGGTCCTGGCACTTTCAAGGATCTCCGAGGTCACCAATTTCCCTTCAGAGTGCAGCTTGCAAAAAAGAATCTCGTTGACCTCCCCCTCAATCCTTCGTGCGTAGAGGAGAGGGAAGACCTCTTTGAGGACAGCCAAAACTGAGTCTTTGAGCAAGGAGTCTCGGCACACCAGGTTAAGCACAAAAACTCCTGGAGCAAGAGAGAGGACAGACAGGTTAGTATCAGAGTGAGTAACTAAAAGGCAACCTGCCCCTTGTACACCAATGCAGAAATGCTGCTGAGAGGCTTCAAATCCCAGCACACCATGGTCTGGTTCGACTGGCACTCAAGCCGAGTACAACATGTTGGGACCAGCAGCAATGCTACACTCACAGTCCAGCTGCCCTCCATTTGTGCCCAGGACTTGGAGCACTTGGAGGCGTCACCACCCTTGTTCAGCAAACATTCATGAGCGCTGGCACCAACAGCAAACCCAGAGAAACCCCATACACAAATATCAAGCAGAAAACAATACAGGATCAGACTGTGACCTCGACTTCTTTGCAGCAGGGAACCCTGAACTCTGTCAGAAGCCCTGTTCAATCAGTAGGCCCACTTGTGAAGCGAGGTCCTGCTCACACAGCAAGAGACAGTACTGAAATAGTGGCAACTTCCATTCAGCACCTCCCTCTACATTAATAAATGAAGCCACAACAATCCCCTCAGACAGGGGCTGCCAGTTGTTTTACAGAGCAGAAAAACCAAGGCACAGAAGGTTTATTCAGCAACTGTGTGGCAGAACCAGGACAAGAACACAAGAGTGCCACTTCTCAGTACCCAGCTTTTACTGCTGGGTCACACTGGCTTTCCTCAATATTTCAAAAGATGCTGACACTTTGCATTACTATGAATAAGTGTACTAGATTGGCATTGGAGCACATGCAAAGGGAAGATTTTCAGCCTGGCTGCAAGATAGCGGCTCCGTACCTTCTGGTGCGAGGATGGTTCTAACCTTCTGCAGGAAGGATTTTTCCACAAAAGCCTGGGGTGGGCAGCTCATTCCCAATGTGGGATCTTTGCTATCTACATCAAACATGACAGCATCGTATTGGGCTGGTGCTGTGAAAGGGAGAACAGAAACCAGTCATCACCCCCAAAGGAAAAAAAAAAAAAAAAGAAGAGCAAGTGCTGGATAAGCCAGCATCAGCCACAGCTGCAGTCATGGGAGAAGTGGCTGAAGTAGTAAATAATCTTTTTGGCTGCTTACAGACTAAAAACAAACCAACCAATCAAAAAAAAAAAAAAACACACACAAAAAACCTAGAGCTTTACTTTACACTCTACATGCCCCCATGCTAAGTCCAGCACATGCCCAGAGGAGACACTGCATTAGTTGGACCTAGCTCGTCCAATGTCTGTATAGATCAGGTGCTGCAGCAGAGCTTTTTTGGTGCTTTTACATAATAGCTGATTGTATTGGCTTTAGATAAAAGCACCAAAACCCCCTGATCTACAAAGATGCTGAGGAGCTGAGTTGAACTAACACACTGCTTCTTCCAGTAAAGCATGTTTTTCCCCACCATACCCATCAGTTCCCTTTGTGTATACAGTCCCTCTATCCTAAAGGAACTCTTAAAGGGCTTTGCATATCAGATACACAGGGGATAGCTTTCCTTCTTCTGAAATGCATCTACCACTGGAGTGGGATGTACCAGCTGTTTAACAATTAGCAAAGTAAGCAAAAGGAGATTGTCAAGCTGGAACTGTCACCAGCTGGAATGCAATTAACCACACTGGAGTTTGGCCCAATTCTCACACTACCAGGAAACCTTTAAAATGCTGGGAAATGGCATTTTACAGCTTCCCAGAAAGGTAAGCACTCCCCAGAAAGCTAGGCAAGGTTCTTTGGGTAGATGCAATATCTTTTATTAGACCAAGTGAGTAGTTGGAAAAAGTTCTTAGCAAGCTTTCAGGCTCAGTCACCCTGTGCCTGATGAAAGGTATCTCTGCTGGTCTGAAATTCCCTGGAGTGTAATCAACCTGAATAAAAGGTCTGTTTTGTTATGGGTGCCCTTTCAGGTGGGAAGTAGAAGTCATGGAGAAAGGGTTGGGTGAGACTCATAGCAATTGCCTATTAAAATAAAGCAGTAAGGGAAACCCTGTAATGATGGCTGGCCCCTGCTTCAGTGGAGTCTCCTGTCTTGTGCTTCTCCTTCCCTCCTGTCCCATCCCTAAATTGCTTGGACAATTAGAGCTGGGGATCCCAAAGGTTGGGCTCACTGCCCAAGTTCAGGCAAGGGAGGGACTCTTCTCTGTCTGTCAGTTGGTGTCACCACAGGAGTGGCACTAGGCAGCCATGAGGGTGCTGTCACTCCATTTGTTAGGGGGAGGGTACATCAGCTGAGGGAACTCTGTGAGAAGTGTCAAATGCCTCAGAATGCTGTTTGTTACCTTCTGCTGCAAGCTTAGCTATGTAGTCCAATCCATCCGAGATGTGAACGTGCATCCTGTCTCCCTGGGAAAAGTCAAACCAGCACGTAGCTACCTCTAGCATGGAGGGATCGATTTCAACCACCTCAACGTGGGACTGGGAGAAATAGTCACGAATGAAGACTGGCAAGCTGCCCCCACCCAAACCGATCACCAGCACCGCAAGCCGGGCCTCTGCAGTTGAAAAGCAAACAGGAAAATTAAACTTCACTGCAATTCAGCGCCCGTGCTCCAAGGCCTGAGAGAGAGACATGAAGCATCACTGCACTTAGTGGGCAACAGAGTTGCTGCTGGGGTAGAATTGGAGCACGGAAGGTGCCATCTCCAAAATACATCTCAACTTCTCTAACCCAGCTTTACAGACCAAGAACAATCAAAACCCTTTGCCCTCCACATCCCAAAGTTGGGTTTAATATACCCCTCAATTGTGGTCTCATCCTGCTTCCCTTGCTTCACACCTCTGTTGATTGGATTTAGATAATAAAAAGCAAAGCTTGCCTTCTAATAATGGTTTCATCTGGCCCTGAAGAGTCCTGAAACACAGCCCATGGCACCCTTTTTCATCTGACCTGGTGCATATTTCCCTTGCCTCACTTTTGCTAAGGGCACATTACCTTGCCACTGGCAACTCAACCCCCAAAAGAAAGATACAAGCATAAGAAGCGAGGTTCATTGCAATGGAAGCTCAGCATAGCTTAGGTGTCCAAGTCAGCAGACAATTCAGTCCTGGACCAACATGGCTCTACCACTTTTGCAGCTCTACAAGAGTGGCTGTACCCCAGCTGTGCAGCACCTGTCCCAGCCCCACATCCTCCCTCACCAAGGGGGCCTCGATCTTCCCCCCTCATGCCCCTTCCCTCCCCCACAGACTTACCAATTGGACGCTGCTCTCTCTAAGCTAGCAGGCTGCATTCCTGGCTGTGGGCATGCTGCAGCTGTGCACATGCATGCAGCATCTATCAGTGACATTACTGACCCCATCAGCCAAAAAAAGCCAATTGCCAATAACGTCATTTTTCTTTCATCAGTGCCAATACGATATGTACTGATGCATCAGTGCACCTCTACTGAGCACTCAGCAAAAGCGAGAAACAAAGAGAGCTATACAGACAACAACAGGACTGTGCTATCTCCCTCCACTCAGCTGCAGTACTACAACTTGACTGAGTCCATAAATGTCCTTAGGATGCTAAGGCCACCCATGCAGGCACTGCTAGCTGGTTTTGGGTCACACAGAATGCTTCCTGGGGACTATCCTGAAAGCACTTGCCTACTGACATAAACTGTTTCAGACTAGCTCTGCAGAGACAGCAGGTCAACACACTAACTCAAGTATCTCCTAGCACCAGGACATAGTGGCATTGTTACCCACTTTATTTCCATGCCAACTGAAGCCCAGCATCCAATCAAGAAAGTGTCCTGGCAACAGACAGGGGACACAGCCCAAGTGAGATCTCAGCTTTCTTCCAAGCATACAGGACTTTATGCTTCTATAAAGAATCCCACTGGGGGAAACTCAAAACACTTTACAAAGATTAACCAACATAACTTCACCCTGATGGAGATAGTTTAGCATTTCATGGATAGGAAAGCTGAGTTACAGGGATGCTAACTCACATAATGAATTAGTATGGGAACAAGGGATGGAAACCAGCAAATCCTAATCCTACCTGCCCCCAGGTCCCTTGCTCTAAACACTAGACCCAGTCACTGCATCATAAGTGTTTTATGTTTTTGTAGCACATTTCAGACTAAGGAAGGTGAAACGGCATTACACAAAGATGACACCATTGAACCCTGCCACCTCTGGAATGAAGAAGTACAACCACCCAAAGCATGACTTGGAGACAACAGAGACTTAAACCTGCAACAGGCTCAGAGGATCTGCTAGGCCTGCCAGGCTATGTTGCCACTAAGCTTGAACTACTGACTGTTTTATCTCTTCATGACCCAGAATTGATTCAACTGAGCCAAGTTCAAAGCAAACACCACTGGAGACCTTAAAGACACATCCTCCGTTTGCTATGGCAGGTGGCCCGTGGCTTTAACACCTCACTAGCACTATACCTGGTAGGGTGTCAGGGTTCCTCAGCAGAGATAGGCCTGCGATCATGGCCTTATGGTGTTCACAGCACAGGTAGCTCTTGTCGATCATCTGAGCAGCTGACACTGGGGACACCTCAGCAGAGGCAGACACAGGCTTCTTCTTGTCCTTTTTTCGTTTCTTTTGGCCTGAGCAACAAAAGATATTGGCCAGATGGACAGACAAAAACACTGAGGGACTGGAAACAATTAGCTTCAGCTTGGGACAACCAGACACCCTAAGAATGCCAAACAGTCAACACCGTCCACTTTCCAACCGGGTTACTGAAGCCTCATTCTCTCCAGCCTCTGACAGTATGCTAGTTCCTCTCCATCCTGGACAAATGCCATTTCCAGCCTCCCCTTCCTTCCTCGGTGCTCTGACCATATCACTCTTCTCCTCAACAAACCCCTTTTAGTCTAGGAAAATCTCTCTCTAGTTACTCATGCCAAGGCAGGCAACAACCTACTTTATCCTCTGAAGAAGTAGGTTGTTGATTATGAACGCTCATGACTCTAAATCAGTCTCCAAGGTGCCAACCTGCCCTACCTTCCATCTGACTTCAGAATAACACAGCTAACCATCTCCGTGCTCACAAAAGCCATCTTCATGTCAAGGACAGCAAAGACTTCAAACAATGCTGTTCAACAAGGAAGTGGGGTGGTCTGAGTTTCTGGGGCACAGCTCTGTCCAGTTGGGCAAATTCAAATGGGATATAGTTGCTACTGCAGCTGTTGAGCTCTCCTTTACTGAGTCAGGACTGTTCAGTTTTACTCTCTTATTTTCAGCATCTAGCTCTCACCTATTCTTAGGGGTTTATATAGAGTGGTGGAAACTCCATCAGAGCTCTGTAAAATCAGAAGGGATAATGGAGTCAGAGAATGTGTCTTAAGGCACAATGCCATAGCAGACCATAGGATGAACTACAGTATCAGGGATACAATATGGTTCTTTCCTTTGCTTCTGTGATTCTCTTCCCTGGAGTCCCTCATACCAGACATTATCATCAAATCTGCTGCTACTCTAGAATCATACAGCTATTTCTGCTTCCATTCCAACTCTTCCCAGCTCCTTACCACACCACTGAATACAGTATTCTTAGTTGCATACCTTTGGTGGGTACCCTGGATAATAGTCTGGCTTCTGACTGCACCACGTTTCTGTTGCTGAGGAAGATGAGCCGACGGAAGTAACACATTTCATCCCCTTTCACGTCTTCTATAACGTACTCCCCACTTGTGGTACTGGTGTCACGGTGTTGAACAGTCCGGACCCCAATGTCCCCACCTACAGACAGAAAAGGCACCTGGAAAAATGGAAGAAAATGAGGAAAACTAACTCACAAAAGGAGATAAGAACAAGCTGCAGGCCTATACACTGCAACTGAAAATAACATTGAAACAACAATGCCATGAACAAAAAATAGTGTGGTACTTCAGTCTGAGGTATGCCCAACTTAAAATATCTCCTCCTCCCCTCCCCAGTCCCCACATAGGCTAATGGAGACCTAACATATCATTAGCACCGTGTGTCCTGGCTTAACTGGTCCACATCCAGGAGCAAGATGTGAGAAGGTAGTACTGAATGCATTGTTCAAAGGGGTTCAGAATTGGGGTTGCAGATCCGAAGTCAGTCTGTAGTCAAGCTATCCCTAAAGCTTTTGAACCAAGTTGGGGATAGTCTTATGAGACCTGTTACTCTCATGGGATTTTTAACATCTTGGCTCACCATCTTGTGAGAGTGGGTGTTCTTGAGAGATTTAGAAAGCAAATCTGAATTTACTGGAATTTGAGAAAGGTTTGGATTAGAGAGTCTGGTTTTGCCTCACTTCTCCTTCTTCCACCTGCAAAAGACTGACAGAGTCAAAGTTTGACCAAGTGGTATCTAAAGAGTCACAATAAACTCTTCCATGCCTCCTCCTAGAAAGCCTGGATAAACTACAGGGATCCTAAGAGCTAGCAGGATATTCGATGCAGTTGACTGAGAGGAAGAGAAGTATTATTAGGTCTGTGTGACAGTAGTTCACCCAGTGCTTTTGCTACCATGACCAAGATATTAATTCAGATACAAGAAACAAGGTGTATAAATAACTTGTCTTAGGAGTAGCTACATCGTTCACTTTTCAGGGAGGGTGGAATAAAACTACAGCAAGGTAAGGGAAGGCTCTTAAGAGCCAGATAAAGTGGGAGAGATTAAGGTCACAATTCTCAAGAGGCACACTGAAAATTATCAACTCATTTTAAGACACTGTAAAGGAACCAGATTTCTATAAGGTCTCTCAAGTAAGACCCCTTCACCTCCAAAACAGGCATCCCAAAGCCAGAGTTATACGAAATAAAAAATGATTAGAAACAGAGTGGGAGTGGATATATAAAAACAGCAACTGGATACCAGGCTGCGCCAGATCCAAAAACCCACAACCGCTATCAGACCTGAGGGCTGCAGCTCGACTCCATTTCTAGTTAAAAGCAGAACCTGACTGTAAACAGAGATATGGAGAGCCCACTGCTTTTGCAACCAAGAGTAGGCTCAGTCCAGGCCAGTGGGCAGGAATTGAAAGAAGTAGATTAAAAGCTGTAAGGTGCAGGATGTGCTGAGACAATGCCTAGAAGGTGGAGCATGCCTTTGAGAATGGAGCTCACCTGTTGATGGGCTGGGAGGCCAGGTGGTGCCAGCTCCATCACTTTTCCCGACAGCTCAGTTTGGATGCTTTCCATTCCTTTGTAGTGCTGATCTCTGTGCAAGGCAACTGTGATGAGCCGCCTGAACCCCGCACTCGCAGCCAGCTGCTTCCGACCGTCCTCCATGCCAAACAGCCACTCAGTTTCTCTGCCCTGTGGTACTAGAGAAAGGGGTTGCTAGCAGGAGACAAAAAACAGGTAATACTACAGGTCCTGCTGGTTCATCTTAATCCTTGTGCTTTGGCTGATCAAGGCAGTTGCCTGCTTCCCCAGCACAAGGGCAACTTGGACTAAACACCATGTTCCAACACACAGTATCCCTATGCTGCTTGGATCAAGGTAGAGCCAGTATGCAGTGTGCTTCTGGAGTCTTTGGGGCCTCCTATGATTATGCCAAAGAGGAAGACAGTTGTGATCTTCTCTGTTTGCCACATTAAAGCCCTGCAACAAGCTGAAAATGCATCAGTGAGTCAGAGGAAGGGACTCCAAAACTATCATATTCATAAAACAAAAGGTTTGTGGTTCCTGCACCATAAAGACCTGCTTGTCTGGAAAAGCTGCCTACTTGGAGTCAGTGTCAACAAAATAATACTTAATGCTCCTCAGGGCCTTTTCCATGTATAGATTTCAAAGTATTCATAAAAGCAGAGCCCTGAAGTTACAAACAGGACAACTGAGATGAAGAGGTTTTTAAGGGACTTGTCCAAGGGCACAAAGTGAATCAGAGGCAGAGTAGGGACTACAATCCAGGAATCCTGACCCTGGTATGCACAAAGGACTGAGAGTATGTTGCTTCTCCTGCAAGAAAATCAGATATGCCACACACTCATGACAGACAAGTCTACCACAGTAACAAACAAATTACAACTATTACTGACAACATGTTTGACAACCAAAGCAATGCTGAATATTTGAGAGAGGTCTCAGATTCAGGAGCTCCTGCCGATTCTGTATCCAGCTCCTTACTTGCCCAGATGCACCATTTTTCACGCATACAAACAAGGAGGAATTAATTGGACAAAGTTTATGTTATTAAATAGGCATATTCCTTTTTGTGCTAATTTATACTGGGTGCAGATAAAAACAGGACAGAGGAAGTTAATGAGAATGAAGACTGCATTACTGACATCTTCTGCTTATTAGGAGACAGATTCTTTAACTGTACCTTCTACGTGGTACCTTCCTCCAGAAGTAGCTCCAGCAGTTGGGCTCTTCCCAGGGCTAAGGTACCATTCAACATAAAAGGTGGTAGAATCAGATGCTACCCATTAGGAGAAACAATTCTGTCATCCTGCATTTGCACTCCAAACATTATGAGCTCTGATGCAATAAACCCCAATTTTTAACAACATCTTTAGAGAACACACCGAGGTACCACATGGGGAAGGTAAGCCTAACCAGTCATACAGCCCATTTATATCAGCCCTTAGACTCCCAGACTGCGGCCACTCACAAACCCTACACTGTTTATTATCAATAATAAAGTGATGATGAATGCAGAGATTGATAAAATGGCAATATAGGGCATCTTATTATTCTGATCCTAGACTCCCAAAATTTTTCACACACAAAAGTTAGGGCTCATTGAGGCACCTTGAACAGTGGCCTTATTTTCAGAAGTACTGAGCACTCTTCAGCCCCCATACAAGTCAGTGGAAGGGGGCAGGTGCTCAGGTGTAAGGCTCCTACTTCAAAGCCTAACATTAGACACCACTTGAAAAATCCTGACCTTGATGAGGTCAGTGAGAGTTTTGCCACTGGTTTCCATGGGGTTATTTGTCCTCCTTCCTATCTTGAAATTCTTGACCAGAGAATTATCCCATGCAAAACAATATAGGAAGGAACAAAACTCACTGATGAAGATGGCAAAGTGATTGTCCCGAGAAGGTTTCACTGATGGGCTATCCACCACATGCAGGGTGTAGCGAGGTTTCCTGCTGTCTTTATCATACAGGTCCAGGGAGACATGTCCTGCACTCAGGTTTTTGTTTAGCTGGTTGCGCAGCAGAGCGTAGTCCTGTCTCTCCCTCACTGCCTCAGCCAGCTGCTCAGCACTTTCTACTCGCACTGGCTTGTCCTGCTCATCGGCACAGATCTCAAGGATCCGCAGAGCCGAACCAGGGATCTTCTTGAATTTGGTCATGACATAGATGAAAACAGGCAGGACAAACTGTCCCCTGGTTTCTCCAACCTCACTGCTTGCAACCCGGTGAATACGCACCATCCAGCCTTCCTGGGAGAAGTAGGCCACTGCCTTCTTCACCACATGGGCCTGAGCCAAAGAGATGCATAGGTAGCGGCCTCCAACCTGAAGAACCCGAGCAATCTCTCCTAACATCTTGTCCACCCTTTCCAGCGTGGTCTCCTCTTCATCAGTTAGGACAGCATCAAGGGTGCCCTTGTCCAACACCACTTGGAACTGGGCATCCTTGAAATCCATCTGCAGCATGTCCATCAGCAGATAACTCATCTTTGGCCTCCTGCCTGCATTGCGTTCCCTCATCTGATTGATTGCCACCTCGCTGATGTCGATGTTCACGAGGTCCTCATAGCCGACATCATACATTTGTTCGCTTAGTTCAGAGTTGCCACAACCAACTACGAGCACCTGAGAAATTTTAAGAAAGATAATAGGGCTACTTTCCTGGAAATACACAATGTATCCACTGGGCTAAACAGGACTAAGTGCTTTATAAACAGATGCCACAGAGATCTACCAATAGTGGAGTCTCTCCATGACAAAACAGGGATCCTGGTTTTCTCCGATAAAAAAATCCCCAATTTTTCAATTAAAAAAAAAAGTAACCCCAAATCCACATTCTTTCATGATTAAAATGCAATGCCACTAAGATACAGCTACTCCTTGTTTAATATCATAGTTACATTCTTGAAAAACGCAACTTGAAGCAAAATGTTAAGTGAGGGGTACCTGTGTATACACATGCACACACTCGCATCTTAGTGGCATTTCATTTTAATCATGGAAAAATTTGGATTTTGGGTTACTTTTTTAAAATCCAAAAATAGGGGGCTTTTTATTTTTTTATTTTTTGTTTTAATCAGAGAAAAGCAGGAACCCTGGTGATAAATTTACCCATCACTTACAAACCAAGCCTTTGCAATAAACATATTAAGAGACAACTCACCACATACCTCCACAGAGAACATAGCCAACATGTATATTTTAAACACCCCCATTGGTAAACTGGAGTGGCAGAAATACTTAACCAATATGCCGTCTGAAGAGAGCTGAAACCCAGCTGCAGGTCCAACGCGAGCAGACAGACTACAAGCACCTGAACTAAAGTTTGGCTAGGATATGAGGATCCATGCCATCTCCCTGGAACCCCCTACTCCTACCAGAAGTTTCCCAGGATGAGTTATGAGTGTTTACCTGTTGGTCAGCATCTTTCAACAGCAGCACAGGCTATTAACACAGCAGGGGCAAAACAGGTGATAACTTGAAGGGGATCCTTATCTGGATGCAGTGAAAAGGGCCCACAGGGCTCTGCCCTGAAGCTACGTCCTAGCTTGGGGATTCCTACCCACCCCAGGGAGGATGGTGGGGAGCCCTCCTGTTCCCCAATGGGTCGGGGCCACTTTAGGTTTCTAACCAGCCCTCGGTTTTGCTACTGGGCTGCATCCAGCTGTGGTTATGAAGCAGCGATCACTTCAGCCCCAGTGCATAGGACAGCAGCAGAGCCCAGACCCCGCTACACCTCCTCCACCGTGTCGGGAGAGTCAAGGCCCTATGCCACGGAAAGATAACCAGAGTTGCTTGGCACCGGCTGCGCCCTGCCCTCCTCCCCTGCTCACCTTGTCTCGGGGTTTGATGTACTTGTGCAGCACCCCGCACAGCTCCAGGTAGGTCCCGTACCACTCGAAGGCTTTCTCCCCTCGCTGCTGGAAGAACCGCTCCCAGTACTGGGCAGAACCGAACTCCTTGGTGCTCTTCGGCAGCAGGCTCATGGCGAGGCCGCCGGGAGCCGCAGCTCGCACGCGGGCGGCGGGAGGGGGCACGGGGCAGCCGCGACCACAGCCCACTCTCAGAGACGCCCCCGCGCACGCGCAACTCTCCCCCAACGCTCGCTCTTGGAATGCTGGGACTATATCCGGGTTTGGTGTCTCCCCATTGAGTCCGCTTCTCGCAGCTGATTGGACGTTTCTTTGTTCCGGCTCTTTCCCTATTGGCTCGTTAGTCCCCCCCACCCCTTTTCTGGCGTGAGGTTCCGCAGTCTCCATAGAGCCGGGCAGTTGCTTTCCACTTCGTCCCTCCGTGTAGGTGAGGCGGCTCCGGCCCCACGCCTCGCCAGTGCTCAGTGTAACTTCAGCTCTCTCTCCCCCTGCGGTACCTGCCGCCCTCTAGGGCCCACAGCTGTGGCTGCGCTGTGGGAGCTGCATCTCCAGGCTGCCCAGCTCTGCGGCTTTGCTTCCCTCCGATAAAAATCACGTCCTATCGCTGGTGCAGAGGGAGCCTGGGATCATGATACCAGGCTCCCCCTGTATCAGTAGTAAGGTACCACAGCTGTGAGCCCTGCAGTTGACAAAGCTTGTAGCCGGAGCAGCACTGCATGCACTGAGCCCCATCAGTTGTGGGACTCGTAACAAGGACAGCAGGCCAGGCATGCTTTTTCCCACCTAAGGTTGAGTACGATCAGAACAAATGGCACAGGAGCTTTTTACATGGGTGTCTACGTTGCAGACCTCAACAGGATCAAAGAGGGAAGGAGACAGGATGTGCCTGTGGGTGATGGATCTGAAGATGTACCTCTTCCCATCTACTCTCATTATATCATCCTTCTGCCTCATACCCCTTCTGAACCAGTATGATACCTACCCAGTGTAGGCAACACTGGTTTGATGGGAAATAAGGCTTTCTACCAAATAAATACCAGGAAGTTTTTCAAGAGTGCTATTTTTCCTTCTAACCAGAAGCACAACCATACCAGGTAATTCTCTCCAATCTATCTAGCCACCTCTCATTCTGCCAGGAGTCTGAGGAGATCTAATACAATATTCTGATTTCACACCATTGCTTATGCAAACTTGGCCATAAACAATGACCTATTTGTGCACCTAGATTTTATTGGTGCATACTACTTGTACTTATAGAGTTCTTCTGTTCTTCTAGTGCTGTAATCCAGGCTTACTAGTTTCAGTGCAGAAGGAATTGGAATTTTGATGAAGTGTAGTATTGTGAAGGGGGGAAAAAAAGAGTATTCCAACATTTAAGACTCAACAGAATACCAGCAGGGAATCATGGGAGTGTGATAACTGAGGGTACACTGGCTACTGCAGATGCTACAAACAATTCATTTATTAAAGCAGTTGCAGTTTTTTTCAAGTTGAGTAGAACTTATGGCATGTTTAATTCCAACAATATACAGCAAACCACTGCTGCAAGTTTCTTCTTGATACATGAGTAACCTTGTATTTCATGTCCATGTAGATATGCAAGATGTCAGCTAGGAATCAGATATGTTTACTATAAACAAGAAGTAGGACATTTTAGCTAGTAAGATTAAAACGCACAACCTGAGAAAGGGAAGGTGATTGCTTTAACCAGTAGGGCTGTGTAAACCTTTGGGTGCTGATTTGATTTGGAGATTGGTGGCTGAATCTCCAAAACTGAATCAAATCAGGGAATCACTTTAAAAGGTCCAAATTAATTTGAAGCTCTGTGAATCTATTTGGAAAAGATTCAGAGCTTTGGTGATTTGGGCAGCCCCCGCCTGCTGCAACAGGGTGCTGGACCCAGGCTCCAAGCTGGTAAGTATGGGGCAAGGGAGAGGGCCCTGGAGGAGCAGGGACGGGACTGTGGTGGGGACTCCTGTCAGGCCTCATCTCATGCCTTCTCCCCCAGCCCCCCCTATGGCTGCCCCACCCACCTGCCCCAGCTCCTGGCCCTTTTAAAAAAAGCCCCTACTCACTGGGTGCTGCCAGGTAGGGGGTGATCC
>NW_017728907.1:13483833-13534274 GCF_001723895.1 Crocodylus porosus
ATGGCTGCCCTGCCCACCCCAGCTCTGGCCCTTTAAGGAAAACCCCCCAGTAGCTGCCCCCCCTCCCCCAACTCACTGGCTGCTGCTGCAGCTTCAGGGCTTCTGGGGGCTCACACAGTGTGGGGCAGCAGGGATTGACCCCCTGCCAGGTAGCAGCTGGTGAGTTGAGGCTTTGTTTGGTTTTTTTTAAGGGCCAGGAGCTGGGGTGAGTGAGGCAGCCATAGCGGGGGTTGGGGGAACAGGCAGGGGTCGGGGGGTTCGTGACAGAGCCCCCCGTAAGGCAGTGGGGGGTAGCGGGGAATCGCTCCCCACCTGGCAGCAGCCAGTAAGTTGGGGCTTTTTTTTTTTCTTTTTCAAAGACCCAGGAGCTGGGGTGGGTGGGGCCTGTGTGATTTGGAGATTCCGCTGATTATCTCCAAATCAGATTCAGCCAAATCAATTTGGGACAGTGATTCGAATCGCCGAATCGAATCACTGTCCCTCGAAATCGGCCAAATCCAAAGCGAATACTAGCTATTTCGTACAGGTCTACCATCCAGTAGTAATCTTGTGCAACAGTTGGTTCACTGATCTTATTTCATAACCTGCCAAAATCATGTTTAATAGACCAATCCCACAAAAATCAGAAAAAGAGTTCAGCAAATTGTTCAAACTGGCTGTGAGATTTTAATGATATAAAAATGTTTGTGTGAGCGCTTCAGCAATTAAAAAACAATATAGATCTCTTACCTTTTGCAGGTGCTTTTCAGAAGAAAAGAAATGGAAGAACACAACCTATTCATGGCTTTAAAATGAATAGCTTTAATGTACACACTGTACAAACAACTACAAATGGACATTACATTTTACACAGAGCTTTCTGTATGAAGTACAGGCTCCAAAAAAAAAAAACTAACTGGGACTGGAGGTGGCATCTGTTGAGTTACTCTGCTGGATGAAGTAATTGGAGAGTTCATTTAGTGCTCTATAGCGATGAGAGATGGAATTCTTCACTGCTTTAGGCAATTCTGCATACCTGGGGATTAGGAAAAATAAGAAAATAAGAAAATTCATAGATCCAACAAAGCAGAATTCTAAACTATAACTACAAATGCCTCTCCATTTGTTCTCATAATGCTAAGCTTTAAATATGCCTTTTATGACCGATTGTATTCATTTTCAGATGCGGTACCCTTGAATGTCTTATATAGACAGATGCTGTCATCTATGTTGACTATGGACTCTCTCTCATCATAAAGCCTGCCGTAATGTAATTTCTGCTTGTAACTAAAGCCCGTTCTCTTGGCAAGTTCTGCTTTCTAAGCTCTTTCTCTTACCATATTGAGAGGCCACAAGACTGAACATATCTTAATTATGGAGAAAATCTTACAGTAGAATGAAAGCGTCTCTCAGACCACACACCTGAATCTCTGCTGCCCTGTGCAATCATTTTCACTAACAAAAAGCTACTTCACGTTACTGTAAATGACTGCCCAAATTCAGTACAAAAAAAAAAATCAGGCCTCCCATGCAACCCATTTCTTCAATGCTACAGACAGATGCAGCTTACCTAGGTTCAGATTCAATTAAAAAAACAAAAAAACAACCAAAAAACTGTACAGTGAACTTCAACAATCTCACTATTAGCAGCTACTAGAGACAGAGGAACCAGCAGCTGCTTCTCACTAGTCTGTGAATGGTCCTAAGCTGGAATGACAGGAAACAACAATATGCTGAACAACTTGCTTCTTTTGTCCTAATGCGTTAGAAGTTTGAGATGGACTGAGGTAGGGAGTACTGCTCCACACTTCAACCAGAGCTTCATAGAGCCAGGATTTTATTTTAATCCCATCCCACCTTCTCTTTACCAAAATCTGCAGTCAGCAGGTTCCACTTTATACGGTAGCAAATACTTAACACAAGTTCTGCTGCCTGCTCTTCAAAAAACACAGAAAAGTCACTTACGTCTTTTCATAACCATCAGGTTGGAAGCATGGATCCCAGCCAAAGTCTCTGGGGCCTCTAGGTTCAACTATGTGACCCTGCCAATTCAAGGAGGAAGAAATAAAAAGTTTTTCATCACCTTTTGTAACATTTACCTTCTAGATTCTCACGTACTGAAAACAAACTCAGTAACATTTTACATTGATCCCTGCTTTTTGAAACAATCAAGAGCCCAATGCTTGACAGAATATTAGCGTTTTCCCAAGACAAGACCAGTGCAGACCACCAGATTTCAGTGCACCACCCTTTCATACCCATATGCATCCCTCCTGCATGTCCCTCTAACCTTCGCTACTGCCTCTGATAAACACATCCATCCTAGAACATTTGAACGAGTCAGCCCAAATAAGCCTGCCTTCTTTTACACAAAACATACTGGGGGATCAGGAGAGAGGAACTGCAACAAGGTTAAAGGCTGGGTGGAGTTAAGATTGTGGCTAGATCCAGGCAAGACAAGTCAGCTGTGCAGCTCTGTTCATTTCTGTGCGTCTCAGTACCAGGAAGTTATGGCCATGTTAGAAAGAGTTGAGAGAAAAAGCAACCCCCAAATATGAGTTAGACATAGCTACATAAAAGGCCTTGGGAACTGGTGTTAGCTGACTGTTATGGTGTAACTAGACATTTAGCTTATAGCTGTAAGGGTCCTGGAGGACTGCACAGGCCACCAAGCTTATGGAACACCACTGAACATTCAGAACCTTGGGCCAAACCTGGGTCCTCTTGGACACCAAGATAAATAGCCTGATATTCAGAGGAGCTGAACACTCAGCTTCCATGGAAATCTATGGGAGCTGCAGATGCACAGGATCCACTGAAAAAACAAGGTCACAAATTTAGGTAACTAAACATGGACACAGACATCCCAATACAGGTGAGCCACCTGTATCTGTACAGCAATGTGAATACCTACATAAGTTTTGCCTTTGAACAGCTTCACTGGGTCCTCCAGGTTTCCAGAGCTGAACGCAAAGGTGCAAACAGCATAGGCAGACTTGTCCTCAAACCCCGCCAGCAGCTTGTACAGTCCTAAGAAACAAAACAGGTATTCTGTCAACTAAATGCCACTGATAAGAAGTGATTTGTGAAGAACTGGAGGAAATGCAACACATCAAGTAAGTAATATCTGGCAACCTGTGGCTTGGCCTCCTGCATACTGTACCCACACTAACTAGGGTGATCATATTACATGGACAACAAATGGGGTGCCCTGTGGATAATTCAGGAGACCAGTGACTGGGATACCTGCATTCTACTTGCAGCACTTCCAGCAATCTTACAAGGGGGTTAATTATTATTTTCAAAGTGCTGGGAAATCCCTGTGTGTCTAATTCCCTAGTCAGATAATCAAAACCTGTATTCGCTGATGTGTGGAATGGGGGGCTTGATCCTTTTAGCCCATCGCAACCACTTATACTCAACCTTCAAATGCACAGATCCTGTCAATTTCAAGAGAGTTATTAGCTGCAATGTGCTCCGAGTAATAAAGTAAGGAGCCTGAATCAGGTGAGAGCATGCTATTCCCACAGAAATTAATAGGTGTGTTTGAATCAGTCTAAGTAATAGCTTTAATATAAAAACCATTTGATATAGCCCAATGTAACAGCCATTTTGAAATAAAACCATTTGGTGTACAATGAGTAGGAAACTAAACAACATGGGGGGGAAGGAAAAATACATAACTGATGGCAGCATTGCTGAACTCACCATTTATGACTGTAGAGAAGTCATGTTGTCCAGCAAATAATCACTGCACACAAAATGTTTTTATTCTGAAATTGTCATTATTTTCTGAAATAGCTTTGCATAATATGAAGCCATTTGCATGATTTAAATGGATGCCTGCCTCATGGTCTTATGTTCTTGCCTACAGATGTCTTAAGTGGATTCTACTGAAGATTTATTCATCTGATATTAATGACACTACATCTCCCTCACTTTCAGTCAGTCTATTTCCCATTGCACACGCTTGTGACTATTATCTAGCAAAAAGTAATGTCTTGGGATAGACAGGAAGCCTGAGCTGAATACCCTTGTAATGAAATATTTAGCTGCAAGGCCCAGCAAGTCATCAACACAGAGACAGCTGCAGAAGTTATTATGCAGATGAGCTCATTTGTAACAAGGTACGGATGAAGATGAGGGCTAAGGACAGAGAGGTAGAGAGAAAGAGAACCAGGCAAGGAGAATGGCATGAAAACCTTGAAGGGAAAGAGATCTGTATTGTGTTGCTGCAAGGTGGCATTCTTTCCCAGGAACCTGCTATCATTGATCAGGAAGTGACATTGAACAATAATTCAGAGGGAGATACCTTCTGGTTTTAACTTTTCTAGAAACCATTTTCTGAAACAAGAAAAAGAGAACAAATGTCAGCTGGAAGTTACTTTTTGGTCATTGCTATCATCAATGGAAACATTTCTAGTGTAACATTCTACTGAGGGTTCTCTTCTCACAGTTTTCCTAGTACCACCAATCCTGTGCTGTAAAATACTAATTTACCCATCACACCAGGAAGTCAGGCACTCCTGGGAGTAATACTAAAATCAGTGGAGCTCTGTGCAGGTTCATAGGTCCACCATCTTCAAGTTCACTATAAAATCTGATCCTGTTTCTTAAATGCATGCTTCTGTAGCTTTCTGGCCTAAAATTCTTTTGCTATTTGTTTTCAATCTTTTTTGTACCAAGACCCATTTGTAAACTTTGATGACCAGTGCTGACCCAGAGCCCCTCACGCCCAACCTGGTGCTCTCTGCCCCCAAGTGTGTGGGCCAGGGAGAGTGTGTGTGGGGCACAGGGGGCCCCAGACAGCCCCTTGCAGGCTGGAACTGTGTCAGCCTCCAAGGGAAAACCCATGGGCTCCCATGTTTTTCTCCTTTACAAGAGAATCCATTTTTACAGCTTGATCCATTTTTAAAGTTTGTTTGTGGCCCTTTCACATATTCTTGTGACCCACTTTTGGGTCGTGACTCAGGGGTTGCAAAACGCTGACCTAAGGAACTCAGGAGAGCTGGGTTTCTCTCAAGTTGCTGTGCAACTCTGGGCACATCACAAGTGACAATTAAATCAGCTCTTTCCTGTCAACTAGCTAACTGAACTCATTCATGTTTGGAGAGTGATCTTATGCCCAGTCCTATAGTCATGTGAATCATCTTGCAATATAGTCATATGCCAGCTTCTCTCTTTCCTGCACTAGTACCTTGAATAAGCAGAGATAATGTTAAAGAAACTGTAAAATAAAAGACAGTGCCAAGATACAAGGCAGAACTTTGTTAGCCTAGTTAAAAGCCTCTACATTTGGAAATCTTGTTACACACTGAACTACAACAGTCTCAATATTCCCATTATGCAGTAATACAAATCCTGTGACTTGAATTTTTTAAAAAATGATTATAGTAGCTCTTTCTCTGTAGCTGAAGCATAATGGGCAGAATTCCTCCTTGGTGTAATAACTTTGATGTAGTTGTGTTGGGGATGATTTTTGTCCAATCACAAAAGCTGATCCTGCTGGTAATGTCTGAATTGGTGCAAAGATCAATTCATGTGGGGTCCTCTGCAAGGCCAGGCCAAAAGATGGGTACAGGGGCAGGGAGCAGCAGTTTCGGAGTACATCATGTCACAAGCAATAATTTTTGAGTAACATACATAAAAACAAGAAACACCTAAGTACAAATTTTATCTCCATCCTCCTTGTCTGAGCTGAAGTTGTAGGAGCTAGAACAACAGCAACGTAGAAGAGAGTTCAAGGAGTTTTGAAAGCCATGTATGAAGCACTCCCAACAATCTCATTTTATTGCACAACTGTATACATGAATTTCAGCTTCACTTACATGTATGGTCCTGGGAGTCCCCCCAAGGCACTGAAACACAAGCAAGTGTCTTCTACTATAACAGGTCCCTGGATCTGCAGAGTGGAAGGAATAGAAAGAGAATCATTAGATTCAAGGGGACAATGTGTTTTCCAAAGCTGGCTTTTTTTCTTACCACCATTATTTCCACAAAATGCTAAGAGCTTCATGAAAACAAAGCACCAAAACTCCTTAAATTTGAGGCTATATATGAGAAAGCAGGTGAAAAAGCCTGTGATTCCTACCACCAATAGCTGGTAGTCACACTACCAAAGCAGAAAAAAGTTTTGCTTTAGATCACTGAGCAGAGCTAATCTGAATAATTCATGTGGGCCCCTTCCTTCTTTATTGGGAAATGACAGAATCTGAAAAAGGAGGGGGTTTTTTGCATGTCCACACTGATGTCTTTCATCAGATCCACAATCAAGTTGTCTTTGAAAAAAAAATTTCTTACAGGCTCTTTTTAAAGAACCCTGTTAAAATCAGAGGCTAACAGGGTGCAACATCATTACCCATCAATAAGGTAGAAATAAAGGAGCCCTGTCAGTTCACAAACAGGTATGAACTGTGTTCTAGGGATATGGGAGGCCAGAGGACTACAGATCACACACTCAAAATGCTTTACATTGTTCCTGTGCTACAAAGACAAGAATATGAATTGCCTGAGATGGAGATCCTTGTAGCAGCATTCTCCCAAACCAACTAAGCTGACCTCATTCTCAGCTTGTATCAGATCAGAAAAAGATCTAAGGCAGGCCATCCTCTGAGATGCAGCAAGCCAAATTAATGAAGTTTGTTAATTCAAGCTTTAAGGTAGGCCAGTTGCCACCAATCTGTGTCTCTGCCACATGCCACTGCATGGCACCTTACATCATGGATCTCCCTGCCATTGATTGCAGCTACGTGGCAGCACTACCGTGCTGGTTCTACAGGTCAGATACAGTCCTTTTGTGGGCCAGACCTGGATTCCCCTAAGGGCAGTGATACATTCTTCTATAGCTATATTTAAATATCCTGAGTCCCTTCCATTGGACCCAGTCAGTTCATGAGCATTTAATTTTCCACTAGCCAAAAAGTGCCTTGTTATGCTTGTTGGTCATAGCAGGCCGTTTAAGCAAAACCGTTGATTACTCTGAAGCAATGTTATAATAAAACCTGTGACAGTGGTAAAAAGAAAAAGGAAATTACCTGTTTTGCAGCTTCCCTGCATTTCTGAATGGAAATTTCATCTGGTTCTCCTTGATATTCTGGTACTGGAAAAAAAAGTTGGGAGGGAATCATTTGAAACATGGCTACTAGGCCTTTAAAATGTCAGCAATTAACAAGTGAAAAAAACTGTGCACTTACAGTCAATTTTTTTTGCAACCAGACTGTACGGAAACTTATCTCCTAGAATTTGAATGACCTATTTAGAATGAAAAAGAAAGATCCTTCAGATAATTCTGAGGAAAGATGGCATCCATCTGTTCATAGACATCACAGAGAAATTGGACTAGAAGGGACCTCCAGAGGTCATCTAATCCAGCCCCTTGCCTGAGGCAGCATCATCCCTATTCAAACCATCCCACACAAATCCATAATCTAAACTCTTTGTAAAACTACCCTGTTAACCCAGATGCAACACAAGACACAACACCCTAACCTGCCACAGGTAAAGCCAGAACCACAACAGCCAACCTCCTGCTTTTATAAAAGGTTTACATATTCTTAAGGGATCCTGGACAGAGGGCCATGCCCCCACCCCCCGTTACAGAGGAAGGTAATTCCCCACAGTCCATGTAAACTGGACCATATTATATTTCTCTTTTCCTATGAGAATAGTCATGTCTTAAAGGAAATATCTGATTTATGCTGTGGGACAAGAAAGATTTAAAGAAAGAAAAAAACCCCAGGAAGCATGGGCAACTGGTGCCTCCTTAGTCGGGGGGAGCACTTGCCCCCCTCTCCCTACCCAGCGGCCAGTCAGCAACTGGGGGAAGGGGGCAGGGGAGATAACACATCCTCCTGCAGCTGACTTGTGCCACTCGAGAGTGCAGCCGGGGCTTCTCCCGGTGCCCCTACTCCCCAGCCAGCACTCTTGGAGTTGGGGGGCAGGGGGGCACCAGTGCTGCTGCCTGCCTCCAGTGGCCTAAGTGGGGAACACTGGCTGTCAGGGGTGCACCAGCGCTCTCAGGGGGTGCACATGCATCACCACTGCCAGGAAGTCGAAGCATTTAGTGTCTGAGAACAGTGGCAGAGGTTAGGATGTAAACAGCTTGTCTACAGTAACTTTTATATTTTGTAAAGATCACTTGTCTAAGTTTTAGATAAATGCCATGAAAAAAAATACTGGACAAGACTTTTATCTGGGGGGAAAAAAAATCATAGTAGAGTCTGGGTAATGAAATGCTCAGCAAAGCAGGGTTTTTTTGGTTTTTTTACAGGTAAATTAACTCTGTTAATTAGTGATCTTAGATAGGCCCTCAGCCACATCACCCCTCTGGGTCATGTCCTATAGCCATGCGGTGCACTTAAAATACAAATCTCCAAGCAGAGTCTTCAGTTTAGCAGATTGTAACTTGGCTCCGAGACATGCACTGATCTGGGACTATTCGGGGAAGAATGCTGCAGGGCAGAGTCCAGTTCTTCTGCGTGGGGTCTCAGGCCCAGGTGCAGATGAACGTGACAGACCTGGTGCCCACAATGCTCTGGGGGCTGGCGCTGACCCAGCAGCAGTAGGGGAGCCGGTGCCTGTTGTGCCCAGGAGCAGCCTGGATCCTTGGCTCCCAGGGGCACGGCCTGCCTTGCCCCACCCCGCGTTGACTCTGGTCTCTAACTATGACGCTGCCTGAGGTGCCAGAGCCCCTTGCCTCCACCGCCAAACGCCCCTCCCCCACCTCCTCCAGCTTCTTGGCGTTGCCGGTCACGAACACCACGCTCTTCCCCGCCATAGCAGAGTCCTCCAACTGCGCCTACGCACACACCTACCAATCACTGCCGGGCAGCGCGTCACCCCGAGCAACAGCCCTGAAGAACCAACCAATGAAAGAGGCCACTCAGAACCAGAAACAAGCGTCTCTCCGAGCACCCTGGGTAGTGTGCTGGTGACGTATTTCCGGTAAGAGGAAGTAGACAACTTCCGGTTCCTTAAGAGGACATTCGCAGTGGTGAGGGCGGAAGTGGTTCTGCCCCGAGTTTCACGGGACGGAAGTGGGGGACAGGAACCGGAAATTGGGGCTGCTGTCTGGCTGTCAGTGTTCTGAGCGGGGCGTGCCTCGTGCTCCGGCTGGACGTCGGCACGGCCAGGTTGTTGGGGGCTGCTCGCCTCCAGTTTAAAGAGCTCTTCTTACCCGCTCGTGTTCTTCATTGTATTTCTTCCAGCCTTCATTGTTTGCAGCAGGAAACACCTCAGGACCTCAGCCCCGTTGGCTCCCTGACCTCAAGGTCTTACCTGTAGATCGGGGGTGAGGCCTGCGGCACGGGTGCTGCAAGTAGGCCGCCCGCGTAGCACGCTGCAGATAGGGAGGGGACAGGCCTGTGTGACACACAAGGTTAACACAGCTTAATGCCCACAGAGCAGCAGTCAGCTACCCCCACCTGTCGTTAGAGGGGGCTATTGGGTGTGTGCCAACTGAGTTTGGGGGACAGCTGAAGAGGAAACAGATGGGAGGGGGGTCAGAGGTTTAAAACAAGTGCTCCAACAGGGGGACATGGAGCATAGCACACTAACCTGTGCCCACTGGCCCTCCATTGAGTCCAGGGAGCCAGTGGATGCTGCCCAGTGAAACTGTCTGGAGACATGGATGGACCAGGGACAGGAAAATGGCCCCACAGTTCCTGGGGACTGTCCCAGCCAGGGCATCAGGGAGAGGACAGGACTTGTACTGTGTTATTCTGGAATGTGGGCTGCAGCTCACCAAGTAGAGCTATAAGCCCCCTCTTGCTGATGGGGGTCACCTGAGGGCATGTCACTGATTGCTTGGGACAAATAAAAGACAACAGGGATGGAAGTGAAGGTCATAAGTTCAAAACAAGTGCTCAAGTCGGGGAAGGACACCAAGCCGAGCATACCAGACAGTGTCCATACTCAAATCAGTCCAAGAAGTCAGGGGACACTTCCCAGTGAAACTGCCTGGAGACATGAACAGACCAGAGACAGGGAAATGGCTCTGCAGTCCCCAGGGGTCCTCCTGGTCAGGGCTGCAGGGATGGGACAGGAAGCAAAGCTGCAGGTATGGCAGAGAACAAAAAGCAGAGCAGTAGATCAGGCAGGGAGTGCAGGGTATGAAGCAGAAAAAAGAGCAACAGATCAAGCAGGAAGCACAGCAGCACATCAGGAGAAAAGGAATCAGAGTGGCACTCAGAGGGTGTGGAGCTAATTTATGGCACACCTGCAAAAAAGGTTGGCCCTCACTGATCTAAACCCTCCCATTCTGGAATTTTGCATGTCTCTGATTAACTTCACTGCTCTTCTCTGGTCTTTTGAAATAAAATATATGCTGTATCCTTTTGTGGGTGAATATATCCAAAGACAGTATTCAAGTTAGGATGCACTGGTAATACTTGATGATGACATCTTACTATTTTCTATCCTTTTTTATACTTTTAAGTACGTTGATTGGGGTTTTTTTTAACAATTGTTATGCAACAAGTTGCCCAAAATGACTTACGTGTTTTTCTTTTCAAATGTTAAGTTCTACTCTGACAGAAATGTATGTGTGTGAATAGCTCAAGTGATTTCTTCAAATTGGTGTTTTCTAAACTGAATTTTATTTGCTAGGGGAAAAAGGGTGGTGTCATGGGAGAATGTCAGACTGGGATATTGGAGACATGGGTGTTTCTGTGGTCTACCACAGACTTCCTAGGTGACTGAGCAAATCATTTAGTCTTTCTGGGCATTTATACGCATACTTTTTCATTCTGCAGCGCACTGGAGATCTGCCGCTTCAGAGCAGGCTCAGAACAGACTCAATTAAGTCTGCTCTGCATGTGAGCTGACACACACCATGCTGAGCTGTGTGCAGTTGTATAAGTGGTAAAGTGTGCATCAGTGTGCAGCAAATGGAGACAGTGCACTTTTGAACTAAAGCACCTCCAATGTTTTTTAGTTTAACAGTACACCACTGCCATTTTCTCAGCATTGACATACATTTCAACACTTATACAATGAAGGCATTGCAGCACTGTTTTCACTTTACAAAGTGCTCAGCGCTGCGGCGCTTACATGTGTAAAAATGCCCTCTGTTCCCCACCTGTAAAATGGAATAGCCACACCTCTCTACCCCACAGATGTGTTTATGAGGATAAATGTAGTAAAAATGAAGGAAAAAAGAACTGAGGAAGGGTAGAGTGGTACCCAAATGTTTGTTTATGTCCCTCCCAACTATCCAGCTGGTCCAATAAAAGATACCACCCACAATAATCCTTGCTTCTGATAAAACTATATGATGTTCAAATGTTACATTTAGGTGACCCAGAGATATATCTAATAGTACAGACAGTGCTGCCTGGGAACCTCACTTGTTGGTTCCTTTTCTTGCAATCTTGCCAGTTGTAACTAATGTAAGCATTTTTGTCATCTGCAAGTTGTACCACTTCACTTCTCATCCATTTCTTCAAATCCCTAATAAAACAATTGAACAAGGACTGACACTGGCAAGCTGACCTGACTTTGTGAATCCCAGGGCTTTGGTCTACCCCAGTCTTGGCCCTAATCCTATCATTCTTCCTCCAGCACTTTCATTCCTTTGGCTTTGGGGTCATAAGCTGCTCAAATAACCTAAAAAGGTACATGAGAACCTGACTAGAACAGAGGGCAACATATAACTGTCAAATACAGGTGGCCACAGTTCACTGTGGTTGCAGTTCTGCTCTTGAGGCACCAGTCATTGAAAAACATTTGGGACGTTGATAGATGTGCAGCTCCTCACTGTAACTTCACAAGGAGCGCCAGGAGTTACAGCAGTCCCCCCCAGTCCAACAGAGTATTGCTGTTGGATCTCGGGGGTTCAGGATTGAGCTTGAGTTTGGAGCGGCTGTGTGTCTGCAACCTCTCTCCTAGCACTGCTCGCATCCCTCCCAGTTCTGGTGCTGTCTTCAGGATGGGAGGGAGCTCAATCTGGGGTTTTGCCCACCTGAGGGGAGCTCTAATCCACCTGCCCCACCCTCCAGCACAGACTGGGTAAACCGCAGATGGAACTCCCTTCTCACTCTTCTCCCCATCCCACTCTCAAGACAACACCAGGGGAAGGATTGGGCTGCATGAGCCCAGCACTGCTCCCAGAGTGCACTAACAGAAGTTAATGAAGGCGCTCCATTTTGGAGCACCTACATCTGAACCCTCATGTAATGAGGGTCCAGATTGTCCCCTGATCAGGCACTTCTGTAGTGCTCTTCAGTTGTGCACTTCTGTCACGGCACTGCTACAGAGCACTTCAGGGGGCCGATTGCGTGACAAAACATAATTTTGTCCGTGCCTGTAGAGTAGCATATTCTTTCTGAGACAGAGCACTTCAGCACTGCAACATGAAGCCTCTGCCATTGATTACAGCCCTTCTTGATTCCCCACATATCTGATATAACTAACTGTTTAATCTTGCCGTATGCTTTAAAGTGGTGTGCACTACAGCACTACAGCCCCTAACATGCAGGTATGCTCCCATGACAAGTTGTTCTCATGCTTCATAACACCGCCATTTTGAATGTTCATAGTGATAGAAGTCAGATCCCCTTGTTCTGTCTCCTTCAGACAAGGACTGTCTTTTAATTCCATATTTATATAGTCCCTAGTCCAATGAAATTCTAGGTGCCACTACAGTACAAGTAGATACTGCTGTTTGAGCTAAAGGAGAGTGCTAAAGATGTTAATGGCAGACAAGGTTCTTTGGGTAAATGTGTTATCTTTTATTAAACCAACTAAATACTTGGATAAATTGTTCTTTGAAAGTTTTTGGATACAAACACCCTTCTTCAGGGAAAGGGAGATTCTGCTTGAAGAAGGGAGTTTGTACCCGAAAGCTTGCAAAGAACAATTTGTCCAACTGTTTAGTTGGTCTAATAAAAGATATTACATTTACCCAAAGAACCTTGTCTGCCTATGTCCTTAGACCAACATGGCTACAAGCAACACCCCAGAAAGTTGCTAATACAGTTGAACAATTCTGATTTGATCCAGTAGAGGACAGTGGTTTGCATCCACATGCTAGTTAGCCTTGTTTTGTATTCTTAGTACTGCATCATCCAATGCTAGTTTTTGCAGGCAAAAGAGTTGTATGTATCCATTACAATTTAATCTTCAATAAAATGAGTAATTAAAAACCATGATCCCCTTCCAACCTATTGTTTGTAAATCACTGATTTTGTTGTGGTAAGTGGACTCTTGCCCCGGAGATGATTGCAGTAAAAGCCTTGCTGCTTACTCTGAATCTTGCTGAATTAATTTCACATATGTCTCCTTTGTTTGTGCTGAAACCTTGATTTGAAATGTTTGTTTTTCAGGTTTTGGCACTTGGGAGCAGAGGTTTGCTCCCCTGCCAGGGAATGATTAAATGGTTTCCTGGCGCCTGCTTTTAATTTAATGTAATTTTATTATTGAGTTTAGGCTTCATCATTCTTGGGATGCTTTGGTGCCTCCAAGGAGCAGACTGCTAAAGTCATTTCCAGAGTGGGAGGGAGAGTGCTGAGTACTGCATGGAGAGAGCAAGAGGCAGCTGCTCCCTCTGGCCAAGAATGCTGTGGCTTCATCCTTCATCTCTTTAAGTGAGCTGGCATTGAACTGTCTTGTGGTGTTATTTGATTGCTACTACTTAGTGGTCTTATTGACCTTCGATATTTTGCCTGTGGAGGGAGCGTATGTGTGTTTGAAGCAGGAGACAGACCAGTCTGGTATTCTCTGTCTGTTGAGGTCAACTGGAATTACTTGTATCCTGCAGGGGAAGAGCAAGGCCCCTGGATTCAACTCCCAACTCTACCACAAATTTACCCTGTGACCTTGGGACAGCCACATAACCTCACTGTGCTCTAATTTTCCTATCTGAAAAATGGGACAAGTCATATTCCACTGCTGTTATACTTCACTGAAATACCATGAGGAATAAGTAGTGTTTGACAGGCACTTTGAGACCAAATGGATACTTCAGCTTTATTTCCTTCTGGTTTAATATATACACACAATCAATGGAGGTGATAGCCAGTAGATAAATGAACTTAGGCATTTTTTATGTTTTTCCTTGTTCTCTGTCCCCTAACCGACATCTTCTGGGACTAATTCTAACATCCCAGCCCCTTCAGTTCCTTCAGCCAACTAACTTGACAAAAGGAATTTTTTCTCTTTCCCCTCAATGTGGAAAAAAATATTTGCATGTCCTGAATAATGCCTCCTTGAGGTCCTGAATGGGCAAGATTTTGCCTTTGACAATAGACAAGTTTTCTATATGTTAGAACACCCCAACTGTAAAATCTAATGTCTTATAGCCCTGTGAGTTGTAAGTAATGGCTTTGTACTCCTGGTGAGGAGAGATGGCAAGCTTCCTAATGTAGGACGTGGCATTAGCACTTAGCTCAGGAACTTAAAGAAATACTGACTTTTATATTCCGTGACATGGTTACATACAGAAAAGTTAGAGTTTAGAGGGGTTTAATGGCTTGGTTTCATAGAACTATGTACGGTTGGACTTGACTGCTGAGGAACCCAATTTCTCAGACAAAAGCATAAAAATCAGTAATCTCTCTCAAATTCTTAAATAATCTTTTCTGTAGTATACGTGACAGGTTCAGTATACCAAATAGTACGGTATGAAATAAAGTTTCATTAGTTTAATTGGTACAGCCATGTTTTGCAGAACTCTCTCATGACTTTTTATATAGCATTTCCAACCTAAAGACTATCTAATAAAATCTTTCTCTTGCACAAACACATAATTCCTTACGGCACAGTACAAGTGAGCATGTAGAGAAATATTCAAATATAGTCCTTCTTTCACATGTTTTAACTCACTGGTCCCTTTGAACTGCATCTCCAAAAAGTTGTAACATATCAGAAGGGCATATAGCTTAAGAACCTCACTCTGCAAGTTTGTAGGGCTGTGGTATTGATAAAACACCCAAGAGCAGAGGAGAATTTTCATAGTTGTTCATTTTGTGCATTAATAACACCCTCTGCATATCTGGTTTCACTGTTTCCCTTATACACTTGGTGGGTCCTTCTCTTAGCAATAAAGGAGAGAGAAACATTTTCATGAATAGAAAATGTGCCCATAAATTAACAATGATTGGTTGTGGGCACAAGGGAAGAGGGAATTCTGCAGCGGTACTTGTAGTAACTAGGCTTCAAGTTGATGGTACTACTTGAAGCTGTAAAACATAACAAAGGTTATTTCTGGGAATTAATTAATGTGGAGGAGCAGGTGCTCTGTAATGCACTTGAGCATTAATCTGCTGAAAATATCTTGCTCCACAACTGCTATTGCTGCTGTAAGGAAGGGTGGGGTAGGAGAAGGTCAAAAGACAAAAGTACATCCTGGGTATGATAGGTTGTTAGTGTCCGCAGGACATCGCTCTTGAATTAATCACAGACTGCATCCTCTCTCTATGTAAAGCGGCTTATGGGCGCAGACAGAAGTGTAGCTCCCTGCTGTAACTCAGAACACTTTGCAGCAAGTGTTCTGGGTTGCAATGATCCCCCAGACCAAACAGAAGTTCCCTGTTGATTCCAGAGGGAGGGAAATCTGCAGCCATTTTTCCCTAGGAGTGGTCTCTCCCCCACCACCCCCGTCTGTTTTCAGAATAGGAGGGGGGAAAGAGAGCAGAAGGAGCTCCTTCTAGGGGTTCCCCAGCCAGCCCTGGAAGTGGGGTGGGTGAATCAGAGCCCCCCCCCCACCAGCAGAGGCTGAAAAAACCTAGGCATAGCTCCTTCTGCTCCCTTTCCCCCCTCCCATTCTGAAAACAGTGACAGGCTGGGAGGCAATGCAGACACAAGTTACAGAAGAGCTATGTTTTGAAACATCTTCGTCTGAATCCTCATGCAATGAAGGTTCAGTTTCACCCAATCAGCCATTTTTGAAGAAGTCTGCAGCTATGCATTTGTCATGGCTATAGACTGCTTTCCGTCGTCAGATCGGGCAAAAATTGTCACTTCCTTCTGGTCCCTGTGTTCCCACTCTGCTTCAGACACAGAACAGCCCATCATCTGAATTACTGTTTTCCTAGGATTTTCTTTAAACCAGCTAACAGCTGGTCAGCCTTAACATACATTTCCTGTTGAGCTTGGCTGTTTTAAGGCTTACTCTTCAGGGCCCCTCTATTCCCACTGTAGCTCATGCTATGTTCCACTGACTCTCAACTCCTTTATGCTTCTGAATTGAAAGTAATAAGACCCATCCGATCTGTCCAGTAGATTGGTCAGCCGAATGCTCTCTTTCTCCATGCAGACCCATCTCATATTCACATTTAGCTTGCAAAAGCAGTATCTGTTAAGTGATGAATGACAGGATAGCAGCAAATCTAGAGAGACTTAGTACAAAAAAGGCTGAGTTCATCTCTTGTCCTCCCTCAACAGAACAGACATGTTCTGAATTTATGTCCCAACTGATTCTTTTTGTGGAATTTATCTATCCCGATGATAACTCAGAACAAACTGTAACATAGGAGTCAGCCTAAGAGTCCTTTCTGAGAAAGAAGCAGTCCTTATTGCTCACTTATGTGTGGCTGTATTGGTTTTAGCTCCTGAAATACAAAGGTGGTGGCAGTGCCCCTTGCAGGTGTTGGTTTATAGCTTGGGAGCATTGATTTAGGTCAGAGCTATCCAACTCCTAAGTGGCCAGAGGCTCATGCCATGTGGGCAGCACCAGCACAAGCCATGGGCCCTTTGGGTGTCACACAGCCCAAGATCACATCTGCCATCCTCTTCCCCTGCCACCCTGTTGCACTGTGCTGCATGGGTGTTGTCCCAGCTCCTACCCTCAACTCTTCAGCCACAGGCACCCTTGGCACCATAAGCTGGGGTCCCCCTCCCTGCGCCCTGGCGGGAGGGAAGAAAGCAGAAGCTGGAGTAATAGCAGGAGTGGTGACTGGGTGAGAGCCCAGAAACCATAAAAAATAACCCCTTTGGGACTGCATGTGACCTGCAGGACACAATTTGGATAGTTCTGGCTTAGCTGAAAAGCTTTCAGCATGTCTCCATACCTGTGGTATATATCCCCAGGCCTGTGCATCACAGCCTGAAAAAACAGCAAGAAGGAAACTCTTGGAAGAAAATTAAATGTTGTGGAGAGAGCCAGCAGTTATTGAAGGGCCTGGTAAAGGGATAGAACCCTTAAAGTGTATGAATGTAGCCAGGCTAAGGCTCTAACATGTCTGATGGGCATACCTTGTACTCACTCAACAGAACAGGAATGCTCTGACTTAATGTCCCAACTCATTCTCTTCCTGGAATTCCAAAGTGGAGGGCCAGGCACCCGGATCTTGGATCTCACTGGCTGGAGAGCAAGTGTAGGCGATCCAGTCGAGGCTGGGTGATATTTTGACAAAAACAATCATGAGGAAAGTTGAGTTGTAAGGCCTTGTAGCTGCAAAGAACTAGCACTTCAGAGTTCACTGGTGGCCAGAGCACTGGGGTAGCATGCACTTGTTAGTCTTCCTTGCAGGTCAAGGAGCCATGTCACTCTTCACATTTTACAGATGGAGAAATGGAGGCAAGCTCTGGCTCCCAGGCCTTTTCCCTAACCATTGTATCAGGCTTGATTGAGCAAGGTGCATTTACTTTGACTCAAAAATGCCTTTTGAAAGTAATACTATTGAATAAATAAACGGACTCTCCTGTTTTTCTAATAGACTCTAGTCTTTTCTTTAGGAAAATATCTGATTTAGGCAGTCAGACAAGCATTTTTTTCAATAAATCCCAGGGCATCTAAGATGCAAGGTGTTTAGTATCTAAGAGGACCTGCAGAGGATATAAACAACTTGCCTGCAGCTATTTTTTATATTTTTAAAGAACATGTGCATAAGAACATGTTATACTTGCTGGCTGGTGTTGTGGTTTGTGTGCTGTGTTCTCAGCCAGAAGGCTTTTTATGGTAGCATTGGTGGTTCAGTGGTAGAATTCTCACTTGCCACATGGGAGGGCTGGGTTCGAGTCCAGGCCAATGCATCATAATTTCTTTTGGGGTAACAAGGAACAATGGATGCAAACTGACAGAGCAGATTTAGGCTAGATATCAGAAAAAAAACAACATCACGGTAAGGATGGCCAAAATTTGGAACGGGCTTCCAAGGGAGGTGGTGCTCTCCCCTACCTTGGAGGTCTTTAAGAGAAGGCTGGATAGGCATCTGGCTGGGGTCATCTGACCCAAGCAGTCTTTCCTGCCTAGGCAGGGGGTAAGATCTGATGATCTGCTGAGGTCCCTTCTGACCCTAGCATCTATGAATCTTTGAAAGATTGTTAGACTACAGTCTTGGAAAAATTCTACCCAAGCTCTTACCCGGAGAACTAAAAACCCCAGTAGAGCCTGGGTAAAGAAAGGTTCAGCACCACAGATTATATATATTGCTGGGAAATTAAGTTGATTATGATAAATAATAAAATATACCAGCAATACTAGCTAATAATACTAATGGTAAGAGTTTTTATTGTACCTGTACTAAGTTTCATATACCAGAAGGAAACATTGCATTGTCTGACCTGCTGTGTAACACAGACCATAAGATTTTATCATATTACTCCTGTGTAATACCTAAGCACTTACGTTTGGCACATCACTTTCAAAGTGTAAAGTCAAAATGGACTGATAAGCTTCAGGGCCATAAGGTGGATTGGACCGGCTGGGGTTTTTTACAAGATCCTGAGTATATGCTCTTATTTCTGTAGAACAGTAGATGCTCTGATTTGCTTAGGACAGTGATTCTCAGCAAGAATCCTGTAACATTCTGGGGTACCTTGAGATCCTTTCAAGGGTGCTAGATAGTGTTAGCACTGTTAGGTGACCAGAGAAGTGGTTTTTTAGAGGAGATTAGATGAACATCTTGCTGGGGTCGTTTGACCCCAGTGTTCTTTCCTGCCACGGCAGGAGGTCGGACTAGATGATCTGCTCAGGTCCCTTCCGACCCTAGAAACTATGAAACTATGAAACATATTTCACAAAATAAACCCACAGAGTGCATCCAGATGAGCGTGCTCATGCGGTATGTGGCACAGCAAACACGTTTGTAGCCCAATATACTGAACAGTCCAGTGTTCTCCATGATGCAAGGGCACACTGTTGGTGTGTGCACTGCTCCATTTTTTTCCCCTGTGGGTTTTCTGACCCCATGATATCCAGGGGTCCAAAAAACAAAAAAACCACAGAAAAAAAAAACTGGAGCAGTGCATGCTGCTGAAAAGCAACCAGGCCACCTGGAGCTGCACTGCAGCTGCCGGCCAGGCTCTGCCTGGCAGGATCACCGCAGCTGCAGCCCTGAGTGGCCCCCAGAACCCTGTGTAAGGCTGCTGGGGCCAGCACAGTGCTGGCCCCAGCCTCCCCTATGACTCCTGGGATAACTTGCCATGCACCAAAGCACATGTGGCATGGATGTTCCCTGGGAACAAGTAGCTGCCTAGTTGTCCCTGGGGAACCAAATGTCCATGCACATCTGGACACCCCCACAGATTTCAAATAGGAGTATAGTGTTAAAAACATGTTGACCTATTGTAGTTATTCTCAGTTCTTTGCAACAGAAGAATTTCTCTATTATTTTTTCTGAAATAAAAATGAGTGAAAACTAGCTGGTATTTTCCAAGGGGTGCCTTGATTCTAAAAAAAATGAGACTCACTGGCTTAGGAGTTTGTAAAGAAAAGCATTTACTTTCCTGTTACGAAAGAAGTTCTCTTGTATCCAATTTTAAAACAAAAACAATTCTCTTCGCCAAGCACAGTTGTTTTATTCATTTCAGTTCCGTTTTTCACTTCATCATAAGGCTGGTTCTCTATGTTACTAGCAGATTTCCCATAATTTTTTTTTTTAGGGAACACTATGTTTTTGCTGGACACACTAGTTTCTTATCCAGCAGTGGCTCCTTTCATGATGCCCTCTCCTGCGTATATGGAGAAACTGTTGAACTCACTAATGCAAATCAATATCTGTTCAGTGAAGAAAGCATTATCAGTTACATTGTCCTCCTGCTGTTACTTTTGCATCCTGTATGACTCATCATCGCTAGGCAAAACTGTTATTATGCTCTGTCCCATATCCCAAATATGGTCTCAGAGACAGGGTGGGTTTAATGATTAGCCAGGGACCCTGGTTTTCTCTGATAAAAAGAATCCCCAATTTTCGGATTAAAAAAAGTAACCCAAAATCCACAATTTTCCATAATGAAGATGAAATGTCACTAACATACAGATATATATATCGGAGATATATATATATATATATATATATATATATCACAGAAAAAAAATTGATTTTTTTAAATCAGAGACAACCAGGATCCCTGATCATTAGTGACAGCTTGAGTACCCTGCAGGAAGGGGGATGCACAATTACAAAGCAACTTTCTTCTCTTGGCTCTTCCTTCTTCTATGAGTTGCAGATTGTCTGAATCAGCACAGGTCTGATCTGGGGAGGTTCAGGCAGATGGTTCAGCGTGTTTATGCTGTAGATACAAGATTCAATTCCTTGTTGATACACAATGAGAAAGAGGAGAGTGTAATAAGGATTGGGGGAGAGCCTGGAAATCAGAGGAGGTTACTTGGGAGCAAACTGTGAAAAATGAAGAAGTTGTTCCTGTGTCAGCTACTCACCAACAGCCTGGGGATGAGATGTAAAGAGTCAGTTACAACACAGCTACAAAAATGCAGGCTTTGGACAGTAAACTGCACAATTAAAGGGAAGATAGTAGCTGAACTCTTTGAAATGAAGAGTTTCAGAGTTTCAGAGCAGCTACCCGAGAAATAAAATCAGTTCCCAATCTGTGGTTTCTCTTCCAGTTGGTTTCTGTATGATAAAAGCACTAGGTAACAAAGGCCCTAATTGTCCTTTTGAAAGTCAGTGGCAAAACTTCTATTAGTATTGGTGGAAGTCAGATTGTTAAATCTTAAGAGTGAAATCCTGGCCCATTGAATTCAATGACAAAGCCCCCATTGATCTCAGTGGTGCCAGGATTTCACCCTGAGCTTGTGGAAGTGTCAGACAGGCAGAACGATTTTTCACAGTATTAATCAGAGCTAGAAAGAGCAATTAGATCATCTGGCTCCCCACACCATGGTCTCCAGTAACAGGCAGTCCTCGACTTACAACATTTTGAGTTACAACGTTTCACACGGTTTCCCCCCCACCCCCCGCCTCCCCAGCTGCTGTTTATAAATTGACACCCTGTTTCAACTTTCTGACATCAGTTTAAACTTTACACTGCTTGATCCTGTGTGACACTACACCCGTGAACAAGTTCACTGCATCGCCCATCTCCCTGGAGAACATCTGTCCAAACTTCCTTGAACACTTTCTTTAAGAAAGCAGACAAGACTCCAGAAAAAACCTGCAGCCAAGACTCCTGAGAAGACTCCAACCAAGAACCCTTCAGAAAGTCCAACCGAGAGCCTGTCAAAAAGTCCAGCAAAGTCACCTCAAAGAAGTCCTTCCAAATCAATATGATTGCTATTTACAATATAAATACATTAATGTAGCTATATTACTCATCTATAATTGATTGAGTACAAAATTCTGGGTTATTTTTGGAGAAAACAGGGTATCGAGCTTTGGTTCAGGAACCAATCCCGCATTTATAACATTGTTTCTTATGAGAAAATTAGTTTCAAGTTACAACATTTCAACTTAAGACACAGTTTTCAGGAACCAATTGTGTCATAAGTCCAAGAACTGCCTGTGAAACCCACAGTATTCGTTGGTTCAGCATTCACAGTTTCAAATATTCATGAATGCCAAACCGGCATTTTAAATACACTTTAAACACTTACCAGAGCTCCTTGGGTGCTCTGTGCTTGCTGCCGCTGGGCTTCCGCTGCTGGGCTCCCGCCATTGCCGCTAGAGCCGCATCCCTGCCCCACCAGCTGCTGGGGGCACTGTGTTTATGAACGCAGTGCCCTATTTGTGGATTTCGCCATTCACGGGGATCACTGGAACATATCCCCCACAAATGGCAAGGGTCGCCTGTACTTTTTGGTTCCATAAATGACTTAGTGTTCCTGTTTCTATAACTAAAGCAATGTAGCGTCTACCCCCTGCCCCCGCTCCCTCCCCGAAGGCTAGGGAGCTATTTAGTGGTGTTGTTGTCCTTGTTTAGTGACTGGTAAGGAGTAAAAGGCTGCTAAAGGCTGCTACCTATGGGTACTTGTACACATGATGGGGGAGTTAATCCTTAGGTTTGCATTCTGTGCCCCCTAAATTGAAACGGTGGGTTTTTAATTGAAACTCATCATTTCAATTTAGGATTTTCCTTCATTGTTATGGTGAGGGGCCTGATCCTTTTGTTGTTGTTTTTTTTGCTGGAGCCTGCCCACGGCTGGGAGGAAAGCTGCCGGCAGGCTGAGTGGCCCCTAAGCTGCAGGGGGTCCCGGTTCTTCTCTCCAGGGTGGCAGCACCCCCCGGGGTTGCCCTAGTGGGCTGGGTGCTGCCCCAGCTTGGAAGCAGCACCCGGCCTGATTCAACTGTTCCGCAAGTCTGGGTGCTGGAAGCCCAGGTGGTGCTCCCTGGGCGGGCCTGAGGAACAGTTGGATTGGGTCAGGTGCTGCTTCTGAGCTGGGGCAGCACCTGGCTTACTACCAGCCCACCTGTGCATCCCCAGGGGGGTGCTGAAGGACCAGGGTCCCCTGCAGCTCAAGGGGCCTCTCTGCCTGCCAGCAGTTCCCCACCTCCCCGGCCTCCCCAACTGCAGGAAAGACAGGCAGGCTCCACCAAAAAAAAAAAAAGGATCAGGTCCCTCACTGCTTCTGAAAGCAGAAGCAGCAAGGGGCCCAATCCATTTTTTCTATAGAACCTGCCTACCTCTCCCACTGCCAGGAGCTAGCTGCCAGCTGTAACTTATCATTGCAAACTAAACTACATCTGGATATAGTTTAGTTTGCAACAATTCAAACTCATCTAAACCCCACCAAACTAGTGCACATGTAATGTGTGACACCATTACGGCACACAAAGTGACATTTTTGTCACATGTACATTGTGATGAATGTCACATGTACAAGCACCCTATGAGATTTACTGATACTGTTATTGTTGTAAGTGGTTTAAGCTCTGATGCCTATTCAAGTGATACCCATCAAAAATCAAAACAAAGATGCGTGATAGGAGTAAAAACTATAAAATTGTGCAGGGGTGCCAGACTAAGTATACGGCCATTGGATAAATGAGGAACTGAGGCAGAGAGCAGCTAAGTCAGGGGTGGGCACTTATTTGGGCCAAAGGGTCACTTAGGGAGTTTTGGTGCAAAATCTATTTTGCAAATAGCTAGTCGGTCAAATAAAAAATATCACCTCTGCCACAAGTTCTGATCCCTAAATTGTTAGGTTACATTTTCTTTGTGCTTTCCAGATTTTCTCTGTGGATCAGAAAGCCAGGAGCTTCTTTTTCTTTTTCAATGAAAGAAAGGACTATCCTGCAAACTATTAACTCCTAGAGCTAGAGATTTAAGTTCTGATTCCTTTTGCCTGTAGACCAATATGGCTACAACCTGTACGCCTAACAATTTAGGAATTAGAAAATGAATATACTCCTTCACTCCTGTTCCCAAATCTCATTATTTTTAAGCTACTTTCTGAATTTTGGCACCTGCCTCATGACTTTTGAAAGAATGAAGTTGACAAATATATCCTGATTGATCCTTTGCTAGGGCTAGAGTGCTAGCTGATCTCATTGCCCTTCTTCTGGATGGAATCAGACTTGCTTAATTTATTTTCAACTCTCTGGCAAGGCTGAGGTCTTGTGGGTAGAATTTCTCCCTGTATAAAGGGCCAGTGCAAGGTCCCTGAATCCTGTTCAATTTGGGCTGGAGACATGTTAGCAACTCTAAGCTTCTTCCTTTGTTTCATAGGACAGGGTTATGCAATGTTTTGGGGTCATTACAGGAAGATTTCCTTTTGTTTCCAGTGTTAGTAGAACAAAATACATCTTAGAATGAAGAAGTGAAAGCTCAGAGCTCCTTGTCTTTCAAAACCTCAAATAATATTTAAGGAAACGGTGGACCAAAATGGTGATAACAGCAATGTCCTAACTCACTGGGGTGATGTGAGGGTAAAACATTTCAAAGTGTGTGGCATTTGGGTACTACAGTTGAAGTTGTCCAGATAAGTGCCTAAGATAGATAGCAAAGTCTGGCCCTGGAAATGGAAAAATAATGTGGACTGGCACAGGTGCAAAATAACTACTTTGTGTCCCTGTGGAGAAAGGGATCAGAGCAGCTCAGTGTGTAGCGAGATTCTTTAAGGTGACCGAATCGACCATCTTGCTGAGTTGCTACAAAAACTGATTCATGACAGACATCCCCAGAAATGGCATGTGTCCACCCTTTCTAGCTCCTCTTCTCTCTGCCTCCCAGTTTTTCCTTCCTATTCTCCACATCTGTGTGTTTCTCTCTTTTCCTCCCAAAGGGAAGTCAGTAAGTTCCTTCTGTCTGCTGTGGTCATTAAAAAGAGAGAGGCCATGTCAGGGAGCTGGAGCGGGTTCATAAAGATGATAAATCTGCCCCCCCCCCGGGTCCTTCTGTCAGCACCAGAAAGCAGAAGGAGAATGTCTACATTTCAGTGTCTGAAACTTGTGTAGACGAACCTAAGCTAGCTTTATACAAGTTAGCTCAAGTGCTGTTAGCACAATGATTGCTCAGTGGGGGCTAGAAAACCTCCCTGAGAAGCTGGGTATGTACCTAATGGCTAGCTATGCTAGCACAGGTATAGTAACGTGAGTTGCAGATGTTGCATTATGAACTGTACTTTCCTCTGGCCTTTGGCTACACCCACTAAACATGTCCAAGAACTGTGGTGTTGTCTTGAATTGAAATTTATATACCTCAAGTATAAACAAAGGCTTTCCTCTGAAGAAAGTGTAGTAAGGACTATAGTCAGAGTCTTGGGGTTTCTGTCCTTGCCTCCCTGATATGGCGGCTGGACTCAGTGATCCTTCGGGGTCCCTTCTGGCCCAAATGTCTATGAAAAAGGGTCAAGTCACTTCACCTCTTTTGCCCATGGTTTTCCATTCTGCATACCATACTTTGAGAAACAAGGGGAGAAGGAATGAGTGGAAGATATCAAAATGCCAATATGGCCTGACAGAAACAAATCAGCAGAAGCCATACACGAGGGGGTTTCCTGAGATTACTTTAAGATGTTATGTAATATGTAAAAGCATAAGCTAATGCTGCTGTCAAAAATAAAACATTGATTCAGAGGATCCATGAAGGGTGTTACTATTAAGGCTCAGATCCATATTCACAGCTCTGACAGTAGCCAAATGCTCAGTCTCAGTTTACTGAAAACAAAGAGAAAGGCTGCTCTATAATTATTCTGGCATAAACAGGCATTCATCAGAGAGAAACTCACACCCTCGACAAAACAACAGATGGAGAATTATTTTATGGCATTGATGACTTTGCCTCAAAAAAATGATGTTCCTGCAGATTGTGCTAAGTTTGTTTCCTGCTTCTTTATAAAATGAGACTCTCTAAAGAGTATTTTTATAGAATAGATTTATAATAGATGTATAGCAAAGGTGTGAAACTGTGAAAAGAAGGCCCAAGCCATCCTACTTTCCAGAAGCATTGCAATAAACTGTGAAGACTTCATCACTATAGAACTGCAAAGCTCAGCCTAGGGTCCTTAGGCTGATTCTGGCCCCCAAAATGACTGGATCAGGCTTGTGGCTCAGGGGATCAACACCAACCAGCTCCGTCCAGGATATCCCCCTTCTCTGATCTGTGCTATGCCATTAATCCCCTTCACTGCCCTCCCTGCTCCCCTCTTGCCCTCCCTTGTAACATTATGCAAAGCTCTTGTTCATGTTGCACATGTGTGTGCATTTCCCCAGAGGCAAAATTGCAATGTTCCTTTTACTAAAGATGGCAATAACAGAGTCATTACTGGCAGCCCAGCACTGATGGATAAATTTACAATAATAACTCCATGTGAGTAGGTGAGGAAAAGAACAGATTTTTTTTTTGTACTTTGGCAAAATTACAGCATAAACAGATCTCCACCGTTGCTGGAATCCTGGTTCTGCCTTGCCATTTATGAAGGCAGATTCCTTCCCCAGTGTGGATCTCCAATAAACCTTCATGGAAGTGCAGCATATTTCTGACAGATCACAGAGCCCTGCAGGTTCAGAAGCTGAAGAAAATGCCTTATTGTGAGAGCCGTAAGGAGCTCAATCTATTTGTCTTATAAAAAAATAAAAGTGACTTGATCATGCTGTACCAGTATCTTAATAGGGAAACCATTCCATGTATTGAGGAACTTTTTAATGTAGTAAAGAAAAGCATAATGAGAAGCAATGGCTAGAAGTAAAAGCCAGACAAATTCAAGTTAGAAATAAGAAATATATATTTTTCAGTGAGGTTGATTAATCTTTGAAACAAACTGACTAGGGTTGGTGTAGATTCTTAATCATTTGAAGTCTTCAGATCAAGTCTGAATCTGTTCTGGAAGAGATGCTTTAGGTACACATCAGTTAGGGCCTGTCTGCACATGGGATTGCTCCTGATTTAAATGTTCTTCCATGCACAGACATTCATCCTGAAACCAAAGTGCCTTCTTCCTGTTTTACCTCATCCCACTTTCAGTATAGGAGTAATCGAAATTCTCTGGTCAATATTTTACAAAAAGTCAAATTAGATGACACAATGATCCCCTTGCTTTCAGATCACTGAGTCTGTGAATATGAATCAGGACCTCAGTGATAATGACATCTTGGAGTAGCTAGCATAAGGGGTCATTTGATCACTCGCAATGCAAGAATCAAGTATTTTTTTCCCTTCAAGCTGTGGAGTGTAAATTCACAGAGTTCTGTTCATTCCTGCATCACTTGGTGATATCTGACCCAGTAATTTGCAGAGTGAACTTCTGTCTGGAGTGTGCAGCCATACTTCTTGTTAATATCAGAGCAAGTTGTATATGGACCCTGGGCAGAATCTGGCTCATAGTGCTATATTTACTCAATTCCAAATTGAGGCTTTAAAACCCCTCATCTTATAATGACAGGCAAGGTTCTTTGCGTGAATCTGATATCTTTTATTAGACCAACTTAAATAGTTGGAAAACAATTATTAAGCAAGCTTTTGGGTTCAAAAACCCTTCGTCAGGTTAAGGAAGTTTCAGCAGTTGGTGTGTGCTCTTCCTGGATGGAATGAAGAGTAAAGAAGCCAGAGGCTGGGCTGGTATGCGTACAAGACAGGTAGTCAGTGAAAACGTAGATTGAGGAGTCAGTGGTGAGAGACTGCGGTGGGGGGAGAGAAAGGGGATGAATAGTGGAGAGATACCTAGGGAGTCAGCTGTCAGGCAGGTTATAATGTGTCATAAATCCAATGTCTATATTTAGTCCATGATTTTTAGTGTCCAGGAGGCTGATGAAGTGGAGTTCATAGGCTCGTCTCTGGGAAGTGTTTTGTAAGTTTCCTTTGAGGATCAGGACTGAGAGATTGGAGAGAGAGTGCTTTTCTTGTGAGAAATGTGCCCCCACAGGTAATTGGGTACTCCTGGCTTTGATAGATTTCCGGTGTGCATTCATTCTGGTGCGCAGTTGTTGTTTGGTCTCTCCTACGTATTTTCCATCAGGGCATTTGGTGCATTGGATGAGATATATGACATTTCTGGAGGTGTAGGTGTAAGATCCAGGAACGCTGATGGCTCTGTTGTGGGGTGTGGTAATTGTGGGGGTGGTGGAGATGTGTTGGCAGGTTTTGCATTTCTTGTCATGACATGGTCTGGATCCATTTGGTATGTTCCGGGCTTGAGAAAGTTTGCTTCTGGTGATGAGGTTAGCGAGGTTCAGTGCTTGTTTGAAGGCTAGGATGGGCAGCTCTGGGAAGATCTTTTTAAGAATAGGGTCTCTTTCTAGTATGGGTTGCAATTGTTTGAGGATTTTCCGTACAGGTTCGAGGGAGGGGTAATATGTCATAACCAGCAGTGTGCGATTTGTGGGGGGTTTTCTTCTGTACTGCAGCAGTTCTTCACGCGGTGTCTGGGTGGCTCTTTCAAACATGCAATCTCTCTCTCTGGAGGGGTGTCCTTGTTGGGTGAAAGCCTTTTTAAGATTGGTGAGGTGGTAATCCCAGGTGTTCTCTTCAGTGCAAATTCAGTGGTATCTGAGGGCTTGGCTGTATATTGCAGCTTTTTTGGTGTGTTTAGGGTGATTGCTGGTTCTGTGCAGATATGTATGTTGGTCTGTGGGTTTCTTGTATAACATGGTCTGTATTTCATCATTCTGGATACTGATCATTGTGTCTAAAAAGGAGATGTTGGTGCTGGAGTATTCTAGAGAAAGTTGGATGGAGGGATGGTGATTGTTGAATTTCTGATGGAACTCAGTCAGAGATTGTAGGTTTTCAGTCCAAATGATGAAGATGTCATCGATATATCTTAAGTATAATAAGGGTTTGATGGTGCATCTTATAACTGCATACAAGGAAATCTTGCTAAATACATTATCTATCATTAAACTGCTACCAAAAGCAGCATGTGCTTAGCAATGGAAACCAGCTATGAAGTTCATTAAATGCAGCCATCATTGAACATGACTATAAAACAGATGGCTCACACTGGGCAAAAATAAATATGTATATTCAATATCTATCTACCTATCTATCTTTATATGTATACGTTGGCAGGTATTGAACTTGATCAGCCTTTTGGCTCTCTGCTGTCTGCCCCCGGCACATCCTACAAATCAAGGTTGGTGGTGTTTTTGGCACTCTGCCCAAAAATGCAATTGACCCCTGACCTAGGCTCCGGCACATCTTGTGCCTCTAGTGTGACTAAAGTGAGAAATCATAGAGAAGCAGGGCTAAAAGTGATCTCCAAAGGTCATCTAGTCCAAGCCCCTGCCTGAGGCAGGAGCATCCCTATTCAAACTATCTTATACAAATCCATAATCTAAAGGCTTCATAAATCTGTCATCAACCCAGACACAAGACAAGACATAACACCCTAACCTGTCACAGGTAAAGCAGGGGAATGAGGGCAGCCAACATCCTGTTTGTGAAAAAAGGTTGTTAATATACCTCAAGATATCCCAGGTAGAGGCCACAACACTTACTATGGAGGAAGGCAACACCGCCCCCCACCCCGGCAGTCCAGTACCAATTTGACCAGGGGGTAAAATTCCATCCTGACCCTAAATACGGTGATGGGTCTGACCCTGAGTGGAGGGGCAAGGCCTGTAGCAGTGAGTGGTCTCCTACCTGGGGTCTGTGGAGCACATACTGACAACCTTAACCTTTTTACAGAAAAAAGATGTTGCCTGCTGCCGGTCCCCTGCTTTGTCTGTGGCAGCTTAGATATTATGTCTTGTGCTGCATCTTGTGTTGTGTTGCGTCAGGATTGATGGTAGGTTAGACAGAGGACTGGACCAGGATGGTCTGGCTAGGGATGACTGTGCCTCAGGCAGGGTGTTGGTGCAGATGACCCCCAGCTCTGTGTCTTTGTTATTTCTCTGAACCCAACTCCTGAAATGAGGTGCAAGGTGTCTAACAGCCCCTGGGCACTAAAGACATCTCAGCGGGGAGCACAGACGAGTTCCAGGCAGGATGCAGGCAATGCTTCCCAAACTGGGCTGGTAATACCAGCCATGGTTGGAGGGAGCCAGCGTTGCCAGATCTTAAATATGAAATTATCATATTGGAAGATCAAAATTATCGTATTTGCTGAAAAACTATGCTACATTGAAGAATATGCAAATAAGTCTTCTTATTTACTTTATATTGCTCTCTATAAGTTGCCAATGAGGGAGTGAGAACTGAATCATCAAAGTTGAAGCATTTCTTCATTTTGAGGCAAGCAGTCATAAGCAGGAATCCTGCTTTTTTCTTATTTAAAAAAATCCCCAATTTTCAGTTAACCCCTCCCCCAAATCCACATTTTTCCATGATTAAACTGACACACCACTATATATATATATATATATATATATATTTATATACATACACACACACACATGCCAATTGCCTGCCAAGAATGACTGGAGGGGGGGGAGGGGAGGGTGTGTGAGACAGAGGCCCATGCTCTCCCCCCCACTGCCCACCAGTATTTCGGGTCTGGCCCTGCTCCCCTGTCTGTGTCTACCTGCCCAGCCTGCCAGGCTGGAGAGGTACCCAGGGAAGGGAGCAGGGTGGAGCCAGAAGCGGCAAGCAGCTGCTGTTCCCTGCCACCATGCTTCCCTCCCCCGGGTGCCTCTCCAGCCTGCCCCACACTGCCCTGCTGATGCACCATGCTGAACATGCCACTGTTTGCAGCGCAGAGCTTGCAGCCTCTCTTTGCAGCAGTTTTTGTATTGTGTGACTACTGTTTGAATTTGTCATGGTTTTTGGGGCAGTAGAATGAGGCTGGTACATACCCCTATTAATTACCTGTAATAATGGATTCACTTTACGCAAGGTTTTTTTGCAATACAACCCTCCACCTGGACACGAGAGAGCAGGTTGTCATTGTATACCTTGACTTCCAAAAGTCTTTTGAACTAGTATCCCACAATATCCTCAAGAGAAAATTGGAGAATTGTGGGATTAACTCCAAGACAGTCAGGCAGGTGAGAAACGGGCTGCAGGATAGAACTGGAGAGCTGCAGTGAATGGATCTGTGTCATCCTGGCGTGAAGTGGGAAGCGGTGTCCTGCAGGGGTCGGTGCTTCGTCCAGTACTTTTCAACATCTTTATTAATGATTTAGATGTGGGGTTGAAGAGCTCACTGGCCAAGTTCACAGATGACACCAAGTTATGGGGAAGCGTGGTCACGCTTGGAGATAGGCTACAGATACAGGCTAGCAAGTTGGGTGGATCGGAATCTGATGAAGTTCAGTGTTGAGAAATGTAAAGTGCTCCATCACAGGATGAGCAACCCCCAACACACCTATAGGCTTGGCAGCACCAAACTGACTAGTACCATGAATGAGAAGGACCTGGGGTAATAATAGACCGCAGTATGAGTTTGAGCCAGCAGTGCGATGCTATAGCTAGTAGGGTAAATAATACTCTGGCATGCATCAATTGATGCATCTCCAGCAAAGCCAAGGAGGTGATTCTTCCACTGTATTCAGCACTGGTGAGACCGCAGCTGGAGTACTGTGTCCAGTTCTGGGCACCGCACTTTAACAAGGACATGGACAAGCTGGAGAGAGTCCAAAGAAGAGCCACCTGCATGATCAGAGTCTTAAAGGGCAAAGCATACGAGGAAAGACTGAGGGATCTGGGACTCTTCAGCCTGAAAAAAAGAAGGCTGAGACAGGACTTGGTAGCAGCTTACTGATACACAAGGAGAGTATATCAAGGGCTCAGTGAGCAAAGGTTCACCAGGGCGCCCGAGTGGAAAACCAGGAGCAATGGCCACAAACTCCTGGAAGTTCAATTCAGGCTCAACATTAGAAAAAACTTCTTCCCAGTCAGGGTGTGCAGGCTGTGGAATAAGCTCCCTCCAAAGGTGGTGCAATCGCCTACCCTGGAAATCTTCAAGAGGAGATTAGATGGTCACCTTGCTGGGGGTCATTTGACCCCAGTTGTCTTTCCTGCTTGGTGCAAGTGGCTGGACCCGATGAACTTCCCTCCCTTCCAGCCTTACAATTTATGAATTTATTAAGAGACCTGAGTGTACACACACACACACACACACACACACACAAATATTATAAAAGCTTGTCTGTCTGTCCGGAACACTTTATGCGTGCTTTGATTGGCTGACAAACAGCCAATCAGAGTGCGAACAAGTGTTCCAACAGGAGCTGGCAGCCGGTGGAGCACTGCCATGATAGTGGGGACACAGGGGAAGGAGGGCAGGGGGCGAGGCCAGTGCAGGCTGGCCAGCATGGCCTCATCCCGCCTGCCCTGCTCCCTGGAGATGGGGGCAACACAGGGGATGGAAAAGTGGGCAAGGATGCAGCACAGGGCGGGAGGAGGGTCAAGGCCACTGGAGCTGGTCTCCCCCTCCCCCTTACTCCTTGCGATGCGGCAGGGATCGGGGTTGGGACACCGCAGGGGGACCAGGCCACGGCTTATCCCTCCCCACCTTCCACTATCACTGTCTGCAGGGATGACGTGGTGGTGGTGGGAGAAGTGAGCCCTACGTGGGTTGAGGGGAATAGCAGGCATGCTGTAGCGGTGGTGTGGGGAAGGGAGGAGTGGGCGCAGGCCCCATGCAATGGGGGAGGAAGACTGAGCCCGAGCTGGGGGAAGTGTTAGCCCACCATGGCAGGGGGGGCAGCGGGCCCGCAGCCAATCCAGTGGTGGCGGGGGGGCTCGGAGTCGATGCAGGGAGGAATGAGCCTGGGCCTGAGAGGGGAAAGCAGCTCACTCCTTCCCTCCCCCAGCCGCTGCCACGTCAGAGCAGGACACTGCTCCCCACACTACTGTGATGGGCCAGCTTCTCCCCTGGCTCAGGCTTGGGCCTCCTCTCCGCCTCCAGCCCCTCGGCACTTAGTGTGCTCCTCCTGTTCCCTCGCTGCCACTGGGTCGGCCCAGACCCGTTGCTCCCCCTGCCGCAGTGGGCTGGCTTCTCCCCACCCTTGTGTCCGGTCCTCCCCTGCATTGGGTCTGGGTCCACTCTTCCCCTCCCCCCACTGCTGTATCAGGGAGCGGGTCCAGACCCCAAGCACCAGAAGGTAAAGGGAGCAGGGTTGGGGAGGCACTGTCCCTGCATGCTTCCTGCCTCCCCCATCATTCCTGACAGGCAATTGGCTAGTGTGTGTGTGTATATATATATATATATATATATATATATATAAAAAGCCTTTGTCTGTCTGTCTGGAAATGGGCCTGGACCCAAAGGGGAGGTAGGGTGGGAACGGGCCTGAACTCAGGTGGGAACAGGCTGTTCCCTGCTTTGGGTGCCTCTGCAGCCCAGTGGAGCAGGGAGCTCGTAGCTTCTCTGTGCAGCCCTGCTGTTCCCAGCCACGCCAGGTCGCTCCTGCTGGGCTGGAAAGGCACCTGGGGCAGGGTGGCAGGGAATGGTGGCTGCTCGTCTTGCACTTCCCTGGGGATGCGCCTCCTGTGCCTGCTGCTTTTTGAGGGAGAATTGTGGTCAGGGCAGTGGGGTGCAGGGCGCTGGGATCAGGCAGGGAGAGGAGCCAAGCTAGGCCCAGGATCAGGGCCAGGGCCCACTGCACCTGTGTGTCCACCCCTTCCCCTTGGAAGTGTGTGGGTCAGTGGGGAGCCGACCCTCCCCCTCTGAGCCACTGGAGGCGCCGTCCTGCTCCCTGCTAGGGCCCTGCAGCTGTACGCTGCGGCCCCGGGCCCCAAGCCCCCCAGCCCAACAGCAGCCCCAGCCCTGCCCTGCCCCCTACCTACAGGGGCCTCAACCCCCCTCTTCCCCCCCAAAGCTGACTTGCAAGAGCTGCCCTTGAGGCTACTTGGGGCCACGCGGGTGCACTGTACATGCACGTGACACCACCTGCCTTCCACTTCCTCCCAGCAGGCTGGAACATAAGATTGGAGTTTTCTTGTGTAACCCTCCAAGAGGCACCCCCTCTCCAATTGAAGGGATCAAAGCAGGTACACAAGCGCTGTGGGAGGTGTAGGGACTCTCCTCCCCTATAGAGCAGAGCCAGACCACCGATGGGGACTTAACCATATACCTTTTAATACTGGGAACATAACAGGCATAAATCAGAGGGTATAGTGGACACTACAATGCCCCAAGGGGGCATGATTCAACAAAGGTTAGACACTTACAATCATTAACAAAAAACAGGGTTAACAAAATATAAAACACTAACAGCAGAACAAACAATACAGGTTGGTGAAATATAAAAAAAGGCACAAAATGCAAAATGTCAAGTGACAAGGAAATATAGGGCCTTGGTACCTGAAGGGGAGAGAGAGGGAAAACACAACGACCCCTTTCTACTACAAAAAAATTTATTTCTTGTTAGCTCACTCATCCCAAGTTACTCTCTGCTGGGACTTGAATCCAGAGCTCCCACATGGTAGGCAAGAACAGTCACCACTAGTAGCACTACTCCGGCCTGCTAGGGACCTTGACCTTCCCAGAGCCTGGCCTCACGTTAAGCTCCCTGGCCTCAGATTGGAGGAGGTGGAAGCAGAGCCGGGAACCTCTCAGGTCACTGCTCAGAGCCTTCCTGGAGCGGGGGAGCCTCTCCCACTGGCCACATGCCACACTGCTAAAGGTCCCACTGCTGCCTGCAAGTCCTGCTCCTTCAGGCTTTTCTGGGGCAACTGCTCCTACCATGCTGGCTCAGCTGTGCAACACTTCGTCTTTACTATCCTTCACTGGTCTCTCCTCAGTCAGCCCATGCTGCCCCTTTTATCCCCCTCCAGGTGACCCAAGGGGCCAATCAGGACGGGGGAGGGGGGGGAGGGAGTCTCTGGGGCCTGATTGGTGCAGAAAGGGAATCCCAAGTCCGCCAATCATCTTTTGCCCTTTCAAAACCCCTGGGCTAGGACACTGCCAGCCAGCCTGTCACACTTGCATGAAGCAAATTTCTGGTATAAATAAGCTAATTCGCATATAGAGAAATTCGCACTAAACAGATTTGCATAAAGAGACACGAGCATGTGTGTAGTGTATCTTAGTGGTGCTTCATTTAAATCATGGAAAAGTGTGGATTTGGGATTCATTTTTTAACTGAAATTTCGGGATTTTTTTAAATCTGAGAAAACCAGGGTCCCTAGTGATGAGAGAGTAATGACAGCAAACCCAGAAGTAAGTGAAGACTCCCTGAATGACTTGGGTCAGCAATGAGCAGCCTCAACAATTATCGTACATTTGGAGCACTTCACTTATTACTGGTCGCACTTGTACAAAGGCAGAAACCACCGAACAGACGCGCTAATTATCGTGCACCCGCCAACTCTGCCGGGCGCTGACGTACCCCCGCCCCCGGCCGATGACGTCACTTCGAGGGGGGCACGAGTGCCCTGCCCCAGACTTGCCGTAGGTGGGCCCCGCGACAGACGGGAGGCTGAAGCTTGGAAGGGGCAGCCCCGCCCCTCCGCCTGTGGGGGAGGGGAAAAGGGGAATCGATGACTCGGCGCTCGGCTCCGCCCCTCCGAGGGAGTGTCGAGTGCTCGATGGAGCAGCTGACTCGGCTGCGGCCGCAACACCAGCCATTTCTCAGCCGGGCCTTGCAGCGAGGTGAGCGGGATGCGGGTTGGGGTTGGGTGTGTTGTGTAGCTCACGGGAGCGGAGGCCGGGGTGCCCTGGCTTGGTCAAGCTCCGGGCGGAGTTGCGCGGCCTGCCCCGGCGCGCTCGGCTTGGGGTCACGTGGGTCGCTGGGGGGAGCAGGTGGGGCACCACGTGACCCCCAGGATCTCCCCTGCGGCTCCCGTCTCGCCCCGCCCCCAGCACTTGGTCCTGGCCATCCCCGGGGCCGGGCTGTCTCCTTCCGGCTCGGTCCGCCGGGCCGGCTCGGAATCCCCGGGGCCGGGGCCGGGGCCGGGGCCGGGCTGGGGGGTAGACCTTTGCCTCTGTCCCTTTGAGCGTGGTGCGGGGTCCGGGGTTGGTTCCCCAGGGGCCGGGGTCGGCAGGGCCGCAGCTGTCCCCCAGCAGGGTGGGAAAGATTTTCAGCCCCATCAGCCTGGGCCAGGCCATGGACATCAACCAACCCTTCCTCCCTCACATCTTAGTGACACTTCCTGCTCATCCTCTCTTCCTCCGATTTTAGTTTCCCCTTGCTATACCCTTAGCTTTTATTCCCCAGACCCCAGTACTGTCAAACAGCAGCACGGCCGTGGGGCTGCGCCAAAGATGCTCAAAGACACAATTAGTGCCTCAATGTATTTGTAGCCTGGAGCCCCTCTTCGCACTGCCTTTGGGTGGTGGTGGTGGTTAGCTGTGGAGCTCTGAGTAATGCTGCCAAACATGTGACTCCTCACAGAAGGGCCAGAGTTTAGAGCAGCACTTGAGCATTCCCAGGATTAGGGTTTAAGAAATGCAATCAAATTGCCTTTCCCTTTAAGGGGGGCTTGTGGGGCTGTGATGGTGCGACATAGCAATGGATGACGTACTGCCGTTCTCGGTTTCCTGGGGATTCTGGTGGTGCTCTCTGGCTGCCTTCCTGCTGTTTTCCTGGGTGCTGGAGAAGGGGTGATAATGATTGCCAATTGTACATAACATTAGATATCAAAGACGTGCATTTGTCTTCTCTGCTAGGCAGCATATTTCTCCCCCCACCTTCTGCCCTGGACCATCAAGGGCATCTTTTGTGAGTGGAAAACATGCCTCCAAAATTCAAGCGCCACCTTAACGATGATGACGTCACCGGTTCAGTGAAAAGTGAAAGGGTAAGTGCCTGGTGGTCTGTGGTAGCCTTGACTACATTTGTTAGTGCTTCATTCCTAGCCCTCCTTGTATATTTAACAGCTTTGTGTTCACTGGTGGTGTAGGAGTAGGCTTCACCATGTTACTGATGACTTGAATAATTTTGAAACAGTGTGCTACACATGAATGAAATCCATTATTTCACCAGTATTTATTTCTTTATATGCTGTCTGTCTCAGAAAAAAAAGACTTGGGGCAGCTTACAGTAAAGCCCAAAATAATTTTATACAAGTGGACAAAATCCTGAATAGTACGTATGTACGTAACAAAGGTCTAAACTCAAAAAATTGAGAGGGGAAAGTGTGGCACATGTGATAAGTAGCCCCAACAGTCGGCTTCAGTTTGTTAACTGAAAGGCACTTTTTCTAAAAGCCTGTTATGTCTCATAAAATTCTGGCTGGCTCCGCTCATTTGTAACTCCCAGAATGCATCATTTTATGACTTTAGAGCTACTGACAAACTGCTGTTGCAAAGATTTGGTCTGAAACGCGCGTGTGCATTAATTCCCTTTTTGCAAATGTGTTCTAAACGGGCACTGAAAAAGGATTTTAAAACAAGAAACTGAAATTGGTAACATCTTTTGGAAGCATGGTGAGACTTTCTAATTTGGACAGGCATTTAATAAACAAAGCTAGGCTGGGATATTGGTTAGAGGATTTCTATTTTCTGTTGATTCTCTGCTTTCCCTTTAAATTGCTTTTGTTCTCTTGTTTGTTCTCCTATTTTATAACTTATTCTATCCTCTTATTGTAAGCCACTCTGAGCCTTTGCTGGGACCTGTAAATTGAATACAGTAAATCAGGTTGTCCAGCTTCCAAGCAGCAGCATAGGCATAGCTTCCTTGACCCTGGCATAGCTCCTCTGCTCATCCCCAGTATTGGCATAAGCACAGACAAAGCCCAGTAGTTATGCAAACCAGCTTTGGCCCACGGGCTGGAAGTTGTCCCGAGTTAGAGCAAAAGGAAAGACACTAACAGCACTAGATCTTTCTCTGAGGATAATTTCCTGTAAATGTTCTGAGTGGTGTTGCTCATTCCAAGTTCCAGCCTGGTGTATCCTCTTATATGAAGGACTCATAGTACTTGTTGCATCATGAGGGAGGTAACATCTTGTCCACAGGTGAAGAATGGACCTTGTGCAATTTGTTGAAACAAACATGTTTGTTTTCCTGTACATCTTAGTCCTCAGAGCTAGAACACAAACCTGAGGGAAACAGATGAACAGCCTTGAAATAAATAAATAAAGTGTACTATTGCCAAAAAAGCACTTGTCCAGTTTTTTACTTCAGCCTCAAGGCTATTTCATGTTTCCATGGAGTCCTGTTGTAGCTGTAGTGTGATACTGCGGCTGTAATCATAGCTGCATGGTTGTAGAATATAAAAATGAATGACATGATATTATTTTTAGAGGTTGTATATACTCCCTCTTAGCTTGGCAGGTATGGCTGGTCTATACAGTTTGATAAAGTGACTTGATTGATTATTTATTTTGTCAGAAGGTCACCAATAAATGCTGCATGTTTTGGTGGAAAAATGAGATGTTCTGGCCTTCATTTGTATGAAACAACTGTATGAATAGATTGGTTATATATGTAACAAGCCTGCCTGAGCTTAGGTGGTTAAGATGCACCAACTCTAGTAGACATTGGTTCTAGTATTATGATTGGCTTGATGTCTATTCACTTTTCCCTCCTTTGGCTGGATGACCAGGTACCCCTTTGACCTTGTCTCTCTGGAGCCGTAGTGGAATGCTTTAACCATCTTCTACCCTGTGCCTTTTAACTACGTAGACCAGTGGTGTATAATTCTGGATGGGCCGGTGGTTGAGCACCCCCAGGTAGACTGTTACATGTAGCACTTTTTTTCTGAAGAAGCTGGAAAATAGCTTAATGTTTGAGTATTGTGTCTGATACTTGAATGTGCAGGGCACTGCTACATAGTTGTTCTGCATAACACTAGACTGGTTAAGAGTAGTATAAACAGAATAGAATATCATGTTGTTTCTTGCATATTGCCCGTGTAACCTGTTTGTAATTTGCATGCAATCTTTTTATTTTTTATGGATATTTGCACTATAAATGAATGTCACACTTACCATGAGGTGGCAAAGCAGAACTGTTGGTAGATGGTACAGGCAAATTACAGTAATGTCCCACCTATAATGGCCTAATAGCACAAACTTAAGCTGAGAGGGATCTGATATATTTCTGTTAATTAAAATGTGTATAATTTTTACTGCTCTGTTCAATTGATCTGATCTTCTAAAAACTGACACGTTAACAAATAAGTCTGTTGTAGGTACATCTGATTTGTGTATGAGATTTCTCTCAGCTTAAGAGTTTGTGGTATTAGGCCATTATAGGTGAGACGCTAGGTCACCACTTACCATTCTGTGATAATGCAGCATGCTGTGGTCTTCTATTTGGAACCCCTCGTAGGGGGTCTAAATAATTCATAAAAAGTGTGTGTGTCCTGTCAATGGGGATTTGCTATCTGTAGGTAAAGCCTCTGTGTTGAACTTGTAAATGTGTGCGCTGAATTAGTTTAAATTACTATTTCAGGTAAGTGGATTTAAACATAATATATCCAGTCAAATTATGTTTAAGCCAAATTTGGTAACCAAACTGTCATCTAAAATGATGCTTAGCTCAGCTTGTAAGCAGTGGCTTAGCTGCCAGTGAGGTAATAAGCTCTCTGGTTGCAAGGAACAACGCTATTGTATCTGCAAGGAGACCATGAAAGCCCACCTCTAGACTAGAGCGCAACTTCTTATATTCTGTTTAAATTGATTCAGCAATCATGAATTAAGTGGTAGTGTAGATGGATTTCCAGGTGAGGTTATGATAGTTGCCGATGGCAATCCAAAACAGTTTCCAAGGAAAAGGGCACCTGTAATAGGGCTGTGCGAAGCTTTGATAGCCAATTAGACTTGGAGGAGATTCGGCCTGATTTGGCAGCTGAATCTCCGAATCAGAATCAAATCAGGAGACCATTTAAAACATCTGAATTGAATTGGAAGCCTCCAAATCGATTTGGAAAAGATTCAGTACTGATTTGGAGATTTGGCCATAGACTAAACAAGCAGCAGTCCTCAGAGATGCTGAACACAAATGCCTCCAGGTGGTAAGCCTGTTGTGGTGGGCAGGGCAGATCAGTGCCCCCACAGTGAGGCAGGGATTGGGGTTGGGGCTGGGATGAGCTGGGAGGGGGCTCTTGCCACTGCACACTGCCATGCACCACTGGTCCAGGAGAGCATGGGAGTGGGTGTGTGCCCCCAGATCTGCATGAGGTGGGCTGGGCTGGGCTTGGCTCCGGGAGGCTAGCCCCTGCTGCTGGGCTGTGCTCCTTGGGGCAGGTAGAACCAGGATGGTGCTCTGCATGCCCCCCAGAGCCCAGTAGAGCGTGGGCTATTGGGGGGGCTGCAGCCACCCTAAAATTCCCCATAGCCCCTGCCACCGGCCCTGCTCCAATTTGGGTGCATGCCCCCACCTCCATTCCCTGCTGCTGCTTTCCCAGCCAGGGCGAAGCTGCGGCTTGTCCAGGAGGTGTGGGGAGGCTGGGTGAGCGGTGGGAGGTCATAGCCCCCACTCCCAGTGCTTTCCTCCACCCATCCGAAGCACAGCCCGTCCCAGCCTGCCCCACGCAGATACGGGGGCACACACCTGTTCCCATGCCTTCCTGGACCTGCGGTGTGTGACGGTGTGCAGTGGTGGGAGCCCCCTTCCTCGAGTCCCATGCCCCCAGCCCTGGGTAGGCCCAATCCCTCCCTTGCTGTGGAGGCATTGATCTCTTTTCCCCCCACCCCACCAAGTTCCTTCCCTCCCCATTCCACCCACCACTACAGACTTGCCAGCTAGAGGCAGCTATGCCCAGCATCCTCGAGGACTGCTGCCTGTTTAGTCTGTAGCCAAATCTTTGGATCTTAATTGGCTGAATCAGATCGGGACAGTGATTCAAATTGCTGAATTGAATCGCTGTCTCTCTGAGTCGGCCAGGTCCGAATCTGAATTGAATACTTGCTGCTTTGCACAGGCCTAATCTCTGAGCATCATGCGAATGGGGTTGGATTTGGTGGTTCTGGGGCTCCTAAACTAATGAACTTTCCCTTCTTGGCTTTTTTTAAACCCCCCAAAAAGGGGTTTTGGTAGACATGAGCAGTTGTACTATCTGTTATGGAGGTAAAACATGAAAACAGACCCACGAAACAATTTCATAGACATTTAGCCTGGAAGAGACACCAGAGGATCATTGAGTGTAGCCCCCTGCCCCAGGGGCAGGAAGTCAGCAGGGATCGTAGGATCCCAGCAAGATAAGCATCCAAATGTGTCTTAAAGGCGTTCAAAGTGGGTACTTGAATCGCCTCCGGCAGCAGTCTATTCCAAACCTTGGGGGCTCGGACAGTGAAGAAGTTCTTTCTTATGTCCAGCCTGAATTGCTCACAGTGGAGTTTGTGACCGTTCAATCTTGTCATCCCTTGCGGGGCTCTGGTGAACAATCCTTCCCCGAGATCCTGATGAGTACCCCTGATAAACTTATAAGCGGCCACCAGATCACCCCTGAGCCTGCGCTTTTCCAGGCTGAATAGCCCCATGGCTCTCAACCTGTTGTTGTAAGGTCTGTTTTCCTGACCTCTGATCATGCATGTGGCTCTTCTCTGAACTCTCTCAAGCTTCTCCACATCCTTTTTGAATTGTGGAGCCCGGAACTGGACTCCAGTTGCGGCCTCCCCAAGGCCAAGTATAGTGGGAGAATGACATCTCGGGATCTGCTTGAGAAGCATCTGTGCAGCGTTTTGCTTGCTTTACTAGCCACAGCATCACATGGAAGGCTCGTGTTCATCTTGTGGTAAACCATGATCCCCAAGTCTCTTTCATCTGTAGTGCTAACCAGCATAGCGCTGCCGAGCCTATGAGGACGCTGCAGGTTTTTCCTCCCAAGGTGGAGAACCTTGCATTTTTCGGTGTTGAACACCATCAGGTTCTTGTCTGCCCATTTCATGAGTCTGTCTAGATCTGCCTGGATCACCCTCCTATCCTAAGGTGTGGATGCTTTATCCCAGAGTTTGGTGTCGTCGGCGAACTTGGCCAGTCCACTTTTGACACCAATGTCCACATCATTGATGAAGATGTTAAACAGTATAGGCCCTAGGACAGAGCCTTGTGGGACCCCACTGGTCACAGCACACCAAGACCATTGGCTCCTGTCGACCACCACCCTCTGGGTCCTACCACGGAGCCAATTCCCCAGCCAGCAGATCGTGGTGATGTCAAGGTCGCAGTTAGCCAGTTTAGCCAAAAGGTGATCATGGGATACCAGATTGAAGGCTTTGTTAAAGTTGAGGTATACAACGTCGATCTCTTCCCCGTTGTCCAGGTGATAAGTCACCTGGTCATAAAAGGAAACGAGATTGGTCAAGCAAGACCTACCCGCAACAAACCCATGCTGGGTATCCCTCAGGATATTGCCTTCAGCATGTCTGTTAAGGATGGCCTCCTTGATAATCTTTTCCAAGACCTTCCCCAGGATAGAGGTCAGGTTGATGGGCCTGCAGTTTGCCAGATCTACTTTCCTTCCTTTCTTGAAGCTAGGCATGACATTGGCCCTCTTCCAATCATCGGGCACTTCACCAGAGCTCCAAGAGCTCTCAAAGATCTGTGCCAGGGGCTGAGCTATGATGCTTGCCAGCTCCTTGAGTACCCTTGAGTGTAACCCATCAGGGCCAGCTGACTTGAAGGTATCCAGCCTGTCAAAGTGTTCCTTCACGAGGTCAGCTTCAATGGAGGGCAAGGAATCTCCCTCACCCAGTCCTCCCTGACCTGTAGTGGGCAAGGCTGCCCCATGGGACTGGTGAAAAACTGACGCAAAGTACCTATTTAAGCAAGTTTGCTTTTTCCTGGGCATATATGTTTCCATACGTATGTGTTTTTTATTATTTATGTTACATAACCTAACCAACTTCATGTAAAGCTGCTTTAAATATAAGATAGTCATGAAAAATTAGTCCAAGTGACCAATCTACTCAGTCTGGTGGGCATGATAAAATCTAGTAACAATTTACTTGTCTCAAACTTCCTTTTACAGAACAAATTTTGTAAGATTGAATTGGACTTGATCTTAGAAACATTCACTCATGTAACAGAGTTAACAAAAGCTGGGGTGAAAATGTCTTAATAAAGAAACAGTATAGGGATAGTTGTACAACAATCAAGAGTAACAGTTATAAAAGCTCCCCTAATAACAGCAGCAATGTACCCCCTAAGGTTTATATTCTGTACACAACAGGTGAAATCCTTGATGCTGAATTCAGTTCCACTTTACTCTAAGCATCTTTGGAGCAGTCACAGTAGGGGATATGGTAGGAAATATAGTCATGCAATGCAAAGCAAATTGGATATAAGATCACTCTGTTAATAAAACTTGCATATCATCCTTATCCTAATTTGAAAACCGGAAAGGTGCACCCATTCTGTTTACAACTAACCTGACTCACTCTACAGATATGGGTTGAATCTATTACATTAAATCTTCATTCTTCATCCTTTATATCATCAGGTGACAGAAAAACTGCAATGTCTTCTGAGAAGGTAATAATGTGATCTTCCATGTAGAGAGGGTAATCCTAATTATGAGAGATGTTTTCTGTGAAAAACTTTGGCGCTGGTTGACTGCAATACTTTTCGAATGGAGCCTTAGAATTGACTTGGATTGAATCTGTATGTCAGCATTTCATAATGGTGTGTAAACACGTGTGTGAGTGTGTATAATGAGTCTTACTGGGCATTGTGCAGTATGTTTATAGACCACCTGGTTTCTGCATTGCAAAGTATCAGAAAGATGTTTTCGAAGTGAATGAGAGAACTGAATTTGATGCAAACCTTTCCTGGAATTGATAGAAACTTGCTGTAAATTGGCTTCATTTTCATTGTTACAAGTAGCAACAAGAGCTGACTCAGTGGCTTAGTTGCAATGCCTGATATTGCTATGCATTTTGTAGAACTAGCAAATGTCTTCCTTACTTTTTAAGGGTACAGAAATGTTCAGCTCAGCTCAGCTCCTAGAAGGTGAGACTAGAAATAATGCCCTTTCTGGTCATTTAAAAAAAAAATCTCTGAAAGGAATTGTACAGAAGAATGGAGATTATATTGTAGGGTCTTGAAGTGTACACACAGTACTCTGGCTACTTTATTGATTGAAGTTGTTTACTTTTCTGTCTTCGCAGCGAAACCTTTTAGAAGAAGATTCTGATGAAGAGGAGGACTTCTTCTTGTGAGTATCTGTAAGGTCCGTGTTTAGGTACTATAGTTAGCGGGGGAGTGTACTGCTAATTGTCCTGGTCAGAGCAGAACTGGGAAAACTGAAAAGACAAAGCAACACAAACTTACTAATAGTGGGGAATTGATTGGGGATCTAACTTTTGCCATCTGTTTTAGATTCGCTTGAAATCACTGATATAGTACAATTTACATCAGGGAAGGTTTTAGCAACAAATATAAATTAAGGTTAAGCTAACATTAGCTGCTTAAGATTAGGCCTCCACATGTTAAAGGTGGAAGAATCCTACTGGTAGTTCCAGGGCCAACTCCTTGCTGATAGATGACTTTTTTTTGTTGTGTTTACTGTGTCTTGTCTTATTTTTAAATGACAACTCTGAACTCTGGAAGGCCTAACCATTTGGCACTCAGATATTTCTGTTCACTTTTGTCCATTATTATTGTCTCTTGTTCCTGCAGGAGAGGACCTTCTGGACCAAAATTTGGACCTAGGAATGACAAAATCAGGCAGTAAGTTCTCCAGAGGCTCTGATTTGTAGTGCAGATGTCAGTTTGTTTATGCATTACTTTAATATTTTGCTGCATTCTTGCTGACATGCTTCTGATTAGCTCTGAATATGAACATCATTCACTCTTAATCTTTTGTGACCGATATTTCTTAGTCCATCTCTCTTTAAGCAGGTGAAGTTTCACCTTCTGAGTTATCAAAGAGTTAATTGTGCATTAGTAGGCTTTAACAAATTGGCATGCCATCTAAAGGACTATTGAAAGCTGCTGCTATGTTATATTCCACCTACAGTATTTCATAGACAGATTTCATATACATTAGGGCTGGAAAGGACCTTGGAAAATCATTGGGTCCAGCCCCCTGCCCTGGGTGCAGGATGTCAGCTAGGGTCAAAGGATCCCAGCAAGACTGGACATTTTCAAGAAACATTTGGGTGCCTGAGTAGGTGCTTGCACCACCTCTGGAGGGGGTCTATTCCAGGCTCTGGGAACACAGATGGTAAAGAAGTTTTTCCTTATGTCCAGCTTAAAACAGTCTTCCAGGAGTTTGTGACTATTATATCTTGTCTTCCCTTGGGAAATGCCTGTTCACCAGAGCAGCCCCAGTTCCTGGTGCACACCCCTTATGTACTTATAGGCTGCCACTAAGTCATCCCTGAGCTTATACTTCTCCAGGCTGAAGAGTCCCATGGCTCTCAGCCTCTCTCTTCATAAGGCCTCTTCATTTACTATTCCATTACAAAATTTGATGTGAAAATTAATGATAACATCTTAAAATTGAGACCCTGTTGTGTCTGTATGCCATATTTATCATCATCTTGCTCTCTTCTTGTCCTAGTTTTTACCTCATCCTTTCTCCTCTCTGCTTTGGTGTTTCAAATAATCCCTTAATATTGTAGATTTCTCTTTGCACCTCGTGGTCCCGTGGACTTTAGTTCATCATGTGGGGATGGGGAATAGATCTCTGTGACTTTCTGGAGGCAGGGAATGACTTACTAAGCTCAAAGTAGCTGAACAAACAGGAAACAATTAGAGTTGAGATTATAACCATTAGTTAGAAAGAACCAAGGGAAAGAGACTTAACAGCACTAGATCTTTCTCTGAGAATAATTTCGTGCGAATGTTTTGGGTGTTGCGGCTTGGTCTGTTCCAGAATATACTTGTTGCACCATGGGGGAGGCAAAAGGTTAGTCACAGGTGAAGAATACATCTTGTCCAGTTTATTGAAACATGTTTGTCTTCCTGTTCATAGCTCCTGAGAGCTAGAATAGAAATCTGAGGGGAACCTAGTTATAAGTCGGCTCTGCACATAAATCATTCAGCTTGTGGCTTCAGTCTCGATTCTTTTTTGTAGGTGAGAGAAAACCAGTGCCTGTCAAATCTTTCAGTAGTCATCCCAGTATGGTTGAAAGCACAGACCCTCCAGTCAGACTCCATCCATAAGTTTTGAGGTGATGATGTTCAACCCAGGAGCTGTAAATACGAACACTGAGGGAATCTCCTTTGAGCATTTGTAATTCTTTTCTTCCACAAGCTCTTAGAAATCAGTGGAAAGGTGAGAGTGCATTCTGCTGTGCTAACCACTTCAGATTAGCCAGTTAGCATTGAAGAAATAAAAAGGCTTGGCCTGTTTCAGTGTCTTGCTTTCTGTTATTATCATCTGAACAGCCATGTATTTTTAATGTGGCTGGAAGAAAATTTAAATCGGTGCAACAAGCTAAATTTACAAAGTGCAGTAACTTACATGTTATCACTTTGTCTAATGCAGTCCCTTATTTTTAAATTTAAGAAAATGATTTGTTCTTTTTCATGAGAAAAGGCCTTACCAATGGAGAGGGTTAACACTTGTTTCTCTGCCAGACGTAATTGGACAGAGAAAAAGAGCAGTAAAAGAGTATTTAGAAAGTTGACAGCAGCTTTGAATATGATGGCAAAGTGTACAGGAGGTATTAGTGAAGGTTCAGTGGGAGCTGTATCATCAGAGTTGTCAGAATGGAGACTTTAGGTGCAGCATATATGTTCAAGGCTTCCCTCCAGTTGTGAGTGGTTGGGGGCATTAATTTTGTTTGCATAGATACCTCTTAACTAGAAGAGCCCAGGGTACATGAGGCTTAATCTGGGTGAAGTTTAAAGAAGTGCCATAGGGACTTATGGGCAAAAGTCTCATAGAAAGTCAATGAAACACATGATCCTAAATCCTTTTCCATGGTTTTGAAAGTCTTCAATCTGCTGCATTATAATTGCAATGAAAATAAAATATTGTTTTGTAAATGAGGTTGTTTCACCTTTCAAAATACCTTAGTAAGATTAATTCTTACAGTGGGACAAAAGGTAATATTTATTAGTTTTCTTTGATTCAAGTAAAATAGAATGGGTATTTGGGAGCTATTTATGTATGCTAAGCCCCTTTTAGGCAATTTTCTGTTTCTCCCTAAAGGCTTTCATCATAAACTGAGTGCAGTTTAATAGAAGATCTCCTTAAATATGCTAATAAGTGAGGCCTGGTCGATTCTTCAGCATTGGAGTTTGTTGCTGCATCAACTCGTTGCTCTGAATTATGTTCTAGATTCTCAGCTTTTGTGTTAACACTGTTGGTTCTAACCCTCATGTTTATGAAACCATCCTAAATAATATGAACTGAATTTAAGTCAAGGCAGTGTTGATTTCATGAATCTGCAGAGAGCCTGAAACCATTACTTTTAGGCTGCATCTGTACAAAGAATGTTAGCACACTCATCATGGTAACAAAATACCTTCAACATTTAGTCACTGGTGTACACAAAACTCAGACACTTACCAGTGCCCGATAAAAACTTTGCTCACAACCAGTTTGTTTAAAACACCTTAGTCTTTCGTCTTAGTGCTACCAGTTCTGCAACTGCACCATTGCTGTAGTGTAGTTATTAAACTTTCTAGGGTTGTCAGGCCTAGGAGAGATTCAGATATCTGCCTTTGTTGCAGTAGCATTGATACAGGAAACTAAAAATAACAACTCAAAGATCATTGTTAATTGTTTTGCTACGTATCATTTTAGTGAGAACTATCCATCAAATGTGCTTATCTTACAACTTTGATAAGCAACTGCATCTCCCTTGGATGTTTAGAAGATTCCAAGTACCTCTTGTCTCATTTGTACAAACCTCTAGATTCCTGTCACCACAGCAATTTTTGCAACATTATTCTTTGTTTAAAAAAGGTCAAAGGTCCTCCCAAGCCCTGTGGATCATATGGTTACCATGGTTAAGGAACACCAGTTTCTGCAGCAGATTGCACACAAAGAAATGATGCGAAAAGTGTCATGTCTGATTGCCTTTGACTTCCTAGTCTGGATGACCAGGTGCCTGTCTGCATTTGGGTTCACAGGGGTAGCTGTCAGCACAAGTCCACAGTAAGATTTGAATTCGCGCTTCTAGACCCATAGCAAGGCACCTTGAAGTACCCTGCCAGAGCACCCCACAAAGTACATGGGACCTCATTAATGTCCATGCATATACCATTTGATAAAGAGTGGGAGAAGTGCATCTCATGCTACCTGCTAAAAATGTTGGACTATTCCAGCATCTGGTGGCTTGTATAACAGGTCACATGGGAAGAGGCCAGTGTTCTCGCCCATTGTTATTGTCTTTTGAAGAATAGACTGTTGTTCTTAGTCTGGTAGTATGATTTGTCTGTTACTTTTGTCAAATAATAATCCTACAAAGCAAAGGCAAGTTCCTTTCCTTCAGAACCAGCCAGGACATTAAAGCAGATACTGAATCATACCAAGATCCCAGTGAACTCATTATTGCTGTTCTGATTAAAACCAGCATGTTTACAGTCACTAACGTAACATGGAGCCACAAGAGACGTGTCTTATGTTTTTGTTTTACTCCCTTTCCTGGTTGGGCATTCAGTTTTTTCCTACTTGGAAACCTGGCAGGATACAGATTCACAAGTAAAATATTTAAGAAGCCAAAAGCTTGCTACTAGTAAATACATTTCTTCCTAGAATCTGTTCCCTGGCCAAATAAAACCAAAAAAAATTAGTATTGCTTGAATTTCCAACATCAAGCACATAGAATTAGTTGCAAATAATGCAATTGTTCAGAAATTGCCTAGTTAGACCTTTGACCCCTGCTGGAAGCCATCTCCCAGGGAAAGAGGCAGGCTGGTTCTATGGTTAAGGCAGTGTACTGGGATCCAGAAGGTTTGGGTTTGATTCTTTGGTGAGCTCAGGCTGTCTATGTGAACCTAGGCAAGCCATTTAATCTTTCTGATCCCTAACTGTAAAAGGGGATGCTAATTCTTCCTTTCTTCCATGCTTTATCTTTTATTTATATAGGTCATAAGCTCTTTGGGGTGCAACCTTTTTTGTTACACTTGTGTACCAAGTGAACTTAATAACTATGCTATAGCTAAATAATAATAATACATAGCATATGGCCTGCAGCTCTTAGTTGTAATCCAAGGATACTGGGACACTAAGGTCTGAAGTATGTAACTTGGTCTGAGCTACGTAGCCATCTAATATCTGCAAACCATTTCCAAAGGTTGTAAGTAAAACAACTGTTGTGTACCTTGTGGGGTTTCCTTTGAACACCTTCTCATATTTCTACCTCATCTGACTCTAATATGCAGTTACTCACATTGTATCCTCTGTACATTTCGACTAGTGATTTATACTAAGAAAACTTCCTGGTGAAACTGTCATTGGGAGGACTTTTAAACCAGTGACCTAATTTAAAGAATAGCCTTATACTGAAAAGCAAAGTAAAAAGTAGACCGGCTTCCATCATCCTTTTGCATGTGAAACTGCCATTGAAAAGATCCTGGAAGTCTGAACAGGAGGCTTTCAGGCAGCCAGCCTTCTACCTCTCCCCCAGTACCTCTTTCTGTTTTCTAATTTCTTATGCTTGGAAGCTGTAATTGTCTTTTGAATTACTCAGGTTTGTCCATGGCATGCAGAGGAAAGATATTCCATCACCTACACTTCATTATTATGACACCTTTTTCAGTTAGCCTTTGGTAGTGAATCACAGATGTAATGATGCAGGTATTTGGGTGTGTACATCCGGTGTAGGCAGTGTAAGATTAGCACCTTTGCCAGCGCTTGAATAGCTTCAGTGTATCAGGATAAAGGAAGAAGTAAATTGATTCACTGGAAATTGTTATGATGGGGTGACTTAGTTCATTTAAAGTAACAGAAAGTTCTGCCACTGCCATGTTTTGTTCACAAGCCAGGTTAAAAAACGTTAGGTTTGCCCTGGTTGAGTTGTGTGTGATTTTTCTTTTGAGGGACCTTTCCCAAAAAAACTTCTGAGCATCTTGGCCTGCAGCACTAAAGACAACTGCTTGTCTTAGTAGATATAGAAAGGCAAGAATAGCAGGTGAAGATTTTGGGTGGATGGGGAGGGTTGAACACTTTGTGCTGATAAGCTACAGGAAAGGTCAGTGTCTCATTTTTGTGCTATTTTCATCTGTATATATAGGGGAAAATGTCCTCTCCAGTTGAATATTAAGCTAGGTGTTTGCAGGAGTAGGTTCTGATGATGACATGTATTACAAGAGCAGAGCTGCAGTGGTTTTACAAAGCCTAGCTGAAATTACAAGATGAAAGTATAGCCCTCACTATTTAACTAATCACTACATATGGCTATTCCTTTGTGCAGTTTTTCATTAGTGGCTTGAAAACATATGTAGGAACATTCGGATTTATTTATTTTGGTTTTAATGACTTTTTTCTTGAATTAGTAACAGCAGTTTTGCTTCCAATGGTATTTGAACACGTGGGAATTGCCACGTTTACTCAAATATAAGACACCCCTGATTATAAGATTACCCCCCCATAATTAGGTTCTATATATGGAAAACAACGAATTTAATACAGTTTTCCAGCTGTAGAATCTAATTCTTGTATGTTTGTCTTGAATGTATCAACCTGCCACTTCTACAGCAAGGAAAATTAAATTGGAGGGGGAGGTTAGGTAGCCCTCTTGCCCTCTACCCCTTTTGTCTATAGCTGCTGCTCAGGAGGGGCCAGGCTGGGCATGGGCAGGCAGGATAGCACCAAAAAGTCCAGGACTTTTTGCTTTGTTTTTCACCAACTGGCCAGGATGCTGGAGTGGCCTGTGAAATCCAGGACTGTCCTAGCCAAACCTGGGGCGTGTTCCATTTGTAATGGTTGGATTTCTACTTGTAAGCCATTCATGCCTGGGTGAGTTCAATGGAAACTGCTCTATCTTATAGTTTCATAGTTTCTAGGGTCGGAAGGGACCTGAGCAGATCATCTAGTCCGACCTCCTGCCATGGCAGGAAAGAATACTGGGGCCAAACGACCCCAGCAAGATGTGCATCTAACCTCCTCTTAAACACCCCCAGGGTAGGAGCCTGCACCACTTCTCTTGGAAGCTGGTTCCAGACCCTAGCTGC
>NW_017728907.1:13534374-13596734 GCF_001723895.1 Crocodylus porosus
AAAGCACTTCAGAGTATCTGTATCTTGTATACTTTATATCCCTTTCAGGTTGTACTTGTGCTATGGAATGGCAAAGCTTCTTACTATTTTTGAAGTTCAGATTTGATAATTAGATGTCCATATGGATACCTTTCACATGTACACCCGCATTATATTATCTACTACTAGTTAGAGTGAATATGAGGATTGAAAACAAGACAATTAAGTCATTGAAGACTTAGACCTAGGTCAGTTTCAACTAGAGGCAGCATTTCTTATAGTAGGGTTGTCCACCTTCCCCACTACTAGGGGCTAGGGGCTGCATGTCATGCTAGATAGATGCTACAGGGTTGGGCCCTGAGAATCCTGATACTTTAGTACCTGATACATCCAGTAATGTTGGATGCTTAATGTTCTTTCCTTCTCATATTTATACCTATCTTTTGCAAAATATGCACATTCATTGTATTTGAAATTATATTAAATCCACACAAAGAAATCAAAGAAACTGAGCTAGGTATTTGAAGCCGAGCTGAGAGATGACAATGTTTTACATTTGTTTCGTTCTGTGCTTAAATTTGTCTTTCTCAGAGATGACTCTTCCTGCCATTGTTCTGAAAGGCCAGTAAATGTCAAATGATATATTATATTTTGGCTCTTCCAGCTGTTACCACTTTCCATCTCCTGTAAATATAAAAATGCATTGACTTTAAATATAAACCAGAATGTAGCAGGGTTTTTTTTCAGTAAAAGAATTTGAGTTTATTCTACATTTACATGTGGATTTGGAATTCTATTTTATGAAGCAGTGACCATCATTTAATTTGTGCATTTGCAGTAGCCCAGGGCTGTGGTCTAGGCTACTGGAAAGTGACTGCCTACCTCATTGCATAACCTATAAAGTGAAATTCAGAAGCTAGAATTTGTTAGTTTATCCTAATTTACTTTACTTGGTTCATACTTGGGTAGATAAAGCCATACTGAAAAGAACTGTCTTTAGACTTCCTTGAGAAAACACTTTTCACTTCATTTGTAGGCTATTTTGAAATCCCTGTGCTGAAATTTGGCACCTTAGAAAAGATGCAACTGAGTTAAATCACTCTACAACAGAAAGGCCCCCATCTGAGGCTTTTTGGTGCTGTTGACAGTATCTTTAGAGAATGGTGCTTAATTAATCGGTCTTCCCTAGTGCCTCTAGAATGGCAATAGCCCAGCAATACTGAAAATGTAGTGAATTTAAATTAAACTCCTCAGCAATGAGTTTTCGAAAAACTATTCCTATGTGGAGAATGCATTCAGGTCTACCTCTGTTCTGCTGTCATTTGGCAGGCAGACAAAGATTATATGGACATACCTCTCTTACTGATTTCCAATGTGCTTCTGAAATCCTTTGAAATATCTTTTATGTAAGAGCCTGCAATACATCCATAACTGTCCTCATTGTGAAGTGAGTCCTGAAGGAGATGGGAAGGCTGATGCAGTAAAACCGAACTTGCATATGAGATGGAAGCGTTTATGCTGTGAGAGCTAAAGCTGGATTAGAAAAGTCAAATTGTGAGAGCAGAAAAACACTACTGAAGCTCCTTCCTTTTTCTCTGAGAGTACAGTGCTAAATTCTCTCTGGGAAAGAACGCTATTGACTCTATGGACCAAGATGTGGCGTTATCCAAAGAGTTGTTCTCCAGCTTTCCAAACCCTTGGCCTTAGCTTGGGATGAGAATGAAAGAGTAATGGAGCAGTTAAAAAGAGGAAAGGGACATATCCTGTTCTGAGATGTGCTTTGCAGGCCACATGCAATGCTAAGACTTAGTCCTTTCCCAGATGTCCCGATGATCTTTCCCTTTTCCCTGGTATCTGCCTCATTGGTGAACTGCCCATCATCCTTTCAGTGTGACCGGCTTTCTGAGAGGCACCAATACAGAACGGTATCCTCGTAGCACTTGCTTTTGTTGGCTTTGTGTAATTTATAATGGCTTTATTTTGTTATCCAGTGTACAGAACCAGGTGGATGAAGTCATTGATGTCATGCAAGAGAACATCACAAAGGTGATTGAAAGGGGTGAGAGACTGGATGACCTTCAAGATAAGTCAGGTGCGAGCACTTAATACTGTTACAGTACTATTGCCTTCTCATGCCTCCCCTTCTTCCTAGTGTAACTTGTGAGTCCTGTGCAGTAGTATGGTTCTCTGGGTATTCAAACTATAAGGACTTCCGGAAAAATATTGGAAGTTATCTTTACTGAGGTGAATGTGGCCAATTTGCTGTCTACCTCCCCCCTGCTCTCTTTGGCCCTCTTATTTGATTCCATTTCATTACAGTAAATCCTATAAATTGTAGAGATAAAACATCTGATAAATCGTCTCATCCTTTTTCTTTAAAGCCCTTTTGAGGCTTGTTTTGTTTAGTACCCTACTCTAGACAAATAGCTGTCTCCAATCTCTCAGGAAATCTACTGTCCAGGCCAATAGCTCTTACTATCTGGCAGCTTGCTGTCTAAATTTTCTTCTTTTCACTTGTATCCCCTTTGCTCCCTCGTGTGTCCTTTGCTCCCTCGTGTGTGCCTAAATTCCTTTCTTTTGGTGTACATAGCTTTTCCTATACTGGCTTTTAGGTGCTTTCTAACGTAGAGCTCACTCTCTAATCTCACATCATAAATTACTTCCTCCATCCTCAAATTCCCCTGATTTTTGCAAACCGCTGGTGTTCTGGTGTCGTGAGTTTTGTCCTGTGTTTTATGTGTTATCACACCATAAATCCAAACAGAAATGTTGTTATGGTCCTAATATCTGACTCCAGGCCATATTTACAGTGGGTTTTAGACACTCAAAAAATGTAGATATGTGGGCACTGGGATGTACAAAAGCACTGCCAGCTTCTGAAATCCCACTGGCATCTATTTCCATCTTTAGGTGTTTTTGCAGAGGTGGTCCTTAGTGCTTTTCCCCTTTTTTTCATGTCCCTTAATTGGAATGGTAAGATCCTGCTCTCTCCTCCTACCTCTAGTCTCAGTGAAGGTGAAAGATTCTGTTTCATTGTTCCTGCCATTGAACAGCTGTGTTTCAGATTAGCTGTCCACTATTGTATTGGCTTTGCATTTATCCAGCTTAAACCTCATTTTATATCCTGTCCATATTTTTAACCTCTGTAGGTCCCTTTGTATTATTTCTCTGTTCTTCCCAGTGTTTGCATCACCTCCCAATTTAGTATCATCATTTCCTAAGAGGGTAAGTCTCCCATCACTTTATGGCTGCTCTCTTGACACACCTTGATTTATATATTCCCCTTAAATTGCTGCTTTGAGCAGGTGACTTGTAGCACTACTTTTGCCTTTTTAAATTTCTTTCTTTCTTTCCTTTTTTTTTGTCCCAAGTGTAATTGGATATTGCAACTTAAATTTGTTTAATGCTCCCTTCTTGAGCCACGTAACTTTGTGTTGAGGACTTTGGTTATAATAGATCTTTTATGCTGTGGTCTACTTGGAACCCCTGTCATTTGGCTTGTGCTTCAGTAGAGCCCCTCTAATCCTTGCTTTGCTGTTCTGCACAGCTGACAATTGTCACTGAATGCTTATTGTCAGTCTTGCTCTTTGTCTCAAGGAAAACTTAATAGTAGAACACTGCAGGCAAGACTTGTATTGCTAAGACTTCCAACAGTTTTCTTTTTCATTTTTAGCATGTTGAAGGTATTTGCTACAATTAAATTACTTTTATTCAAACTAAGAAAGACCATTTTGTCTTGCAGTAACCTTTTTTCTTCAGTTGTGTTCATTTACTAACTAGTACAATATGTTCTATCGGCGTATTGTACTAGTAAGAATTGACAAGATTCTACTACACTTATAAATGTTCTCTTCTGATTAAATAAATGTTGGATTCCTATAGTGCTATGCAGAATTGCTCTGTGAGTGTTTGTTCTTTGGTTGCCTAGTTTATGGTTTAAAAAAAGAGTTTGTAGAACTGAATAACTCTTTTCTCATGTACTTGCGTTACCAAAGGGGTAAGTGACTCTGTTTTGTTTTTTTAATTCATTTCTCTGTGTGCCACAGAGAGTTTATCGGACAATGCAACAGCTTTCAGCAACAGAGCGAAGCAGCTTCGAAGGCAGATGTGGTGGCGAGGTTGCAAGGTGAGTAGAGAGGGGAAAGGAATGGATTTTGTAATGCAAGTTCTTCAAACATGGCCCAACTGAGAGGGTCACCATAGCAGCTTGGCAGGGACTGAGGCTCATACTTAGTTTGTAGATTTAGTGTCTTGTATTGCAGCCATCCCTGTCTTACATCTAAAGGTGAGGCTGGCAGAAGTTCTCCATACCAGCATACACCTCTAAGTAGTCTTTGCTTGGATGAAGACAAGCACTCTGTACTTGGGGCAACTAACCTTTGCTCCATATTGAACATTATGCTTTGGCCAACATGGTTTCTTGTTACCCTGACCATACTAAGTACAGTAGGATTGACTAGCTTAACGAGGTACTGAAATAGGTACATCTTTAGGAGAGGCAATTGGAGGAAAGGAATTCAAACAATGGCAATATAAATAACTGTTTACAGGGGGATTATGAAGCCTACAGGAGCAGTTTTTATAAAGGTCTTTGCAATCTCTTAATGAAAGATTATTAGAGAAGAACAAAGTAATATTTACTGAATAACCAAGCAATGCAAATAAGCCAGGTACTGTTTTCATAACAGTAATTAAGTTCAGTGTTATTTTATGAGGCATCTGCAAGTCTCAATCATTTGATCAGTGTTTATTAACAAAGTCAACAATCCAATTAAAAAAGAATGTTGTCTCGGTCAAGCAAAGTGCTCTAGTAAGTAAAATTTAGTGCATTACTGGGGAGGGGTTGTACATCACTTATCTCAATGTTTTGTCATCTTGAAATTGCGGTGATCTGAAACTCAGAACGAGAGTTGCACGTCATTATAAGTTAGCCAGTGGAGATGGCTCCTTGCTCCAATATACTTCTAATGTTAAACTTATACTACATCTTAGAGTACTGTGCATATTCACAGTATTAATAACGTTCACAGCTAGCCAAATAGAGCTATTGGCCAGCTGAGATGTCTGCATTAGTTTCTTTTACTGGCCAAAATCCAAGTGATCCATGGATTCTTATGCCTGCAGAACAGTACTGGTGAATGGAATTGTCCTGTGGGACTATTTTAAAACCGGCAGTGCTGCTTGTGTTAAGGGATAGAAAAGGAAAATTCACTAAAATTTAAAGTATTTTCTACCTGCATATCAAAAGGAAAAGGTCATGCTGCTTGTCAGCAAGGTCTTTATCCTATTTACCATCCCTTTCAGCCCTCTTGGCTTTGCCTGTTGGCCTGAAGCAGACTCCTTTAAAATGTAATTAGGGTAGATAAATTCATTCCTGGACTGGGGGTCTGGGAGCTGTTTGTGCATGGCTCAACCCTAGCACACGTTAGCACAGCTGTGGAGGGATAACAATGTCTTAATCCTCATTTCCAGCACCTTGTGCTGCATCGGTTGCATCTGCATCGGAGGTACCATGCTGGTTGAGGGGAGGTCTGGGGGGAGAGAAGCAGAAGGAGATTACAGGTTACAGGGGTGGGCAAATGAGAATAGGATGGGATTCAATACTGACAAATGCAGGGTGCTGCACTTAGACAGTAAGAACCAGCAACATGCCTACAAGCTGGGGAACTCCCTTTTCGAAAGCACAGTGGCAGAAAGAGATCTAAGTTGTTAGAGGGAAGGTTTAGACTAGACATTAGAAGGCACTACTTCACAGTCAGGGTGGCTAGGATCCAGAACCAACTTCCAAGGGAAGTGGTGCTGGCTCCTACCTTGGGGGTCTTTAAGAGGAGGGTTGACGATTACTTAGCTGGGGTCATTTGAGCCCAGTTTGCTCCTGCCCAGGGCAGGCGGGTGGACTAGAAGATTTGCAAGGTCCCTTCCGACCCTACATCTGTGAATTGGTGAAGAGGCCCCAGTGGGAGGAGGGACAAGGGGGTGGCTGCCATCTTGAATCTAGGTATGCCTGCCAGAGAAGCTCCCTACCCTGGTGTGTGGGGACCTCACAACTACTTTTCCCATAATTGATGTAGAGTAGCCACAGATGAATTGTCTTGCCTTGATTTGCGTGTGCAGCAGTGAGGATTTATTGCAGTACAGAATAGGGGAAATATCCTTCTTCCCCCGCCCCCCCTCCTCCAGTGTCACCTGCAACTGAGACTTGCAGCAACTCTGGAGCATTAAAAACAAAAACAAAGCCAGCACATGTACCCTACTTTTTCAACTGTAAGTCAGTTTTATTAAAGGAGTTAATGTGAAATTTGTATAGTTTATGGCGGTATTTGGATTGCTTTGCCTTCTGGGGCCTCAAGACTTTTAGTGTTCCTTGACTAATTCCCAGGTTTTCTTTTTCCAAGTCTCAGTGGCTTAGTACTCATCTGCTGTGTGAAGAGATTCCAATACAGTGCAGAGTCCTTGGAAACTATTTTAAATATTTAATTAATAAAACAGCCTTGGCCCATGAATATTTCATAGATGTGGATTTTGTCAATCTGGGCTGGCTGCTCTATCAGTTAATGATGACAGTGCTGTGCATTCCAATATCTGGCAACATTTCTACATCTCCAGGTTCTTATAGTCCTGGTTTCTTTTGTGCAGTGCAGACACTGGTGGTGCTTACCCAAATGGTAATGTTTACTTGTTGCTCATGTTTCTTGAACATGAACAGTAGCCTGACTGCAGATCAAATAGCCATCAGTGTCACTATCTCTGCTGCAAAAAAAGACTGCAGGGAAGTGCCCCAGGTTTAACCCTCTGCAGAAGATTTGGTTCCAAGGCTAATATTGACTCAAAGAACATAGAGTGGGCATTAAACTCAGGCCAGTTTTCTCAGACCTTTGGAAACTGAACTACTTGCATTTGGGCAAGTCTGTCTTTGGGAACCTAGGTTTGAACACCTTGGTGCTGGGAAACTAGTCTACATTTTTAGTGCCTTATTGAAAGATGGTGTGGTCACACCTGTAAGTATTTTTATTGTAGCAATATTGTTGAATGTTCTTTCTTCCCTTGTCCCAAGCTCTTTGCTTGCCTGCCTTCTAAACCAAGAAAAACAGAGCTGGGGCAGGTAGTGTTGTCAGGGAAGCCTGCTGCAGAAAGACTTTTATTTTCCATCAGTATTCTTTGTAACGGGAACATTTACCTTGTCTCAGATATAAATAGGAAAGAAACACTCAGGTAAAGCATCTAGAGATGATGCATGGAAAATGGAAAACTTCTTTAATTTATGACAAACTGAAGATGCTATCTAACGTGAAGAACTTAACCCTTGTGCTTATTTGTGCTTCTCTTACAGATGAAGGCCATCATCGGTTTGGCTGCTATTGTTCTTTTGCTAGTCATAATCAGTGAGTTATCAGCAACTCTTCCCTGAGTGTCTGGGTCTTTTCACATTTGAAAATACTTTTATTTTCTGTAAAATTCACACTTGTTAACTTGGGTCCTGATTGGCAGCTGCTGAGGGAAGTCACTGGTAATCCTCAAGTCCTTCCCTTTTTAAAGGAGGTTTGGTGACACGCAGCCAGTATTTGGGCAAGGGGCTTTCTTAGCCTGTGCTTTGTCCCTTCTACACAAGATTTATAAGCATCTAGGGAGGAATCATTTCTCATTTAAACAGCTCATTTAAGAACTGTAACCAGGGAGGAAAGAAACAGATGCATGTGATGTTAAGCTTTACCAGGAAGAGGTTTGCCCTGTTTTAATGAGAAATTATTCCCTCCTGATTGGCTTGTTTGAAGAGTGGGGTTAGTACCCGAGATCTTTGGAGTTCTCCATCTTTCTCTCCAAATGTTGTTGAAAAATCTGTAACTTGTTTTAATTTGTCCATCCTAGTGTGAATCTATTTTCAAAAAGGTGTTTTATATAATTAATCTCTGGCGGGGAGGCTAGCCAGGTGAGTGGGGCTTGGAGAATGGGCTCCATTCCCAGCTGTCCCATGGACCTTTTTCATGACTTCTCAGCAAGCTAAACAAGAAAAAGGCACTAAGAAGGAGGTACAGTTTTAGAAAGAAAGCCCCAAAGATCAGACCACTCCTAATACAGTGGAACCCTTAGGGACTGTGGTAGTACAAATAATGATTGGATAGTTCTTAAAGGCAGGAAAGTCACTCCACCCTTGGGCTGGGTGGCATGGTTATTCATAAGGAGCTTCCACATTTGTCTTGGAATTAGGAACAGTGGTACAGATGTACCTTTATACCGATCCCCTTCCTGACAGTGAACAAAAACCTGTTGTCCTTTTGGACCGTCTTATCCTGCTAACATGCACATGTAGGACATGAGAGCAGAGCCAGCAGCTGGAACGCTGGCTGGAGAGACACTGATGGAAAGTCCCATCTGGTTTCTTTTGGGGAGTTGGACGTAGATAAAAATGGCAAGAACTACTGTCTCTGGTCTAGGATTTGCACAGGATGCTAACTTAAGCAATCTGAATAAGGAAACAAATTTTCACTTGCAAATCCTTGATTAACTAAGGAACACTGTTTTTATTCTGTCTGACTTTGACAATGAATGATGTTAGGTTTGTAAATATTCTCTAAAAAACTTGTTTCATTGTGTCTTTCAGTACCCATAGTCCTGAAATACAACACTTGACTTGATGGCTGGAGATCTCAATGGAAGCGGCTTTGGGATGACCAAAACAAACTGCTGTGTAATTTAAATGAAACATATGTATATAGCTTTGAAGTGTTCCTTTTCAAGAAGGGAAAAGAGGCAAGTAGCCAGTTTTGACAAGGGCATTTTGAGAACTGCCAAATGACCTTTTTGGGGTCTAATACATGCTACTGTTGATTTTTATAATCTAAAGTTTAAAAACCCAAAACACTTTTTGCTGTATTCCAGGATTCCCAGTTTGAAACTAGCTACTTGCCAATGCATTTTATTTGTATATATAGCTAAGGAATAATGATGTTATTTATAATTTAAGCAGTTTCCTACTGCCAGTTGCTGAAAGTAAGGAGCATAGTTGTTTCATCAAAGCGAAGGAGGGGGAATGTATGTAAAGAGAACTACATTAGAGGCAATCTAACCATTCTGTAAATAATTGCAAGGATGCTACTTTCTCATGTTTAAAAAAATTAGGTTTTGCAAACCAAGAAATGTTCTGTACTGTCATGAAGATGCACAAGCTCAGTGTTTTCAGTATTGCTGCTTACAGCTGCAACTAAAGACATTCCAGTAAACCTATTTTTGACTGTAAGAGGACTCCTGGAATATTTTTGTGACTTTCACAGTGTCCGTGTAGGAAGGATGCACTCAGTGAGTTGCAGTATGTCTGAATGTAACCAAACACAGGGTAAGATTTGGAAAATAATTTGTTTTGTTTCCTCACAGTGAGGGTTTAAGTGCTTTTAGTGTAGTGGGATTCCACAGGAGATCAGCTTTCAACGGTCTTAGTTATTACACAAAAAGTAGATGACATTTAAAAACTCCATATTTGATGCCCTTCAGATTTTAGGAAGTGTATTGGAAGTGTTGGCATTTGTGCTTCATCAGTCATGCTAAAATGAACAAATCCCAATCCATGTAGGATGAGCAAGGTCACTTTTACTTTTGCTTGGTTCTGAGATCATAGTGGCCATAATCTAATCTTCATATCTGCCTTCCTGTCCTGTCCCCAAAAAGTGAAACATGGGCATACAGCAGCAAACAACAGTGTAAACAGATGTGTTTTGAGAAACAGATGTGCCACAGTGACTTGGCAACTCTAAGATGCACAGGGGTGTAAGTGGGTCACTTTTTCAGCTTCCTTAGCTCTGTCCAGGCCTTCAAAACCATTTTTTTTCTCTCTCTGAGAGGCTTCACAGTCCCAATAAACAAATCAACCTAAACCAAGGGTAAGCAAACAAGCAAGCAAGTGAACAGCTGAGAACCTGCTGCTTTCCTTTGGGCCATAGGAGAGGGGTCTTTCTGCCTCTGTGCTTTTCTCCAGCACTTCTGTCCTCTCCTCCCTGTGCTCCCTTCTGGATTTGTTTTTAAAACCCCTTTTCATGGCTTCTCCATTTTTAACTGATATCAATTTTATCTGGCTCTGTCTCCCAGCCAGGCAGACTGTTATTTGCTGAGCAGCTGTCTGCTTGGTTTCAGTCTGAAGGCTGAGCATCCCTTTACATAGTATAACCTTGAAAAGGTTGGATAAGTAATCTATAGGATGAAGCATATATAGGGCTGTATATAGAAGATGCTAGGACCTGCAGAGGATACCCTGATACAAGTTGTCTCCCACTGTTCTGGTCTTAAACTCCTCTGTTTGTTACAAACTAGAAGCATGTTTCCTACACCCTTGCAATGTAGATGTCTATTGATAATTGCTATTAGTTGATACACTTAACAATGTTCAATAATCAAGTCTGTCTCAGGAAGAGGGCTCTCTGGCTCTTAGCTATTGGTCTGAGTGTTTTTTAGCCAGGTATTAAAACTAGAAGGTGGCATTGCTTGAATTAAGACACTGTGGGTGCATCTACAAATGCACTGACATGAGCAGTAGCCTGTTTTATAGCATCATAGTAAAAACTGTGCTAATACGCTAATGCACAGTAAAGTTAGGCTACTGTGCATTAAAAAAGTGTGTGCTTTTGCTACTGTGCATTAGCCTAATGTGCATTTAGTTAGTACCTCACATTAGAGGTACTAAATTCAATGCACAGTAGCAAAAGCACATTAATGAACATGTAGATGCCCCCTGCAAGCAGTACCTTTTCAGCCTATAGTCACATGGGTGGGAAGAATAGGTTTGTGCCTTAAAAGAGCCCAAGTTTTGGTTGGGGCATTTGAAACAAATTCCTGAAGATGCATCTGGGGCCTGGGACTGTGTGCCTCAGCTGAGAGTGAAAGAACATGCATTCTCATATTTCAGTGCCAGCTTTGTCCTTACTCTGGTAAGAAAGCAATTTAGGAAGCTTCCCTTTAGCAGGTCTGCACTGTTTGGCATGTAAGGAAACTTCCTTACCAAAAACTATATATCCAGACTGTTACATCTAGGGATACTGTTCTGTAACTTTTGGTTGAGGAACTTCCTAGAAGTTCCTCTTTCAAGGGTTGGTTTGTTTGTTTGTTTTCCAGTTTCCCCTCAAGACTTGTATTTTGAAGCTCTTATTTCTCCTGGCTGTTTTTGGCTCTAGGTAGATTTTGGGGGATATGATTGATTTGATTAAGCATTTGCAATCAACTTAGGACACTATTTTTCTCATGTAGGAAGCTTCAGGTGCTGCTCCCCAACCCCTTGCCCCTCCTCTATTTATTTATTTTTTTTCTTTGGGAAACAAAAAATCACCACCCTCTATTTAGGAGGAATATTGTCTTTGGAAATTATTATCCATATGCCTAAAGAGGAAACAGTGCTATTTCACAAGCTCCATTAAAATACACTATGCTTCTGATGTCTCTTAAGCCCTGCTCTTTGAAATAAGGGCATAAACATTTCACTTCATTTAACATGAATGTGAGTGAACATGATTCCTTGTGTACAATTTGGAGATGGGAGGAGTGAATGGAGGGGGCTTTTTCAAACAGAATAAAGGATAAACTGGAAATAATCCATGACACTAAATGTTATTAGATCACTCTTTTTGACTGCCTTTGACTGACCCATGTTGCCTAAAAAGAGTGTTGTACCCATGGTGGACCAGGACCTGTATAAGAGGCAGGGATTTTTTGTGATCTTTCTTGGACCAACTGTACAGTTGAAAGAGAAGGGTTTCCACCCTTACCTGTGTACACCTCAGCCACTGAAAAGCCTATGGATGGGAAGTCCTTTTTCCCTGAGCTCACACCTGGCCTAGATTCACCTCCTTTCCTGTGCAAGTAAAGTCTCATTATAGGGCTGTCCTGATTTTACACTGATTTGTGGGAAGCATAGAATAAAGCTTGAAACTCATTTCATGTTGATTCATTGGCTTGCAATTCCCCCTGCCAAAAAGGTAAGCACCTAGTGTGTTTTCAACTTGCCAGTATTGATAAATTTAAGCTTGTTCACGTGGAGAAAAACCCTGAATAGCTTTGAAGTTAGTAAAGTCTCTCCCAGGTTCTTGGCTACAACCCAAGGCAGACTTTACTGAAGGCAACTGTGATTTTGACTTTAATGATATTACCATAAATGAACTTGTATTTAAGCCAGTTTGATGAGAAAAGGAATATAAGATAGAAGAAGCAAAGTTCCTGCTGTTGCTTCTAGTTTTCTTCAAGAGATGTGGAGGTAGCTAACCAGTCACTAAAGGGAGCAGCAGAGGATTCTTTCATTTAACTTTCTCTAGCCTCTTTAGCTACCCATCTTTTCTACCCTTTACCTTCTGTCACTATTAATATTCATTACTTATACCACAGACAAATATCCAGCTCCTTAAAAATTAATGGCCATTTTTTTTTTGGTTTTTTGGGTTTTTTTTTTTTTTAACTACTAAATTTATTTTAGTTTGCATCAGACTACTAGGGCACCTGCGTGGTTTGTTTTCGCTGATGTTAACCCTTTTTGGTTCCTAAAACTCTTAAAATATCCAGGACGTTCTATTATGCATATTTAGAGTTGCTTGTTTATCACTTAAGTCCCTTTGGTTTAAACCTTATGGCACAGGTCAGCTAGGTAGTTATGCCACGCCTGGTCTAGTTATGTTCAAAGCTTATGGATGTCAAGGCAATATCTCTAAGACTCCTAGTTCCTAGGGCTTCCCTAGCTAGCTTAACTGTATCCTAACTCACATCTTCAGAGGTTATACTGTACCAGCTCTGTGCATAGAAAGTAAGCATGCTCACATGGGGCTAAATTTGTTAGATATTTGCACTAACTTACTCTCAAATTCTCCATATAGTTGAGCCTTTGCAAAAGATCTGTAGGAGTCAAACTGAGCTACCTGCATCTATACTATGGAAAATACCACTGAATTGCTTTTATGTATGGCAGTTAAAGGCCCCTCTACCATACAGAAACTTTTCAACGCTTCCTGCCAGCATGAAGTATAGGCTGTATCCCAGAAGGTGCCTGAATGTACTCAGAGGCTATCTTATCTATAACTTAGGTTGTCTCATTCTTGCAGTACACAGAAGTAACTAAATGGACAGCCCTTGGAGGACCCAGGATTAAAGCTAGCACAACCCAGCAAGGACTCATCCTGCTCCAAGCAGTTTGATTACGTGAATATTTATTTCTCAGAATACAGAAAAGATTTGTTTTTGGTACTGGCCTTGACTAAACTCTTGCCCTTCTCTAGTTATAGTTTGCATGGTTGTTATGTAAAAAGAATTTCTTTCTCCAGTTGAGTCTTTTGATGTAAGGAGTGAGACTCCATTATGTTACTGTAGCTTGATACACAGACATGAATGTCTTCTTTAAATTAGACAAAGCTGCTTATACAGAGGCCTATTATTATTTCTTTGTCTGACAGCTTTGTGGATAAACACATTTCTGGAAGGGATTTCCAATTAGCATTTTAATTACTCTTGGCTCCCTGCTGAAGGAAGCTACCAGCCATCAGAAATACAGTGATGGCAAAAAACACAAGCTAGGCAAATTCTTACTTAGTTGCAGCTGTACATTCTGAGCAACTATTTAAAGAGAAGGGGAAGCATTTTATCAACTACATCTACCTCTTCCTTTTTCTCTCCCACATACTCTGTTAGCTTCATGAGTTGCAGTTTGGGCCACTCACTTGGAGCAGAATCTACACTCCGCCTGGGAAGTGGATGCTTTATGGAAGTCACAAAGCAACAGTAGTGCTAGATAGGCAGGCTCTCCTTAGCCTAATGAGTTGGAGCACTTATCCAGGCAGTGAGACACTCAAATTATAGAATTTAAACCTACAGTCCCTGCTTCCCAGCAGTGAACACTAACCACTAGGCTATGGGCTAGGCATTACTGTAAGCTCACATTACCTCTCCTGCTGAAGTTGGCCCACGTGCCTCAGTGAGATTAACAGTGCCTTGGGAGGGCAGGGGCTCTGGCCTGACCCTAGGCCCTGTCCATAGCCATGGTTCTGCTTTGAGCACTGAGATACCTTTGCCCCAGGAAGGGAGGAAAATCAGTGGGGGCAGGGACTCGGACCAAAACCCAGAGTACTGTGATTTTTCCAGGACAGTATTAATGTCATCAAGCCATGCTCCAAGAAGTTTGTTTACCTTCTGATCCCACCCCCACTCGCCCCTGCCACTTGGGTATCTTCTTCCCCACTTGGCTGCCCAGAAGGCCAGAGTCAACAGGAGAGGTAGTGAATATTTTCAACCCTACTTATCCAGTGGCCTAGTAGATAAGAACCATTGTTGGTGCTGCCAAATGAGCAGTATTACTATTGGCTGGAGCTCCAGAGAGCTCTAAGGATGTCATCGTTAGTAATGATCACAGTAATCTCCCTCCTCCAGAAACCAAGCGCAGCCAAGCATCAAGGAATTCCTGCTGAAAATTTGGCCCCATGTGGGTTGGGTTCCTCCAAGTGACAGAGCTCTGAATTAATTGTTGCTTCAACACTGGAGCCTGTTGTTGATATCTATTAGTCCCTACTCTGTGTGATGAAAGTAATATCTTTTTTAGGATTAAAAATGTAATGCAGTTAGAAAGGACTATAAGAATAATGAAGGCACATTTAAGCCAGTTAAATCATTTGGCACCAACAGGCCACAGTTCTATAATGCTCCAGTAAGGTGTTCAAAGAGAACAGTGTTTTAGACTTCAGCTGCTTCCTTATGAGAGGTTTAACATTCAGGTGGTTATAATAAGCTCTGGAGGATAAATGGCAACAAAAGGGTATTGGAGCAAATGCTGCGTAGGTTTTGTACACAATGTCATAGAGTGAAGTCCAAGTGGAGCCTATCTACCAATGCAGTTAATAGGCAGTAATAGTAACTGCGGCCAGCCTGTTTTTAATATTGAAAGGGAGAGATTCCAGTGTGATGATGAGGGACCTTCTCAGCAGCAGAAAGCATGTCTAGTCAGGAGGTACTTATTGGCATAATACTATATTATTTCCTTATGCCTTTTCAAATCCTCCCATAAGTGGCCTGCATAGCTGCAGGCTAAGAGGGCTCAGCTGGAGCTTTGGAGAATGTTTATTTAGGGAAAAGGGAGGGGGGTGCTGAATAGCTCAAAGCTTCTGGACATGTTGCTGCTTTGTCAGTGGAGATTCCCATAAAAATCATTGCAGTTTCTGCTATTCCCCACCACCGTTGTTGCAATGCAGTCGATTCATCCTGATGGGGTTCAGGGTCTTTGCTTTACAAATGTGGGAGCATCTACTGTGCAGAAGGAGAAATTGCACAAAGGACAGACTGAAGTCTGGTATCATAAAGGGATTTGCTATGTTCTACCTGTTCCCTATACTTTTATTTGTTTCTTTGGTTTTGGAACTGGTTGAGAACTTTCTGTTTATATGTTCCCTCCAGTGGAAAATGTGGTTTCTGCTAATCAAGTTTCCTTAGGGGGGGGGAAAAAGGTGGATAATGCCAATACTTCTTGATTTTTTCCACCAGGAAAAGTCAAAATAAAATATTTTATTAGAAGGGGAGTTGGGCCAACCCCAAATGAAACATTTCTGTTTTGATTAACTGAATATGCATCCACCCCTGGCATAGCATTGTCTTGTGGGGTGGTAGTTTCAGCGCTCATCATTCCTGTGGACTGGGCACCCCCAGCTGTACTACATTTTCTATCAGGTGCAATGGTTTGCTAGATTTTCCATCTTGGACCAGGGTACGTGTTGTGCCTGCACCAGTAGGCAGAAGAAAGGGAAACTTAAGTGATTCTTGCCATAACTCGCATGTACTATCCCTATCCCTGCCCTCTCCCTCTGCATGCGCTCAGGAGCAAGATGTAATTACTAAGCATAGGCATCATTTCAGCAAACACAGTCAAGTGCTTGAGGCACTCCGAAGACACAGAAATGAGATGGCATGACAACTCTACTTTGGCAGTTCATACAGGGGAGACCAAGCTGCACCAGATCAAGGGCTATTCTAGCCTTGTGTGTCACATTGGAGTGAAACTACTACATATCTCCTCCAGCGCAGGTCCCTCACTAAAACCAAAATGGGGAATCCCTTACTCTGCCTAAATGGTGATGCCTTAGAAACCAGGAAGTCTTTTCACAGAAATCCAAAAAAAAGCTAAACATTTTGTTTGAAACTTCTAAGCATTATTTGATAAAAAGGAAAAATAATTGGCCCAAAAAGCGAGGAGAGATTTTTTTTTTTTAATTAATCCTAATGTATAAAGGGAAGAAACAGATTTTTTTTCCATGTCTCAAGGAGAAATTTTTTCCCCTTTATATTTATGCTTTCATTCAAGACAGGAAAAAAATGGGGGAATAGGGTGTGGACCTGGTTTCATAAAAACAGCCTCTTTCAACAAGCTTGTATGGTTAAACGATGCCAGCTTTAGCACTGAGCAACAACAAAGAAATATGCTACATTTTAAAATTAAGGCAGAAAAGACAGTTGAGAGCTGTGATCAAATGCAGTGCCACTTAATCATACAAAATTAGGGTTGGAAGGGACCTCAGAAGGCCATCTAGTGAGTGAGTCGAACCTCCTGCTCAAAGCAGGACCAGCCCCAACTAGATCATTCCAGCCAGGGCTTTGTCAACCTGGGCCTAAAAAACCTCCCAGGGATGGAGATTGCACCACCTCTCTAGGCAACTTGTTCTAGTGCTTCATTATCATCCTAGTGAGAGTTTTTCCTAATATCCAACCTAAACTTGCTGCTCCTTATTCTGTCATCTACCACCACTAAGAACAATCTGCCTCCATCCTCATGGCCTAATGGCTTGCACGTGTCCTTGTTGAACCTCATGAGATTTCTTTTGGCCCAATCCTCCAATGTGTCGAGGTCACTCTGAATCCTATCCCTATCCTCCAGCCTATCTACTACACCCCACAGCTTGGTGTTATTCAAGAACTTGCTGAGGGTGCACTCTAGGCCATCTTTCTGATCATTAATAAAGATATTGAACAGAACTGGCCCCAGGACTGATCCCTGGGGCTCTCCACCTGATACCAGCTGCCAAGTAGACATTGAGCCACAGATTACTGCCTGTTGAGCCTGACAAGCCAGCTTTCTAGCCACCTTACAGTCCGTTCATCCAACCCATACTTCCTCAGCTTGCTTACAAGAATACTGTGGGAGATGGTCTCAAAAACATTGCTAAAGTCAAGGTATATTATGTCCACAGCTTGCCCCACATCCACAGAGCCAGTCACATCTTCATGGAAGGCAATCAGGTTGGTCAGGCAGGACTTGCCCTTGGTGAATCCACGCCAGCTGTTCCTAATCGTGTTCTTTTCCTTGTGCTTAGAAATGGATTCCTTGAAGATCTGCTCCATGATTCTTCTGGGGAATGAGGTGAGTTGAGGTTGACTGGTCTGTAGTTCCCTGGATCCTACTTCTTCCCTATATTTGCCCTTTTCCAATTGTCCAGGGCCTCACCCAATCGCCACGAGTTTGTGAAGATGCTGGCCAGCAGCTCTGTAATCACATCAGTCAACTCCCTTAGCACCCTCACATGCATTGCATCTAGCCCCATGGACTTGTACACATCCAGCTCTTCTAAATAGTCCCTAACCTGTTCTTTCACCACTGTCAGCTGCTCACCTCCATCCTAAACTCTGCTGCCCGGTACAGTAGTCTGGGAGCTGACCTTTCCTATGAATGTAAAAAAAAGCATTGAGTACTTCAGTCTTTTCCTCATCATGTGTTAGTAGGTTGCTTCTTCCATGCAGTAAGGGACCCACACTTTCTCTGACCTTTCTCTTGTTGCTGTACTTAAGGTTCAAGATAACAAGATGTGAGGACACAAGTTGTCCCAAGAGCCAGCAAAATTGTGGTGTGAAAGAATCCTTTTACAGAGTCTATATTTTTCCAAAGAGTGTTATAAAGACCAAAAATCCCCTTTCCTGCCTAATGCTTCACATTCAAGTAAACAGCAAGAATTTCACTGATTTCTACGGGTGCCAAGGAGAGCTCTGTAAGGAATGTTTTGAGTGGAGACAAGATATGTTGATAAGATCATAGCATGATCTGGTTAGCTATCCACAGCAGCAGAGGGAAGCAGTGGGGAGGAGGAGACGGGGTACAGACTTTAGGGGTGAGTGCATGCAAAAAGAGCAGTAGCTGCCTTGTTAGCCCAGATGCTACCGCCAGCACAACCCCTGATGCTTCCGCATGTGCTGCTACCACCAAGAGCACTCAAGTATCAAGTTAGGCCTTTGGCTTTGGTCCTGCAGAGAAAGGCAAAACAAGAATTAATGGTTGGGTGGTCAAAACAGACATTCACATTAGAAATAAAGCATCAGAAGCTGTCATTAGCTATTCAAACAAAACAACCGAGGGAAGTGTTGCATTTGCAAACTCCAGCTGCCTTTCTGGAACTGTCAGTCCAGCAGAGTTGCTGGGCTGGGTTCAGGAGTAACTGGAAGAGATTCTTTGGCCAGTGTTACACAGAGATTAAACTGATCTCATGCTTCCTTTTGGGCTAGAAATATATGAATCCAAAACAAGTAACTGAAATGAGGAACACACAGGGAGCGCATTAACTTGTCTGTAAGCACACAGCCCGCATCTTTCTGGGGTCACGAAGAGTTTGCGGGGCTCACCACCACACCCTCACCTACATGCTATTGGGCATGACTGCAATAGCAAGGGGGTTGCTGTAGGTAGGGAGTGCTTGGTACTGCCAAAGCAGTGCTCAAGAGTATTGTCTGAGGTAGTTAAAGATGAGAATGTGCCATGAAAGCCCTCAGGAATATGGAACCAAGGAGCTGCCGACTGACACTATGAATGAAGTGTTAGGAAGCAAGGGTCATCACTAACAGGTTGACTGGATTGTCTGACCCCAGTTCAGCCCTGGTGTATGAAGTGAGCACTTCCAGGCAGAGATGTGCAATTCATACCAATTGCTCCCAGGCCACGAATAATTTCCTGTCCGATGCAGGCTCCTGATGGCGCCCTTCCCTCCATACACCACCCCTCTCTTGCTGGGGGCCATGCTTTGGCATTTCTGGCTTCCTTTTCTCCTTGCTAAACATTTGCAACTATTTACAAATTATAGTAAATGTGGGAGCTGGATCCTCCTGTTGTATCATTGACAAGAAACAGGAAGTGAATGAAGCCACAGACACTCGGAGCAGGTGGATTGCATAAGCCAGTGGGACTATTAAGAACGTGCAATGAATTTATGCATGTGTATTTAAATCTTTCACATGTCCATGCATGTGTATTACACACCCTACTGCACTGAGCTTGCCTGCAATCCCAATGGTGTGGAAAAGTATCCGTCCTTGTACACCACTGCCTGTATCTTTAGGTACAGTTTAAGAACATAATTGCCATATTGGATCAGTCCAATGATTCACATAGCCCAATATCCTGTCTCCGACAGTGGCAGGAGTGAATGCTTTAGAGGGAGAGCACTGAAAGAGGTATATCTGGAGTGATCTTCCACCTAGCATTCACCCTTCCAAGATCCCACCATCAATGGTTTGCAGATGCCCAAGGAAACATCTCCAGCTGTTCTCTGTATGCACATTAGTGTATAGCTGCACCTATTCACAAGTATGATGGTGCACCAAAATCACTATCAAAATGATGTCCTTAACTGCAAGTGTACGCTGCTGTTGCTGATATGGTACACATGGTGGAAGACAGCTGGGAGTGGCGCAGGGGAGAGTAATTTATTCTGGTTTAGGAATTTGGACTTTCAATATCTCCTTTGAAAGCTGCTAGTAGGATGCTTCTCACATCCTCACCAGTATATCAGACTCGGATCTCTATTTACTTCCACCAAGTGTGCACTGTCTCCCTACCAGCAATTCAACCTCAGAGATACCATTGCCTTTGTGCAATTACCAGCAGTCTTGAGTCTTATCTACCCTGATTATCTGCTGGCCTCAGTTGATCACTTAAATGGATCTCACATTACTAAGTCACAGAAGTGCCAGTACCTGCAGTAGTGTTTGGGACCAGGTGGCATGAAGCAGGTAGGAAGGCATGACAGAACTGTTTAACCCTTAACTCCTGTAAGAAACTGGCAGTTTCTGGCATGCTGTGTAAAGGACTGTAGAATAGAGCTGCCTTGCTGAGCTGCTGTGAGAACCCGCAGCATTATTGTGCACTGCTGACAAGTGAAGCTTAGCAACACCTAACAGGATGGAAGCTGGAAAGTGAGTTGCAATAGTCAAGGCAACAAAGAACAATAGTCAAGACAGGAAAATGAAGGTATAAAGTGGGGGCTGAGATGCAACTGAGACCATTTTATATAGATTTAAAGAGGGATGATGAATGGGAACAGTAGAGAGTCAGGGCTGAATCCAGGGGAAACGTACATATAAGAAGATGGGAGGAATGAGGGACAGAGATGGACTCATGGTTGGGCATGCTCAAGAGGAAGTCTTCCATCTGAGACACTAGCTGTACAAAGCTCCAGCCCTAACAGAGATCCAGGAAGTTAATCAGAGCTCTCTGCACATGAAGTTTTTTAGTTCATCTGCGTTATCCTAGACAACACTGGTATTGCACAGTTGTGACAGAGCATATTTCATTATTACTGGGCATGATGTAGGAGAAGGAAAGATCCCAGTTCTCTGATCAAGTTCCAAGCAAAGTCTGCAGCACTGGCACTTGAAGAATACCTCCACGGGAATGCTGTCTTGATGTCTTGTCACTCATATGGATATCAAATAACTGCTTTTGCCTCAGGTCACTTTTCAAGCATATTTCAGACCAACGAGGCATTTTCCATTTCCTGGGAAAGCTGCCAGCCTGAGAAGAGACAGAGGATAAAGACAGCCTAAGAGGCCTCTGACCATATCCCAGTGATCAGCTTTCTGGTCTCCCCTACCCAGGTCATGAGTTTAGTTTAAGTCCTTCTGATTTAGAGGAGCGGTGTATAGCAATTGCTTTTCCGTTTTTAGGGGGCAGGGGTTAGAGGGGGGAATGGTCCCTCAGGGATTACCGCATCAGGACGTTTATCATGCCTGAGTGCTCTGTATGCAGAGGTTGGGCTGTGGGGGTGGAGGGAGATATGAATTCAAGGCCATCATCCTCCTTAGCTTGCTGGACAGAGGTTCCTGCAATGGGTTTACAACATCCCCCTTTGCACTTTCTGGATGGGCTCCAAGACAGAACTGCTGGAGTTCCTGCAACAGTACCTTCCCTCAGCAGACCAGACCTCCAGAAAGTTTTGTTTCCCAAGAGGGCTGCATGAGCCAGCAGCCTGCTGGTTTTAGATCTTTTTTTCCCTTCCAAGCAGTGTGAATGCTTTCCAAGCAGTGTGAATGCTAAAGAGTACATCTGGGATGTAACTGATTTAATGTAAGACTTTTACAGGAAGGCTTAATCAAATACAGAAATACCAGTTTGGCCTCGACAGTACAAGAGAAGAGGATTTTGGAGTTGGAGTCACTGAATTAAATCAGCTGAGTATTAGTAACATGATGTTTGAGACACAGACATGCCGCGTAGCAACAGTCAATTCCAGTCAAAAAAATGAGTTGGACCCGTACAAAAAAATGATCAGGTTGACTTATAAATTACAAGTTTAGAAAGAAAGGAGGGTAGAGATGCACTTTATAGAGTAACTGGATCAGAGATGCATAAGCTTTCTTGAGCAAGAACTCACTTCATCAGATGCAAAGTTTGAAAAGAAAACTCTCAGGTTCTTTTCATTGGTCTTTTGATTTTGTGTGAACCCTTGTCATGTGAATTGAAAGGTGTAACAAGGCAGCCACATGCCTCAGACAACAGGACATATGGGGACCTTATGGTTGTTGTCATGCCATTGGTGTGGATGGCAGCTGATATTTTTCTGCCCCCCCCACTTCCCTCCTGCAAGCCTAGGGCAGCTGCCTAAGTCATCCCACTCCAGTTATGCTACTGTGTGAACTCATCTGCAACCCATGGAAACTAGAAACTGAAAAAAAACATTCTAACGTAATCATGGGGCTCTGGTCAAACTGATTAGCAGCTGTCAACCAGGGCTTCCATCGGCAGCACCCAATTTGATGGCTGCTATGAGCATGAATGTCTAGTAAAGGGAAGGTCCTGATACAGAGCCTTTGCAATGAGCCCCAAAGAATTAAACCTTGCCCCTCATCCTCCTGCATCTACTGAGAGGACAGGATGATTGTGCTGGGCACCATGGCTGCTTCCTGACTCAGAGGCAGGAGAGCCATGTTCACATAAGGTTGTGCTCAGCAAGCTACTTGCTATACCTCTTAGCACAGCTAATGAGCCTCTCTGAAATGCCATGGTAACTAGAACCAGAAGTGATGCAAGCTACTTTCCATCCTGGAGGCCTGTGGGGCAGCCAAGACCATATCCCAGATTTGATCCCTGGAAGATGGTTGCTTTAACAAAAATGGGCTGAAACTGCAGAAGGGAAAATAAAATACTAACAGGTTAAGCCTGATGAAAATAGGAAAAGTAAAACAAGGGGACAAGTTACCAAGAAAAGTCAGGGAAACCCCAGCCCGGGAAACACTCCCTGCTGAGCCTGAGAGGCTCCCTGTGCCAGAAGGGTTAGAGACAGCAGAATCAGTCCTGCCACAAAGCTGGGAGGTAGATTTGAATGTTATTAGCCCAATTGCCAGTGCTTAGAGAGTTGGGAACCCCAATACAGTGCTGCAGGGAAGCAGATGGGCTTCTCAAGGCCTGTTGGGGACCCACCTTTAACCTAGCGTCATACACACAGGTTGCTTTGCAGTCTGACTGCAATGGCTGTTGGGATGCCAGTGCTGCCAAACAACTTACAATGTTAGCCTTTATGTTCTGGCCGAGTGATCTTCAGGTAGTTACCAAGGTGCTGTATCTTCCCACGTACAGCATGCCCCAGAATACAATGCACACCTTGCTTTTGAAAGGCAGAATGAAGAAAAAATGATTTTCTATATTGTAACCTTGCTAATTGCCCCATGTTCCCTCTGTTCTCTCTTCTGTGTTATTAAGTCTTTCTTTCTTCACTTCCATAGCTGAAGGCACCTGTTCAGCTTTTGCCATTTCTGTTCTAACCAGCATTTCTCACAGTGCAGTTCAGATTGGCACAAGAAGCTCTTCAAGGGTAGAAGGACCAAAGAGAGGAGGAGAGAGCTGAGACAGGTGTCAACAATACATATTGTGCTTTTATCTAGAGATCTCAAATACAGGGGAGAGTCACTGCAATAACAGCTGAGGAAATTGGCACAGAGGTATATCTTGCCCTAAGTCACCTAACAGGCAAACTAGGACTGGAACCCAAATTTCTGGATTCCCAATCCAAAGTAAACACATAGGTGGCTGTATGTTAACTCCTCAGCAATTGCTTCCATCTGAGATTCAGCTTTGGTTAATATTTTAGAAAAGCTGACAGCAACTTCAACTCAAATCTCATTTTGTTTATAACAATTAAGTCTCTGTTACTCCCAGCTTTGCCATTCACTGCTAAGCTGCCATGCAGAGAAAATCCTTCAGAGGGTTTCAGAGTCAAGCCACTCTGAATTCTGGTTTTAATTAGTTTTACAGAGTCTCCTTGCTGGTTTTTAGTTGTAAATCCACAACGAAAACAGCTCTGAGACCATACCTGCAAAATCTAGCAGAGTGCATAAAAGAATTGAGACCCAAGTGAGCAGGCACTGGACTGGAAGCCAGGAGACTGAGACTTTTCTCCAACCTGCTACCCTTGAATAGGCTGCCTCTCTGCATTTAATTTCCTACTCCCCACTCTGTGACTGATTAGACTCGACTCGCTCTCATAGGATGCATTTACATCCTATGCACAATAAGGCTCTGATCTAGGTCAGAGTCTTTAACTGCTACCAGTATAGGAACAGCAATAAGCAACCACTGAGCCAAGCAATGCAATGTCACCCAAATGAAAGGGACACTTCGTTATTATGCCCCGGAATTCAATGCTAGCTTAAATGTCTGTCTAAATTTTAAACAGAAATACAAAACAACACTTAATTTATCACCAAAAAAAAAATACTCCAGCAATAATTATAGTTTGAACAACTATGTTTAACTGCCCCTTGTTTGGGTGGCAGAAAGATAAACATCCCTGATGGCTGAGGTCTCTGCTTAAATGGTTGTACACTTGTGAGACGGCAGGGGGGATAGAAAGCCTCAGCTCTTTCAGAATGATATTTTCCTTGTCTCACAATGCAAATGCATTGAACTTTCTGTACTAAAGGCAGACTCCCTGGCAACCCAGGAACAGGGACTAGCATCAAACCTAGAAAATGTGTGTCCTACCCACAGGTGTGCCTTATTGCAGCCTTCCATCTGGAAGTGCTAGTGGATGGGACCGTGCCTTGGTGGAATCTGTCCACAAAGCTCTAGGGATCCCTCCTGGTTTTTTTACTAGAAGATGAATAACTTCAGGACCCAGTAGCCCAGATCATCTGCTGCTTTGCTGGGAAGCCTAATTACCAACTGGAACCAGTAGGGATCGTGTCAAGGATTGTGCAGGACCTAGCTATGTGGAGCATGGACACCTTCACAGCTGCTAGCAAGGGAATGCACCACACAGAGACAGGGTATATTCCAGTGTTGCAGCAATGTAGTCTGTAGAGTACTTGATGTCAGGCAGTGGGGGTGAGGCATGATCAGGGAGAAAGGGCAACAGCTGAGGGGAGGGATCAAGGAGTCTGCCTAGACAGGGTGAAAAGATTTTTAAGAGAGTCAGTTAACATGCCTGCCTTCGATACCTAACACCATGGCCTTGCTGGTCATGCTGACTGGCTGCCTTGGAACCATGGTTCTTTATGAAAGCCTTGGTACCAGCACCTCCTTGTTTGCTAACCAGCAGCCTGGACTGCTGACAGACAGTTAGTTAAAGGCACAATGGGATCTGATCCCCAAATGGGATCTGCTCCCTCACCCCAACCATTGTGTCTCCTGCCATGCCACATGTGCACGGCAGGAGGCGTGATCGTGGAATCAGGGATCAGATTGCAAGCTCCTTGTGCCTCCTTGCTGGTGCAGGGGGATCGTGATCGTGATCATGGGGTCCTCTGCACCCCAAGTAGCAAGCCAGACACGTGATGTGTTGGTCAGCTGACCAAGTGCTCCCAGCCTTGGGAGTGCATGGGGGCCTTTCAGGGCTCCAGTGTGCTCCTGTGGCTGGGACTGTGGATCAAGTAACTCTCTTTCCTCAGGCTAGGAGCACACCAGCTACACCTTCAATTAAGGCACAATGGAAACCAACCACAAAATTATTATGCCTATTGTTACTTATTACCTGCTTTATTGCATGAAAGTGTGGCCAGAGTTACTACTTAAGACAATGTGAATGGTATTGCAAAGGGAAAAGTTGGGCCTTCATTTCCATGCCTCACTCTTGGATGAGTCAGGTTGGTAAGATGAATGTCCTCCCGTCATTTCCATGGAGCCTGCTCTTATTCAGCAGCTGCTGGATTCTCCCAGTGCTGACTGCACACTGTCTCGTTGTTGGGGCAGCAATCAGCAATCAGCAGGAGCCGGGGGAAAGCAAGAAAGGGCCAGTCACTTACTTTGGCACTTCCCTTCTACTATCACGGCACCTGTCTGCTCAGCATGCAGACTAAGGGCAATCCTGCCTTGTCCACTCAGCTCAGGTAGCAGGGCTCTGAGGGGCCGCGGAGGTGCCCCTCTGAGGTGCACTGTGTACCTCTCAAAACCTGAACGCTGTCCAGGGTAGGCGAGGAGAACAGCACCAGCACATCCACCTTGTTGGCCTTTCCCTACTACAACTTCCAGAAGGGGTTGACTTTTTTTTAATTTGAATGTTTTGTCTGTCTTTTTAAATCAGCAGAGATTTTACTTTTACTTTTACATTCACTCACATACTTGTATATATACACATACGTGCCAACCACACATGTTGCTAACCTAGGCTTCTTTAACAGAGTTTTAGACACAAATCTGTAGGACACAGAGGCTGAACTGAACTCAAATGGAAATTGCCAGCATTAAACAGGTCTCCCAACTCCTTGTCTGTTGTCTGAACCATGAGACGATCCTTTTTCTCTGGCAGGCACCATGCTACTGAGGCAGGGTTTCAGACAAGGGGGATCTGTTTCCCCTATTCCTTCCATGGGGAATATTTGGGCTGTTGCATGTTACAGGTTATAAACTATGGAAAATAAAAACACCTTAGTGCTCGGTTCTTTTCCTGCTTGCACTCGTTTGATATCAGTGTAAGTGCACAGACATCAGTGGAGCAACTCCTGATTTCCACTTGCCTTGGAGTGGGGAGAAGCTGGCCCTTCATAAAGCCCTTGGCTCACATCTAAAAGGAAATGTTATGGAAGTGTCCAGCCCTGAGCTGGAAGAAAGGCAGAGGGAGCCAGCACTGTGTAAGGGAGAGGCTGCTCCTTTAAGAAATCCAAAACAGAGGTCTGGACGGTTCGTGTTATTTTATCCCTCTGGCAGCCGGACCCTCTCCCCACCCCTTGCTCCAATTCCCAGCTGTATAAATAAAACTTCCGGCAAACTCTGCTGTTGTGCACACACAGGAGCGATCAGCAGGCAGCTCTGCTTTTGGAGGCGCTACACCAAAGGGGTCCCGGCTGCAGGGCTTAAAGGGACAGCAACTGCAGGAGAGATGCTTGTGGCTTGGCTGCTGCTCTCCTTGAGCCTGCTGCAGGGTGCCCTGGGGAGCACAGTCCACCTCCGGAGAGCCAACGACAGGCACGGTAGATGTACCTACTCATTTACGGTCCCCAGCCCACATGAGGCCAGCTGTCCAGGGTCTGACCAGGCCATGCCAGCCATACTGGACCTGCAGAGGGAGAGCAACATGCAGCGCTCAGAGCTGGAATCTGCCAAGGCAAGGCTCAGCCTCCTGGAGAGCCTGGTGACCCAGAGTCATGCTGTGGAGGGCTCCTCTGCTCCCACTGTGGAGTCACTGCAGAGAGAGCTGGCCAGCCTGAGGATGGAGACCACCCAGCAAAAGTCCCAAGCCAACAGGATGGAGACTGCCTATAGAGACCTCCTGAGGAACAGATCTTCCCTGGAGGAGGAGAAGTGGCGTCTGGAGCGAGAGAAGGAAGAGCTAGAAAGGAGGCTGGAGAGCAGCAGCCAGGAGATAGCTCAGCTGAGGGCCAACCAGTGTCCCCAGGTTAGGGACACACCTGTTCAAGATTCCCTGCAAAGGTCCAAAAAAGGTAAGGCCTCCGGGTGAGTGTGCAGGTGTGTGTGTGTAAATTAACGCCTCCCCGCCCGGCCTTCTGCTCTTCCTCAGCCTTACACCTAGGCTATCTCCTGCTGCTACCTAAGCACTAGAACAACATGAACTTGCCCAGAGTCATGCAGCAAATTAACAGGTCATGTAGTTGCTGCTTTTGATCTGCTGTGAGGTCTTGCCTTCTTCACTCCCATGTCATTGTCCCTTGCAGGTGTGGTACTAGACTCCCCTCCTTTGCTGGAATGCCTGACATTCCTCCACAGCATGTTGTTTGTAACAAAAAAAAGATGGCTGAGGCCATCCTGAGGCTGAGGCATAAAACTGATGTTAGGAGTCTTGACTTTGATTCCCAGCTCTGCTACAGTTTTCCCTATGGACATGGGCAAGTCACCTACTATTTCTCCCTCCTTCTTGTGTTTTGTCTACCTAGATTGGTGCAAAGTCTCTCCATGCCCTTGTGTGTGTTTGTGTATGAATGTGCACAGTAACTAGACAGACATTGTTAGCTGTGTTAGTCTGAAGTCAAGTAGAAAGCAAGGTAGATTTGTACCTTACAGACTAACCAAAGTGGGCTGAAGCTACAGCACAGCTTTATATATATAGCACAAGCTCACTTCAGCCCATGAAAGCTTATGCTATATATATATATAGACTAGCCAAACTAGATATATATCAGGTGCAAATCTATTCTGCCTTCTACATAGCAACTAGCAAAGAGGTCTTGATCCACTTTAGATCTTCTAGGTGCTCCCGGAGCAGTAAACAGCAAAAGACCAATGAAGTCAGATCGTCCCTCTTAGTCATGTTCAAGCTCTAGCTAGCTACAGAACCATGCCCGCAAGCTTCAAGGAAGTTTATAGTCAAAGCTCAGCCCTCATGGTTGTCCTGAGTGGGAACAGTTACAACAAACACACTGTCCCTTGGCTGCCCTGCAAAGCTGTTTTCAGCAGAAACCAGCTACAAGCTGCTTCCTTGGACATTCCTTCTGCTGTGAAGGTGTCTGTCTCTACCTCAGATGCAGGCCATGGTACATATGCTACTCTATAAGGTATTTTTCTCATTAAGGTGCTTATTGTTCTCCTCCACCAGCCCATGAGTAACACAACATGCGCCCTTGCTGTGCAGTCTGGGAAGCAGGGGGTTACTAGAGCTAGGAGCAAGTGTGTCACAGCCCTTGGGGGAGAAGGAGCTTTGGAACAGGTCCCTCTGCTAATGTCTCGACAGAGCCCGGCTTTCCATGGAAGCCATGGTCTAGGAACCTTTTGCAAGGAGGAGCAGAGCTTTTCAGCAGCATTTAGCCCCTGGTTATCTTCGACCTGTACTGAGCCTGTGAGTGCAACCTACCAGGGACAGTGGTGACTGCAGCACAGGTTGGACCAGTCCCTTTACTTCCTTCCCATCTGTGACAAGTCTTCTGCGGGCTGTGCCTCATGAGACTGTCTGGGGTCTAGGGAAGCCCCAGATGCACCTCTTGTAGTAAGAGGGTCAGTGGTAAGAAGGCACGAAGGCAGCTACGCTGCGCTGCATTTGCTTAACCTGTCCAATGGTTGGGAGATCTCCAAGGAGCTGTTTTGATGACTTGGCAGCCCCTCTGTGCAAAGAGCTGGACCCTCCCACAGCAAGTCCAGTCCCTTTATGGACTCTGGTCATGGACAGGCACTAGTTACGTTTAAGTCTCAGCTGAGGGGCTGCAGGAAGAACTGGTACTCCGGACCCTTCCTGACAAAGGCACTCCAGAGCACGTTGGTGCCAACTCAGTGGCAGCTTTCTTGAGGGAAAGGAGTTAACCCTGCTCCACCCATCCAAGTCCACTCAACCAGTCCCAAGCCAGAAGTTTATGTGAGGCTGCTCCAGATTCACACTGTGACCTCACTCAGACCCATGGGAGACTGAGGGCTCGGGGCAGATACTTGAGGCAGCCTCACAGGACAGCTGCCAGTTTTGCAGCACATTGGATTCAGGGGAGCAGGGTACGACCAGTCCTGTTTCTCAGAGACCCACTGCTGGCAACCCCAGAGAGGCAGTGGCTAACACTGCCTCAAATAGGGCCTGACTAGAAAGCAAGGTTGAAATTTTTGACATTTGTTTCTATTCCCATGTGAAAAGAAACCCTTTTTTTGGTGACAGTTCAAGAGGTACCCCCCCACACCAGAATAGCCAACAGTCTGGTGGTCTGGGTCTTCTCCAGGGTCTTGATGAGGAAGAGGTGGAGGAAGGCAAGGTGTCTCCTGGAATTTCATTCTGGACCCCGGAAATTCCTGTGAAGAGCTTTACTTTTGGCAAATCTGCATTTGCCGACAGAAACCTTAGTAAAAAAAAATCCTTCCTCCTCCTGCAACTTGTAATGTACAGCAGAAGAAAACAGATGAAGCTTCTGAAAATTTGTCGGGAACCATATAAATCCTGTCCAGGGAAAGAACATGTTTGACCAGTCATAGAACTGAAAGGAGAGGGCATCAGGGTATTCCTATCTGCTACACCTGGTGATTTCAGGGCATCTCCTTGTGTGTCTCCATTCAGGTGTGGAATTACTACTAAGTGCGTACTTTGGGACCCCGGCCCCGTCTCTTCTGGGGACCTTGTTTGGTGTCTGCTGTTTTTTTTCTTAACCATATTAAAGATGGTCCACCAGACAGAGGAATTTGTTCTTCTCGCCGTGCCTCTGAAAACAGAGTGGACCAGGTTCCTTGCTGGTGTACAGTTGTGGTGTACTCAGAGCTTCAGTGGAAAAACTCTTCCCCTTCCCTGTCCATCCTCACGGCAGTCCTGTGCAGACAGATGCCATGGCAGTCACCAATCCCTAAGCTTGGCGATTCCAGGAGCTCTTTTAGAGTTTTGGCCCTTTAGCCCACTGCCAGGACCTCTGGCCAAGCCACATCTTATAGCAGGGCTCACTTCCAAGCTGCCTCTGTCAGTCAGATCCTCCTCCAGACATTTCTTGGCCTTCTCCCCTTCCCTCTTACCTCCCTGGGCACACAGCTGATCAATAAGACTCTATTCCCCATACCTTCTAGAGTTGTATTTGCAGCTTGTAGGCAAAGGGAGAGAAAAAATGAGCCCACAGGTGAATTTGACTACCTTTCTGGGGGAACCTGCAACACTTACTGGAGCGAAGAAACATTCACCACCACACCAAGGAAGCCTGGCAGGTCTGCGTTCCTGGCCTGCACAGCTGTCCAGTCTTTCCAGATGTCTGCTGGGAATTAACAAAGAGAGTGCCTGTCTGAGGGTGCATGCCAAGCTGGGGAAGTGCAGGGCTGCTTTTTCATTAGCAAGATTCCTGAGATGTCAGAGAGAGGGGCGCATGCAGGGACCCTAAAGGGTGCACTTTTTCCTGCAGCAAATACCTGGGTTCACTTACTTCTTTCTGTCTGTGCATTTCCTGATGGCTGTATTTGTTTCCGCTTATTTCTGTGGAGGCAGAGCACATTGTATCCTAAGTCAGGATCTGTCAAACCAGAACATTTGCAGTCTGTCCTTCCCAAGAGAAACCCTAAATCCTCACTAGATGGACCCTTCTTTTCCAAGCTAAGAGCAGGAATTATCCAGCAACAAAGATGACCTTGCTGTCCCAATGCTGGATTAATGCATCTTCTCCTGACACTCCAGCACCTCACTGTCCCCCCACTCAGTCTCCCCCATGCACTTTGTTTCAAAGTGTTCGTCTTAAGAGGCAGATTCAAATCATGAATCCTAGTACTTTACAAGATTCAGAAAAAAAGAGGACACTCAAAATCTGTACATGACCCTGGACCATTACAGACCAAACCACTAAGAGTTCAGCATGTTCGTTCTGGACAATGAAGCAAGTTGTGTACAGCAGACAGGTGGCAGGATTGGGACCCCACCGGGAATGTCTAGACAACAGATTTCCCTCCACTGAGTGTGTTTCAATCAATTCTCTCAATCCAGTCAAGCATGAAGAAGCTGACAGCTATACTCTGAAACAACCTTGCTGAAAGAGCTTCCATCCACACAGATGCTGTCCTCAGTCATCTGACTTAACAGCAGCCAAAACACAAGACAAAAGGACAGTTCTCTGCCCTCTCTGAGCTAGTCAGTCCATCTGACACTGATTCTTTCCCCAGGGTCTCCCATAGCTTTCCCCATAGTACTGTTTGCTGAAGGTGCAGGGCCTCTGAAAACCACCATGTTGCAGATACCCATACCAGACCCCAAACTCACACCCCTTCTCTATAGGGCGTGCAGACTGTGGAATAAGCTCCCTCCAGAGGTGGTGTAATCATCGACCCTGGAAATCTTCAAAAGGAGACTGGACAGTCACCTCACTGGGGTCACCTGACCCCCCATTGTCTTTCCTGCCTAGCGCAGTGGGGCTGGACCCAATGAGAGTGCTGGTTGACAGAAGTCAATCGTTGTGGTGCCCTGTGACTAGTGGGGTCCCTCTCCATCCTATGGCCCTTACTTTTTAATATCTTCATCAATGATGTAGACATTGGTGTTGGAAGCAGGCTGGCCAAGTTTGCCGACGACACCAAACTCTGGGGTAAAGCATCCACATCTGAGGACAGGAGGGCGATCCAGGCAGATCTTGACAGGCTCAGGAAATGGGTGGACAAAAACCTGATGGTGTTCAACACCAAAAAATGCAAGGTTCTCCACCTTGGGAGGAAAAACCTGCAGCATCCTTATAGGCTCAGCAGTGCTACGCTGGCTAGCACTACGGATGAAAGGGACTTGGGGGTCATCATTGACCACAAGATGAACATGAGCCTCCAATGTGATGCTTTGGCTAGTAAAGTGAGCAAAACGCTGGCTTGCATCCATAGATGCTTCTCAAGCAAATCCTGGGACGTCATTCTCCCCTTGTACTTGGCCCTGGTGAGGCCGCAGCTGGAGTACTGCATTCAGTTTTGGGCTCCACAATTCAAAAAGAATGTGGAGAAGCTTGAGAGAGTGCAGAGAAGAGCCATGTTCATGATCAGAGGTCAGGAAAACGGACCTTACGATGGCAGGCTGAGAGCCATGGGGGTCTTTAGCCTGGAAAAGCTCAGGCTCAGGGGTGATCTGATGGCCACCTATAAGTTTATCCAGGGTGACCACGAGGATCTGGGGGAATGTTTGTTCACCAGAGTACCCCAAGGGATGACGAAGTCGAATGGTCACAAACTCCGCCGCGACCATTTCAGGCTGGACATAAAGAAGAATTTCTTTACTGTCCGAGCCCCCAAGGTCTGGAACAGACTGCCGTCAGAAGTGGTGCAAGCACTCATTTTGAACATCTTCAAAAGACGTTTGGATGTTTATCTTGCTGGGATCCTATGATCCCTGCTGACTTCCTGCCCCTGGGGCAGGGGGCTAGACTCGATGATCCTCTGGGGTCCCTTCCAGCCCTAATGTCTATGAAATCTATGAAATCTTGCAAGGTCCCTTCCAGCCCCTTACAATCTATGAATCTTAAGCTGTTCTCCTTGCTTGCACCCTACAGCACTCCTTTGCAGTGCCCTCCTTTCTGGGCCCCCTTTCTCAGGCTTCTTCCAAATAAAACCTTTCCAGGAGATGCCAGACTATCACCTCCTTCTCCTTTTCTCACCCCTCTGCCCATCCCTCCCAGCCAGCAGTTACCCTTCTGCTGGGCATAAAGAAGCTTCTGTGTTGCCTTACCCCTTTCCCCAGCAATCCTTACTGTTGCCTGCCTAGCCCTCTCTGTTTCCTTTGACCAAGCCCAATAATTCCTTAAGCTTGGGCTATTTATGTGTATCTTCCTTTATAAAGGGCCCTAATGGGTTGCTTCAAGGTGCATGGGAGCTTTCCATATTGCCCCTACCTTAATGAAACTGCATCACTGGAAATCCAAATATGCCTATCATCAGAACAAGCTTGATCTTGCTGGGATCCCAGCTCTATTTGCAGCTGCTCATGCACCTACTCTGGGGCTACAACTTCAGTATACTGCTACAGCAATATATAGGCTGAACCTTATGTGCAGATAGGATAGGTGTTGCTAATACAGTGCGATTCCCCTCTCCCTGTGGGGACTGAACCTGGGGCACCAGGATTTAATAGCCCAACCCTCTACTGTCTGTGCTGAAGGCTTAACCCTACCAGCTCACAGAGTTAATGATAGACCCACAAACTGCTATTGATCGAACTACTAGGGAGACACAGAGGCACACTGTGGCATTCTGGGTTATGGTATCTACACCTGTCCCTGAAGTCATGTGATGATGGCTTTACATTTCGCTGCGAGGGAAGAGGGATACGTTCCTGAAATCACCTAGACACAGCCTGTATGGACACGGGAGGGATGCTGCACCTTTGGTCTGGGCAGCATTCCCTTTCAGGACCAAACTGCTCAGTAGGGTCTGTTAGGACTACAGCCTTACTACACCTACAGCTTTCTCCTTCAAGGAAGACAGTCATTTTCTCCTGTGCAAAAATAGCTCAGGCTCAACTGAAGTGATCTACAGCCCTAGAAACAGCCTGCAAAGATACCATCTTCCCCCCACACCACATAGCCACTGCCATTTTTCAGACTGAATTGTGGGTGGCTCCCCACAAGCAGCTTTGAGTTCTTTTCCATTGACCCAAGGGGCTTGAGGCAGGGAAGTGAACCCCAATATGTAGCTGAGCTTGCCCCTGAAAACAGCTTTTGGTTTGGTGTCTTCCCTAAGGCCACATTTCACCCAACCCCACTTATTACCATATACAGAAGAGCGTACCACAAGATGAACATGAGCCTTTAGTGTTTCTGTATTTAGCGTACCTTTTTACCCACACTCTTTTTTTGATGTCCAGAGCCGGCACTCATGTCCAATCCATCTCAGGTACCTTGTGTAAAATTACTCTCCAGATCCATGAGTCAAAAAGGCACTTAAAGCATATGGCTAACTTTAATCTCAAGCATTGTTTTACTAACGTCAATGAATTACTCACATGCTTAAAGTTAAGCACATGCTTATGTATTTTGATAAACTGGGACTCATATAGGTGGAAGAATCAGAAACCCAAGCTGTTAAATGTCACTTGCTGTGGGCTGATTTCTTTTAAAGCTACAAGGCAAATGTACCCCCATCAGGGTTCATCTACTGGAAAAGCAGATGTAGGTGGATTTTCCTGAGGGCAATTCTGTTAATATCCTTTCTGCATACCAGCTACCAGAATTGGCTGCTTGTTGTCACTTTCAACATGCAGGTGGGGAACTTCCCTAGCCCTAAAGCAAACTCAGACATAGAACAGGGGAATGGGATGCAAACGAATTGTAGGCTTTTACGTGTTTATGGTTTTGTCTTCAAGGGAAGCCAAAGCTGCCCATGAAGAATTAATAAAGCACTGGAATTACATAGGGAACTATGAAACTCACTGTTCTCTTTAAAATAATAATGGTATTTTGCTTTTATACTGCACAGCTGCTTTCATCCCCAAAGCACTGTACAGACAACTGAATTATGGGTGGGATTTGAAAAGCCCAATGCGTTGCCCTAACTTTGCTCCAGTAGGAAATATTACTAATGAATTCAGTGGGAGTTGAATTAAGGTCTTCTCCTGTATCCTCTTAAAAGATAGTTTCCAAGTACACTTGTCTGCGAAGGCAGATGGAATGCAAATGCCCCTGATGCTTTTTGCTGGGACAGCCCTTCTAGCAGATCTGCAGAAATCACAGCTTGCTGTAGCTCAGTTTTAAATCTCAGAGTACTCTGAGTAGGCTTCAGTGTGATGAGTAGTACAGAGGACTGAGCAGTGCATCCTGGTAGTCTCTGGTGGCTTATCAAAGATTTCTCTGCTCTTTGAATTTTCAGCATGGCTCAGTTAGAGCAGCGTATGCTGCATAATAAATCACCAGGCCAATTACTTGAGCTGTCAATCTGAATCCTCCACTTAATGCCTGGGAGTCTGTCAAAGCTGAGATGCCTGATTTTATCCTTATTACAGATGCATTGCATTGCCTCTTAATACTTACAACAACACTTCCCCACCCCCAGGGAAAAAAAGGATGTTGCAACATACGTCCAGTTAGAACAATGCTCCTCTGTGACCACGTAAAAGCAAACGGAGGGCACTAATCTCTCTGCACTGGAGCGTTATAGCCTTCTTCCTCTCCCTGCTGCCTTGCCTCGCTGCGCTGGCCTTCAGTCTATCAGGGGCCATTTGCCCAGCAAGACGCTAGTTAATGTGAATACAGTGCCTTGTCTGAAGAATGGAGAGACCAGCTGCACGGAAGGAATTAGAAAGCGACTGAAAACACTGATGGTGTTGTGTGGCACACCGTATTTATGCTGTTAATGAGCTTTGACACAGCCCCTGTGGAGTCTTTCGCAAAGGAAGGAAAGACCCTCCCCACAAGCAGAGCACTCAGGAATGCTTGTTGCTGACATTCAGCAGCAATCTGAGAAGCTCTGAATGGTTTGTGGAGGCCTCACAGTTGGTTTTACATAGCCCTAAAGTTTATGTGGTTGGTCCTTTTTTAAACCACTGCAAGCTCATTCATTACCAGCAAACAGAAATAGAAGGGACAGAATCCTGCAGCCCATATATAGTATCCAGCAGGTATATTTAGTTGATACAACATCTAGATTTCATTAACATAGAATCAGCAGAGGTAGGGAGGGCTCCACCCCTGGGGGCAGAGACTTCTGCAGCACAACAGGGATTACAGTGCACAAGCATTTGCTTTTCAAAGTTGAGTTGAGTGGCTTTTTTATCCCATGTTCAGAGGAAAAGTGCTAACACAAGGCCAGGTATGGTGTGACACACATCCACAGTGAAGACTTATCTACATAGCCTCCATGCCATACCCAGGAGCCCCAGGGTGAAGGTTGCCCTACCCAAGTTTGCTCTTTTTCTGGGCTCGGCAAATCTTGGACAAGAGGCAATATATCCATCTTCAAGTGTACTTGAGCATGTGTGTTTGGTGCTGCTCTCAGGCCCACTGTTTTGGGCATGCTGATTTATATCTCTGTTCCAGTGCCATGATTCTGAGACGTGGAGGATTAAGAAACCCTAAGTTCAAAACTTGCACAACCGTCCAAGAACGGGCAAGGCTCAATAGCTTGATGTGGGGGGGAGGGCCTGGTTATGGCCAGCCAAGCATAGATAGGTCTGGTTGAGGTGAGTCTTATATGCACTGAAGGGGGCAGAGTATATTATGTCTGTACCACCCTCACGCCAGCCTCTCAAGCGTCTCTCAAGGCTAATGAGGATGTGGCCTTGTGTAATGTTTTAGTCAAAGTAAGCATTGCCCAAGAGCAGGAGCCAAGGTGGCAATGAGTAAGGGCACAAGAAAAGCTGATTTAATGGCAGGGTGAGTGCTCTAATGCTGATGCCAGGGGCTGTGTGAAGCTGTCTGTTTGTGTGCCATGTGTATGAGCGTGCCCTGCCATGGACAGAAACATACACATCCCTTCTGCGCTCCTCCAGCTGGTGGACTCGTTCCATTGATTTAATTGACCTCACTGTGTTTATTTCAATCCCCTCTGCAGTTTCTAGGTGGGATATGAAGAGTCCAGACTACCAGGAATTGAAATCTGAAATGACAGAGGTTTCAGCTTCCAGCATCTTTCAGGAGAGCTCCTCTCACAGCCATGTGGGCACGGAGGACACAGGCACTGGTACAATAACTGCACTTACTCCTTTTTTTCTTTTTCTTGGTTCATATAACTAGGCCTTGTCCTTCTCCAGATACTTTTCTTCCACTCACTTTCTCCTAATATTGTTGCCTCCTCCTATCCTGGGACCACACAGGATCCCATCCTGAGCATAAACCGCCATGCTGCTCTTCTTTATCTGCTTACTGTCTTTAGAGATTTTCTTGCTTTGCCTCCTTTTCTCTCCAGCTATGATCTATCCTGTTCCCAGTTCAACCCCAAGCAATCCTGAGAAGGGCATCACTTCAACTGCCAACAGTGACCGGACACAGAGCGTTAAATAATTCCATCCATCCCTCTACACTGAGACCCCGAGATGTTCATCTCCTTTTTTCATCTGAACTTTGTGACCACCATTGAGGGGTCAATAGAGCAGAAAAGTTTGTGCTGTTTATAACACTTCCTTCCAAAAATATTAAGTCTCTTCTTCCCTTCTATCCTCAAAGACCAATTATTTCTGCTCCTTTGCTTACTTTTCCTCTTTCTTCAGGCAGCCTGCATGGATCAGTCACATAGCCTAGGCAATGCTGGTGTGCTAACTCGCCGCTGTTGCTTAATTTGGGCTTCATTCATTCTAAGCCCCATTCTCTAGCCTAAAGGAAAAAAAATGCTTAAATGGAAATTAATAAAGATCTTTCCTAATTATTGCTTCTGATTTAAAGTAGATAAATTGAAACTTTCAGGAATTTTAGCCTTTTGCTGAAAACTGGCCATGAATGACAAAAGCCAAATCCCCTGTTCTTCTTTTTTTCCTGGAGCAGGATGTGGAGAACTGGTCTGGGTGGGGGAGCCCGTCACCCTCCGCAAAGCAGAAACAATTGCCGGCAAATACGGCGTGTGGATGAAGGATCCAGAACCTGCTTCCCCATACACCCACGAGACGACTTGGAGAATTGACACGGTTGGTACAGACATCCGCCAGGTTTTTGAATATGACAACACTGATCAGTTCATGCAGGGTTACCCCTCAAAGGTGCATGTCCTGCCAAGGTCCATGGAAAGCACTGGCGCCGTCATCTACAGGGGGTCCCTGTATTTCCAGAGGCGCAAGTCCAGAATCTTGGCCAAGTATGACTTGAGGAAAGAAACCATCACTGTCCAGAAGGACCTCACCAATGCAGGCTACCATGGGCAGTTCCCCTATGCTTGGGGGGGGTACACTGATATTGACCTGGCTGTTGATGAGATGGGGCTGTGGGCAATCTACAGCACACAGAAGGCCAAAGGGGCCATTGTCCTTTCCACGTTAGACCCAGAGACTCTAGAGATCAGGCAGACCTGGGAGACCAACATTCGCAAGCAGTCAGTGGCCAATTCTTTTATGATCTGCGGCACCTTATACACCATCAATAGCTACTCATCCCCTGATGCCATGATCAACTTTGCCTACAACACAGCCACAAGCACCCGCAAGCTGCTGAAAATACACTTTGAGAACCGCTACAAGTACAGTAGCATGGTCGACTACAACCCCAGAGAGAGGAAACTCTTAGCTTGGGACAATTTCAACATGGTCACCTATGATATCAGACTCTCCAAGATGTGAGGAGCCTGGGAACATGAAAAGGACATACCATGCTTGTGGCTAACTAAAAGCTGTTTGGCTAGGGCAGTAAGACAAGGCATCAATCTCACACATTTCATTTTTCCTATTCTTCCTGGTCTTTCACGGAGCTCAGCCTGAACCCCAGACTCAGACAGAGAACCACACTGGGACGAACAAATTGATCAGGATTGGATGCTAGGTGAGGGAGTGTCACATCAGGACTCACCCTGGCTCAAAAATAGCAACACGGGAGTGTCTTCATTGAGTTTGAGCATTTGGATGCAACAGGCCATGTTCAGCCCTGGTGTAACTTCCTTCAACTCCTCTGGAGTTACACAATGGTTGAATTTAGACAACATAAAAAAGAATACAAGCTTTTCAAACATGCACAACATCTGGAGCATATCATCCATCTGCAAAGGGAAAAAAGCCAGAAGAACAAAAATCTACCTGTTCTCTCTACTGAGAAAGGCTGTGACTCTAGTCAGTTAAACTAAAATAATCACCTCCATCCAGAGCTTTATATAGTTGAGCAATGGTATTATGGGGAAGCATATTACTTGGCTATCAGCTTCACAAAGGTCTCTTAAATAAATACCCAACAGCCATCATTCAGCTGTAGGCAGGCTGTACAGCTGTTTATAATACGAAGGAAGCATGTTGTGCAGTCAAAAATGAGCACAAACCAAAGCTGTGTTGACAGCAACAGAATTTTGCTCTGTTGACCAAGACATCCAGATCAGCATATGCTGCAAAACTGTGTGGCACCTGGTCTTTGTAGGATCAAACCAAGGACTAAAGGCACTGCTTCCAAACCCAGTGAAACTAGTGACAACTCCCACTGAGTTCAAAGTAGTCTAGCTGGGCCCAGAGTAGGTTGGGCTAGCAGGGGAATCTCAGCCCAGGCCAAGAACATTCCAACTTCCTAGGTGGGCCTGGCACTACGGATGGACCATATCTATTTAAAGAAACTGTTTAAGTCCCAAATTATTTGAGGAACTTGAAACCCCCTATAGTTTGGCTATGGAAATCTTCTTTGAGATCACTACAAGCTCAGCCCAAGTGTTTCCATAGGTAAATTTTAGAATCTGAAAACACGAAAAAAACTGATTTTGGAAGAAAAAAATTGTGTAGGAGGGAAGGGGAGGGAAGTCAGGGGTTGGTCCTCTATTATAGTGACAGATCACTAGGAGGAACAGGGACCTTGACTCTAATAAGGAGAGGACACGGTGCTAATGTCCACGTAAAAATAAAAGCCTTTTCTTGGTAGTAAACAGCATTTCTGTCACTGAGCATGAGAGGGAAGCAGGGACAGAAAGATTCTGATTTCAGATCTCCAGGGACTGAGTATTGAATGGCACTTTTAGCTAATTAATAGAGGTTTAATTCCATGTACACGAGCATGGGAGTAATGGACTGAGCATCAGAGGAGAGAGAGCCCACTGAAAAGCAAGGAGAGACTTTTCCCCAAAGATGTGGTTCATGTTCATGTCACTCGTGCCACTCTCTCCTCAGATGCCAAGCCATTTCTGTGGAGGGGGGGAGAGTATATAGAAACCAAGCTATCTCAGTTCTACTCTCTTTGAACCCTCCACAGAAATGGCTTGGCCACTGGCATCTTAAACTGGGAACAAGAGGTGAGTAAAAAATGCAAAGCTCAGATCCAGTCAGCTAACCTTCCTCTGTGTTATGGAGTCATTACATTTAAGGGCTTTGATCCAGGTCCTGTTTCAGAAAGTGGATGATGTCAGGAGGTCAGCATCCCACCATTGCACACCATTCAATGGCTGCTACAGAGCTGCATAGTCACTTGTGTTGTCCATATGCCCACAAAAAGTATGACCAGCGCAGCCTCCCTAGCATTAAAAACCAAGGTTAAACAATTTTTATTCATTTTTTTGTCTCCAGAACGTTGCTGTTAGACACAGTTTAGCCCAAAGGTGGCTTACTGTTTGCTAATAACTCTAACTTGAGCCAGTCACCAGAGCGTAGTGCAGTCTAAACCACAGCAAAGTCAAAGGAAAAATCTCTCACTGCCTCTGATGGACAACAGAACAGACTCATATTTATTCCAGTCTATGGTTATTACCCTGGAATGGGAAGCATCCTCATATCATGTAAAGACTGGCAGTACTAGCTGTCAACTGGATAATTTCATTGATTGCACTGTAATTAGATGCGCGCTCTAAGATAGCTATGGCATTAGATTGTAAGCAGCTACCCATCATCTTACTTTTTTAAAACAACTACCACCTAAAAAAACAAAACCCCTAACCTCCACATAAATACTGTAGCTGGCTTGTTTTTTGTTTTTGAGGAGGGAAAAAAAAAAGCACCAAGCAGTGGAGGTTGCATTAAAGCATCCTTCATGAAAGCAAAAGTACAAACTGCTGAAGATTATGTGGAAATAGCCTATGATAATAAGCAATTAAAAAAATCTCAGACAACTCTGTTGTGGTGATTTCTTTGCAGATTTCTTGTTTGAGAGCAAAATGCTAGAGGGAATGCCATGCTATGGGAATATACAGGTCACCTTTTCATAAGAGTTCAGCACCGAAGATCTGGATTGATTTTTCAGAAGCTCAGTTCTTCTTGAACACAAAAATGATTCATAGGTTGGAAACAAACCCTGTGGGCCAAGACGTAAGGAGCTCATCTCAAACAGGAGGTTGAAGGGTGACTATGTCTAACCACTTACACACGGAGCAAGTGTTTGATGGTAGGTGATTTCTGACCTTGCTGAGACAGGATGAGGAGATTCAGTGACTTTAGGTTGGGTTAACTCTAAGATGCAGTTTCCTAACAGTACAGGCGGTTAAACTTTAAACCAGCTTACCAGGAAAAGTGATGGATTTATCTCTAGGAATCTGCAAGGGGAGTTTTGATAGTTTCCTAAATAATGCACTTAGAGCCAGCACACGGGAGAAATTCTTTGGTTTATGTATGTGGAAGGGATCTACATCATTAGTTCGTTGTTCACACTCTTCCTTTATCAGCTGGGGGAGAGCACAGAGTTGCTTGTATATTCCTCTTCATAAAACCCGAAGCTCTGCTTTAAAACAATAATTACCATTACATCCCATGCTTCAGGGCTTTGATTGTTTACTTGTAGGGATCAGGAGGGACTTTTTCCTCACTGAAGCATAAACTAGACTACGGGTATTTTTGGACACTATCTTCTGCATGCAGCTAAAGACAAGATATTAAATGAGGCTGGCTGAAATAGCACAGAAAATGCTCTCAGGTGCTAGGCTGTGCCTTATTTGGAGGATCAAACCACGTAGCAGAATTTGGGCCAAGAAGAAATCCCTTTTCCTCCCCAGGTCAGACTGAGGGTACTGGGGAATGGTTCTCTTTCCTCTGCAAGAAGGGTCATGGTGCACCTGCTGCGATCATCTGGATCTCTCTCATCTGCTTAATTCCTTGTTTGCAAGGGCCTTCATTACCAGGAACATCCTGGTTGTACCTCTTCTCTCTCCGTGGTGCACATTTCAGAAATATTTGGCTTAACTAAAGTCTTTGGGTTTGACACAGTGCATTTGGCTGAGGTTTTATGACCCATAACATACTAGATCATCTACTCAGACCTCTAATGATCCTTTCTGGCCTAAATCTCCATGCAGAGAAGGAGACTGAAATCATCATGTTTGTCAGGATTCAATTTGGCTTGTTCAGCCAATGGCTAAAATCTTGTGCTGCCCCCTCCTGCCCCTTGAAGTGAATGGGAACTTTGCCTTTGACTTTAGTGGAGAGAGGATCTCACCAGGATTTCATCCAATTAGCAAGTGTCAAAGCTGCAACAACAGATACACATCTTGAGAAGTCAGCGTCCCAAGAATGAAATGAATAAGAGAACTGGAAACAACTTATTGCTTGTAGAGTAAGAGCTGAACAAAATGGGGAAGTTCAGCAGGTAGGATGAGTCAATTAAAAAATAAAATACCTCTGAGTATACACAGTAGAATACAAATTCATTCAAATCCTAAATTGAAGCTGGTCATCTGTATTCAGATCAGGTGAGGGCTTGCAGTACAATTTACATGAAGAAATAACTTATACTGCCAGTTAATCTGTTGACTTTTAATGATTAAAAGGTACTATAGAGGTAAAAGAAAAATCCTATTCAGCGTTAAAGGCTGAAAAATGTCACATTAAGGACTCCAGCTGCTTTGTAGCATCCAGTTGCAACAGCTTGGTAGCTTTGGTGGGCTGGGCAGGCCTGGGTGGGACTCCTAGGACAGATGTCATAAGGAGGCATTGGCGGTAGTCAGAGATTCGCATCATAAGTAGATGGCTACATCTTCACTATGGAGTTGGACGCTGCATGCTGCTCCTTTGAGCAGAGTCTCTGTTTTAGCCGAGACCAGGGACAAGCAGCCATTATGCTCTCGCTGGCACTGCACTCACCATTCGCATCGAGACACACGGCATCACAGAGAACCATGCTTGTAGCAAGTCGAATCCCTCGACATTTCTTTGCCTGTGCATCCTGGGAGAATTTACCTGTTCTTCTGCGTACAAGGAAAGAGATCTTGGGAAGGCTCTGGAGAACTAGGAGCACTTCAGTTCTAGCCAGCATCCTCCTGGCAAGCAAGGGGTGAGGGGGCGTGGAATTATCCACCAAAATGAAAGCAAAGCCTCTCATCCTCAACTCAAGCTCTAGCTGGGAGTCACTAGGTTTTAAAGAGGTTCCAATCTTAGGCAAGAAAGCTACTGGGGAATGGGGACTGAGGGGTGTGGGACACATGAGGAAGCTTAGGAGAAAGACTTGCATACAAACCTACATCTTGTCTGTAGATCTAACTCAACGTACTGTATTTTCTTTACATACACCATGCCCTGGAATAAGTTGCTCACTTCATTTATGAAAGGCAGAATTAATAAAATATATATTTATATACATATATCTATTTTAATGCCTTTCATAAATGAGGTGAGCATCTTATTCCAGGGTAGGTGTGTGTGGTTTTTATTATATATTATGTTTACTTGTAATGACCGAGGAGCAGCAACTGGACACCTGACCCACTCAGGAACCTGCCCAGCAACTGGCAGAAAATGCTCTTACCATTTTTCCCCACAGATAATATACCCTACTTCCAGCAACAAGTATCCTGTATGTGAGAAAATATGGCATGTCTGATTGTCTTTAACAGATACCAGCAAAATATCTTCTTTTACTGCGTTCTCAGCGCCCAAGAATTTCTTTTGAGAGCAGGCTCTGAGGCATCCTGCTTTTCATAGATTTCATAGATATTTGGGCTGGAAGGGACCCCAGAGGATCATTGAATCCAGCCCCGTCCCAGGGGCAGGAAGTCGGCAGGGATCATAGGATCCCAGCAAGATAAGCATCCAAATGTGTCTTGAAGGCATTCAAATTGGGTGCTTGAACCATCTCCAGTGGCAGTCTATTCCAAATCTTGGGGGCTCGGACAGTGAAGAAATTCTTCCTTAAGTCCAGCCTGAATCAGTTGCGGTGGAGTTTGTCACTGTTTGATCTTGTCATCCCTTGGGGCACGCTGGTGAACAAACATTCCCCCAGATGATCAGGGTCACCCCTGATAAACTTATAGGTGGCCATCAGATCACCCCTGAGCCTGCGCTTTTTCAGGCTAAAGAGCTCCATGGCTCTCAGCCTGTCATCGTAAGGTCTGCTTTCCTGACCTCTGATCATGCGCGTGGCTCTCCTCTGCACCGTCTCAAACTTCTCCACATCCTTTTTGAATTGTGGAGCCCAAAACTGGACACACTACTCCAGCTGCACCCTCACCAAGGCCGAGTATAATGGGACAATGATGTCCCAGGATTTGCTTGAAAAGCATCTATGGATGCAAGCCAGCATTTTGCTAGCTTTACTAGCTGCAGCATCACATTGTAGGCTCATGTTCATCTTGTGATCAATCATGTTCATCATATGGCTTTCACACAGTACTGTCAATTCTCACACTATTATTGAGAATCTCCCAATGTTTGCCACCTCCCTCCCTGCCACTGGCTTTTAAGAAAGGGAAACCCAGCTCCCTGAATCCTGCATCTGAGAATCTTAGGCACTACTGCCAAGATGGCAGGAAAAAAAACCCTCAACACAACAAAATTGTACTATTTTTTTTGTCTTTCAGTCAGTCTTCAAAGGGTTAGATTATATAACTTTGAGTCCTGTTCTGTTATATACAGAAGAGGACTAACCTGGGCAAGAACAGTAGATTCATAAAACTTCAGGAACCGGCTTGGGACAGCTAAATTCTGTTCCTGGTTTTCACCAATGCATGGCCCGAAACCTCACTCCCTTGTTCCCCCAACCCCAAAACTCATGTGCAAGTCTTGTCAGAGACCAAGGCCTTTGGGGCAGGAACAGTCTTGCTACATGTTGGTATGGCACTAAGTTCAGCAAAACCTATTGGCACTACTCACTTGGGGGGTGGGGGGTGGAAATCACTGGTTCTATCCTGTGTAAGATCATAGACAGCCCACAGACAAGTTAATGTGTCTTGCCTTGGGTAGCTTTTTATTTAGAAAGATCTGAGCTATACCTCAAGTATCCAAGAGTGCCTTGTACAAGGTTTGCCTCCTCAGCAAGCCTTTGTGTATATCAAGTCAGTGCCTTCCAGGTTTCTTATGCAGCCTGGTAGGTCTTAAACTAGTCATCAGCTGGAGATGGAGGTGGTGGTGGTGGGAGTGTAGAAAGTGGAGAGGAAACGCACTCTGTTTCATGCTCCAAGTAGCTTGCATGTGAGCCAGGCTCTATCAGGGAGGGCTTCTTCACAGCATTACCTTCTTTCCCACTGTATTGCAAGAATCTGGGGAGAGGGAAGTGAACAAGGTTGATGTCAGTATAGAAAATTGAGCGGGGGCGGGGAGGGGACAGGAAGGAAGAAAAGGGGAGAATACATATCCTCTAGCACTTGTATAAAAAGACTTGCTGATGAAAAACCCCCTACATATTTGCTTTTTTTTTTTTTTTTTGAGCCCAGGTGGTTGTTATTATTGTTCCCTTACTTGAAAGTGGAGGAAACTGAAGGCAAAGAAAGGGTTGCTGATCTTGGGTTTCAGCTCAGCAGCAGCACAGGGGACTCAGCACCTCTTATAAGCCACCAATTCCCATATATTTACTCATGCAGGGGCATCTTTTTGGAAGAGAGATTTATCTTGCTTGTGAAGGTCTTTTTAAGACCTAGCTGGAAGGGCACAGCTATATTGAAAGAAGACGCTGTATTCAAGATGCTCAAGTTCAAACATTTCCCTTTTGTCTTTGCAAGTGATTAGGAACCTCCTGGACATCCCTGTCATTGTTAGGGATATCTCCTAGAACCTGAAGTTTGGGCCCAGCTTACCAGAGTGGACAATATTCCAAAATTTCATCACTCCTTCAGTATAATAGCATAGATCAGCCCAGCACACTTATAGTTCAATGGAGACCAGAATCTTAGTTGGCATCTTATTGCTAAGATCTGGTTCTGTCCTCAGACAAATACCTGTGCCAGTCCCACTAGAGTCCTTTGGGGTAAACTGCTCTGTCCTGACTTCCTCTCATAATTGGCCCAACTGACTTTAACAGGATTTCATGGGAAGTTAACGGTTGCAGAATATGGCTTAGATTGTTTGGTCATTCTGTCCAATGGACGGTGGGTTTCACACTGTTAACATTAGTGTTACACAATTGAGCAATTTATCAAATCAAGAGCGAGACCTTATAAAAAGGGGGATAAAGGCAAAATGTATTGATTACATGAATCAGACACAGAAGTTCAGATACACCGCTCATACAAAAAACACACGCATATCATCATACACATAAACACACAGACATACAGACACAAAACCACCATTCCATTCAGATATTATAGTTACCAACAGCAGTTGCTCAATAATGGCACTGGGTGGCCAACCCAGGCCTATTGAGAAGATGAAGATAGAAACTGGAGCGGAGTAGATAGACATGTCTGTGCTCCAAAGAAAGCAGCAGTCGAGAAAGGCTCACTCAACCTGGCATTTTTCAGAGTCCTCTTTTATTGGGATTGCCATCCTTTGTTTCAGCACTTTGGGTTTTTTTCATACTGAATTTCTGTTTTTGCAGTTGTTTCTCATCCATCTTCTGCTCGTCTCAGCTCGAGGTCATGTAGGTCATAAAAGCTGGTATCTCAGTTCTTGAAGAGTCCTTGCTGCCCATCTGGCAGGATATGCTACATTCCTTTTCTTCATCATCTCCTTTGTGCCCTAGGCCTCAGAGGGATTCTTCAGCCATCCATTAATTAGTTTACTGACTTATAACTTACACATTTGGCACCTTGTTGCTTACATAAACAGTTAAGCATTTTTCCTGCCTCCATGCCATTCTTTCTCTCTCTTGCACATGCGCGTGCGCGCACACACACACACACACACACACACTAAGCAAGACAATACAAAGTGGAATCTTTGGCTACTCATAGAATATAAGGTTAACATATCCAGAGAGGCCTCCTATCACTATGACGTTATTCTACTAACATTAAAATCAATATCAAAGGAGCTCAAATTCATACTACATTAGAAAAATAAGGTCCTTCTTCCAAATTAGAAGCAGCTGTTCTGCCATAGTAGCCTGGAGATACTAGCAAGTTTCTCCTTCTTGAGCCCGTTTGCTTAGCTCCTCAGCTGCTTTCACAACTTGGAAGAAAGCATGACAGCTATAGCTGGCCAGTTTTCCCCTATCTAGCTGTAATGGGGTGGTCTGAGCTAGCACCCAGATACTAGGGTGCATGGCATTTCTAACATACCCAGCAACCTCCCTATAGCCTCCAGCCCTTGATTAGAAGACATGTATCCTCAGTCTTGTTTCCTACGTGATGCAAATTCAAGTCCTTTCTCTGCCCAAGACAAGAAAGCAAGGAGCTATTTTCACACATACCGCTGGCTCATAGTTGATCTTCGTCCCAGCATAGCCATAACAAAGTCCTTGTAAGGAACAGTGCTGCCTGTGTTCCCAGTGATGTCTTGGACTTGCACCCTGAGCTCCAACAAGCTTCGGAAAACTTGGAACTCCCTCAATAGGTTGCTCAGTGTTGGATAGTCTGAAATTAAGCCAGGCTCAGATATGTTCCATGTCACAGAAGTTAGAGGTAAAAGAGACTTATTTATCACCTACTCCTGCCCCTCCAATATTGTCCTCCACATTGGAGATACAAATAAGATCTGGAGTTTATCTTCACTGAGAGTTTTAAGAAATTGTTCTATGGCTATTCTGGGCCAGAGGAGCTCCGCATGTCTACTTGTACCTGGGCTATTGTGGCATGCTGGTAGTCTTAGCTCCAGGCAGAATTCAAGGTCATTACATTGCATTTGCCTACACGAGAGCTCCTGTACTGTTCCAGAGCAGCCATAGGAAAATTTCAGGAAGTGTTTTGCATAGACAAGTCCCTGTGGTATCAATATGGTGATGTATGGTGTACACCATTTCTTGATGTTTGTAGACAGAAGGGGCTCACGCTAGTCCTGAAGGGACCTGCAGAGCAGCCTCAGCGATAAGGTTCTTCTAAATTTAAATCAGTTGGTTGACAAAAGACTCCAATATGGATGGTTCCTAAAGGTTTTTAATACCTAGAGTGCAAGTGACACCTCATTTATCTACTTCTCCCCCCACCTCTTTGGCATTATGATAAACTGTTACATGATGACCCCCAAGCAAAGAAAGAAGAGACATTGAACTAAGGTGCATATCCTACCATAGGCTCCACACATTAATTCTAAGGTAGTACAGGAGAGAATGGCACCTTACCCCTCGGGATACAAGGTGTAGGTAGTCTCAAGAGAAATACAAGCATTTGGGAGAAGTGGGGAATTTTCATATTTGTGAAGTGTTTCTTAATAGGAGACTCAAGCAAGGTCTATTTGGGACTGGATAAGAAACCTAACTAAAAAAATATCACATACAAGGAGAAAGACATCCCATTGCTATCCTATCAAACATTGCAACCTAGGTCTTAGGTGGTTACTAGTCATGAACCATGTAGCCTTGCATTCCCTAGTCATGACAGCCATCTTGCAAACCTGGCAAGCATGTCTTTGATGTTCTACTTCTCATATTCAGGCACTGGGATTTTTCTTCCCTTGTTATGGAGCATTAAAAAGTGACCCCAGGAGACTGAACAGCTATGGGACAAACTTGTACTCAGACGATCATTTTCCTTCCCCATTCTCAGCCTCACCATTCTGAATAGTACCTTTGGAGCCAGGGATATGATCCACCAACACCAAGGAGTTTCCTCAGCGGGTCTGGGATTAGCTACCAGAGTAAGCTTTAGTTAAAAAAGCTGATGGTACATGTTCTTCAGGTCAAACCCAGTTCAATCAATGATAATACTACTGTATCTGCTGTGATCTTTTTCCATCCCAGGTCTACTTCCCTTTATGCCTCCTATTTTGAGGATTAAAAGGAGAACCTCCTCTATACAGTCTCCCTTGTGAAGTAAGATTGAGTGTTACACCTCAGCACTTCAGTAGACATATTAACAGAGCAAGGGGCCCTTCAGATCTGCTCTGCTGGAAGAGGGAAGCCAGGTCTACAAGCAATGAGAATTAAGTGGCATTGTACCAATTTCTCCCGTGTGCATAGCATCATATTCCAGAAATGCACCTAGAAGAGAGAGAAGTCATCATTTTCTTAAACCAGACTTGCTGCACCTGCATTGATCTTCTACAGCAAATAGCCATATGGAGATGCACATCCAAGGTTACTTGCCCAGGTGTCTGGGTACCCACCACCCCCAATTCTGTGGCAGAACTGATTGAGGGATGGTAGCTCTCTCTTTCACACATGCAATCAGTCATTTAACTTAACATTTCTCAGGGAATTTCTGCAAGTGTTACAGATGTTTTGTTCTCTCTTAGACTATTCCATATTTGGGTACCTGCCATTCACACACCTGGATAGGCTCTATTTTAGCTAAAAATATAAGGAGTTTCCATTGGCAAGAACTGTACTGTCAGGCTAGAGATAATGACAAAAGCTGTTGCAGTCAAGCAGTTGACACGCGTTAGAGAGACAGCATAGGTCTCAGGAGCATTCTCTCCCTCTACAGCCTCTTCAGCATCTTGAGGCCAAATTTGCAGCTACAATCAGTAGAGTTGTGTCAGTTCACACCAGCTGGGTATGTGGGTTAAAGTCCCAAGGTCTCCATAGCCCAACTCAGTCATGCAAAACCAAAATTAAAATTACAGCATTTTTAATTTGGGGGGGGGGGGGGAGGGAAGGAGTGTCATTGTCCTGTTTGTTGACTTGATTTGTATGCCACTTATTCTTAAAACTTCTGGTTGTCCAATGAACAGGAGACCCAAGAATTACCACCAGCTGCAGTCAACAGTGATCTAAACGCGTAGTCCACATATGCTGACTAGCTCAGACAGTGTTATGATTGCAGTACATGTTGGGAAGTCCTTAGCAAAGCTCTGCTCTCCCTGAATATCTAGCTACCTGTTTTGTTGTTACAAAACTATCCTCTACACATCTCTCGTCAGCAGGATGGACTTACCCTTTAGCAGTTCCAGTTTTTCCTGGAGATTTGGAATATCTTGGAATGGTTCATCAGCCAGGTACTCCTGTTCAGGCAAAGAAGTATCACCAATTGCTTTCCCTGGGCTTGTGGCATCCCCTAGGTGAGTCTATCCCAGTTCTGAATCATTATCAGCCTCTTATCAGCTTGTATTTGTGAGAGACTGAGTTTGCACCCTCACCCCCACTATACCTATCCAGCTGAGGCATGTCATGAGTTAAAAAATGATGAGGGAGATTCTGCAAGAATCATTAGATGCTACATAGAGAGAGGGAAGCAAGGTAGAGAACATTTTGCTTTCTTATCTTCCTGCCCTACTCACTACAGTCTTCAACTCATCAAACCTGAGTGATGGAGAAAGCTTGCAGCTCAGGTCAGTTGTATGTGAAAGTTTGCTTTCCTTCTCAATCTTTGCTTCCTTTCCCTTTGAGTCAGGAAGAAGCAAACAGCCACAGATCTCAGTTAATCCTGGGATAAAAGAAATATTCTGTCCCGTTCTGTTTTTTAGCCAGAGGCTTGCTATAACTTGGGTAATTAAAGGATTTCTTGCGAGCTTGATCAAGAGCCTTCCTGGTGTAACAGGTCTCCCAAAACCATGACAGCTTTAGTCATGGAGCCCAAATGTTACCTATATTAGAAAGAGACAGCACCATATAGAAGACATTCCGACATTCAGACCCCCCAGGACAGACTTTCAGATATTTCACTAGAGACCGCGCTTGCTTATAGAAGAGCTACATTTGATCCGATTTGCCCATCAGGGACTCTAAAGCAAGTCTGTTGCTTTAATTTGGACTCTGTGAAAGGGAATCACTTTAACACCCAAATCTGTTCCCTAATATTTAATAAGTGTAGTCAGACTAAGCAGGTTACATAAATGTTAGGTCTCGTTTACACCAAGTTAATAATGAACTCAAGAGACACATGGGTGTTAGGCAGGGGTAAGAGGAATCAGAAACAGACCACTTGCATGGTTTATACCTGTTGACAGCAGCCACATTTCATGTTCCATAGAAAGTCTTGCCATTTGCTACATATTTGGAGTTTTAATGGTTAAGTCCAAAATGAGTCAGAAGTAAACATCAGTATGTAGAAGTGGGGTATACAAGATCAATAAGCAGCAATAAGAATCCCAGTGGCATCTCAGATTGCAAAGGGTTTTCAGCTCTGTGGTTAGCCAAAAACCCTCCTGGTATGGATTTTATGCAAATGAATGTTGTGAGGAAAACACAGAAGTCCCCTGGGCAGGAAATAAAACAAATAGGAATGTATTCAGCTTCTCTCTCTCTCTCTTTTTTAATATCCTAGGTCTTTGCAGGGTGGGGGTAGACGGGAAGAAGAAGCGTTGTGGGTTTTGTTTGGGTTTCTTTCTTGCTTTATGAGCTGTATTTTGTGAAACCCATTTTGTCTTATTCTTTGGCACAGAAAGGATAACAGAAAAGTCTATAGGCAGATAGAGGGTCACTTTTGATCTGGGGACTCACAGTCTCTTCTTTATTATTATGAAGAGAGATTTCTTTTTGTTTGCATGAAGTTTTGTATCTTCTATAAAAGGAGACATGCTTAGAGCTAGAAAGTTTTGTGCAATTACCACCCACCTTGTTAACTAGATAAAGTTCCATTTCTTGATTCTTCAGTAATTCAAACTCCTTTCCTACAATGGACATACAGAAGTCATTAAAAATAATGAAGCACAAAAAAAATACAGAAAAAGAAATCCTTAATATTTACCAGCCATTTTCTCTAAAAGACCTATGCCCACAAAGATACAAACAGCTATTTCAGCTTACCATAGTTTCCCACCTACCCCAAGACCCTCCTTTATACATTTGTGCTTGACATAGGCTAATTGGAATAATTTGACTAGCTGAAGTCAGCTGCCACATTAGGCATATCAGCATTAAACTGATGGCAACTTCCCACTGAGAATAAAAAGTGTGGGGGAAGAGGCCGTTAGCAGCATGATGCCACTCAGCTGATAGCTCTTTCCTGGGTCATTTCAAGCATATAATCATGCTTGATGGTGGGTTTTTGTGCAGCTGTCATTAACAGAGGTGGATTTTAGCTTCCGGAATGAGACCTTTGTAAAATTCTGCAGGAGGTGCTTGTTCTTTTGATGGATGGGTGAATTAAGTGGGTGACAATGCTGCTGTGAAAGCTGTCTCAGCTGAGAAAGGTAGTGTGAAGTGAAAGGGGAGAGATAATTCTGTCCCAGGGTCTGTTAGAAGAAAATTCCTAGTATTATGCAGCTCAGAAACCCTGCCATTGGCATCTAACTTCTACCTTTATTTTGATTGTTTAGATTACCATCCTATAGCTCTCAAGCAAGATCAGGGGTCCACTGTGCTAACTGCTGCATGAACACAGATAATTCCCCGTTTCATGCGGCTGGCACATGCTGCAATTAACAGCATGAGGCTCAGGAACAGCCTCCAAGACCTGCATTAAAGGAGGGGGATTTAGGTACAGTGGTTAGAAGTAGAGAATCCAAAAAGGCATGTCCAGGCATCCTAGAGACAACTGGTATCAGTCCCCTGCTGGTCTCTACAAGCTGAATTCTAGGTTCAAAGCTATCTATGTTGAGGGGCCTGGATCCGGGGTTGCAATCTATCAAGACTGAACTGTTGATCTGGAAGCTGGGGTCACAAGGAGGACAGGTGTGTGATGCCCTGGAAGCATGGCACTATAGAGCTGACCTGGTGCTTCATGGCTGTAACTCTTGCTTCATGTATTAGAGGTTGTGTGTTCAAATCCTTCTGGGCATCCAGTGATATCTTGATGAGGAGGATTACATGATGTAGGGCCTGAAATAGCAGGAGGTAATTCCCAGGAGTATGAGCTAGACCCAGTTCATCCTGCTGTGGAGCTGAGGTTCCAAAACTACCTCCCAGCCCCTTGCCTCATCATGAACCTCTTGTTCACAATACCTCTACTAACTGTCCACTGCTGCCTTAGACACATCCCTCCCACCCACACTGCATAAGAAACATAAGTATTGTTACATTTCATTGATATGATCTTTCCTGCACTTTGCTGAGTTCCTTCATGAATGTGACATCAACAAAGAGACTCAAGACAACCAATCAGAAAGCAGCATCCAGCAAGTTATGTTAAAAGCCATACTTTAATACAGCATTTCTCAACCCCTGCATTGTGACCCAAAAGTGGGTCACAAGAATAGATGAAAGGGTCATGAATACATTTTAAGAGTGGATTCTCCTTTAAAGGGGAACAATGTAGGGAACCGTGGCTTTTCCCTTGCAGACCGGCAGAGTTCCAGCCTGCAAGGGGCTGCTTGGGGTCCTCCCTGCCCCACACCCCTCCAACCCACACCTTGCCCCTTCTCCACATACCCACCCCCTGTCCCACACACTGGGGCCTGGGGTGGGAGGGGCAGGAGCAGCAGGTTAGGAATGAGGGGCACTGGGTCGGGACTGGCCACTGATGTTTACAAATGGATCCTGAGACAAAAAATGTTGAGAACCACTGCTCTAATACAACTGCAGGGGCAGAGGGGCGAGATCCTGCTCTCAATCACTCGGGTGGCAACATAGCTCAGTTGATATTGACTGAACTAGTCCATAGTCACATGGCTCAGGGCCAGGGCTGAGATACTGAACGTGATGAAAGTCTCTGAACATTCTGCGGTGCCTATTCTAGAACTAGGGAGGTGACCAATCAGGACGGGCTAAACAGCAGAGAGAACATAGAGCTTAAAGTCTGTGAAAGCCGTTGGGCAGAGTTCCACTTGGCTCTCTACAGCCCTGGGGGGATTCCAGTGAGTATCTTTCTAATCTATTTACTACTATTTCTACTGTTGCTGCTGCTAAGGGGTGTATCTACACATTCATTAATGCACAGTAGTTACTGCGCATTTAGTTTAGTACTTGCTTAATGAAGTACTAACTAATTACGCAGTAACTATAGTTACTGTGCAGTAGCACCAGCACACAGTGTTTTAGTATGCTTACTGTGCAGTAGCGCATTAACATAGTTTTTGCCCAGCATACTACTGCACAGTGTTATTAGGCTACTGTGCATTAAGTGTTTCGTGTAGATGCACCCAAAGGGTTATTGCTTATTCAAGCATTAGAGGCATCTAAGAAAGAGCCCTGATTACGCGGAAGCTCATTTCAGTTAATCAGGGTGTTTGCAGACTTTGGTCCCAAAGTCCAATCTCTCTGGACATTCATGGACATGCTTCTGGGAACAGGGTGGGGGCTTGAAAACAACCTCTTTGTTTCCTGTGACATCTATATAGGAAATAGCTGATGTAATGATTTCCATCATTCACAGCATGCATTTGCCTATGTAACTTGAATGGAAGGGCCTCTGGCTAGCGGTAGAAGTAACTATATGTGAATTTTGAGGGAAAGGAAAAGAGATGCGATCATAGGATGTACCAGGACAAGTGCTTAGCAGAGATAGGGAAGTACTTAGTGCCACTGTAAAGGGCACTGGTGGAACCCCATCAGGTAGAATTTTATTAGTAGATGTATAGGACTGTGAATCCAAAAAAATGACAAAGCCAGTAGGGAAATACAAATCACCCAAGACAGGGATGGGAGTGAGGAGGGGAACATAACTAGGTTACAGAGAATACAATGTTAGCCAACTAAGCCTGGGGGTGGGAGGAGGGGGAGGAGGGGAAGGGAAGGGAGGGGATTCGTGACACAGAGAGAAAGAAGATAGATACACACAAACCCGTACAATGGTCTGCAATGGTGGAGGAAGTAGGTTGAAGAAAGTGTCTCAGTCCATATAGAGCCTCATCGCGGGGGTCCTCTCTGGGTGGAGCGGGGTGGTCTGTTGCTGAAGAATCCTCTCAAAGTGAAGCCCATCAGGTGCGGAGGGCGGTTCAGGCCCTCTGGGTCTGGTCTGTTGGCGGGCTATCTGGTGGGGTCGTAGTACTGGCAGTGGCCTGTGATGTGCTCCACGTAGATGTTGTGGGACCAGTGGATACAACCCTTGGTCAGGGAAGCTAAATCCAAATTGGAACAGGTGCAGGGAAGGGCTCCCGAGATTATCAGATGGACTCTACATTCCCCTTACTGGAGAAGCCTACAATACTTAGTTCTGTTCTACCTCATGCAGCTATGTAGAAATACATCATGGGGTAAACACTAGGGAGGAGAAGAGCCAGTGGACTATGTTGGTAGAAGAACAAATGGGCCTTCCTAACCACCAGAGCAGGGAGGTTTTGCAATAGCCTTTCACTGGGGCAGCAGGTGGTCAACAACCTCAACTGGTTTTAAAGGGGAGGAAGGCAGGGTAGAGTTGAGCTTTACTATCTAAATAAGATGTAGATCAAATAGGTTTCTAAAGGGAATTCTATGATTTGCTGCCTAAAATAGCAGGGGACTAAATCTGATGACCCAGTCTTGTGTTCCTAGAATTCAGAGCTAGGCACTATAGGAAAGACAGAGGAACTTAGGAATGCATTAGTTGGGTTGAGGGCATTGAGAAGGAGTAGTTGTGTGCCTGTGAGGGGTGAATTATCCACACGTACCCTTGTATCCTGTACACAGAGGGTTAATAATGCCAGTTGCAAAAACATGCTGTCTCCCTAAGAGGGATGAATGTGTATGATGTGTAACCTGTGCTGGTAAAATGTGGATTTTTGTTTCTCCTTGATGGCTGGAAGAGATTTGTGTGGCTGTTGGTGCCATGAAGTGAGCTGATTCCTCAGCATAGGCAATAGATGCTAATGCATTTGAGTCCTGGAACCAGTCCACACAGCACCAGGACAGGAAATCTGAACTCTGTGCCTCTTTGAAATGAATCTTCCCCAACCAAAGGCAGCATTTGACACAGTTTGGTTCTATGTAGTTCCACACTCTCTCTAGTGGGAATTTATCACCCAGGAAGTTTTGGAGTCTGCTGTTGCTTTTAAACAAACTGAAGTAGTTTTCTAGCTCAAGGAACAAATGTGTGTCAAGGGTTGGGTGGGGGGAGGGGGAAGAAATCACCCTAATGACTTGATTAACATGTTGCTTGTAGTAGAAGCATTGTGCCCATCTCTCAGGACAGGAGGCAATAACAGGAATTGACTTCAGAAAAAAACAAAACAACCCCCGCACCCCAAACCCTGAGAATCCTTTTCCTTTGGCTGAAAAAAAAGCTGACACACAAGCTGGAAGCGGAGCCGTTCCATCCCATGAGATAAGGCAATAATACAAAGGCACTTTTTTGTTTTGTTTTGTTGCTCAGCGCTACAGATTTGGAGGATCAGGCAGGCCTTTTTCTCAAATGATTCGCATGGCTCTGGGTCTTGGGTCAAGGCAGATTGAACCATAATCCATGTCAGTTTGGAGGACACCAGACCAGCTGGTGGTTCAGGGTCTTCTCTGAGAATCCCTCCACGTATTATTCTACTGCAGTGTTTCCCAACCTTTTCCAGCCCAAGGCACACTTACATTCATAAAATTTTCCGTGGCACACCTGTTAAGGCATTCCCCATCCTCATATCTGTTGTAGCTCATTGCCATGGCAAAATTCCACGGCACACCTGTTCATTGCTGACGGCACACTTTTGTGCCACGACACACTTGTTGGGAAATATTGCTCTACTATAAAAGCAGGTGTTGCTTCTGGCAGCCCATACAGACAACATGAAGACTGACATCTTCAGTTCTCCAATCTGGCTGATTCAGAACATGGGGCTGGTCTGTACATCCCACTAGAAATGCCTCTGAGGTTCACTTTTAAAGAGGCAGTGGTCACATATGCTGGGGGAGAAAAGATGATGTGTATGGAGGACCAGCTTGCCCAATGAAGGTTGGCTTGAGCTGCAGCATGGACCAAGGGGGAGGAGGGTGCCTCTCTGTGCTGGGGGAGGAGAATGTGGATGTCAGGGTGTAAGACGGAGATATGCACCTGACCTGCATGTGAAACTCCTCCTTGCAGACCTCAACCTCAAGCATGACAAAGAGCCAGGGACCTCAGGATATTGATTCAGAAGCTTGGAGACAGTGTTGTTTTTTTTTCCTTTGCAGCCAGGGGAGCAGTGGGCTCCTCTATACTGATGTGAGCCAGTGGTGAAGTAGGCCACCGGGACAGAGATGCATGTGACAGCCTACTGTGCCTCCCCCTCATTCGACCCATTAGGCACCATTGCTCATTCTCGCTGGCTCCAGGTGATCAGCAATCTGCCATGCCACTGCCCACCAGAAACTTGCTTCATTCAATAGGTCAGAAACCCTGCCCCAACCAGGGGCTGCAGGCTGGGATTGACCGCAGTCCCAGCCCTCCCCTCCCAGTCAGCTATCGTGTTTTCTCTCGGAACCAAAGTCCAATCCATGTTTGGGAACCACGGGCTCAAGCCCCACCAAGTCCTGCTCCAGCTGCTCCTAGCTATAGCTGTGATCACCACAGGGACCAGCTTTTGCTCTCTCACACAGAGCCATCATCCCAGGTAGATCGGAGCTACACCCCTCCTCTTTCAGCTAGCTGGACTACCTTCTCCAGAGACGAGGGTGCATGTCTTCATCAGGAACCAACTGCTCAGCTCCAGCGGAGCCCCACGCCACCATCTCTCCCCAAAGGCTACACCGTGTACTCCATGGATAGAGGCCTGACATCCAGCAACTGTGCTGTTTACTCCCTTGATCGGACCATGTTATCTCACCTTGACCCTTTGATTGAGCCTGGTCAGGTCTCTTCTGTCCCAGTAAACTGTGCTGTATATTCCATGAAAAGCTCCTCCCCAAGCCCTGACTTGCTGGCTGAGGCTGGCCATAGCTCTCCTCTTTTCCCTCCACTGATGTTGGCCGTTTATTCCAAAGGCCCGGGGAACTTTCCCGCTCACTTGGAACTGCCATCTCAGATTGACCGGAGCTACATGCCCCCCATCCCAGCCAGCTGTACCACTTACAACCAAGACCTTCTGTTGCCTCCTCATCAGGTTGGTCGACACTGAGCTCTGACCCTAGTAGGCCATGTGGGCTGCTTGTTGAAGCAAAGCCTGTTCCTTCCTGTGGAGCAGCCAGTGCCAGATTCTTTGACTCAGAAGACTGCCTTCTCTTTGGCTCTGATGCTGCCCATAGACCCCTGCAATGCCTCACCCTGCAGCAAAGAGCTGGAGCTATTGCATTTTTTACGTGCTGCCTCATGGAGAAATTCTCCTGCACGAAACTCAACATCTAAGAATAAAAGAAAGTGAAGCTCTCAGATGTCCTCTTTGCCTCTCAGGGTTTATTAATCTCCTCCAAGGGGCCCATTTATCCCCACTGAAAAATCAAAGTCCTTGTTATTCTAAGAAGAGGGACAGCAACCAACCATAGGACATTTCCCTTCTTTCTTTCCTTGCCCTTTTTATAGACTCAGCTCTACCAGAGGGACCTGGCATTGGCACCTGTCTCAGTACAAATGGTGAGAAACCAAACCCCTCCACTGAGGACATTAAACAAGGGAGTATTTTGGGGTTGCTTTGGTACCTTCTGACTTGGGCTACATTTCCAACAAAAAGACTTACGGGTCATTAAGTCTTTAGTAGAGGGCTGGTTTCCAAACAGCTTAAACCAGGGGCGGGCAATTATTTTGGGCAGAGGGCCACTTACTGAGTTTTGGCAAGCCATCAAAGGCCGCATGACAGGCAGCCCAGGACAGATAAATATTAATTTTCTAAATTTTTTAGGGGCCCTGCAGCCCGGATAGAATGGCTTGGCGGGGTCCTCCCCCCTGCATCCGGCCCCTGAGCCACATTTTGCCCACCCCTGGCTTAGACACTTGGAATATTATTGTATTCCCTGAAGAACCCCATTGCTCTTAAATATAGATTAGGTGGCTTGGCTAATACCAGGCACCTTACCTCACTGATCGCAGGGCCTACATTAGATCATTCAGCATAACGTCAATAAAATGCAGTTATGCCAGGAGGGTGATAAATGTAAGCTAAGGGCAGATAGCCTGTGGAAAGGGGAGTGAAGGGTGGGTAACTTTAACAAGGAGAACATAGTAAACTGGTCAGTATACAGAGGAACCATTTTTCTATGCTAGACAAAACCAGAACTGCCCAAGGAGTGGCATATTGACTCTGTCCTGCCTGCCACCAGAAGAGCCTAATGAAGAGCCTCCTTTAGTTCTGGTGTGGGGGGGTGGATATTATTTTGGAATAGGTGGACCTGTGAAATTCAAGGAGTCATATTGACTGGCATAAAAATCCTAACTAGCAACAGAATCAAAATCTTCTGAACAGACCTACAGTTAAACTGAGCCAGGCCATTTTTTTTCCGGTACTCCTGTGCTTAGGATTGTTCTAGATTTGGTATACTTATTTGCATCTATAGATGCAGCTGAACTGGAGAATTTCAGCAAATTGAGAGGCATTAGCTGTTCTAAAACATTATTGTGGCATATCTATATTTCTACTCAAGTATGGCTAAACCAATGCAAAAACTATAGAGCAATGATTCTTGAGCAGTGTGCCACTGAAGCCTAGGGTGCCACAAGAGGCTTATCGTTCTCTTGGTGGACCTAGGCCTACTGCACCTGGCCTAAGTAATAGTCCTGCATCTCTCAGTGGCAAGGTCTACTCAGACTGACCTGTCCCCTGCTCCTCTTCCCTTCCAGTTTCTAGCATTCAGAAACCTACAAAGTCCTAAATTTGAGGTTAGCCTTCCTGTCATTTGAATTCAATGATGTTACATCTCAGAGCCAGATTCTATTCTCAGCTTTACCAAAACACTACCCTGGTAGGTCACTTAACTTTCTTCTTCCACTGACCTGTTTAGGAAATAGATCTAGGTCCATCATACTAGGCTAAAGGGGTATTTTAGTGGGAGATGCATGACGGAGAAATTTAAAGGAAGCCTGGAGTTAATTCAGTTCTGAGGAGTCACCACACAGCTCAGGTATCATTGGTGGAATTATGAGGAACTATAAAAAACAATTTTACTGAAATGTCTGACTTTAGCTTCTCTAAGCAACTGAGTCAAGTGAAGAGTTTTTTCTTATGGCCTGGTGTGCGAATGTGACCTCATTCCTGCCACATAATGGAGTTCTAGAATTCGGGAAGCTACGCTATCAGTAATGTATTTATTCTAGCAACAAGTACAGACAGATCTGCTTCCATACATGCATTTATTTAGGTTTCAGGAACAGCATACTCTAATTTGGGCGCAAAGCAATTCTTTTAAGAGCCGGACCTTCTCCTGGTATGGAAGGTTTCCTTTGAATTATTGTAAGCTGTCTGGGCAGCTCTGCTGTAACGTTTCAAGAGCAGTCAAGCCATCTAGTTTAAGCATAGAAAAGTGTTTAGTAAATGGACAAAGGTGTGTGAGCTAAAGCCTAAGAAATTCACTAATGAGTAAAAGGAGCATTAAATGCTTTTATCCCACCTATTTAAAAAAAACCAAAACAAAAGATAACATAAAGAGGGAAATTAAGTCCCAAATATCTTAGTTTATGTTTCCTTTTCAGGAGTATGCTTTTGTTATCCCCCTTTAAGTAGTGTATAGCCAAGTACTTTAAAGTACATTACCAATTAAAAAGTCATACTTGACATCTCTGTAGGACGTTTTCTGTTAGAGCACTTACAATTCCTCACCACAAGCTGGGCTTTTTTTTTTAAACTATTTGCAACAAAAAAAATGTTCACTATAAAAGTCACTCAATAAAGGCAGGTGTAATACTGCTTTTACAGTTTGGCGCTCACTACATCAAGATGATGTTCCTTTTCTGCTCTATTAGTAGACATTGTCAATGCATATTTCACTTTTCCTAACCTTTCAGGTGTATTTTTATATACATCATAGCCAATTCAATACTCACTATGTTTATTTCAAATGCGTTCCTCTCCTCCCCCAAAACCAGCAGGTCTCATCATAATGTTGGCTATTCTAGCTCATGTATTTTGCTTTCCAAGTCCATGTTTTACAGTGAAGATGGAGTTTTATTTGTATTACCGGTTTTCGTTGACATCAGACACAAGCAATGGCTCTATCTGGCTGAAAGATTACCACCATGGCAAGAGGTGTTTGTCAACATAGACAGACACAAAAACTGGAAAACTTTCAGGTGGGTGGTATGAAGCAAGCATGACCCCCAGTGGCCAGTTAAAAGAACACATATGCAACACTTCAGGAAGTATCCCTACTCTATTCCCAGCCATCCCATTCAATTACTTTTGAGTTTCAGATGCCAGTAACATCTGGCCACATGCAATGGAGGGAAGGATACTACAAACCAGGAGTAAAAGGCTTAAAGGAGTTAAGCATGTCAGCACAGCATCTGAAGAAGTACTCATGAGACTTACTGGAAATAAGAGAGTTCATGAGTTTGAAACAAATGTGTGTTTGAAATTCTGAGTAGGAATCTTCAGGTTTAATTCACGGGAATATTTTAATTGTTCAGTGTCTGCCAGTGGCGCACAGAGAGGGATTCAGCAGCTTTTAGATCAGGAAAATGGAATAAGGAAAACTGTATACAGGTTTATTTTCTTTTGCATCAAGGCTCTTGATCATCTCATGGCTGCATCCTGCTTGACCGTGCACTTGATAAATGGCCTACCACTAGGAATAGGATTACTGTGTCTGAATGCCCAGCACTGGTGGTTATAAGGTCAGAGTAACCAGCTTCTTTCTTCTGGGTTTTAAAACTGGTCTTCACTGGAGTTTCATTTTTTACTCTGTTCAGCAACACAATTGGCCACAATGGGAGGGTTATTTGCTTCTCTTACACATCAGACGTTGGCCCACTGCTAGAGACAAGACAGCTGAAATTAGATCTTTGTTAGAGGTTTAAAAGGTGGGAGATCATAGTGATAGAAAGTTAGAGTTGGAAGGGACTTCAGGTGGTCATCTAATCCAACCCCCTGCTCAAAGCAGAACCATCCCCAACTAGACAGTTTCATAGTTTCTAGGGTCAGAAGGGACCTGAGTAGATCATAGTAGATCGGGCTTTAAACTAGGCTCGTTGGGGGAAGGGGAAGACGAGGGCGGAGAAATCATCGGACTGCCAGACCAAGCAACACCCACAAGTACAGCCCAGCTTAGACTGATGAGCGAAATGTATACACAGGTAAGCGACAGGGGCCAGGGCAATGCTGTGATTAGGGGGCCAGTACACACATGCCACAGGAGGCCTCAAATGCCTCTACACAAACGCTCGTAGTACGGAGAACAAGCAGGAGGAACTCACCCTCCTGCTAGCTGACGCCAACCCGGACATAGTGGGGCTCACTGAAACATGATGGGACCCAACGCATGACTGGGCAGTGAATATCAAGGGCTATAGGCTGTACAGGAGGGACAGGATAGGAAGGAAAGGCAGGGGCGTGGCACTCTACATTAAGGAGGAATACACATCCTCATCAATTAATAAAGAATCAGAGGAAGGGCACTCTGAAGTGCTTTGGGTTAGAGTACAAGGCAGTCAAGGGGAAAGAGACTTAACAGTGGGGGTCTACTACAGACCACCTGACCAAGGGGAAGAGCTCGACCAGGAATTCTTAGGTCAGCTCACGGAGGTAGTGAAGGCTAAGGATGTGGTAGTCATGGGGGACCTGAACTTCCTAGACCTTTGCTGGGAAGAGCAGTCAGCAAGGTCTGACCATTCA
>NW_017728907.1:13597134-13600569 GCF_001723895.1 Crocodylus porosus
AACATGTTTGACAATTTCTTTGCCTCCATCTTCCTAAGCAGGGACCGGAACAGCCATCCCCCCGTTAGGCCCCCCTCAGGCCCCAGGGGAGGTGCACCTAGGCCAAGGGTTAGTGAGGAACTAGTTAGGGAGTTTCTGGAGGGACTGGATGTATTCAAGTCAGCCGGTCCAGACGATCTCCACCCTAGAGTACTAAAAGGAATTGGCTGAGGTCATTGCAGGATCCCTGGCATGGCTTTACAAGCACTTGTGGTGCTCTGGTGTGGTGCCAGAGGACTGGAAGAGGGCCAGCATGGTTCCGATCGTCAAAAGTAGATGATCTACTTCTGACCCTAGAAACTATGAAACTGTCATCTAGTCCGACCCCCTGCCATGGCAGGAAAGAGTACTGGGGTCAAACAACTCCAGCAAGGTGTACATCTAGCCTCCTCTTAAAGACTTCCAGGGTAGGAGCCAGCACCACTTCTCTTGGAAGTTGGTTCCAGATCCTAGCTGCCCTGACAGTGAAGTAGCACCTCCTGATGTCTAGCCTAAGATCATCCCAGCCAAAGCTTTGTCTATCCAGGTTTTGAAAACCTCCAAGGATCGAGCTTCCACCGTCTCTCTGGTTAACCTGTTCTAGTGTTTTACTACCCTCTTAGTGAGACAATTCTTCCTTATATCTAGCTTAAATTTCCCTTGCTACACCTTGAAACCATTGCTTCTTGTTCTGTCATTTGCCACCACTGAGAACAGTCCAGCTCCATCCTCACCGGAACCCCCTTCAGGTAGTTGAAGGCTGCCATTAACACCCCCCACTTCTCTTCTCTAGACTAAATAAGCCCAGTTCCCTCAGGCTTTCCTCATCCTGAGTCATGTCCCCTTGCCCCTTCACTATTTTTGATGCCCTCTGCTGGACTCCCTCCAATTTGTCCACATCCTTTCTGTCCTGGGGGGCCCAAAACTGAACATAGTACTTCAGATGTCGCCTCACCAGTGTCAAATAGAGAGGAATAATAACTTCCCCTGACCTACTGGCAATACACCTACCAATGCAGCCCAGCATGCCATTAGCCTTCTGTCCGTTTGTATTCAGCTTATTATCCACTGTAACCCCCAGGTCCTTTTCTGCAGTCCTGCTGCCCAGCCAGTCAGCCCTCAGCCTGTACTGGCACAGATTGTTCTGTCCTAAGGGCAGGACTTGGTATTTGTCCTAATTGAACCTCATGATATTTCTTTTGGCCCAATCCTCCAATTTACCTAGGTCACACCAAATCATAGCCTTACCCTCCAGTGCATCTACTACACCTCAACTTGGGTGTCATCTGCAAACTCACTGAGGGTGCACTTTATGCCATCTTCCAGGTCGTTGATGAAGACATGGAACAGAAACAGCCCCAGGATCAACCCCATGGGGCACTCCACTTGATACTGGCTGCCAACTAGACATCAAGCCATAGAGCCCACTTCTCCAACCAGTTCTCTATCCACCTTACAGTCTATTCATCCAGCCCATACTTCCTTAACTTGCCTGAGAGAATGTTGTGGGAGACCGTATCCAAAGCCTTGCTAAAAATCAAGGTACACCATACCCATTGGTTTCCCTGCATCCAGAGAGCCAGTCGTTTTGTCATAAAAGGCAACTGGGTTGGTCAGGCATGATTTTACCCTGGTGAATCCATGCTGACTCTTCCTAATCGCCCTTTTCTCCTCCAAGTGCTTAGAAATGGATTCCTTGAGGACCTGCTCCATGATTTTTCCAGGGACTGAAGTGAGGCTGACTGGTCTGTAGTTCCCTGGATCCTCCTCCTTTCCTCTCTTAGAAAGAGCACTAGAATTGCCCTTTTCCAATCATCCAGGACTGCTCCTGATCACCATGAATTTTCAAAGATGGCCAATGGCTCTGCAATCACCTTTGGGTGCATCCCATCCAGCCCCATGGACTTGTACAAGTCCAGCTTTTTTAAATGGTCCCCAACACGTTCTTTCACCACTGAGGGCTGCTCACCTCCTCCCTAAACTGTGCTGCTGGTGCAGTAGTCTGGAAGCTGACCTTGCCTGTGAAGACTGAGACAAAAAGAGGCACTGAGGACTTCAGCCTTTTCTGCATCCTGTTACAACGTTGCCACCCCCTCAGTACAGGATCCACACTTTCCCTGATCCTCCTCTTGCTACTGACATACTTGTAGAAATGCTTCTTGTTGAAAAACATTTGCTAGCTGCAAATCCAATTATGCTTTGGTCTTCCTGACTTCATCCCTGAGCAATGCTCTTATATTCTTCCTTTTTGCAATTTAGTTTACTGAACAGTTCCCTGCTAAGCCAAGCTGGTATGCTGCCATACTTGCTAGTCTTCCTAGCAAGATGGACTGCAAGAGAGGCAAACTTGTTTCAACTGCTTTAACATGTTCAGCTGCTATTTAAAAATGTCTTCTCAAAACTAAAATGTATGTCCTTCATGTGACAAATATGACATTTGGATACTTCACACATCTTTTTGCCTATAGTTTAGGCTAATGAAACTAAAAAGATACTTTATTTAGAGAATACTTTATTAGTTTTTGTAATCAAACCCATGTAAATAAGACCTTACATATTTAATACAGTGCGTTACCCCTGTACAAATGGAAAAAAAAATTAAGTTTAACATTTCTAGACCAATATGGCTGTTAATTTCTGTACAATGCCAACTCACAGTACAAGTGGGATACTTTTTTCCAAAGTTGACATCACAGCTAAAGTTTCCAAAAATTCAAATTATATATATATTTATATAAAAAGATAACCAAGAGCAATTCACTAGGCATCAATAGCAGCAACAGCCTTTCCAGCCTTCTGCAGTCATCTGAACAAAATTATACACATTACACTTTCAGTTCACTCTTCCCTCCAAAAAAGGTAATAAAAAAAATCCCAGAAAAAACAAACAAACTAAACAAAACAAAAACAGCAAATTCTGCTACTGATGGGGTACCTGGTGTTTTAAACTTCTCAATCATTGTCTGGGGAAAAAACCCCTCTAGAATACCATTATTAAAAACAGCTCTGGTATAGCACAGTCACTACTACATATCATAAGCAGGTACAGGATATCTTACATTCACAGAAGTATCATACAGTACTGTCCTACAGCTATAATACTAGAGATACAATTAAAAAGGCATTATTTGACTTTGATTCTACTTTCCAGCACACAGTGGGCAAGAAGAAGGCGCGATAAAGCTCTGATATAAGAACGCACCTTTTTAGATAAAGTTCTCTTTAATGTCATAAGGTTTTTCTTTAATCTAGTGGCACAGTTCTAAGTGCTCATTACTCTATACAGACATAAGCTGGAAACCGTTTAAAGATCATGGGCTTCAGATAAAGATAGCTGAACAGAGCTCATTTAACTATTAATGCAATTAGCCTGTAAATCCAAGGGGTGAACAACTAGGGGGTGTGTGCGCGTGTGTG
>NW_017728907.1:13601044-13617604 GCF_001723895.1 Crocodylus porosus
ATACACATGCACACCTTACCAAAACCAGACTTCATGCTGTTAAGAAAAGCTGCAAGCCCAAGGAGCCTAAAAGCTTTATTGGACATGCAGCCACTTATGTCTATCAGTGCCAATAGCTTCTACCTCTCTTGTCCTCTGAGCTACAGGGTCATGCTGCTGGTCTTATCCCCCGTTCCCCACAACCACGCAGATTTTAAGATTTTGTTTCTTCTGTCTTGATTGCCTGAGGTTTGATTGGTCCAGTTCTAACAGGTTTGGTTGTTGCAGGAGGTGCAGGGGTGGGTTTCTCTTCCACTTTCTCCTGACAGACCCCAGAGGAGTCTGCCATTGGTTCTGTAGGTTTGCTTCCATTTTCATCCACTTTCTGCACTTTGCCCCCTATTGGTTTGCTTGGTTGTTGCTGCTCAGAGAAGAATCGCTGTGTGGACTGGAGAACCTCTGCTCTCTGCTTTGCCTTTAAAAACAAAAGAAAACCAAAACAAAGACAAAACAAAAAAAAACAAAAACAAAAACAAAAAACAAAACAAGAAAGAATTGGGATAAAACCACTTTTTCTTTGTAGGTTCTCTCTCTCTCTCTTTTTTAAAAAAAATTGCATGATCAAGTTTACAGGTCTGGCTTTTCCAAAAGGGGAAGATCTTGCTATGCTTTTAGTATCTTCTGCAGGTACTCCCATGCCTGACAGTTCTTCTCATTAAAAACAGACTGTTAAGCCTAATCCTCCCATACATTTCTTGCCACTATTTCAGAATTCCTTTCCCTTTCTGGGGGCTAATTCTGAACACTCTGACTCAGATCCCATTAATATCTGGATTAAACTCTATGGCCACGTCCAGATGAGCACGGACACTGGTTCCCCCGAGGACAAGCAGCAGCAGCACATCTCGTGCTACTTGTCCCTGGGGAATACCTGTACAATGCACCCTCTGGCATGCAGCAGGTTACTCTGGATAGGGTAGGGAAGGCTGGTCCACAGTTGCTGGCCCCAGCAGTCTTACTTGGGGTAATGGGGGGCAGGGAAACTACAGCCATGGCACTTCTGCAGCTGGGAGCTTGGCTGGGAGCTGGAGTGTGGCTCCAGTAGGCCAGGCTCCAGTTTTAGGTGACATGCATTGCAGCCATGTGCACTGCCCCACCTTTTTTCACGTGGGTTTTTTTGACCCCAGGGTCTCCTGGAGTCAACTCCCTCTCCCCACTGTATGGTAGTAGTGAGGGAAACACACAAATTTGCTGTGCATAGTTCTGCAGACTGGTCCAGGGCACATGCTGCATGGCCATGCTCATCCCTATTATTTTTAAGGAACTTGTAAAACACAAAACACTGCTTTCCTCTAGTTCAAATACAGTAAACTGTTCAAATACAGTAAACGTTCTGTTAACTGGCATCTTACAAGCTGGCATGCTCAAATAACCACCATGCTGGCTTGTAAGAAAGTGAAACCAGAAGTGCCCACCGTGGCACTTCTGGTTTCTCCGAGCCCCCACGGCCTGCACTGCCAAACCCCCATGGGCTGGGGGCATAACAGGCTGTGCAGAACCTGCCTCCCTGTCCCATGGCGTCTGCAATGCCTGTGGGAGGGGCGGCAATGTGACAGGAGTGTTGAGTACACCCTTGATGCAAGTGTTGAGTACACAACCCCTCTGCCTTGATGACACTGGGATTCAACATTCTTATACTTGTTGCATAAGCTCCATCAATACTAGCAATAATTCTGCCACTGTATCATCTTGACTGGTTTTGTGCAGGGTTATATAAGAAAAGCAAAAAAACACTGGAAGCTGGCCACACCGCAACAGAGGAAAAATTTTAGGAACTCAACATACCAATACAGTTATACTGTCCCACTGCAGCTAAAGCCTCTATTGTACCCACCCCATCTTCGTGACAGGCATTGCCACAATATTTAGAAGCACTGTTTTCCCAAAGTGGACATTTTATCCACTTTACAGATATGTTAGAGCAGGAATAACAATCAGAAGTCTTAGTTCCTTGTTGCCATCACTAGATTGTGCCTGAGCAGTGATAAGACTGCTTTCAGCACAATAATGTGGGAACCTGGAATCCTTCTGCAGACCCAAGGCCAACAGCAGCAGCCCATACAGTTCAAATGTTTTGTTCACATGTAATAAGTTATTTCTGAAATTGTTTGAAAAACACAGGAGGAGGTACAGAAAATAAGATTAAACAATGTGTTTGCTGTCTTAAAGGGAAATTTCATGTGTGACAATCCTGATTCAAGGTCACACCAACATACTGTTCACCCTTGTGTGTTAGGTTTACAGCTAATTTGTAGTCCTAGCTGAATTGATAAACAAAGATTTAAGTGAAGGACTGAAATTCTGAAACATTTTCCGCAAAGCCTAATCGCTTACAAACCAACCAACCTTTTCTACCTTGCTTCTATACCCCGAGGTATTTGACATGGAATGACAAATAATTAGCAAGAGTTCCTTTAACGTGAACTCTAAGGAGCTGGGTAATCAGTTATGCAAAATATTGGCAGATGAGTACAATTTATTACAGTACAAGCTTATGGTGTTCCGACACAGGCTCCCAAAGCCACCACAGTTGCCTCAGCTTGAAGGGTCCCAAAGTGCTTTACAAGTTATGTACATACTTCACACCATGTACTATTGGAATAGCAACAACCTTTTGCATGAAATGTGTCAGCTGTGTAACAGTTTATAACAGGACGAGAGAAGTGCTGTTAAAGTTACAGGGAAAACTAGCCAGGACTGAACTTAGAAACTGGCCAGTACGTTTGGGGCTCAGTGCTACTCTGGAAGTTATGCGGTATCTTCGGTAATCACAGCTATTCAGGATCTTGGGTTTTATCTCATCCAAAAATGCAGTCTCCTAATATTAAAAATCTGAGATTTCTTTCAAGTGATGACCACTGGCCACAAACCCCGCCCCCAACCACATTAGAGCTTGCTGTCAATTACTATAGTTGTAATTCCTTAAAAAAAAGTGCTACTGGGAGGGGGTGAGGGGCGCTGTTAGATGTGGTCTTTGTTTAGACATTAAAATATCTGGTTAAAGATCCAGAGGCATCTTAAGACATGATTCATAGAAATTCTTGCCTTCCTGCCCTGCGAGCTGTCAAGACTGAACAGTTGTTAACAGCATGGCTGTTCAAAATACTAACCTTCACATTTTGTTCAGCCTTCATCCCAGCCTGGGCCTGATTGCCTCTGACTCCAGAGAGCGATCCACAAGGACCTCTGGCCACATGCTGTAAACGAGGGTGGCTAATAAGGCCTGTGGTCATCTGAGGTGGCACCTGACTAGCCAGTGCCATGGGTGGCCTCTGAACAGGTGCTGGGAAGGTGTTAGTATGTGGGGCTCTTACCAATGGAGGGATCAGGTTAGGCTGAGAGGAAATCTAAGTTGGGGAAAAACAACAAAAGAAGACATTTAGCCATTAGAAAATTGCCAACTAGATTGCATGTTGGCTTCTCATTCGAGGAGTGGAGGAAGAGGAATTGTGCCTACTAGAAAGTTATACTAACGTCAAGAATGTAGCTGGATTTCTCTTTGTGATAGGCCATGTTTGGATTCCAGAAAAAGAGTTGCTCCAACAACTGAAAACTCTAAATGACATAAAATGGGGGGGAAAAAAAAGGTGTTCAACCACTTTTAGCAAGCTGAAAACTAAAGACATCACTAGTAAAATGGGCTTCTTACAGATACTAGCATAAAGTTAACTCATTTATCAATCCAAAAATCAAAATGAATCCTTAAGCCAAATACTCCAAATCTATGCAGACATATCTTATGTTTTTATTCGCAATATCTATTTATCTAGAAGCTCAACCACGTCCAGTTATAACCTGGCTGTTGTACCTTTTAAAGATGGTTGCTGCAATTATTCACGTGTACAATGGATCCTTTTACAACTACATTTCCAAGAAGAGCCTACGAATCTGTTTGTTGTTTGTTTGTTTTTTTAAAGTCATCTTAAATATGCACTGGGACCCTTCAGAGACACTGAGCTGTTTGCGCCCCCCGCCTTTGCTCCTAAGTTTGTACCGCAGTTAGGTGCTTTAAAAGCCCTGTGGGGAAGCCTGCAGAACAAATGTCTGTATTAGATCAATGCAAACTAGGACTATTAACTTCTTTGATTTCAGGTGGATAGAAATTACTGAAAATTAAAATGCACGACAAACCAGAAAACCTTCATTAACAGTTAAAATTTAGACAAAAATTGTGCCTCATATGAAATCATTTGCTTGATTAAAAACGTTCTTCACTGAGTTTCAGAACTGTACTTGTAACCCCTCATAAATACCAGGGCCCATGAGCCTTAAAATGTTGTGGGATTAAATTTAGAAAAGTCAGCAAGTTTTCTTCTAGGAAGCCACCAGTTGCCCACCTGGGGTGCGAATTGTGGAGGAAATGGCTGCGTCATTCTCACTGCAGCAGCTGCCGACTGAAACTGCTTCTGGTAGACAATGCTGTTCATTTTATTGGACTGGTTGTTAGGACTTGTAGAACTGGCCCTTGAAAAGAAAGCAACAATTAGAATCAGCACACTGCTACCACCATGTGGATGCTTTTGTCATGATGCCTTTCTAGCTGGAAATCTAACTCAAAAAAAACCAGTCTTCAGATATTAGAGATGCTACTGTTGGACTGCCAAGGCAAATGAAGCCAGGTTATGGTAATTCCACAGAGAAAGAGTGAAGTTTATACTACTGATGCCAGAATGAAGAAAGAGCATGTCGATCACTCCTGACTCCATCCACTTTTCATTTCCTTTTTATTACTTCTCACTCAGCTTGTACATTTCCCAGCACAGGAATCTGTGACAACTGATAAGTCAGTGATCCTTGCAGGAAGTGAGGTGTGAAGAGAGATAAGAAAATAAAGGGCAGACTTCAGCTCTCCCTGCCTTGCCTCCCTGATTGGCTGCTGCCTGGCCCCCCGGCAGCGGGGTAAGCACTATAATAAATAAATTCATTTTTGAAATGGGGAGCCATTCAAATTTACCAAAATTATGGAGGAATAACTTGAGTCCAACAAGGGATACCTTGAGTCTAAAAAAAAAAGGGTTGTGAATCAGTGTGCTAAGCACACCACAGGAGTAGTTAACTTGTATAATTATATCTATTTTCATCCCCACTTCCCTTGCTCATGGCTTTCTGGAAGTTGTTTTCAGGATGAAGTTTTCCAGGACTGGTCTTTGCCAAGAATTTCTTCCAGTTTGAGGGTTAGTAAACTTGGCCCAAGACTGTAAAATGTTGGAACATTTTGAATTGCCATAGAACCAAAACAGACGATACCCGAAAGCTGAGTTTTGGCATGCAGAGCCTGCATTTAGGAATACTATATAGCTTTATTCTGGAGGAAATGGGATTCTAATGGCTCTAAGTTTCATGTACCGTGCATGTTGGATGCATTTCTTATAAGGTGTTAACGAACACTGATTTAAAGCAAATGTGTGCGCAACCAGGCAAAACGCACACAGTTTTGTTAGCTTAAAACCAGTTCATATTTGTAGTTTTCAGTTTGAACTAGGATGAATGCTCACAAATCTCAAGTCTTTCAGTCTAGCTGCACAGAAATTATGGGGGAGAGGCTTTTGAAGCAGCTGAGGGATCTGTTAAAGTGTGCAAAAAAAATATACGTGCTCTCGTGGGCTTTCTAATACGTCTGGGAGAGGGAATGTCTCAATTGTTCAATTTACATGTTGCCTTTTTTTTGCAACTGAGCAAAACACCAACTTTGGAGACAGAACTTCCTTTTTTTTTTTTCTTTTCCACCTCCCCACCCCCGACAAAATCTTCTCCCAATGAAATCACAACAACTGTACTAACGGAACACAAAAGTTGTATTATTAAAGGGATGTTCAACTTAATTTTAATAAGCCACATCTTCAATGAAAATTGTCAGAGTGGAAGAAACTGCTCAGTTTAGGTAATTTGTATGTTGTACTGTCAGTATAACTGAAGAGGTTTATAGTTTGCTGAAAAGACATTTTTATTTTTGCTCTTCTGCTAAGTACAGCAATTGCAAATATGTATATATACTTGTAATTAAAAGGACATATCTGAAGAGTAGTTAGACCATTGATTGGATGATCTTCATTTCTAAAGTCAAGAAGTGCCAAAATTAGAGTTAACTTCAAGCCTTCAATGTCCAGCATCTTTTGATAAGTACACACTCCTATAGGCACAGGATAGTACACATTAACTTTCCTTCTAGAATCTGAGGATACATGTGAACTGCTAAACAGTAAGTTAAGCAAGCGTGAGAGAATAAACTATTACCAAATACTGAACATGTGTACTTAGTTTGTATTAAAAGTTTCTGGAGATACTGCATTTCAAAAACCATAATGTATCCACAAGGGGGAGAGCAAAGCTGTGTGAGAATGCAGACTTCACCATTTTCCAGCTGAGTATTTAACCATACATCCATATTTATTTCCATAGTCCTGAAGCAGGCTCAACATTCAGTGATCTCAGTGAAAGTTCTGTTTCACAACTGCAGTCTTTCACAGAAGTAGATAATTTCACAAAGATACAAGCAATGCATGTACTATAAATCACAACTTTTTATTTTTGAAGAAAAGCAGTTACATTTCTTACAGAGATATGAAAATGAGGAAAAGTAGAAATGTTTCCAGAAACTTTCCTCCAAAATTCCCTCTTACTAGGGCCAAATACAACTGATTCTGTACACAAGCACCTAAACACAGTCAGTATAATGCAGTAGAAATCTAACCTGCACAAATGAAACTAAAGAGATTTTGGAAGTTATGATGAAAAACAAAAAAAGGTCAACTATCTGCCTAGCAAATTGATGGCAAGCAATTTAGCAACTTGCTGACATTGAAAACACTTTTTAAACTACATTATGCAACAAAATTTGGGATGATTTGAAATCTAAAGCAACCCAAGGAGTTGGATATTAAAAAGGCACTGCAGGATTAACTGGCTTCATTCAGAACCAGGGCACAGACATCAAGCCATAAGTTCAGACCCCCAAGCCCCAGCATGCAACTGCCACAACACCGCTTACATTAGCGTATCTGAACAAAAACATCTATGACTAAGATATGCTTGCTTCCAATACACCAAACATGTCAGTATGAAAATACTTTGGATGTGTCCCTCCATTGCATGCATGGTGAAAATTATAGTCAAACAAAACAGTTCATGGAGAAACAGCATAGAGTCACAAAATATCAAGTGCAGCTGCAGGTGAAATGTAGTGAACACTGTCCAAAAATGAATCTCAACTATGATTTGTAGTCCTCAAGTGCACTTTATAGTCCACTGAAATCTTCAGAACTTTCTAGCTCTATTTCTGCATCCATTTCTGACTTTAGGGCCTGCAGAAGTCATTGCCTTCTTAGAGTTTCTGAAAACACGCTCTTCTCACTCCAGGTGCAATCTGGCTGGGTTACAACATGACCTATTTAAAGGCCCATTAATTGAAAAAGCAGACTTTGGAAAACCCAAATCTCTGCCTCCTCTGGAGTAATGGTGAGGTGTGGTCTGAAAATGACTGCAATCTTCATCTCCTGGATATCAAAGGAATCCGAAAATTCTACCAACTATTGTGGAAGTCCAAATTGTCACATATCAGATTTGTATGAAATGAAAAGAGCTATCTCCACCCGATTAAATACTTAAACTGTCTTTAAGAGCTATGCAAACTAAAGTCCTTTCTCTGATTTCCAGGCACCTCTAATATGCACCGATAGTCTGTATGCTTTGTTCTCTACCCTATTCTGCCTAATTAAAAGGTTGACCCCTCAAGCAATACTGTGGGCACATCAAGAAAGAATATTTTGCATCAGCAACATTACATTTGACTTATACATTTCCCTGAAAAGTTCTTAACTCTTTCCTATTACAGCCAAATAGGCCTGGCAAATTGTGTATGCATTTATTTCCAAGTTTTAAGAACTGTAATCACAGAATATTTACAAACTAACATTTCAGAGATGTTGCCATAATACTCATTCTTTGAGATGTGACTTGCACGTGCTTTAGTTTATGCACTGCATAGGCAGTTACTATTCTCAGTGAAGCTAACAAAGCAACATCTTTGAAGAACTTACTCTAGCACTACCCTAAGGCAGGTCTTTGCTATCAGCCGTTTTTACATCCATTACTCATTTTTAAGAGTTCCAGTCTAATATCACTTAAAACATTCAATTTTAAGATTTTAGAGTTGAGGTTCTTTGGTTTTGGGAGTTATACTTCACTTGGCCTAACTGATAGCATATAGCAATGTTGTTCTTATGTTAAGATTGCTAATTAAATGATGTAATTTAGAAGCACTGCTAGCCCCTTAACTCTCACCACTTTCAAAAGAGCTGAAAGAAGTTGCTATACAACATCAGTCCGTGGGCTACCTAGCCCAGTAACCTGACCCTAAAAGCATCAAGTAGTTGAACAAGGACTGGCAACTGGCTACATATCCATTATCAAACTACAAATACTGCTTCACAATACGCTAATTTAAAGGAAATCTGAGTTTAAAATGGCTTATTTACCGGAATGGACTGGAGGTTGGAGTGGTACTTCTACCAGTAACTGGAGGAGTTCCTGGTTTAACATCAATGCCGCTTCCAAAGGCCTTCAGATCCATTTCTGACATCTGAAGAAAATAAACAGTTTACAAATGCTATTTTCATAATGGCAAAGTTAAATTATATCCATCAACTATCTTGCGCTGATAGTTTAACCCAAATATCTCCACTGGAAAGAAAAACAGCAGTAAAAAACCCCACAAATCAGTACAGGAACTTTCAATACAATGAGATCCTCCTACCCAAGGCCCTCATCAAGAGCAATTCCTTTACCACAAGGAACTCTTATTTTTTGCCCTGAGATTTCAAGCTTTTCAGATTTCTAGCGTCTTATATAATAAATTAAAGTCCAGAATCCCTCCAGGTTTTTGGACCTCGACTCTTGGCTGCAAATGACTTTATTTAGCCCTCGCTGACTGAAGCTGACCAACAAATGTTGAGCCTCAATGTTCCAGTCCGGCTCTAATTTATGCAGAAATGAAGAGCTCCACAAAATAATCCAGTTACAGAGCGTTAACTCTAAAAAATAAGGACACAATACAATAGCCAAAATAATGGAAGCAAGAAGTAACATGTCATTTAGCAGTAGAATATCCAGATTCATAGGGGAACAGTGGATCCCTGTGGTCCAATTGTGGCCCTGCCTTGGAAAACAGTCTGGATCAAGACCACTGCTGAGATATTTCCATCTTTTATTTGCTACTGTAGTTTCTAGACAAAAGATGTAAGGTTGTGTAGTACCATAATCATGAACCTCCTATTCCCATACAGATTGCTCTAGGCTTATTTATTCACTTATTTTTTAAAAGAGGCTGTAGGCCCTATAATAGGCATATAATAGCCAAGGGACTGCAGCATGAACCTTTGTAGATGCAGCAAAAGGCTCGGTCCACAAAGAAAAGGAAGCCATCCATATATTTAACTAGACATAATCAAACAGAACACAAAGATGAGGAAGAACCATGGGTCAAATAGGCTATATACATTATATTATAAGTTTACCTTAACACCTTACAAGTAGTACTTTATGTAGTCAAATGTACTGTTATTTTGCTGTGTTTTTGTTAGAATGTTTAGATAAATTGCAAAAAACACAGCAGCCTCGTCAGACTGTAAACTAAGGTGAAGTAGTAACAGAGCAGTGTGAAACTTGTTACTCCATTTGCTTTCACAGGGATACAAATCCCAAATAACTAACACCTTCCAGTGTTCACAAGAAATCTAGTTTAATCCTGTTCTAAGAGTTTCTAAAACCAGCCATCTATAAATACTTGAAATAGCTAGAGTGGACTTCTACTTTTGAATATCAAAATTTGGTCCCATCCAGAGCTCAGCAAACCAACTCAAGTCCCAAATGAAACAGAAGCCTGGCCAGTGTACTTATTTCTTCCCTGGATCAAGGCTACATAATCACTGCCTTTACTGATGCAAATAAGTCTTTGTTAATGTGTATCCTAATAAAGCTTTCAAGCTGTGACTAGACTGGTCTCACTGGTCAATCTCCTCTCAACCACAATTAAAATTTAGCGTAACAGAGGTTACCTTACAGTAACTGGAGATCTGCAAAATGTCTTATCCATTTGCATATTGCACAGTTGACACAGATGGGAACAAATACAAAATTTGAAGGGGGTACCTGATCAGTGTCCAGTCCCCCTAATGCAGGGGTGGACAAAATGCGGCCTGCCAGGCCATTCTATCTGGCCCACAGGGGCCCTAAAAAAAATTTAGAAAATCAATATTTAGCTGCCCCTGGCTGCCTGTCATGTGGTCCTCAATGGCTTGCCAAAACTCAGTAAGCAGCCCTTTGCGTGAAATAATTGCCTGCCCCGCCCTAACGGCATGTAAGCATGTAATAGGTGTTGAATCCAAAAGATAACACAGGCATCTCATGTGCCCAAGCTTGAAGATTTTTCTGGCAAGCAGCACCACTAGAGAGCAACAACACAAGCCCACTGGCTCCTTGTGCTTTGCAGCAAGGGTCACAAGGGTGGAGTGCACCTACCACACTCAGTCTCCTCTAAACTATGGAACTCTAAACATGCAGGACTTTGAAGGATGGCTCTGAAGGAGACTGGTTGTGGAATGTGCAGCAGGGCACCTAATTTCATAGAATTTCATTTACTGGATGTCTCTTTGGGATTAGGATGCAAATAGGGGATATTATGAAAAAGGTCCCTGAAAAGGGATGGTAAAGGAGAGTTGGGAGGCAGGCACTGAGAAGAGCTGGGTGGTACCTCCAGTTGTGACCATGTGTCCAAGACCTGTTTGCCCTTGTTAATGCATCCCCCATTTATATCTAAAGTGGGCCAGGAAGCTCTCAAAGGAAAGGAAATAAATCAGCTGAGTTGTTCAGATTTCTCAAGAGTCTTGTCAGAAGAAGGATGCCTTGAGTGGAGATGAATCTTTGCCATTCCCCTGCTTTTTGCTACTTTCCTTCCTTGTCATACCATGTGTAAAGCTACATTCTAAGATCATTAGGACAAGGACTTTAGTTCCAAAAAAACCCCTGCAGCAAGCTCACCACTTCCGGATACTATGAAAGTAGCATATATTAATCATTTTCACTGTTGCACAAATTTAAATAATATACCTTTCCAGTAGCAGCAATCATGCTGTGCTGAGTTCCCGCAGGGATTAATCCTCTGAAAGGCTGGCTTACTTGTGCAGGCCTACTAAGATTTTGAGCCGGAGCCTGGGGTGGTGTGTGCTGCAGTGGAGGCTGTAGTGACTGTGGTAAAGCAATTAGAGGCTGCCCTGTGGATCCAAAGTTCGGCAAAGAAAGCTGTGATCCTGGTAAAGGTACAGTTACCTGGGGGAAAAATATGAAAATATCAGTAACATTCATACAAGTTTCATTATTTTAAGACGATAATTCTCCTGAATAAGGAATAAAGCTATTGACAATACTCATAGAAATGCAGCTAAATTCGTCTCAGAATTCATTACATAGAGGGATTTCATAATGAATTAGTTGAAGTATTTGGGTATTTGCATTTCAGGAAACTGTTAAAAAGCATTAAGTTGTATATTGGGTAATAACTGTAATATCATTGAAACAGCTTCCCAAAGGAACAAAAAAGTCAATTAAAAATTCAGCCCAGGAAAAACAAACAAGATAATTTTAATCCTAAAAAAATACAAAATGACAATTTTCAGTCAAAATATTCAAACAATCATAATGGCTACTCGGTAAAGCTAGATTTTATTCTTCTTCAAGAAGCTCAAGGCAACGAATTTTTAGAATGAAAGAACTGGACTGTCTATTGATGTCATGTCACCTATGACATACTTTTTATTAATAGGGATTAATAACCAGTTGCACAAACAGCTATTTAAAAGCAGTAAGTATCTGAAAAAGGTAGAAAAGTCAGCTATTATATTGCTTACATTTTATGGTCTGTTCCCCATTAATACAGACATGAAAAATTGCCATATTGTATTCTGAGGCCTTCAAAGAATGGTGTAATATTCTCTGTAAACCAGTGCTACACTTAACGAAATGATTTGCTGCAAGCAGCAGAGCACTGATCACATCAGACCTAAACTCCTTTACCAGTAGTATGCAAATAAGTTGCAAACAAAATAAATCAATGCCAATATTTTCCATTTGGAGAAGGTATTCATTTTTACTTCTCTACCCTATTCTGGATTTTGCACTATTTCAATAGGATTTATAATATGCCATTTTACTGGTGCCCCTCATACATACTGTTTGACAGCTCTAACATTCAGTCAAGATAATTCAATAAAACATTAAAATATCAAAATGTAACATTTTAAAAACATAAATCAGTATCTAATTTGCAAACATACTAGCTTGCTTGCAAAAAGCAAACTAGTTATAATTAAAAAATAATTCCTATTAATTTAGGTCACTGACATTTTATATAAAAACATTCAAATCTGGGAATGTCCTAGGATCACTGGATTAACCAGACAGACTGTTATGTTTGCTGACAACTGCTGGCACATTCCCAGTCTTTACAGGAGCACACACTTCTCTCCACAACTATAACCAGTCTGAAGTTTCAGCAAAACAATGAGATGTGTCATTGGTAAGTAGGATGTTTTGACTGTTCTCAGTCTCATGTGCTTGCCTTTCTCTGGGCTATTCTCTCTGATGCATGCCCCCACTAAAGACAAAAGGTGCTCCTCTTCCCCAGGAATTACTACTATGCATGTTATTTCTCCTATTGTCATTCAAAGCTTTAACTGTATAGGAAAACTTCTCTACCAGAGTTCCAAGCAATTAAGATTAAAAATAAATTATATTCAAACTCATACCTATTGTTAAGTCTTGCTAATTTTCAATTAAGGGCAAGATGTTAGAACTATGTAACTGAAAAAATCAGCAAGACTTAATAATAGATCAATTTTATTCAACAAAGAAATGTCTTTAACTGCCCCAAGAAAAATAGCTCATAACACCAGTTATAAACAATAGCATGCTTGTAATAAGAAAATACAATTTAGGAAATTTACCATGCCATAGTTTACCTGCTGGAGAGCACTGGGAGACTGAGCGGTATTATAGAAATTGCTCTGACCAGGCTGTTGAACTTGTCCAGAATATAGATTTGAAGCCTGGGTGAGAGTAGCTCGGGCCTAAGAAGAGAGAAATTGACAAAACACATCACTAAACAATTAAGAAAAACGATTTAAAAAAAACGGCATATTATTCTGGCTTAAGTCAGCTTGCTTAAATTGTTACATCATAAAAAGATTGAAAATCTAAGAATTTCAAATTTGTGAAGTTTCTACTTCTACTTAAAATCCAAAAGCAGAATATTCCTGCATACTGAATACAGTAAGAACTAACAAAATACCACACACACAATTAGAGACCCATCTGAATGTGGAGACCAGTTACAATGGCAGATACAACGATGCTGCGAAAAAGATTCTATGAAAGAACCATTAAAAGTCCCTGTTCTCTTGCATCAATGTCACATAGCAACTACGGAGGTGGGCCTAACAAACTAAAAGTAAACACTGATTTTATGAAGGCCTTCTGTTTCACATATACAATTTCAGAAAACCCATCTGGCTATCTGGGATCTGCCGATGTTCCCATACTAGTTAGAAGCAAGTCTGGACAGTATACCGTTTAACAGATTGCATTTTACAATACTAAAGCATCAGAACCTTCCCCCCCACCATTGGTTCAGTCTTGCATTGTCTTCACCAATAAGACCAGTATCAAAAAGCTCCGTACCTGGAGGATGTGTGTATCAATAAGCTGAGAGCCTCCTAGTCCTGAAGCTTGACCAAGCTGGTGTTCATACAAGATGGGAATAGGTTGAGTGTTGGAAGTCTGCTGGAATGCAAGACTCGACTGTGCCTTGGCAAGTTCCTGGTGCTGCACTGTTTGGAAGTTGTGCAAAGCTGTGCCAGACAGAACTACTGGTGATGGCTGAGATAGACCACTCTGCATAAAAGCCTGCTGTGACCTACAAAAGATCAGGCTGTGTATCAAGCACAAAGAAGAATAACCTCTAGATTTAGAAATATCTGTTATGCTCACTTGTACTAGAATTAGACTTCACATTTCTACTGGCCTTGGGAGGAGGGAAGATTTTTTGAACTGCTGCTATATATACACACAATAATTCCCCTTGAAAATACTGTGAGCTGCTGGCCTCCTATTTAGAGAAAAACAACTGGACTTCATAATTTATTAGTGAGGAACTTAAATGCCTTATGCTTTTTTGGGTATACTAAGCTATTTTGAACAGAGGTACTAAGAACCCCCAGAAGCACTTTAACTAACTGCACTGCCACATGCAACATACATACATTTGCTTGAAAGCAGAGTTTGTTCTTGGTCTCTATGCTGAAGAGCACGGGTGGGAAATTATTTTGGCTGGAGAGCCACTTAACAAGTTTTGGTGAGCTGTCAAGGGTCATACAAAATCTTTTAGAAGATATAATTTATAATTTATCTATAATTGGTTAAATTATAGATATATTTTAATTTTATTAAAATATCTTGATTTGTGTTTTTGAGGCAATTGTGTAATAGCTCAAAATAAAATCTTACTTTATAAATTGTGTGTGCGTGCGTTTGTGTGCATTTCAGGGGCTCCCTACATGCTTGGTGCCCAGAGCTGGCCAGGAGGAGAAAGAGGAGGAAGGAAAGAGGAAGGGGGTACAGACAGCACGTACAGCAGAGCTTACCTAGGTGGTACAGGACAGGTACAGTGTGCCCCCACACCCATGTAGTCTGCGACTGCCACTGCTGCACTCTGCATGAGGCCAAGCCCTGCCCCTTCCCACCCCTGGCCCGTGTACATAGCTTCTTGGTGGGGCTGCTCCCAGTGTGGCAACAGCTGCCCAGGTACTGCTTGGCTCCCCTATAACCTGCCTCCAGTGGATGCTCTTCTTTCTGTCCCTGCTGCACTGCAAGGGGTGGGGGGGAGGAGAAGGGGGAGTGCAGGGGGAGTTGCAGGTCCAGGTTGCCTTCTACCCAACTCCACCAGCTGGGCATCACGAGCTACTACCTGCAGGGGACCAAGTGGGTGGAAAGTGGTTGGGAGCCGGAGCCCCACTCACTGAAGCAGAAACTGCTCAGCTGTAGCTTCCCCACAACCCAGAGTGGCATGGGAGGGGCAAAAAGAGGTGGTGGGGGGAGCCAAGTAGCACCTGGGTGGCTGCAGCCACATTGGGAGCAGACCCCAGGAAGCTGTGTACACTGGCCAGAGCTGGGATCATCTGATGGGCACTGGCAGGACTGCAATATGGGCTGCCTTGGGCAAAGTGCGTGGGGCTCAGCCCCATACAGAGCACCATGGGGGCAGCCACGGGCTGGCTCCAATCAAAGCTAACCTATTTAACCATTTCTTTGCCTCCATTTTTCTGAGTAGGGACTGGTTCACCCCCCTAGCTCCCACAGGCCCCAGGGGAGGCGCACCCAGGTCTAGGGTCAGTGAGGATCTAGTCAGGGAACTTCTGGAGGGACTGGGCATATTTAAGTCAGCTGGTCCTGATGATCTCCACCCCAGAGTGCTGAGGGAATTAGCAGAGGTCATTGCGGGACTCTTGGCACGACTTTACGAGCATGGTGCTCTGGTGTGGTGCCAGAGGACTGGAAAAGGGCCAACGTGGTTCCCATTTTCAAAAAGGGGAGGAAGAAGGACCCAGGAAACTATAGACCCGTTAGTCTTACCTTGGTCCTGGGTAAGCTTTTTGAGAGAATTATCCTGGTGCATGTCCATGAGGGGCCAGCAGGGGAGATTATGATTAGGGGCAACCAACATGGGTTCATTAGAGGCAGGTCCTGTCAGACCGACCTGGTGGCTTCCTATGACCAGGTCTCAAAATCCTTAGATGCAGGGGTAGCAGTGGACACAGGCCTTCCGAAAGTCCAGAAAGACTTTGACACTGTCTCTCACCCCGTTCTCATTAAAAAACTAGGGGACTGTGGCGTTGATACCTAGACAGTCAACTGGATCACTAACTGGCTGGGGGGCCGCACTCAGAGAGTGGTGGTGGATGGGCCCTATTCGACCTGGAGGGATGTGGGCAGTGGGGTTCCGCAGGGCTCGGTCCTCGGGCCCGCACTGTTCAACATCTTCATCAGCTACTTGGACAAGGATATAAAATTCACAGATGACACTAAGATGTGGGGGAAGTGGGGACACCAGAAGGGAGAAATAGGCTGCAATCGGACCTAGACAGGTTACAGGGGTGGGCGGATGAGAACAGGATGGGTTTCAACACTGACAAGTGCAAGGCGATGCAGCCGGGGGGGGAACCAGCAGCATACCTACAGGCTGGGGTACTCTCTTCTCATCAGTGCAGAGGCAGAAAAGTATCTTGGAGTCATTATCGATGCCAAAATGAACATGGGCCGACAGTGGGGGGACAGTCAGGAAGGCCAACTGTACCTTGTCATGCATCCACAGATGCATCTCAAGCAGGTCCAAGGAGGTGATCCTCCCCCTCTATGATGCACCTGGGGAGGAAGAACCAGCCCCATACCTACAGGCTGGGGAACTCCCTTCTCATC
>NW_017728907.1:13617870-13661063 GCF_001723895.1 Crocodylus porosus
AGCTAGGATCTGGAACCAACTTCCAAGAGAAGTGGTGCTGGCTCCTACCCTGGGGGTGTTTAAGAGGAAGCTAGACGAACACCTTGCTGAGGTCATTTGACCCCAGTACTCTTTCCTGCCATGGCAAGGGGTCTAATTTGACAATCTGCTCTTCTGACCCTTTGGTTCCTTCTGACAGTACCAACTATGAATTGGCAACCCCCACCCCCCAACTGTATTCAATCAGTTGGTGGGCTGGATCTGGCCCACAGGCCATATTTTGCTCACCTCTGCTACAGAGTCAGGCAGCAGGGAAGCAAGTACAACATAATTTAACGGCAATATTTGACCAGGAAATAAATCATTTTGTTGTCTTGGCCACAAGGTTTTCCAAAAACTTCACTACAGCAATTGTGACAGCTCTTTAATATTTTCAGCTAAATCTGTGGATGTCAGCAGTTACTTTTTAACAGCTAATATTTTAGCAATCATATCAGCCTTTAGATTATTGTAAAAAGACCATAGTCCTTAATAATACATGTATTATACATATTTTCCCCTACATCATTCTCTCTCATCCAGCAACTAAACACTGGAGTCCACCTGGAAATATTTACGTTTGTTTTATTAAGAACTGATTTATTCTAGCTGGGTGGCAGTCTTCAGAATGGAAGAGTTCAAGTACAATTTCAGCATCTAAAAGAAACACTCTCAGAAGTCTTCCTTTAAATTAATTGTTTTTTTAAAAGCCACATTTAAAATGCAGTTAAACCTCACTCCTAATGTTAGTTTATAAACTGCAGCACAAGACGGAACTGAACAGCCATTCTTGTGCATACTTGGGGGCTGAATGAGTTCCTATGAAGCCAATACAAAAGGCCCCCAAAATGAAGTACTCAGGAGAATCAGTTGTGGATTACAGGATGTCAGATGTTTTCAAAACAGTGCACACACTTCTCTTACAGTAATTTTCAAAAAATATAGTTGTAATTTCCATGGAAATAACAACATTGTAATTTGCCACAGAGTTTGCAGCACTGTGAAATAAAAAAAAAAAAGGTTATCTGCTGGTCCATTACGTACAAGTCAAGTTTTATTACTAGATTCTTGCCCAACAGTTTACAAAGCTTTTTAAAATTAGACCTCAATATTACTTTGAACGAGACTAACATTTGAAAATTATTATGTATTGAGGAAGTGGAGGGACACCATCGATTGATCTCATGTCCTATTTTCTTATTCAAGCAAAACACTTACCTATAGGGCTGTAAAGAAGAGTTGAATAATTCTTGAGCCTGAGAAACAGCAGGGGCTGCTCCTAAACTCAACTGGGCTTGATGCTGTCCTTGCAGAGGTGCATAGATAGGGATTGGTATCTGCTGAACGGAAGCAGGCTGTGATAAAAACAGGTAGTTACACTCCACATGTAGATGATATTTTGCTAGTCAAAACTTTACAGAAAATACCCTACACCTAATGCGTACCAGAGTTTTCAATATGGATCAAACTGAAAAATGGGAGCTCCCTGCTGCTCCTGGTGCAAGCGCCAAAGTCCCCTGACTCTGATCCACAACCAATGGCTCCATGGGCCAACTACATTGCTGAGCCCTGCTCTAAAATAAAGACTCTATAGCATTTTTCCTTATTATCATACAGACAAACAACTTTAACTGTAGGAAGTCAATCCATAACAGTACTCAAGGCCAATGAGCCCATCTTGCAGCCATATGAACATTTCTAGCGTAAATGTTTGCTCTTGTATGAAGTACAAAATTTAGCTTCTCTTGGAACATTTCTACAAAGAAAGCTTTGTTCACAAGAAGGTTAAATGTAAGATAAGGCTGTATTATACAGCAGGCTGAATTAAAGGTGGGAAAGGCAATGCAACTTAATATTTTCAGACTCTTTACCCCTGGTCAATTGTGCTCCAGTTATCACAACTTTAAAATGAAGGTTCAAATGAGCTGAATTTCCAAATACCTGTGAAAGTCCTGGTTGAAAGCCTTGCTGTTGAGCCAAGGAAGGTGGAGCCAGACGCGCATGCTGGGTATTGAATAGGTGGCTTGTGTCCATGTAGAAAGCTGGGATCTGAGCTGCAGGACCTCAGAAAAATAAGAAAATTAGTATCTGAATGCTAAATATTGTCCTTCTGGGCAGGTTTAACATCTACTGTTGGACCAGCAGCCAGATAAAGAGCGACAGGTTTTCAAGCATATATTGACTATTGGTCAAACTGCCATAAGGAAGGGCTGAGGAAGTTTTCAGAGACAAAAGAATTTGGCCCTTAACTGCCCTTAAGAGTTCCTGCAAAGCCTGCCCCTCGCTGTGGCTATGAATTCTGACATGCTGAATTCTGGGGAGACCCATTAAATGGGTTGTTTAGATCTGTTTAAAGCATGTTAACTTGTAGCATAAAAGGGAAAAAATCTGCTTTCTTAATGGCTAAATAGCAATCTCACAAAAAAGTAATTTTGCTAAAGAAAGACTACTGAGTTTTAAACAAAAATAAGTTTAAAATAAAAAAGCTCAGAAGATGTTTTTTCCATCTTCTACACTATTCCACATACATACTTAAGGGTAGCATGTGACCACAGCATACAGACAGAGCCACACTAATGGATAATTAAGTATCATTCTGTTTTTGCTGTGGGCAGGAAAGCCTTTATTTGAATTTGCTAGCTTCAGAGTTGTATTGAGACGCGTTTTTAAAAAGCCCCATCAGCATACTTAAGTAAACGCCACAGCAAACGCACTTATTTCCCAACCGTACACTATTACCTGCTGCAGACTGAGACACATAGACCTGTGGACTCTGTTGCTGCTGGGCAATAAGGGATGGCATGCAGCTTAGCTGGGAAAAGTGACTGGCTGAAGGAAGGCTGCTCGTTTGCAACTGCTGTGGTTTCACTTTACATATATTAGGTGGGTCTGAGGTGGTTGTAGTCTTTGTACTCAGTGAAGAGGTTGTGTATGTTCCAGCTCCTAGAATAGGAAAAAAAAAAAAAGGAGGCATCAGGTACCATAAATGGTTTATTTGAGATAGTAATTAAAATGGTCTAGTTTTTAGTGAGAACATCAACATTTTGGCATAACTCTGGAAGTATGGACTGTTACTGATACGAGGTAATAACAAATACATTATTACCCGTTATATTTATTCTAATCATGAACCAAGGAAGTAACAGAAAAAGCTAGAGGCAATATCACCAGTCAGTTAAGATAGGATTTTTTTTTTTTTTTTTTTTAAGAGCACCCTACATGCTTCCTCCTCTTTAAAAAAGGAGTATGCAGTGCACAACACTGGACATTAAGTCATTAGTCATAGCTTAAGCAAGCTGACATTTAATTGATAAAATGTTAAATCATTTTCCCAAGTGAAATGCAGTAGGATCAGACACTTTACTGTTAATACTTGGGCAAAGAAATTGAGAAACTTTTTTATACAGAAGCCTTGTGAGACAGCATTACTATGTCTGATATAGGGAGGCTTGATGTCAGTTCAGCCCTTCAGATGCTACTTTATAGCAAAGCAAACACTGGAAACTGTGTGGTATCTGTCGGAATTGTGAAGCTGTCAGTTCCTGGCTTCTCCTAATTTTCACCCAGCTGGCCTTGGAGTGGGAAAGTCACTTTTATTCACTATATTTTCTGTATGGTTAGCTAAAGAGGAGGAGGGAAACGTTTCCATATCCCAGCGTTCTCTTCAGTAGGCTATCCAGTGAAACTATATGGGAACAAAGTTCTTCCAGTAGTGCTTTCTAATGAGCCCTAGGCTCTGGCCAGACACTGGAATACATTTCCTCTCACCTTTAATGAAAGTTGTATACATCCCTCCAAAAGGGGAATCTCTCTCAAAACAACAAGGGAGACATAATCAAAAGTTAACAAACAACTTGGCAAAACGGGCAATGCAACAGTCAGTCTGAAAGTACTTGTACCTGAGAGTGAAGTTGTAGGTGTAACTGATGCCACAGGGATAGGAGGCATTGATGCACTTGAGAAAGAGCTGTAACCACCACTGCTTGGTCCACTGCTACTGCTACTGCTGCCACTGTTGCTACCAGTGATGGGAGATGCTGCTGAGGTTACTGGTGAACTCTTCTCTCCCACATTTGGAGAATTCTCCCATGCTTTGCGTGCAGACTCCATCTATTTGGGGGGGGAGGAAGGGGGGAAGAGGAGACATAAATAACCTATTTAGATGTTTTTGGTTCAGCTGCTCCTCACATTTTAAATATTCTTTTTAGTTGAAAAGAAATTTTAGACACGTGAGCCTCCTTGCTTTACAGCTATTATTTGTGTGAATGTAGTATTGTGCAAAGACAGAACGTCTGAAGTGGGACTATCCAAATAATTCTCATTAACTACCTGACTGATCGAGCACTTTAATATTCAGTATCCAAGGTAACACTTGCTTTATTCTGAGATGCAATGGGAAAAAAGGAAAACACAAGATAAATGTAATTTCTTACGCAATTAAGTTACTTTTAAAATAGTTTCTTGAAGACATTCCTCTAAAAAAAAAAAAGTTTTGATAAGACATTGGCACAGAGGTAGAAAGAATTCCTCTGTGACTGGATATACCTAATGCACCTTTCAATGACAAATGTCAACTGAAGAAACATGAGCCTCTGTCTTCAATGGAATTTTTAACCATTTAGGGATGTGCAGAGATCTTTTATTAAAAAGATATACTGAACACAACTATGTATCATCTTTTGTGATTTTAACATGCTGTAAATGAGATAAGCAGACTAAGTTATGTGGTATGTTTGGCTGCAAATACAAAAACCATTACATAATAGTTATGGGATTGAAACTGTGCCAAATATAGTATTCTCCCGTATTATATGTATTAGGGTTTTTTACCACCTTTTTTCCCTTTACTTCAAGTCATTTTTTAAATTTTGTACAGCAGAAAATAAAATTAGGATCAAATAGACTTTTGAAGAGTTTCTTAAAAATTTCTAAAGTCCTCCTATTGACCTAAGTCTACTGTTTGATTGGGTCAATACCAATAGGACTTTATCACTATGGTTTTAGCAAAAAACCTTAGAATTTACTGCAATTCTAGAAAGTACTGATTTGTTACTGAAAGAGGGAAGGAGATGTATTAATGTACAAATTAGACCTGCTAATCTGAGCCCTAAATATGGTCTAGGGAGTTCTACAGCAACACACATCTTTTCCCATCTTGATCATGGAAATCAAGCAAGTGGAAACCCTCAGTCAGCAATTTTCAACCAGGAAACCAAAGCATCCTGAGATGCAAAGAGATTCTGAACAGTGCTATGGAGAACCACAAAATCACCTATGTAATTCACAATATAAACCCAGAGATTTCAAATAGGAATTTGGTGTCAGAAACATGCTGAGCAGCTGTGGTATCTCTGAGTTCTTTGCAAAAGAAAAAAATTGCTTTATTTTTCTGTAGTCAAAACACACTGGTGAAAGCTAAGAGCTGGCAATTTTTGACAGATGCCCCAAATCTAATGAGGGGTATCTCAAGTCTAATATGCCCCAAATCTAATGAGGGGTATCTCAAGTCTAATAAGGTTGAGAACCACTGCTTTAGTTGTCTAATCTGCAGTTCTTTATCTTTATTCTTTTCTAAACCACTCAGGGCAGGGGACTGTCATTAGCTGTTATCCTGCACAGAGGCAGGCATATTTTCAGTGTTCAGATATAATCAAAGTGGCTTGGACATTTGGATTTATGTGGAGCTTTTCATTCAACTGAATATATAGCCTCTAAAGACCTTGTCTCCACATTAAGTAGAACAGCTGTAACCACTTCATTTTATTTAAATCTGGGCAAGGTCTAGATACTCCCAAGTTCATTTTACACTTTGTCTAGCTATCACAGAACAGGACAGAAAAACCAATATATAGAAAATGGGCCGAAGACAAATTGATAATTATCAAAGTTCTATTCTTTGATTGATTTGAAAACAAATGCAGTTTTGTAGTTAATTTCTACTGAAGAGTAAAATGGAAAAGAACAGAAGAACTGTCCCAAAATAGTTCAAACCCAAATACAAAACAGAAAATTAGTCACCAATTTCCTATTTTGGAACTACCTTCTCTCCTAGGCCCATGCTCTTCAACTGCGCTTCTGCTACTGAAGTTATCAGACAGGCTAGATTAGAACTTTTACACAGCATTTCCAGCATTATACAAGACAAGTACTTTTCAAAGCTAGAAAGAAATATTATATCTGAACTACTACTAAGAATATAAACTCTTAAAACAATCGTGCAGTCTCTTTCATGAAGTGATCTCTGCATGAGACCGTCAGAACTATTTGCAGCTATGAATCATTGACGCTTGGATCAGAAATCACTGCTTGGATCTTGAAGAACCTTTCCTGTTTGGAAAAGACAATGGACAACAAGGTCCGATTAGAAATTTACAGAGAAGCTTCTGCCAGGTCCAATTTTGCTGCAAGATCTACAAAGATTCCAGTAGTAGCAACTGCTAGAATAGTCATCCTGAATTTTGCCTTTCAACCTCACTGCCTAGGATCCAGTCTGACCCAGGCTTCTCATGACTTGTATCATACAGAACCTGCAGTGGAATCTTTAGGACAGGGGTGACAAACATACGACTCACATGCCACATGGCGCAAATCCCAGAGCAGCAAGAACAGGTGCAGCGTGGTGCAGTCTGTCCACTAGCAGGCTCTCTGCACATGGTGGCTGCCTCAGTCCAAATGTGCTGCATATGTTGCTTGTAGGTGTTGTGTGCAGTGCAAGTCCTGGACTGGTTGAAGCAGGATTTACGTGCAGGGGTGCCCACTACATACAGTATAGCTGCTGCTCAGGCGGGACTGCACCGCAGGTGGAGTCCATTCCCATCATTCTGGGATTCGTGCCACATGCAGCATGGATCCCAGACCAGGTGGAGTGGCTGCTAGATCCCATATGCTGGGGGAGGAGAATGAGGAGGAGGAGGAGGAGGAGGGGGGAGTCAAATCTGGCCCATGGACTAGCCCTACACCACTCATTTGGCCCACACAGGTAGATGAATTTGTCACTCCTGTTTTAGGATCTACCCATGGTTCAAGGGTGAGAACTCCTTCAGAAATGCTGTGTTGTTCTGCCTTGCAAAATCAGAAAACGGAGGAAGTATGGGTGTAGAAGGATCTACATAGTTCCAGTTGTGTCTATGCTGCACCTAACAAACCAAATGCATGCTCGGGAGAAAACAGCTCTCCTGATGCTCCAGCTTTTGAAAAGCAGTTAGCTTAAATCTTTTTTCTGTGGTCTTTGATGCGTGCTCTCTTCTTTTATTCTCTTCTCTTTCACCCAATGATTCCTTTTGGGCTTCACTGCCCATCTAAATTATCCAGAGCTTCACTACTCGTTAAAGAAAAATTGATCAGGAAGCTAAAGTATGCTTCCATCTGCAAATCCAGATTTTTCTTACTGATTAGGAAAACAAAATGGAGGCCAGATTCCTTGACAAAGGAATCTATTACCCATAAAAAAAACTGTAGAAACCTTCTGAAAACAGACGTGTGCTGTGTAGGTGAGTCCAGGACAATCTTGGGCTTTCCCTGCCAAAGAGCCTTGGTCAACGATATAGCTGGCTGAGTCCTGACAGGCCTGACTTCCCTTCGAAGTCTTGGTTGATGCAAGGAAAGCAGATGTCCCATCATGCCTTCCAAGATGGGAAGGCATACCCTGGCAGAGTGATGCTGAAAACCAGAACCAACAATAGTGATGTGCCTCTTCTGTGCCACTTTACAGACAGCTTTCCATGACAGGAGATGCAGAAACAAAGAGAAGTTTTGAAGGTTATTCCATTTCTCAGAGAGCCTTATCTTTTAAAGGAAGGAGAGAACATTTTGCTTGACGCTGTACCCCAAAACTGTCTTTTAAAAATCAAGGATAACATTAAACAGGATCAGGAAAAAATCAGCTCTTTTGTAGGGCTACCGAAGGCAGAGAAACTGTCATGAAGGTGGTAGGCTCACAACATGCCTTGAACCAACTTTTAGAAAAAACCACCTTTTAGAATTTGCAGAAGAGGCAAGACTCAAGTACTAGCAGAGGATAACTGAGGAAAAGAAAGGCTTCCAGATCAAGCAGTAATGCTCAAAGGACACCTTCAGGGAGCACTGCACGGCAGCATAGATATTTGATATATTTCCTCATCCTGCATTCAATCTATCATTTATTAAGAAGAAACAAGTCACCATGGAATCAAAATGCCAGAACAAGAAGTTACTGGACATAAGGAAAATACACAAAATAAACTTCCCACTCTGCTCAGCAAACTAGTGTGGAATTCTCAAAGTATCACCTTATGGTAACATTCCTATTTGTAGCAACTATTTAGTAATATGAACCAGATACATTTTTATTAACATTGAGATACAATCCAGATTATAGGTAATTACACTGAAGTCTAACAGGCAAGCAGAGTCCTTTGCTCAATTACTCCCTCCCTTTCTTTTCTAGCCCTCTCCCCTAAATAAAGGCTACTCTTTTTAAAAAAATGGATATTAAAAAGCTTCCCAAGAATAATATTAAACAGAAAGGGGACAAGATTTAACAGACAAAAGTTAACAGTAACTAAAGCAAACACTAACAGACGGTACTATAATGATATAATCTAGTATGCTCTGATCTGGCATAGAACCATTTCAATAAAATAAGAGCTCATTAGGATCGACAGTTTCAAAACCTGTCTCCAGTGATGTGTTTCAGCTGTTTCTGAGACAGTTCCATTTTGAACAACATTTTACCTTAATACCAGAAACTGCAAATGCTTTTCAAAGAGTACCATCACAACACTCTTCCAGGGCACTGAAGAATACCAATACTTCAACACTGTTGTAAGCCAAGATATCAACTTAATGTTAGCATCTTACAGAGCACACCACAGACCAACTCCTAACATCAGAGCTGAATAAATGCCATAACCAAAAAGTTCTTAACAGTTTTGTTCTATAATGCTAAACAGTAAAGGAGCACAAAATGCCAACCAAATACCAAAGCACTTATAAACTGGCTTATAAGATACAATAACTATTCATATAAAACTTAGCTTTCAACCTTTCATTATCTACTACTCCAATCATCTGATTCTATAGGTCACCCGTTAGTAAACCAAACACGCACTGAAACTCAAGCACTGCCTGCCAAAACCACCATGCTAGCCAGCTCTCTAAAAACCTGCACCACAAAACTAACCAGCTTGTTTTGCACAAATCTGTCTACCAGTAAGTCAAAATCTGATGGGTTTCTATCATGAATAGCATGGTATGATATTTTATACTCTTTCATGTACCTAGGATTAATTCTCTGGGTAGTGGTAGTCAATACTGGCTGATGCCCAGTGCTAATGCAAAATGGAGTTAAAAATATTTAGAAGTTTAATGTATCCCTTTGATACCTCCTTTTTCAGCTGTTTATATGCAAAAGTAGTTTGGTAGAGGAAACAAAGGAAGGCTCTAAAAAAGGTTCACCAGCAAGATCTCCATTAACTTTCCCCCTGCATGCAAGAAAATGACCCTTAGAGGGATGTGGTACATACCTTGAGGGTGAGGTCCACGGTAGCGGGAGAAACTGGAGTTAGGCTGGAGCTCTGTTGTAGAGTCTCCCTCCTAGGGAGGGGAAGGGTGTGGGGCAGGGGCACCTGAAAGGCAGGCAACACATATCACATTCTAACTAAGTCTACTACAAAAGCCCCATAAAAAGCAAAAGCTCAAGCGGTGCTCTTCAAGGCTTGAGCATATGGCAGGGATGTTTTGACAAAACAGGATGAAAATTTGGTAGTTAGGGGAAGGTGGTTTAGGAAACGCTCATGAAATGCAAGTCATCTCTTGAAGAGAGACTTCAGACTCATTTTTTTCTGTGCACCAATGTTTTCTGCATAATCAAATGTCAATTAGCTCAAAACATCAGTTTAGTGTAACGAGGTACACAAAATTATCCCAAGCCAAGCTTGGCCTTTACAGGGCCCATTGCACACACTGTTTTTAGTGTCCGCTTAAGCTTTGAGATGCAACTCTATAAAAGAGGAAGGTTTATTCTTCAAAGTCAAAGGATTATGCAATAAGAAACGAACCTGTCAGTGGATGCTTGAATATAGTGATTTTTAGCTTCCTAACTTTCCATGGGATTCATACATAAAGTCCAAACTGAGGAAAGAGAGCACTTGACAAAATGCCATGAATATCTTTGCCCAAGAAAATGCCAATGATGAATTTGCTAAAGGTTCTAATGTGAGGTTTGAGAAAGCCCTGCCATAACCATCTTGTAGGGCTCTTACTCCTATCCATCACTGTCTCTTCATTTAGTTACAGTCATGCAGAGCTGCCGCAGGATGAGATGAAGCTAACCTAAAAATACAGAGACTAAAACTCTGAAACCAGACAAGAGCACAAATCCCTTGCTGCTGGGAACCCTCAATTCCTACATAAATCCAACTCTAGCAGACAACAAGGGAACACTACAATTACTAGCACCAAGGAATTCAGGCAAAGCAGAACACTTTGCCTCCAATTTTAGTCTGCCACTAACAAAACACCACAAAAGGATCATAGCAATATGAACAGGAAAGGGTAACACAGAATAGCTACAAACAGCAATCACCATGAGAATGCTGCTATCACTAACATCTATACTTAGTAAATTATATTTACATCACAAGCCCTCTTTGGGGAGATGCAGGAGCAGAACCTATATAGATGATGCTTCTCCCCTCCCCAAATCCACACATAGCCAACTCTGACCTAGTTATGGTTGCATTGCTCACACAGCAGAATCACAAACTTCAGGTTTCCATCTTGACAGAGACCCCTCCACAAGGTCAAGAAAGAACTGAAGTCACTTCAAATCATACAGCAGTTGGCACACTCAATCACCACAACAAATGCACAAAGCCAGGACTGCTGGCTTTGTGGGAAGAGCAAACACACCACATCACCACATTTGTACTTTATGTTACAACTGAAATTTTTTTGTCTGCTTTGAAAGCTTCGCTAATTTGTTTTCTGACAGCCTTAATTCATTTCATGATTCAGTTCAAAACTGCCTTTGTTTTAAAAATCTTGTGCTCTTTCAGCCTGGTTTATAGACTCCATTAAAAGGGCAGGAGAAGCCAATACCACTCTACTGATTGCTGCAGAAAACAGTTTCTCTGTGAATAGTGCTATCTTGACACTCCATCTATTTTAGAATATCTAAATCTTCTACCAAATACCCATGCTTCCCAGCTTCTCTACCCTGTTTATCAACACTACATAATACCATTAAAGAACTAGGGGACAAACTGAAGCTGTCTTTTAGAGCAGAATTACAATATAAAGAGCAGTAGGTTAGCATCAAGGTAACCCTAACCAATGGCTACGTGAATGTAATAACTTTTGTCTTTAAAAAGGCAGGCGTAAAACATTTTCTCCTGTCTTCCAAGTCACAAGGTTCACTGCAAGACTTACATTAGTCACCAAAGTCTCCTCCATTTTTGTACTGCTAGTGGCCACAGTATTAGGATGAGAGGAAGGTGTAGTATAGTCTGTCACAGACTCCTGTGAAGAAAAATAATTCAATTAAAAAAACAAACCCCCTAACTAAACTAGTTATTTAGTTTTTGGGTTGTTTGTTGAGACCGTCTTTACAGAAACAGTTGACCAAATAACAGACATTATTCCACCACCTATTCGTTTGGTCAGAAGGCCTATCACTGCTGAGTCACTAAATACTAGATAAACTTGTGCAAGAGTTCAGCTCTCAGAGACAGCATATCCCTGGATGGCCTGGTTCCCTAAATCACGTAATCTGAATCAAACACACTTCTAAAGCTAGAACATATAAAATGTTAAATGCAACTGAACAGGTTTTTAAACACTACGTAGCAGTTAATAAATGGAAGAAATATTAGTATGGAAAGAATGCAAAACTCACGTAAGTGATACAAAGATGAAGACCTTCAGAAATACTGCACCAGAAGAGCGGTCAAGATTACAACCAAGGACAACTATTAGCTCCAAGTCCATGAAAACACTTATTTTGCATAGAAGACGACAAGCTGGGTTCACCCTAACACCACTATCTGAAGCTATATTAAAATTCTTGAGAAAAAGTAGTAGTAATATATTCCAAATATTATTTTCCCATGCCAGCCAGCTTAGTGTGACCAAACAGATTTTAGGAGTCTGGGTAAAAGGGTGATAGTTCCACAGTATTAAAGTATCCTTTAACCAATGATTTTAAAAAGCTCCTAACATCAGGCATATTAGGAACGGAAACCGGTTGGAGCAGAGGATGCTGTAAAGGGAGACAAATGCAACTGCTATTGTTCCTAAATCCTTTTCTCAAAGTGCCTATTTAATGATTTTCCCCTGAATGAGCAAGTGTGCCATTGGATTTCTACACTAAAAAGTGATTTAATGGAAGGAAGGGAATGAAGATCCCAGTCCATCTATGGCAAAACCAGTAAGCTCATCTGCTTTAATATCTAACATTTCCTTTAGGTATACCACATTAAGATGTGATGGTCACTACTATTGAAGCGGATGTAGCCAGCAACTACCATTTGCTATATATGTAGTACTACGAGTTGAAGGCCATCATTAGCTCCAGGACTTTCTAACAATACATGCGTAGCGAACGAGCCTGGTATACCAACTGATAACCGACTTGAAAATTCCTATTTTTTTCTCTGCAGTCACGACATTAACTTTCATCAAGGCATCGTCAAGCTGGTGATGACATACTAGGCACAGTGAGCCATTTTAGTTCTAGACTTCTGGTTATCAGAGTAAACACAATGGAATATTCAGAATCCATTTGCTCTGGTGAATGCTTTGACTTGAGATACCTAGGGAACCCAATCCAAAGAACCTCCCCAATATGTGGTACAATCACAACCACAACAACCGAGGACTGATTTCTAGTGGGCATTGTACAATCAGATGCTTTAGATATTTGTGTCTTAAGAAACGTCTTCTGCTTTAAGAAGATTTCCCAGGCTTCTTGTTGTTTTCACCTCACACTGGGCTGAACACCACTGGGACAAGACTGAAGAACCAAACTCAGGAATTATCACTATCAGTGCTGACACATTTATCATTTCCAATGTACATAACCACAAAGGTCCTATTCTCTATATTATGCTAATATAATTACAAACAACAAGTACCAGACTTGAGAATTAGGCTTACTGTTTAAGCATGGGAACAGGTATATATGCCTATTTTCCATGTCTACAGTCCTCATTAACAAGACAGCGATTAAAATACCAAGACACTTAAGAGCACCATGTAAAAAGGCCTACATTTCTTTTGCAAAAGGATTAATTTATTTTTGCAAAAAGCCTGAGAAATGCTTTGAATCAGAATGTACAAGTATCCATCCAATAAACTGATGCAAAATCTGTCATTCTTTGGAATACAAAAAACCCAACCAAACGTAAAAGCAATCCCCACCCCCCCAGTATGTGCCCCAGTTTGTTTTACAACTGCTGTCCAAGTGTTCTGCAACTACTGTTTTTTTAAGTTTCCTCTATAAAAACGAATCCTTTGCCCAAAAAAGTTTTGGGGCATCCAGGATCTGGATGTGTACACATGTTCAAATAACCTGGGAAAAGTTCCGTCAGGTTAGTTTTCTAGTAGGAAAAAAACAAAACAAAACAAAACACCTTACCAGGAGACCCCTGGACAGACATCTGAATGCTGAGCCACTGAGGAGTAGAGCTTGCAGTGCTGATATGCACCGCCAGGGGGCCCCTGTGCACACACCTCAGGGTGCTCTGCAAGCTCCTTCAGTCTGCCTGGAGAGAGATGGCTGCAGTGTGCAGGGAAGCCCTGGTTGGCTGACCCAGACTACTCGGGGACAGCCGGAGTCTCCCTGCAGCACAATGTGGGGGTTGTAAAGGAGTCATGTTCCGCTCCTTGCTTGGCTGCAGCAGTACAATCCAGCCTGAATACCACATTGTTGCTCTCTAGAGACTACAGTAAAGAGCAGGGAGTTGGTGCAAAGAACACTGCCAAGAGAAATTTAACTGCCCATTCCACTGTTTTGTGCCTGGCAGAATTAGATGTTCCAACATACCCTGTAAATTGTATTGGTATTAGTTACAGAACATACGGAGGATATGGAGACTGACATCGAGGCTATGGAAGTTTCTAAGATAGTCTTTGCTGGTATTTCAGTTGGCTTCCTGAAAGAGAGTGACCAAAAAGATTCTAGCAAACTAGAGAACTGACCATTTCCTTAACTGAAGCAACTGGATGCAAGACGCTTTTCTGGATTTGCAGCTCTAACCAGACATTTGTATAGGCCCTAAGCTGTTTCCAAGTGCTTTGCAAGTACTGTAATACAGAAGTGCCTTGCTAACACTGAGTTCAGACATAACACTCCTGTAAGGTAAGGAACTATCATCCCCAGTATCTGGCTGGTGAATTAAATAAGAAATTAAATGACTCTCTCAGGATCACACAGGAAACATGTTGTAGAACTAGAAACTGAACCCCAACATTTCAGAAGCTCTGATCCAGTGCTCCTAAAAAGAACTTCTGAAAACACTGTTCAGATATTAACCTTTCTTTCACTGAATTAGAAAGGGGGTCTTCTTTTCAGACTACAAAAATTGTGCCATTTGCCTTCTCCTTTAATAGCTCAAGATTATTAATAATTTAGCAAGACATTTTGCTGAAGAAATCCACAAAGCTTACAAGGGACTGAACAACCAAAACAATAGCATCAGAAAATGTGAGAAAGCAAACTATAAAAAGAACCAAGTTTTTGCTTTAAAAAAGCCCCAAAGTCTTCTCTAATATGTTTTTTTCTCTTTACTAGTTTTTACATAGGGAGCTTAAATTTCTTGCTTTTGCTTGAAGAATCGACAGGTAACTAAATAATCCATAAGTAATAAGTGGAACTAAGGCAACTTAAAGGGAAAGGAATTTTTTTTGGGAAACAATTTGTATTAATACCTTCTTGACTCATTATCCAGTTGAAAAGAAGTGTCCTTGGGGATTTTCAAACACTGCCCAACTTAGGACAGCTTCCATACCAAAGCACTCATTCTTTTGAAAGCCTTCCTCCAGAAAGATAAGACACAATGTTCCCACAACCACTCCAATATTAAAGTTTTATAAAGCTTCTACTTCTTTACCCTTTTCAGATGTTTTTCTTAATAAAGAATCCAGAAAGACCACAAAACCCTTGGTGGTACAAACAAGACTAGGAAAAGATTAGTGTATTAGTGCTAGTGATAGTCAGCATTTTGCTCTGATACACTTCTCATTACAAAGGATACCTGGAAAAAAAACAACAAAAAAGATGGTTTTGTTCTCTGTACTTCAGACAGGTGAGAATGAGTTGCTACAGCCCTGGGACTAGAACAAGTTGTTATTAAGGTCAGCCCACACAGTGAACTCAACACAGGAAGTGGGGCCCAAACCAGAAGCCGGAGGTGGGAAGAAATTCCACAGCCAAGGTGAAATCATAGCCTCCATTCCAATTGCAAAGAATATCCATTCAGTACAGGTTACACTCCATCCTGCCTGGAAATATAAAGGTGTTATTGATCCTAATGTTGAGCGTGTTTGTTAGCAATTTATATCTGCTGGTTCAGCAAAGCCTGATGAAATCAAATGCACAGAAGACAAAACAGAAGAATAGCGGCGTTGAATTTAAGATTCAAACTTGTGAGAACCCTTTAAAAAAAAAAATCAGCAAAAAACCCATCACTGCTGGGACCAGCTGAAACCTGCCAAAACAACAAACTAGAGTAGATATTAGAGACTGTTTCTTTGCAAGGACAGAGCTCTCATGCTACACTGGTTAAGTATTCAACAATATGCGACCCCCCCCTAACCAAAGTGTAGATTGGGCTCAATTCACTGAGGTGCATGGCAACTCAGCAACAATTACTGTTGATCTTTCAGAGTTGTTTGAACTGAATTAAGTTAGAACTATTAATACATGTTCTTGAAGTAACTTGCCCCTTGCATGCCTCAGCATGAGACAGGGTGTTTCCTTTTTGTGATATCTTTTATTGGATCAACTATATAGTTGGGAGAACGTGGCTGAGTTATGGGCACAAACTACCTTTCCACAGGGGCTCCAACAGCACTCTAACCCAATTTATCAGCATGTAAAAAATAACCACCACAGAACAATAAATTTGGCAGAGGTTAGTCAGACTTCCATTCAAAAATTAAGCTCCCTGCATGGGACAGCATGCAACATAAATCTACCTCATTAATGGGCTGTACGGATAAGTCTCCTGAAACGATTCCTAGCATCTAATTAAAAAACTCTGGATAATCTTTAACAGTTGTCAGGTGATGAACCCATTTTCTGTAGCCAGAGCTCCCACTCATTGATAGCTATATCCTGCACTACATAGTCATCTGCAGGCTACTTTCAAGTTATGCTGAATGCTACTGGCCTTCAGCGAGCCATTACAGCAGTAGCATTGTAAGGAAGCCTGGATCATATTCTCATTGTCAGGCTGCCTATTGTGAAGTCAATTTAAAAAAAAAAGTATTGCTGTTGGGCACCATTTAAAGTCTGCACAGAACAGCAGAGCTATCTGTAGAGAACCTACAGTGAAGCTTAAACAATTTTCAAGATGTGCTGCAATGGCACTCATTAACGGATGTTCATCAGCAAAGTTTTTTAAAGTACTTTAGTCTCACTGGAACTCAAATGGGACTTGGGTATCTAAATGACTGACAACTTTTAAATAAATTTTATCCCTATTAAAGCCTTATTCCAAGACAAGAAATTTGTTCTTTCCCTTGGTGTGGTGCTCAGTTTCCAACTTGAAGGTTTCCACTCAAGCCTCCCTTCCATACACTGTTGCAGCTCTCTGCTCATGATTGAGCACATCCCTCTTGCACATTCAATCCTTGACTTTAGAGCTTCTGCATATTCAAACCTCTTTGGTGCTATTCTCCACATACCTTAAGAACCAAGACGTAGACTTTTTTTTCCATTGTTTAGTTAGGAATTCCACACTGTTCCTCTGTCTTAGCAGTGATAAATATTTGACCCCTAGTCATATTTACAGAACATTACTCATAACAAATATATATTTAAAATTATCTAATGATGATACAAATGGTTAACAAGCACACTTCACTCTTCAATTCCTTTGTTTTGTGGGCTTTATTATGATGGTAAATGCCATTAGGAGGCAACCACGTGCCAGATGAGTACAGAGATTAAATAACCAGTGCAAAAAATAACTCTGTTCTAGATAATCAAGTGCTGGCTATGTTATACACCAGGGCTGTCCAACTTCTGAAGCACCAGAGGCACTAGTCTCCACACAACTCACCCCACATAGGTCATGAAGGTGCAAAACCCCCTAACACCACATGCTACGTGGGCTAAACACCATGCCACGAGAACCCCAACTGCTGCACAGCTCCTGATGCACCCTGCAGCACCATGCAGACACCCCCTGCACAAGGGATATGAGGCAAAATATATCTCTTCCCCTCCTCCGCTGCTCAGCAGGGGACTGCTACTGCACTAAATTGCTGTGGATGTCCTCATGTGGGTTCTCCAAGTGCCCCAAGCCATTCAGGCACAGGATCCTACAGGCTGTGTCATTTTGCCCCACCCCTAGCAGAAGCTGGAGGACAGCAGGGGAGCCTGGGGACTTTGGTGGCAGCAGCAGCAAGATGGCAAGTGGGGAAGCAGTGCCCTGAACAGGAGTCTGGAGGCTATAATTAAGCCTCTCACAGGCCACCAGTTGGACAGCCCTGCTATACATATTGCTCATTAATGTTCATTAAATTTTTGCCTTTTTTCTTACCTTTGTATTAGTTCCAAACTCTGGAGTGGAGACTGATATTGTTCCTATTTCAGTGCTCAGTTCATTCACTGCTTTGGCTTCTTTTGTAGTAACAGGTTCTGGACTTCTGACAGCAGCAGGACTGGGCTTCTCCTGTCCATCAGACTCTCCATGCTGGGCATCTTTCACCTTTTTGTTCTTTAATGAACGCTCCTTTCCAATTGGACCAGGCTTATACTCTTTGTTTTCTACTGGACTCAAGTCTGGAAGCTAAATTATGTTACTTGTCAGTTGTATTTTTTAAACAATATTGTAACATAAGCATATAAGAAGCTTTAAAGGTATAAAAGAATCAAAACATTTTGTTGAGATACAGCAAGGCTAAAACGACTGTTTCTCAGGCTCTGAACAATTAAAAAGTTGACTTTGTTTTTAAATAAGGTTGGTCAGAAATATTAATCTAGCATCAATGTATGAAACATACTGCCTGAACACATTTATTAGAGGGCTCTGAAGTAGCAACTCATAAACCAAATGGCAGAGGGTTAAACAGACACTACTGAATTTAAATATCAAAAGATGTACAACTTGCAACTAACAACAGCTCACAATTCGCTGCAGTGAGGGGATGCTGATTGGCTAGTAATTCACCTCTAGTATGAACAAGGTAGACAAACTTAGAACTTGTAATATTAATACAGGCAGGAAGAAACAAGTATCCTTGTAAGCATTAACCATGAGATTTCTTTGGCCATCACTTAAGTAACTCCAACCTAAATCTTGACACGCAGAATTTAAGCAGTCTATTTATGCAATCCAGGGTTAATTTTATTGTAAAGTGTTGGATTACTAATTCTTATCAAGAGAATTAACTTTTTAGTTAGAAGTCCCCTGCTATTAACAATAATGATGCAATCACTGAATTAGAAGATACCTGCTCAGAATCACATTTATCAAAAAAAGCAAGTTGTCTGTTTAAAGTGTGGGTTGATCAGAAGTCATGAACAAGTGTATAATCACCTTTTAAAGAAGCCTTTAAAAAGGTTTCTTCTAGACAAGAAGTATACAAGGGCTGCTGCTGGGTCTCAAAACAGCTGAAAACATAAGGCTGGGATCAGATGTCACCTGCTAATTTATCCTACTGCAACCTTCTCATCTCTGCCTGGATAAGACAATGCCACTTTATCCCTCCTATCACAACCACATGCACAGGTATGTGTTGAGGATGATGGATAGAGCACAGAAAGCTGCATTAACAGAAGATCCAGTGCATCTGTAAACACTTCTTCCTCTATCCTCTGTAGACTGAGAAACATCTTAGGGCAGGGGTCAGCAACATTTTTTGACTGGAATGCCAAAAACATCCCAATGTCCCCCCATGCCTCAACGTTGCATGCTAGAGACAGACAACAGGGGATTCATGAGGAGCCTGGTCATTTGTTTGCTGGTGGTGGGAGCACACATGCCTCTGGGCACATGGCAGGGGAGGAGCTGGGGTTGCACTCACTGGTCCCTTCCCTGCGGTCTGCACTAAGGGGCACATGCAGCCATCACTGCCATGAAGCCAGTGCCAGAGCTCCAGACCCTGGTGCAGCTCCTGCCCACTGCAGCTGCTCAGAGTCTGAGCCAGCTGTGGAAGGCAGCCAGGAAGCAACAAACAGCTGCACTGGGCTCCAGAGGTCTGGCACTGATTCTGTGGCAGTGGTGGCTGCATGTATACTTTAGGGTACATGGTGGCCAAGGGGCCAGGGTTGCACTGCCCCAAGATCCTTCCCGGCTGTGCGCCCCGGGGTATGCATGTAGCAGTCACTGCCATGGAGCTCAGCCGTGGCTCTGAATCCCGATGCAGCTGTTTGCAGCCTCTGCGCTGTCTGCCACAATAGGCTGGGGCTCTGGGCAGCTGCTGTTTGACACAGAGCCTGGGCTGCTTGCAGCCTCCCGGCTGCCTGCTGCAAGAAGCCTGGGCTCTGTGGCTGGTGGCAGCTGCTCAGAGACTGGGCCAACTGTGGCATGCTGAGCAAATGGCCTTACCTGCTATGCTCTGGCACTTGTGCAGGGGGTTGCCAACCCCTGTCCTAGGGGATGGTTACACATTGGCATGCAACAAGAAACCTCAATACCAGTATGAATGTCAAACTCTCAATCTTTAAAAAGTAAAACTGGTCATTCACTCAGATCCCCCCCTACACCTGTGTTTGAAAAAAACCTGACCTTAGGATCATTAGCTATAGCTGTTCCAACTGGGATACTGCCTACTTGAATCTTTTTGAATGAATGACACGAAAAATTTGAGAAATATAGTATTCTCTCCAATGGCAGAACAACAGATCTGTCTACTCAGCCGGGAAGTAGAAATTTGTGGTACTCTAAGAAGGAAGAACAGAAGGGGTAGGCCTGTCCATGCAGTGGCCAATGAAACTTCTTCCCATGACCCTGAAGGCAGCAGAGGTGTTATGGGATCAAAATACTCTTGTAAAGCTAGGGTCCCTGAAAGGTCGCAGGAAGGCCTGTTCTAACTGCTTGCTGTGGCAATGGGTAGAGGGTTCCTCTCAAGACCTGCCATCACTATGCTACTCAATTTAACTGCTTGTCTTGTTGAAGAACTTTCTTTCCTTTCCACCTTCTGAGCTTTGGAAGCAGGTATCCACAAATACATTTAGGGAAAAGTAAAATTGCATTCACTTAAATGTACCATTACAATTACCACACTTTTTCTGTACATTTTCTAGAAAACAGAAAATGCTCCACCCAAAATTTCTTTGCAAGTTTCTAGTGCTCCAGCTCATCAGACCTGAACCTCTAACAGTTCATTTAGCTTCATTCAAGACAACACTGTTTTGTTTTTTTTATTTCTTTTGACTTCTTTACTACACTTGGGACCCCCTTTAAAAGCTTTATATAAAAGCTTATTTATAATTAAATAAATCTTCTCTTACCTTTTGTACTTTGATGGGGCCTGCCCGAGGCTGTTTCTGTCTTTGCTCTTTTGGTTCAGGTAGTTTGTCAGTGGGCTTCTCTGAAAGTACAGGGCCAACTTCATTGTCACTACCACTGGATGCTGGTGCTCCAAACTGAATAGTTTCTATTCCAAGCTCAACTCCACTTTCCTGCCCAGGTTTTGCTCCCTAGATAAAGCGGTAAGAGCATGTATTTAAATTTCAAGTACATTCTAACAAAATGTTGCGTTAACAAGCTTTGTAATTTAACTTTAAGACAGCTTTAAACTTTACCATACAAGCACATAAGAAGGCTGCTGGATCTGATGCACCTCAACAGCAATTTTAAAAGATTTACATTGTCAATAACAAATGAGAAAAAATATCAGTAATTAATATAAAATAACAGTCAAAACTATGCATTTACTCTAAGAAATGTCTGCTCAACTATTTTGTGTTAATACAAAATACTATCATGCACCTTTTGTGCAAGATTCTGTATTTTCTCATTCTCTATTCTGCTGCTAACATTAAGACAAACTGTTAAATCAAAGTATAACTCAAGAGAAAGTTCTACTGAGAAACCAGATTTCACTTTTTGAAAAATGAAGAATGAACAGACATATTTATTCATGCATTTTATCTGAGACTTGTTGCAAAATCACATGTATATTCCGTACCACTAGAAATCTATGAAATATGCCTAGTTATTCCAAAGTAGAATGAACCTGGGTGAAACTGTTAGTTCAAACCATGGAGTATGAATATTTTTTTTTTTTTTGCTTATGACTAGAACAAGACAGACATGAAATCACTAAATACTTCTAGGGGAAATAATCTGAAAAAGTTATATTAAAAAAAAGCTCTATGCGGAACCATTCTCCAGTGCCCTTGTTCTCTAATTGTCAGTAGCTCAGAGAAAGTCAGAAATAGGAATGTGAGGCTGAAACGATCAGTAGGGGAGATGGTCATCTTGAAATTGCCTACATACCTTTAAACATTGTTAAATATTTTGATGGAAGTGATCAGAAATTTTTTATGAAAAGAGTTCTCAAATTTACTGATTTAATGTGGTCAGTTTGTTAACAGACTTGAAATCAAGCTTGGACAGTTTTATATTGTTCACTATTGTGGTAAAGAAAAAAATCCAGAAAACTTTAAAAGAAAGCCTAGACCATTTAAGATGCACAGGAAAAAGCTGACTCTCAGTTTGAAGGAATCCCATTTACTGCCCACTTTTGGGGGCATGAAAAGTATAACTTATTAGTTACATATATAGTAAAGTTGGATAACTTGAAGAAAACATGTATGTTATCTTGCTGACTGAGCTGTACACAGTAGCTAATTTTTAAGTGCTTTAACTAAAATTAAGCTTGCATTGTTTTTTCCCCTCTGAAATCACAACTCTTACTAATCGCATTATTGACAGTAGAAAACTGAGGCTCTGAAATTCTGGTGAAGTTAACTGCATCAATTTTCCCTAAGTTGAGTCTTAAAGCATGTGGTAACTTAATGCTCCAAAGAAAAAAATTAGGTTGCAATTAAAAATGTATTGGTTTAATTTTTAATCATCAATAGTGTGCCAGTAAGAATTTTTGCCCTGTCTACACTTAACATCAAATCCTCATGTTACAGGTTTCCTTACTATCACAGGCTCTCAATCTATCATAAGATAAAGACTGCACGTAGTATAAAGAAGCTAGATAAAACTTCTGTTGCATTAGAAAGATACAAATGTATAACGTTCAGTTCTTTTTAGTTTTATTCTTACCTCTGGAGATGTAGTCGATCCAAATGATGTCAAAGGTTTATTCCAAGCACTCACTGAAGGTGGCTGTGGTGGACTAATCGGTCCCACTAAAAGTTCAGAGAATGCAGCAAAGTCAATAGCTCATCCACAAGATTTGTACATATATAACCAAATGGACAATGACGTTATGGCTACCAAACTTGGGTTTGAGTTCAGACACTGCCCCTGCCCCCCTCCACCCCCATAATTGTTCTCAGCTCTTAGTACATCTCTTTTTAAGGCACCTTCAACTGAGCTGAACTGTCCTATATTTGGAAGCATGCAGAAATCCAACAAGACATTATTAGTTGTTGGCTCTCTGGGGAAACAGAATATGGCAACAGTATTAAGAGATGCTACACAATATTTTGTAGCAGAGTTTTCTTTTCAGGAATGCTAAGAATCTATCATTTTCTACTCCCTACAAGACTATTTTGTAACAAGGATTATTACAGCTTCGGGCAAGGTATCTGGGATCTCTAAACATCTGCCTAGTTAACACAGTCCAAGCACAATGTTTGTGTTGTTCTCTTCTCAGACCATAATAAAATGCGAAAGGCACCACTTACACTTCTTGGAGATGTCAGTAATAACAGTCGTTGGTGCTACCTTGTTTTCCCATAATTCTGTTCCAAGAGCATTGTGAGACTGTGCATTTTGCAGAGCTTTGCCAGTTACTGCATATTCTGTATTGTTAGTTCCACCTGCTGTTTGAGGTTGAACTTGAGTCTGTGGCTGGCTTGTAGTCTGAGACACACATTGAGGCTGTGTCTGCACTTGTGTCTGAGCTTGTGCTTGTTGAGCTGCCGCTGCTGCAGCTGCCGCCTGCTGTTGCTGCTGCTTTTTGGCAAATCTGGGTGGAAGCTTGGAATTCTGACCTCTTCCTTTTTCACTTGAACTCTTTTTGGTCCAGACCTAAGAATAATATTGATCTTTAGAGAAGGCTAAGCCATGAAAAACCTGCATTTTGTCAGTCAGTTGTACTATATAATAAGAGAAAGCATGACAATTTAGCACAATGCAACTTGGGCCAGATATATTTCAAATTACAATGACTAACCAAAATACAGTAATTGGAAAGGTGAAAAACAACTTTATTAGGAAGCTAAAACTTTAAAATTGCTGCAAAGTCCTTTGCAACATTCTCACTGAATAAGTAGTGTGCAGGTACTTGAACAACACGTAAAAAGTACAAAATCTCAAACCTGCACCGTCTGTTCCTCCTTCTTTCTGCGCTCTTCATCTTGCAGACGTTTTTGCTGTTTCTTTGAGACCACTTCAGTAAAACCATCATCATTCAAGTTACACTGGGAGTCTTCAACTACTGTTACCTCAGGGTGGTCATCAATGATCACAACACCTACAGATGGGGTGGGTGGAGAGGAAGAAAAAAAGGAAGAGGTTGGATGGTTCCTTCCTTCCCTTTGCAGTTTTGGACTGCAGAAAGCATCTAATGCAGAGTATGGAATGAATATAAAATGTCAGAATGCACTGATGGACAGTTAGTTTGGTTGTGGTAAAGTTCTCTTCTTGCAGCTCAGCCTCTCTCTGGGGGACCACAAAATAGTACTTAATTCTAAAATCTTATGCAAAGCTGCTCCTTAAAAAAAGGATAACATATTGTGTGTTACAATAACATAACAAAAGTCAGTACAACTTAGCTCCTTTAGGAAGGCTGCATCTCTTATTACCAAATCAGTTACTGACTTTCTAAAGACTTCCTGTGCTCTTCATGTGCAGAAAGAAAATACATGTCTTAAGTTGATTTGAACGACTGCTAGGAGAAGACATCAAGTATAAGGCTGTGCAATAAGGCTCTTCTTTTAAAGCAGGTATTTTAATTTTGCTTGTGTACCCATGTGTCAATTGTTACAAGTTTTAAAAAAGGCCGTGTGCCTAAATACTACAAAAGAAGCAGTTTGCTGCCTGTAAACATTGGGATAAAAGCAGCTTTATACAAACGCACAAACTTTTTTTCAGCAGTTTAAGTGCATCTAGTTCTGGATGCATGCATACTAATGTACTGCCAGAATTTCTGGTTATCATAAACTGTATCAGGACATACTTGCATAGTTGTTGAGGTCAAATTGAGATAGTGCGTCCACTTTCTCCTTGGGTTTCTTTGGACCTGGCTTGGAGTCATCTCTCTTTTTGCCACTGGCATCTTTGGAGTTCTTCTGCACTACAGCACCACCACTGCCTTCTTCCTGATGTAAAGAATTGCTGCTGGTGGGCTCAACAGTAGTCATGCTTGCTGTCTGTTCTTCAAACGGCCTATGCCAGAAAAATTATACAGAGAAAGAACTAGCCACTGTACCCAAAGCATATCCAGAAACAGAGATGAAAACAGATAGCGGCATGCAACTATTATAAAGTTAAAAGTGTTTACTGTGCATCTACAACAGGGTAGGACAGGGCCTCAGTTGTATAGCTACCACTTTAAAATTCCTCAGTGAGACTGACTTTTACTTACACATGCTGCTTTTGGAAAAACAGTCCATTTCTAAACTGCAACATTCTCACTTCAACTTCCATTCAAATCAGATGGTGTGGTGAAAGAACAACCCATACTCCCAAATATGAAGCTCAAAACTCCACTGAAGGGATGCTGTACCACACAACACAGCATACAATATGCACTTTAGGTTCAAATGTGTTCGACTGGTCCAGTTAACCATGGCCTTATTTATATATCAATTGCAAGCAAAGCCATTCAGGTTAATGGGAATCTACACAATTCTGCCTTTTTGTTGTTGAACACTGAACCTATACAAATATTTCAGAGGAGCACTCATTTTCTAACTCAATAACCAGCAATACATCTTAATCTTTAATTCAGAGTTTAGATTAGTCATCACAATCTTTCAAGGCAGGGCAAAGAAAGCCATAGCTTTTAAAATGGAGTAGAAATCTAATGCAGGGATTTCTCATCTAATTGTTCTGGCTGTCAGGCTGTCACACAATTGCTAGAAACACAAGAAACTAGCATTAGTGTCAGATGAATCTGACTTAGCAGACAGAAGTTGAACATAAAAAAAATTTTCAATGCTAAGCAACATCGCAAGTATAACCAAGTGCAACCTCCCTTAACTGCAGCCTGATGTGCTTTGCTATATTGATTTTTCTACTAAATATCGACATGGATACCTGATGGGTTAGATACAGATCAAGGATTTAAATGAGACAGCAAGAGAGTTGCAATTTTCAATCTTGCTTAATATTACTATTTATACGAATTTACATTCAAGTCTCATGAAGAAAAACATAAATTACACGTTTAAGAATAGCAACTGCGATTTTCTGCCAGACTATTTTAGTGTAGCACATTGGACACTGGAAAGCTCTGCTCTTTATTTTCTTGGACTTTAAGTATAAAGGCATGAAACTAAAATAAAACCCTACTACTGTGACATCCACCAACTCAAATCCTGTCACTTCTCTGCTGCCCATGATTATGAATCTTATTGGACTATGAATGGCTATATAATCCACCATAAGAAATTTCTACGTTTTATAGTCTTGTGTGTTTGTACAGTGATTATCTATTGTGGGTGCTACTGGAAACGTAGATACTTACCCTCTTTTTCCACTTCTTGAAGGGGGACCACTCCGCCTTTCGCTCCTAGGCCCTGAGAAGTTTCTTCCAGACTTTGCTGGCCCGTTGTTGCCACGTCTATTCTGGCGATCTATCCCAGGCCGCTGACTAGAGAAACTCCTCTTGGCTATTTCCCTTTTGGGAGGTACAGTGCTCTCTCCTGATTTGACAGCTACCTGTGTAGTCACATCTGCCACTTTTTTTTCATCCCTCTCTCGTCTCTCATTGAAATCACTACTTTCAGAGGCAGTTTCCCATTCTTCATTTGCTTGGTCTGAAGAATTTTGATTGGACAAGTCTGGTGTTTTACTCCCTGAAATATCCAGTGAAATGCTGGATGCTTCATTAACTGCATTAGTAACTGTAGCACTTGTCGACGAATTAGTTGCTACTTCATTTATTTTTGATGCAGCCTCCCTTTCTTTTAGCCGTCTGAAGCGGGGTGGTTTATCTTGTCTTGGAGGTCGTGCAGGCCTTTGCCGTCGTGCAGGCCTTTGCTCTCTAGTTGGATCAAACTTTCTCTCAAATTTGGGGGGTCTTTTATCCACTGGTATGGGACCATAGTGTTCATTTCTTCTTGGTGGCTCTCCATCTTCAGGTTTAGTGATTTCCGTTTGCCTTGGATTCCATTGATTGTCTCGATAGCCTGGTCTCCTTAGTGTGGATGGACGGGGTGGGCGGCCAGTTGGATCCCTACCACCACGTCTGAACATTCCTCCTCTGCCACGCCTTGAAGGTTCCCCTTTAGGAAGGAATCCTGGTTTGGGTTTGTTCTCATCCTCCCTTATGTAAGTTTTCTCTAGAGATCTGTTGTCTATTCTAACATGGTTTTCAGGTTTGAAAGACAGAGGCTTTGGAGGCTTCTTGCCTTCAACTCTCTCTTCTCTCTTTGGTTGTTTGCCTTTGCTTAGGCTGTCTTTATCTGAAAGCAGAGTATCACTAGCACTTTCATGAACTTCACTGTCAGAGTCTGTTTCTGAGCCTCGTTGTCTTCGCCGTTTGGGGATTATTTCAAAATCAGAGCTCTCACTACGAGTTTCGCTCTCTTCTCTCTGCCTAACAGGTCCTGGAGGCACATGGTCTACTCTAGGTTTAGTGTCTCTATAATGTGGATAGTCTCTATTATGTCCTCGGCTGCCCCGGCCACGTCCTCCGTAAGAACCTCTGTAGCTGCGACCTCTAGAATAATACTCTCCCCGGCCTCTCCCTCTGTATCCCTGTTCTGGGAACCAGTCTCTATCTCTAGCCTCTTTCCAGTATGTTCTAGGTGGCAAACCAGGTTCTCGCTTTACTGGTCTGGTTTCTAAGCGAGGTTTCTCTACAACCTCTTTACTAACAGGTTTCTCAGGCTGCTTGTCTTCCTTAACTGTGGAAACAGGTTGCTGAACTGGAGGCTGTTGCATTGCAGGTGGAGGTTGCCGAGTTACAGGCTGCTGAACAGGTGGTTGCTGCACCACCGATGGAGGCTGCTGAACAGGTGGTGATTGAACTATAGGCAGAGACTGCTGGACTACAGGCAGAGACTGTACTGCAGGCTTAACTGTGGACTCTGCTGGACTGCTGTCTTCAGTTTCTGACACCTGAACTGTATCCTGTGGTACCTTTTTAGCCACAGGAGCACTCTCCGAGGTGGATTTTTCTGGCTCTGCCTGAGGTGGTGGCAGCTGTGGTTGTTCCTTCTTTTCCGTCTTTTCAGACTTGACAAATTTCTCATTAGCCACCTTTTCTCCTTCTTTTTCCTTCCTCTGCTCACGCTCTTCCCTCTGTTCACGCTCTTCTTTCATATCTCGAAGCACAGGCTTTTTAATAGGGCCAGATCTTCTTATTGGTCTATCACTACCTTCCTCCCTTCTGCTATAGCTGGGCCTAGGACCCCATCTGGTTTCTGATTTAGGCTTGAAAGGTTTTTCAGTTTTTGGACCTTCTGATATTCTGTTACTCATAAAACCTTCTTTTTTTGGCTTAATTTCTGGTCTTTCCGCTGGCTCTTTTGGCTCAACAGGTCTGCTGTTCACTTTCGGAATACCTGATGATGTCTCATTCCTCTGTTCTTCTGGTTTTAAAGAATGACTTGAACCATGGTAAATGCTTCTCTTCAGAGCTGAATGACTCTCTCCTATAGGCACCAGCTCTTCCTGAGAGCTGTGTGCAATGTTTTCATCAACTACTTCAAAGCTAAGTGCTGAGCTAGGTGCGTCAGTTTGGAGAGGTTGTATGTCTTCCAAAGACCTGCTTGGGAATTTTTGTACATCCACCTCACCTGGTTCTCTAAAAAAGTCTGCCTTTGGATGAGAGTCCAACTGGTTGTGTTCAACAGGGTAAGCAGTAGTAACAGCAATTCGTTCTTGTTCCAAGCGTGCTTCAGGCCTTAGAAAAAACAAAATTAGATCTGTGTTTGGGAAGAGGTGGGGAAAGGAAGTCATGTCCATAGATTAATTCTCTAAAAAAATCATATTTCCTGTAACCCAGTACAGAACTTTTGACTGTTCTAGTCACATGTGACAAAAGAATAACCAGGGAACTATCACAGTGAGAGAATTTATTATTTGTATCTATTGAAATATATTTCTTTTAACCTGCTATAACACAAAATCCTCTACTTCTGGTTATTACTATTAAGCTTCTCAGTTAGTATTAGGAGTTTCTTATTCCTAGTGGTCAAATCAAAACTCTGAATGAGTCAGTTGATTAGCTAATATAACACAAGTTCAGTTTAATTAAAAGGAATTGCTCAGTGCATTAAGTGCTGTGATAGAAGCTCAGAAAAGCAATCTCTGCATGGGGCCAAAAAAGTAACTGTCTACTTATATTTGCAAGAAGTAGTATAAACCCAGGCAATTAAAAATCCATGACCCTAAAACAAACATAACTACTCATGAAGCTTAAAATTCCCAGTATAAAAGGGTCATTATTTTACTTTGGTTGCACTTACAGATTTCAAATCTAAAACACAGGGGTTTGTGGTTAAGTTGAGTGGCATATACACATTGATAACCCTCATACTTACCTCAAATCCTCAGGCTCTTCCAGCACTTTGGGAGGAGTACTAGGTTGTTGAGGTTCTGCATGGGGATATGGGTCTGAACCCCACATCATGCGGGGTTCTGACAGTGATACAGCATGCTCTCTTGCTGATCGAACTATATGTTCAAATGAATCTGAACTAGTTCCTGACCCTTCCATCTGGTCTCTTCTCATTAATGGCTTGGGAGGCATAATTCCTGTGATCAAAGATTCAAGTTACATAACTGAAATTAACATCTTAAAAACCATTTTTTTTTTTTTTACACACAAACATCGTGAAAAATTTACTCACTGACTACCTTAATCACCAGGCTCACGTATCCAGTACTCCAACGCATATTTTGTTGCCTTTGTTCTTCCTGCTTGGAAGACTTTCTAATGTTGCGTGATCTCAAAGGGATCCTAAATAACATCCATACCATCCTCTTGCCCACATTGCATCTCATATTGACGACTTAGACATATTAATGCATTATTAGTTTACATTCAGTTCAAGTTCTACAACAAGTGCTAGAACAGGGGTAACCAACCATGCTTCAAGAGCTGTCTGCAGTGCCCAGGCAGTTTAAATGTAGCTCCTCAAACATGTCATTTAATAATGTATGATTGAATTGGGATCCTGTGTGCAGATCAAGCTCTGGGATGTGCACATCTCTTAAAGTATGTGCTCTGTGGCTCTCGCTTGTTTCACAAGTTTGGCTACCCTTAGGGCATCTTGACATGTGCTCTGCAGGTTCTGGAGCTGCTCTGATGCTCTATGGAGAAGCTCTAATTAAAGTGTCAACAGCGTCTGGCATATAGTGTCCCACGCTTCAAAATGGCAGGTGGGGCGCTTTAACTAAAACTCATTCGACCAGCTTTAGTTAAAGCACCCCTACTACCATTTTGAAGTGCAGAGACACTGAATATGTGAAACACCCAGGCTCCTGGAGCAGGCTAATTAGCATGCTGCAGCAGACTTGATTCATCGAGTTTGCTCTGATGCACTGTAATTACAGTGCACTGAAGCAGACATCTTGCATGTCTGCAGGCACCCTTAAACTAGAGGATTTTTTTGTTTTCTTTTTGGGTGGGAGGGGGAGGGGACAACTCTGGTTCTGTACAACTAAACAGCATTTGCCTAATGTTCTTGGGCAGGGGGATTTTTCAATCTATGGTTATAAAGACATTTAGGTGGAAAGAATATTTTTGTAACTGAAGAGCTCAAACTGCCATAGTCTTGCTTGTCCTTCCTTCCCCTTTCCTCATTTCCTTCCCTGAAGTGTCTCCCAGTTCCCACAGCCATAGATACCATTCTTCCCTCAGCTCACTGCAGCATCTTTACTTTTTTTTTTTTTAAACCAGACTTTCATTATCTTTAAATAATAGCTCCCACAACAGGAATCCAAGTGGCAAATCTTGGGGTTTAAAAATGTCCTTACTGAGAAGACATGAAATGCATACTTTAACAAAGATGCTAATATCCAATTACTGATATGTGGAAAAACTCTAAAGATTTATAAGCTAGTCATAAGTTCTGAATCTATATCACTCAGTTTAACAAGCTTCACATTCAAGTTAATCAAAATAAGTCTCATCAGGAAATGTTAATTACAACCCTAACTATAGCCAAAACCATCTGCAACACAGCATTAAAGTATTATTTAATTTTGCAATATATGCACATGTGCTAAAGCTTAAGAATAGCCATGGATTTTCTCATTGATACTTGCATAAAAACATTTTAGGCACCTGGCAGATGTTGGTCTTAAGGCACAATTAACCTGTTAATCATCATAAATAGTAACTGTGCCACACATTCAGGCAATTAATGATTTGCACAAAATGGGAAGCCCACCACAAAAAGTATTACACATTTTTGTGCTGGTTACCATCAGGCCTTAAACTGAACATTTTGCCAGCGTACCCCATCATATAGCCTGGTGGAGATGGCTGACAAGTCTGCGACATTGGCAGGCTCACAGCCAGGTGGTGAAACCTTGCATGAGGTTGCACCTCACTATTTTCAGGGTGCAGAATTGAAGAGAGCTCATCAGCTGAGGCTGGGGTGCTAGGTCACAGGAACTGCATGGATCTCTACGACCCAGTAGGCTGACTACCTTGCCCTGCAGTTCCCAGGGAGCTCCAGAGCAAGGCACTTGACATAGCCCAGCCATGGAGACTCAGGGATTGGAGAGAAGTCCCCTAATGGCAGAGTCCCTATGCACCAGGACCATTAAACCCCTCCCACATACCCAGGAGGTAAGGACCCCACAAGATCAAGGAACCTGTCCCCCCTAATCCTGGGGTCCCAAAAGTCTGGAGTGTTTAAAAGAAAACCCAAAATTGCGTGCAGTTGTTTTTCTGATATTCTGGTAAATGGAACTGTGAAATAGAGCTTAGTGAGGTCCTGGGGCTGGGATGGCAGCGAGTCTCAAACTGATTCTTGTATTTTCCCAGACTTCACTGAGAGTTCCAGCCTTAGGATCACACCAGAATCTCAATCTGGCTTCCATGAAATCCGGGGGCTGAGACTGACCATCAACTGATTATTGGTCCTGACCCTGAGACCATGATCCCAGGCTCCACCCTGCGCTGGCAAGTAGAAATAGCACAACTGGGATCTAATCCCTGATCTTGAAATCACACATCCTGCCATGGAGGCATGACTGTTGGGATTGAGAATCAGATCCCTTCATGCCATTAAATTAATGTGCTACAGGCCTTAGTACTGGTATAACTCTTTGCATTTTCAGCTACTGTGTGAACAATGAACAAGAGAAAGAATTTTCTCCTGGGCCAAATCCTTTGCAAACACTAAAGTGAAAATACCAGCTAGATTTTACCTGGATGCATAGGAGGCACATCCATTGCAGGCCTTCCTGACATCATTCGTGGGTCCATGTAAGACTGCATCATAAGCCACCGTGGATCAAAGCCCATAGAAGCTAAATGCTGAGGATGGGGCTGCATGGCCTGGTATAGTGGTCTATGTTGGGGAGGAGGGACAGGGCCACTGGAAGGCTGTGATGGAGCCGATTGTGGCAGTACACCTTGCTGCTGTTGCTGCCACTGTTGCTGTTTCATCTGCTCCTATATAACAGATTCAACATTACAAAAAAAATTTAAAATTATGCATCTCTGTATTGTTATTCAAAACCTCTGGATACACAAATAAAAGATTTAAGAGGATAACCTGGAAGGGAAGGAAGGGTGGAAACCGAAACTGAACAAATTATCAAATGTTGACTAACAAAGGTTGCATGGTTCTCAGTGAAAAGCAGGACAAACTACTATATGTTCAGTTAACACAGTAAAAATAAATAAATAAAGATGTTGCAGGTTACTTTTCAGGTAAATTATTTTTTGAATGTTAGGTGTCGGCCTCTACAAGTTGCAAGAATCCTTTAAGAAATCCCGATTAACATCAATCCCCTTTTCACCATGGGTAAAAGCCAATTCATATATACCTCTTCAGGTATATATACCCTGAAGAGGTATATATGAATTGGCTATTCGCAGCAAGAGAGTGGGGAAGGAATCACATTTTCATAATTCTTTCATTATTTTCTGCTCTTTTAGATATCTTGCCTTTATATAAAAAGAAAGATAAAGTGCACCAGAGGTACTCTTGCCAATACTGTAGATCATAATACAGGAAGATGAAAAACAGTATCTGAGGCTTTTAAAGAAACTTATCACCCCATGAGTCTGAAGCTCAGTTTGAAGGCTAGAAACTCCAAGGTCAGACCTGTAACTATTGCTTAGTTCTTACGTATACACCATTCATTCTTTTGATGCTTATGTACTGGTTATTTACCTGCTGCCTTTGAAATCTTGGTGGCAAAGACTTCTGAAACTGTTTAGAATAGCCTGAGGAAACAGCAGGACGAGGTTGGGCTCCTGTATCCAGATCGCTGTCGTGAGCCACCTGTGAACTTTCTTTTTCATTCCGACCACTGTCTTGTCTGGTAAAGACTGGTGGACTCTCTGCAAAACATAAAGATAAGTTTGCATCTTTTACAACTGTTGTACATGCAAGTTTTAACTTAGACACTAATATGCATACCAGATCAGACCTTTCTTTCTAAATTGGCCTATCTCAAATGAAAGCAGCCTGCATACTTTATCATTTGAGGAGTTTAGTGCTCTAAAACCCTAAAATGGAATGACATGGAGTGGAATGGAAAGGGGAGGTTAAATGAAAAAAAAATCAGTCCTTTGAGACAAAGGTCAGTGGCTACTAATTCAACTCACACACACGGAAACTGTTTTACTAGAGGTTCTGCTAAAAGCAATTATAAACTATAGGATAATGCTATGTTAACACGCTAACACTTCTGTATGAATCTTAAAACGTTTGACTTATTTTAGGTAATCCTAACATTGATTTGCAGCAGTTGTACACTGTATTTAAAAAAGAATTTGCCTATACACTTAAGTGCTGGTATTTAAATAATCCTGATTTGACAATGAAGCTCTACTTTTGGGAAAGGGTAAAGTTTAAATATTTGTTTACTACAGCTATTTGCATTCACTTTTCTGCAGTGCAGGGTTGAAAGAACAGCACCATCAAACTTGTTCCCTTGTATAATGGCATTCCTCTGACTGAAGTGGATTTCTCCAGCCCCCATTTAACTAGAGAAACACCAGGAGTTTGCAAAAAGGCAACAAAAATTGCAACACTTGCTAAAAATGCAGGATATACAGGGTTTCATGAATTATTTCTTTCATGTTTCCAATGAACTGGATCAAAGCATGTCAGGGCCCAACTGTCAATCTGTAATGCCAGCATACCAGGCAACATGTTGCAGAGCCAATGTACAGTGGGTGCACAGATTAATCTTTTATGCTTTTTGTAGCTTCTTTTTAAAAAAAAGACAACATGCAATAATTCATACATACCCTTCTCTTCATTATTATTTCTGCTTTCATTTTCTTGTTTTTCGACTACAGGTGTTATCACTGGTTCTTGAGGCTCAGGCTTTTCAGGCTCCAGCTTCTCATCTGCCTTCTCCTCTTCCACCTTTGCCTCCTCCTCCTCCTCTTCCCCCCTCTCCTTTTCCTTCTCTTTCTCCCCGCCTTGCTCTTTCTCTTGCTCTTGTTTTTCTTTTTCTTCCCTCTCTTCTCTTTCCCTTTCTCTCTCCCTCTCCTTTTCCTTTTCTCTTTCCCTTTCTCTCTCCCTCTCCTTTTCCTTTTCTCTCTCTCTCTCCCTCTCCCTTTCTCTCTCCCTCTCCCTCTCCCTCTCCCGCTCTCTCTCCTTTTCCCTCTCTCGCTCCCTTTCCTTCTCTCTTGCCTTCAGAGCGTCTTCCCGGGAGGGTTTTGTCACGCAGCCAAACTTCTCATTTAACCGTTTCAGCTTCTCTGCACAAGCTGCTTTTCTTTGTTCTTCCATTCTTCGCTCTTCCTCTTCTCGCCGCTTTCGGGCTCGTTCCACAGCCGCTGATACTTCTGTCTGCTGTCTTCGCCTCTGCTTCCAAATTTCGTCTTCATCTGGTACCGGTTTAGGTGGAAAGGGTCCCTGTCTTCCAGGTCCTGCCTGGCGATCCGGAGGTGGGTGCTACAACATTAAGGTAAAGTAAAGTAAATCTACTAGAGCACTGACGGTCAAGCCTCCGGTGCCCCCAGGATGGATGAATTATGTGGGTCTCCATGAGCCTGGATGAGGGCCCTGCATTGCCTCCCTTGGCCCTATGCCACCTCCAGTAAGCTTGTGTCCCTGGACTGGGCCCTGGACCACCTCTGTGAACAGATGGAGCATGCTGCTAAGCAGCCTGCATGGCTCCCCACTAATGTAGAAATTTGGCAGAGGAGCAGCAGTAGCTGCCACTGTTCACAAGACCCTACATTTTCAGACCCATAAGGACCCCTGTAAGCTACATGGCATGGCTCCACAGGCTAGGGATTGAGCACCCTGTACTAGAGTACAGAACAACAAGTCTTGTGCACTCAGATCAACTGACCATATAGCAATATGCTAAAATGCATGTTTGACAGGAACACTTAGAAAAAAAGATCTCGGCCACAGACTTATGAGTAGGTTTTACGGGGAGGCAGAACGGGCATATGGCTGGTCTGACGCTCCTGTTGTAATTCAGATTTACTGATCTTCACCAGTATGGATACAGCACTTAGCAAATAGAACTGTGACTGATGCTCTGAATTAGGAAACAGTTTCACAGTTGGTAGGGTTGGAAGGGACCCGAGCAGATCAAGTCTGACCCCCTGCCATGGCAGGAAAGAGTACTGGGGTTAAACGACCCAAGCAAGGTGTTCATCTAGCCTTGTCTTAAAGACCCCCAAGGTAAGAGCCAGCACCACTTTGCTTGGAAGTTGGTTCCAGATCCTAGCTGCCCTGACTGTGAAGTAGCGCCTCCTGATGTTTAATCTGAATCTACCCTCTGCCAGCTTGTGACTTATTTCTAGTCACTCCTGGTGGCGTTTGGGGGAACAGGGACTCCTCCAATGCTTGCTGCTCCCCTTTGACTAGCTTGTAAACAGCCACTAGATCCCCCCCTCAGCCTTCTCTTGTGGAGGCTGAACAGGTTCAGGTCCCTTAGCCTCTCCTCATAGGGCCTGCCCTGCTGCCCCCAATCATGTGAGTGGCCTCCTCTGGACCCTCTCCATGTTGTCCACATCCCTCCTGAAGTGCGGCACCCAGCTGATGAATTCCTGAATCCCTCTCCCTCCCACAACAGGATGCAGAGCTTTATCACCTCTCCCAGCAGCTGAGCATAGAAAGGGGCTGGAAAGACAGGAAGAAAAAAACTTCTAGCAGTGCCAAGATTTCTTAAGAATCATGAGAACTATTCAATTCTGAGATTCCATATTGTAGAAAAAATTCAAAGTTACTGCCATAAAGTTAAAAGAAGCATTTAAATTTACTCTGACACTGTACCTACTCACTTTGCAGGCAAAAAATGTAGGTCTGAGGCAAGATGGGGTGCTGAAAGGACTGGATTTCACACTATTACATAGCAATGTGGCATGAATGCCCAACAACTCAGTTTCCCATCATCTCATACCTGTTGTGAAATAGATTTGGGGGGAAGCGTAGAACTGCCTCTCTCATGTACAGAAGGCTGTAGTGGTGCCGAACCCCGCTCCTATAGGACAAAACACAGGACTGGGAATAATTTGCTTGCTGGAATGTACGTTTGGTCAGACTTGCAGATAGCCTAAATTAAGAATGCTTCCTTGTTGAATTCAACATTTTCAAACTGAACCACCTTGCACTCTTTGTGGAAGTTGTATATACAGGGAAAAAAAAGTTAAAACATCCATTTCACTTAGTTTTAAATAGTTAAACTATACCCTCAGATTTTCACATATTCAGCAGGCATAACTTGGATTTAACTGAAGGCATCATCCTTCAAAAAGTCCTAACACTTCAATTCAGCAAAAAAGACGAGACACCCCCTCCCCTCTACATTAACAGCAAATAATATTTCAACTGAAATTAAAGGTTTCCTTGCTGCCGATTTAGTCTTTCCCATCTTGCACCTGGTGGAAGCAGAAAGGATAAGCTAAAGTCCTCAGTAACATGTTAAAACAAATGACAGAATTTGCTTCCCTAGAAATACACATTACAAGAACAAGTCCTACAGAGACCTTATATTAGATGCTTGTAAATCTTTTCTGCTACAGCAGGGGTGACCAAGATCTGGTCTGAGCAGCCAAATCATCCAGATCATGGTGCTTCCTGAAAGGCTGGAAATTTAGTGGCAGAGTCATGGCAATGTTAATTGCTGCTACTCATCTAGCTTGGTGTAGCTAGGTGAGTTGAGCACCACAGTGCTGTAGGATAAACCAAGACCTGAAAAAGCCATCTGACGTGTGAAGTTTTTACAGTGCATCTAAGACCTGTTGCTTAAAAGTTTAGGGAGATATGGTCACTGGGAAAACCTAAACTTCAGCTTTGTATCTTTCAAAGAGATCTGAAGAGACTACCTCAAGGAAAATCAGAAGTGTTAGAACAATTGAGAAAAGCTGCTCTGTATGCAGCTCCATTTATAGTTTTAGTTATGAGTTACAGTTCTGGAGAACAGAGTGGTCAGAGACATATCTTAAATGGTTACCATTGAAGAGTTACAAGATGGAAGCAAGCAAAATGAAAACAGGCAACTGTGCGGTGATTTCAGGGAAATCGTTGGTCCCACAGAAGAACAGGGAAGAACGCTAAGGATACTTATGGGCTAGAGTAGGGGCAGGCAATATGCGGCCTGAGGGTTGAATACAGCCTGCCAGGTCATTCTATTTGGCCCGCAGGGTCCCTAAAAATTTAGAAAATTATCTGCCCCTGGCTGGTTGTTATGTAGCTGTCGATGGCTTGCCAAAACTCACTAAGTGGCCCTCTGCCCGAAATAACTGCCCACCTCTGGGCTGGAGGATATCCTTGCAGTAAAGAAGTGACAAATACAAACCTGGTCAGGCTGAGTGCTCTTGCCATATGGTCCTTTTACTCCTGGTGAAGTAGCCTGGGTTGACGATTTACTACTAGACCGTTCTTCTGTCTCTTTGTGGCTGTCAATGCTTTGAGAATCTTTGGGAGGCGTTTGTTCATCACTATCAAAGAAACAAATGAAACTGAAGGCCTATGTTAAGCATGTATTCAATAGTACCTTTTTTTGGCCCAGCTTCAGTTTGTCTTGTGTACTTAGATAGCAAGTTATTTGGGGCAACAACTATTTCTACTAGCAAACTAGCGTCTAGCAAATAGGGGCTTCAATACCAACTGGAATCTGCAGGCACTAACACAATACAGAGAAATTCATTTTTTGAATGATTAACCCATCAAGAATGGCAACTCACTGACCTCCTTTTAAAGGATTTTAAGATCTAACCTTAATTATGACACCCATATGCTATAACTGATGTGACTTATAGACTTCAACTTACCCCCTTTCCTTCTCTTTCTGACTGCTTCCTTGCTCCTCATCATCACTGAAGTTCAACTGCTCTGTATAATCTACCTCACTCTGAGCACCTATTATGGAAATAAAAGCTCAGATTAATCTATCAGCAGTGTTCAGTATGCAAACAAGAGACTTTAGAGATTCACAATATTCTTACCAGCCCAGCCTTCATCAGCCTCAGCATCTAGATTATCAAATTTATCAAGCTCCTTGAGCTCGCTAGCACTAAGGATGGATGGACGCTCTATTGGTTCTGCGCACCGAGATGGGGGTCCTCTTCCCCTTGGACCTCTAGAACAAAATAAATAATCCAAAAAGCCTAAGATCAGTGTGTATACAATAACTGGTATGCTAAAGAAAGCAAATCAATGACCTTTAATATGCTAAAGGTTAATTTTTAGTTACAATTAGAACCATGAGTTAATTTGCATAGATTTCAGACTTTAAGGCTGGAAGGGACCTCATGAGATCATTGGGTTGGTCCAGCCCCCTGCCATTTTTAAGCAAATGTGATCATCTTCCTATCTTAATTAACATAGGAGGTTTACTACCTAGCTTAGGGGTGCTCAATCCTTGGCCTGCAGGTCAGATCCAGCCACTGGTGCTGTGCCATCCAGCCTGCAGGGTTCCTCATGTATTTTAGGAAGCTCTCCCAGGGCCATGGCGTGAACCTAGCCAGGTGGCAGAAGGCCCAATCCTGGTTATGGACCAGCCCCACACCAATTCATCTGGCTCACAGGGCCAAAACTGTTAGCACTACTGGCTTAGCTAAATATATCATATTGTACTAGATATTTTATAAACGTTTAGTAAAACTATCTGTTTTCTTACTGTGCATGTCTAAGACAAGGATAAAACTTTGAATCAGGTGGTTTTACCATGGTAAAAAGGCAGAAAACTACAAATGTCTGATTTGTGTAGGTACAGTTGACAGCAGTTGGCAACTTGTTCCCTCTAAGGTGTAGAGATCCATGAGCATGCTACTTTGGTCCCACCTCCCCCTTTCGCTAAGCCTAATAGACTAGAATCCTCATGTAATGGATCCTTATGCAATGGATTTTGCAATAATCCTCAAGACTGGGGGCCAGGGAGTGGAGCAGTTCCCCGGAGCCAGTAATGGGGACTCTCCATTCATGATGCAGAAATCTTATGTTGTGGTTAGACAAACTGCTTTGGGTAAATATGATATAATTTACCCAAAACCCCTTGTCTGCCTACATCCTTAGATCAAGACAGCTGTAACCAGCACCCCCAAACTACATCATGGTTAGGAACGATTCCTTGTGCCTGCTCCTTTTCCTCTGATGCAGACCGAGGTTCTGCACCATCCTGCTCTGCCCCATGCACTTGAGATCTGGGGAAGCCAAGCTCCACATGTGTCCCTGCTCCAGGAACAAGGAGGCACATGGACTCTGGGCTGGGGAATGGAGTAGTTCCCCAGAGCTGACGGAGCCCATGTGGCCTCGGGGCTGGGGAGTAGAGCAGCTCCTCGACACCGGCAGAGCCCACGCCAGCCCCCAGCTCACCTCCTGGAGTGAGAAGGCACATGGTCTCAGGGCTGGGGAGTGAAACAGTTTCCTGGCAGCAAGGAGGTGCTCTGGGAGTGAGGAGAGACTGCGCCAGCCCCTGCCTCACTGCACCATGTCATGCTGCAGCCCCGCTCCTCTCTGGGTGGGTGCACGATATTAATAAGTTAGCGTGTGGCACATATTAAATTGTGCACGGCTACACATGCACGCACTTCGGAGGGAACCTTGTTAGAACCCACTAAAATAGAATACTTGCTAAGTAGGGAGTTGCACCCTCCTACAGCTGCTGTTGGTTGATCTCCTTGCACATAACAAAAGCAAACAGACTATCAACTCGTCTTCATGTAACCTCCCAATCTCTCCTATTCCCACCATTCCTATGTCTCCTTTGTCAGAACTTCTATGCCTCATTCTAGCAATTTCCCAAAGCAAAGTTCTGTATCTTCCAGCTATATCACAGGTGGCTATGTGAACACCCCTCTTCCTCACCTTTCCAATTCTAATTCTTTTTGTAGGACAGATCAATTGCATTTGGTATCAATATGTTAAGCTGTAAAGGAGAATGGGCAGAGCTGAAAATGTGGTGGTATGCCAAAGGCATTAATGGTTACCACCAACTAGTTCTATGGTTTAGAGACAGCCAGAGATATTGGAAATAATGGCTCAGCTAGACCTCTATGCCCTCCATTTTGTTCCTTTTCAGTGTTTTAATTTCCCTCCTTCTAATCAAAAGGGTTTTCCCCACCGATGCATAAAATTTTCCCTTAAAGTTTGGAATGGGTCAGATGCAACTTTCAAAAGTTATCATGTCTCTCACACACAAAAACAGCAGCAATTTCTGCGTCAAGTCACACAAGGTCAATTAATAAGTCTAATGCAAAATTTTGCATGCAGTCCTGATCCTACCCACAAACAAGTGGTCAGAACCTCACCCAATTCTGGTATTTATGAATTTTTACCTGCTAGGCTCAGATGACGCAGGAAACCTGCTGGGACCCTGCATTGGAGGATATGCCATTCTGGGATGCTGATTAAACATCTAGAAAAGGAAAACCCAGATTACCAAAAGTGGTAGACCCAGGAATAATGCACTTACAAATGCAGCCACTACAAAAACCATTATGAAAATAAATAAGAGTGTATTGTAACTCAAGGAGAGAATTTATCTTGAATAGTGGCATGAGTTCTTATGTTTTTTTAAACTTGTATATGGGGCTTGTAATGACTCTGAATGACATGGTAAAAATCTTACCTCTTTCCCAGACCTGTGGAAGGGTACGGGTCCCCCAGAGCTTGTCTAACATTTCTCCCAAATACACAGTGGATCCAATAAGTGATATTACCAAGTTCCCCCTCCCCTCAAACAACCAACTGGCCCCCCCCCCCACAAGAACACCAAGCCCCCAACAAAATACAGTGAAAAAGAACAAAGCAAAAAAACATTGCTTCCCATTAAGATCAAGGCTGGTGGAGCCATAAAAAGGTTCAATTTACCAGTGAGCATTAAATGAATATCAGATTGAGATTGTACACCCCATTATTTTGAAAGGAAAGGAAATATGAACTAATATAAAGGGTTGGGTTGTATGTGAACAAGTGAAAAGCCAAGGATCCCTCCTACCAGCAGATTGGAATGCTTTAAAGTGGCAACAGAGCGTGTTCCTGCAACTATATGTAGGCTTGTCCTCCATAATTAACACTTTAAAAGGAATTAAAATGCACACAAGTCTAAACTCCAGCATACAAAAGAAGAACCAAACTCACTTGTTTAATTTATACAATGTTTAGAAACCTACCATAGAAGACCTAGAGGAAGGTTATGATGTTTCAAGTTAGGTGGCTAATAACAGTTCCCCGATTTGAGATTTCATATTACTGCTACTTACATAAGGTGGCATCATTGCTCGGTACTGAGAAGAGATACCAGGTTGCTGTTGACCATTCAGCTTGGGTTGAGGTACCTGCGGCATCCGTACATCCTTCTTCTCTGCTGCCTTTTGGGTGTCTGTTTGTTCTGCTGCTCCTGCTGCACTACCATCTTCTTGGCCTGGAGTTTTAACTTCCTGATCTGTTGGAGAATTTGGTGTGTTGAGATTTCTACCTTTACTTTCTCTTCGACTAGAAACATCGACGCAGAAGGAACCAGTAAAGGAGAAGACAAGAAAAACACTGAACTATGCTTAACAACTCAGTGTGAAATGTCTAACCCAGGTTTCTGATGTGGAGCACCAGTGCAGATGTGTGCTTTCGCAGCTTATCCTTCATGCAGGTGGTGGCTACTTTAGTTAAAACAGGATGCGGCTCCCCATCCTCCTCCTCAACCCACCTCCAAGCTGCTTTTTCTTGAGAGCTTTTAAAGTTGAAAGTTAAATTGACTAGCCTAACTCAGGCTGTCTGCCATGATTCAGGAGATGTGTCCATGGGTATACTGCTAGAACATAAAACAATTCCAGCTCTACAAGTTCTCAGCGTGTAGGTTAAGCAAACTGTTGTGACAACTTGAGGTTCACAGTGTGCCTAAAGATGGACCTTGGTCAAGGTTAGGAATCGGACTGCTTAGGTGCCAAAACCATGAAGCAAGTCAGTTCTGGCTGGAAGAGCTCAAAAGTACAGAATTCAGAGTCCCATGTTAGGAGATTCCTTTAAGTTTTTATGCAGAATACAGGTCTCTACAGCTGCCAGTCAGAGTCCACCAACTCTGAAGCAGAGGGGTACAGACAGGCATCTCTAGCTAGGAGGACAGCCCTTGAAGAAGTATGGAAAAAATCCAGGAAGACTAGGCTGAAGTGATTTTTTTATGGTTTACCACTCCATACAGGTAGTCCCATTCTTACGGAATGTTTTGCTTATGATAAGGTTGGAAAACAAAGGATTTGGCAGCATACTGTATTCAAAATTCACTTCGCATATTTTCTTACTCTGATTCTGGAGAAGAAAACAGGCAGAGTTTTGTGGCCATTTTTTCCCCATACAAGTTGAAAAGCCTTCACTGAAAAGACACCTCTGGGTGCTCTATTCAGGATAAGAAGAAAGACTTTAAAAGCCACACATCTATGTTCCTTTAAAAATCATACTTCATTCTTGCTGTCCTGTAGCATCTCCCCTATGTGTGGGGTATGTAGCAGGTATTCTTCTTATCTGCTGCCCTGTGGGCATCAGTTTGTTTTTACTGCTCCTGCTGCACTGCCATCATCTTGTCCCAGAGTTTTAACTCATCTCTTGTGTCCTGTTCTCAGATCTGAGGGTGGTAGATAAAGGTGTGTGCGTATGGTACTGATCAGATCCAGAACTGAAAGCTAGTGGAGACTGGAATATCAAACAGGTAGGGAAGGTAGTTTTCCCTTATCCCGTTTTGTAGTCTTCTCTGTAGTTTCTTGATAACTGGTTGGTAGGTCAAGAATTTGCTAACACCTTGAACAAATATACGCCTCCTTCAGCAAGATAAACCAGCTGCTGTTTTTGAAGCAGAAAGAAAACTGAGGAAACACAGAGGCTGAAGAAGAGAGTTAAGTCTTGGAAGTTCAGGTCCCTTCATCTGAATGCCAGCTACCTGCATCAGTGACTGATAAGCAAGGCAGTGCCATCATTGTAGGCTACAATCAGACCTAGACAGGTTACAAGGGTGGGCGGACGAGAACAGGATGGGTTTCAACACAGACAAGTGCAAGGTGATGCACCTCGG